>NC_050449.1:77838823-78547156 GCF_903995425.1 Onychomys torridus
AAAGCTGTTAGGTTAAAAACTTAGGCTGTAAATTTGTAAGCACATTTTTATTTTCTCTCCTTATCTTCTATATCAATTGATTTACTTATGTCCATTGAGAGAGATGAGATGCATGCATACTTTGGAGGAATCCTACTGGGTATTTATGTTATGAACAATACCACATAGAAAATGAAGACATTCTAGTCCTTACAACCTTCCTAGTTAAATTTTTATAGACTAGTTTGCAAAATAGCATTTTTGAGAAGGGTTCAGGGGTGAGAAATAAATGTTGTTATCTTTCCAGGTTTTCATTCACAATGTGGTGAGTGTTGTACAATGGAACCTGAAATTACTTGAAAAACATTGCAGAACAGCAGCTTAGAATACTGTGTTATGATGGTTTCTACCTCACTGTTCATAAACATTTTGGCAATTGTGTTAGAGTCAAGGAGGCTATTATCTATCTATCTATCTATCTATCTATCTATCTATCTATCTACCTACCTGTCTATTTATCTCTATCTGTCTCATCCCTTTATCTCTCCGTCTCTCTTACACATCATACACATACAGAGGAGTGAGAAGTGGTATATATCTGTTTTTGTTTTTGTTTTTTAACATTATCTTTGTTTCTAAGTCGTTACTACTCCAAATTCAAGTACTGGAGCTTATTAGACTGTCAATTCTAAGTGTATTACTTTTTAAAAACTGAACTATGTACCTCAAAGAATTAGAACATTTAAGTGTCACAGTTTCACTGGTAGTTACATTGCTTCCCAATAATTGGATTCATTCACTTTCTCTCAAATTTAAACATTCTTTGGGGATTTTTTAAATTTTTATTTATTTATTTATTTAAGAAATTTTTTTAGTCATTTTACATACCAACCACAGATCCACCTCTTATCCCCGCTCTTCTCCCATCCTCTCCCCTACCCCATATCCCAGCCTCCAAAAGTGTAAGGGCTCCCATGGGGAGTCAGTAAAGCCTGGTACATTAAGTTGAAGCAGGATCAAGCCCCTCCTCCCCTGCATCAAGGCTGAACAAGGCATCCCACCATAGGTAATGGGCTCCAGAAAGCCAGTGCATTTATCAGGGACATATCCTGATCTACTGCCAGAGCCCCTCAAACAGACCAAGCTATACAACTGTCTCCCATATGCAGAGGACCTAGTCAGGGCTCATATAGGTTCCACAGCTGTCTTTGTAGATTTCTCCCTCATGATCTTGACGCCCCTTGTTCATACAATCCTTCTTCCCTCTCTTCGATTGGACTCCAGACTTCAGGCCTGGTACTTGGCTGAGGATCTCTTCATCTTTTTATGTGTATGATTGCCTGAATGTCTATTTGTGCACTCGTGCATGTTGTACACACAGGGGCCAGAAGAGGGCATTTGTTTGCTTGGGACTATTCATAGACAATTGTTAGCTGCTAAGTAGATGTTGGGAACTGAACCAAATCCCCGTAGAAGAGCTGAGAATGCTTTTGTCTGCTGAACCATCTCTCTCAAATTTTCGAACAACTCATTTCGATAACTGAGAACAGAGCCCTAGTCCCAGTGTTTTAGCAGTGTTTACCTCCCAATGAGAAAGACATCCAATAAGTTGTGGTTTTATTATTATTTTTAGATTCATGATTTATGATTTGTTCTAATTTTTAGAGGAAGATTTTAAAAAGAAGAGTAAATAATGTCCCTGAGGCTGGACTCCAAGGATCTTGAAAATCTTTGATGATAATTGAAGCCAAAGTTTACCACAGCTTCCTGAGTGTCTATTTTTAGTAACCCTTCTGATAGACATTTCATATGTATCTTTGTTGCGTATGCAAGATACTTGTGGCTTTCCCTTTACATTTTTACAATTGTATGCTTAGCAATTTTCTCTGTGTCACAAACGGAGCATTGCAATGGCAAAAGCCCAGGATTTAAAATGAGGCAGTGACATGGTGAGGTCTCTAGTTTGTCCTGGTTCTTTGCCACTTTCATAGAATGTATACATTTGGGATACAGCAATATCCATGCAAAGGGAGCAGTCACTGACTGCTAGTAGCTACTTTGGTGTTTATCCATTCAGTCATTTTCAATAAACCTTCGCTACTGAAAATTCTGATTTAGGCAGCAGCTGCTGATGCCACCTCCCACAGAGCTTGCTGACTCAGCAGTGGAGTGGCATGTCAGGCTTGCTTTAGGTTAAATGTAGAATGCCACCCTGTATGTATAGACAACTAAACCCTCCTCCCTTCAATTAAGCTTTGGACATGTACCTCTTTTCAACCTTTCTGCTTTTTTAGTTAAAGGGAGGAGAAGGGTACTGTTGTACTCATTGAGTCTAACTTGAATCTTCAGAATAAGAAAAACCAAATTATTGTTGTAACAGCAGATACTACTGTGATGGCATCAGATTTCACTACTGTTTGAGTCCATGAAAGAAGATCTTGCTGGATGTAGTTTGAGCTGATAGGCTGTAATTATCTATTCTGACCTGTGGATTATGCAGCTGTACTTGCCAGTCTACAGAACCAACACAAACATGATATCTGAGTGTAACTAGTTACTACAAGATTAATACTGATGGGTTTTGCTTTATTTGTTTTGTTAAAGAACAACTGAATATACATTTTATGAGACTCTTAAAGTACAGGTGTGTCATCACAATGATGTACTTGCTTTCACAACACTTCTAACATAAGTGCTTATGAATTGTGGTGACTTGGCAAAGATTTTATCATATTCCATCAAGTGGGTATGAGAATATTAGTCAGAATTTTCTTCAGGAACAGAACTGACAGAGCACAGAAGTGATATAGAAAGGGACTTATTAGATGAGCTTATGCAATATAGCTGACTATTCCAACAACGGTTATCTGCACATTGAAAAGCCTGAAAACTTAGTAGCTGCTCAGTCCACAAAGCTGGATGGCTTAGCAGCCCTAAACTGGTGCTGAAGGCCTGGAGGATGACTGGAGATCCATTGGTGAATCTTGGAAAGCTGAAGGAGTTGGCCTCTGTTTTCAGTGAATGATAAGATGAGGAGCAACAATGAGTGATATATTCAGCAAGAAGTGAAGGTGGGCAGGCAACCAGAATAGCTTTTTTTCCTCCAATATCTTTCTAGCTGGGTTACCATTGGTGCTACCCATTCTGGTGGAGGTCTTCTATTCTCTGCTCTGTTGATCTTTCCTAGAAATTAGTTCACAGATTCACCACGAGGCTGTCACTTAGTTGGTTCCAGATCTAAGCAATCAAGACTAAAAGCACACTAAATACTACAGCTACAATTGACACCTCTATGTCAGCTGTATGCTAAGTTGTATTTCTAAGCACTTTCAACTTTTCAATCTCCCTCCAAAATCTGCTTTTCTGCTTCTCTCTTTACAAGTTCTTGACAACCCAGTTGCTGACTATGGGACTGAGTATATTACAGGCAAGGTGCATGTGAAATGATGGACACATTAGATTGACCAGGCTGGAGGCTCGAGTTTTCATTGAATGGGTGGTAATAATTGTGTTGCCTTGGATAATTCATCTTATTTCTTCAAACAGTGTTCTCATCTAAAAAGAAAAAAAATGAGGCTCAGGTAGTTGACAGAACTGACAAATGTTAGTATTGACAAATGGGGAGGAACTGCTTATCATTAATTCTCAAAACGCAGAGTAGAGAGATTACTCAGACATAATTTGGGAAGTGAAATAACAACTGAAGGAATGAACTCCCAAACAGGATGCCCTGAAATACTCTCTGAAGAATGAGGGTGAGCAGGGCCCCTCCCATCCTTCCACCTCTGCCTGAAAATTCTCTGTCATCATCACTCCTTACTTCCATCCCTGTACTTTGACCTTCTTCCAGTATCTTGCCTGGGATGCCCTTCCTACCTCTTTTCAACAAGGATGCTCTGCTGCAGGCTGTTTTATGAGTCTTGCCCATGCAGCTTGTAGCTATAGTTCAGTATTTCCCAAGTCTGATATATTCTATAGGTTTCTTTTAAAGCCAGGGTCAATGAACCAAAACTCATCCATTTCATCATTCTATCAAAACCAACCTGAGTAGAAGCATGGCAGGTGAACACCTAATGAAAGTAGAGATCTTCAAGTTAGACTACTTTCACAATTTAACTCAAATACTGTTTTGTAAAAATGACTTCCATTCGCTGTTCAAGGGATCATTTTTAGAAAACTGGCTCTGTGGAGTTCCATATATGATGCACTGATGACATTAACATTTCTACCAAAGGTTGTTTCTAGAACCATTTTGAACTGTATCTCTTGGAAATCTTTGTCCACTATATTCCATCATATCCATACCCAAAGTACCAGGTAGTTCTTTTAGAGTCTCTGGAACTGTTCTTTGTATAATATACTACCTCACACTTATACTCATGTTTTCATTTTGATCTTTTAACATTTAATTTTATATCTATGCATTTTTATGCTGAATCTGAACAGGATTCTCTTCTTTCTTATATATTGCTTTAAATGTCATTGTTCTGAGTATACTTAAAAAATAGATAGTCAGAGGTGAGCCATCTACTCATACCATATAGTGATTCTAAAAAAACCTGGAAGCAAAAGTCAGGAAGAATGTATTAGGATACTTGGAGATTTTAAATATCATGTTTTAAGTTTCCATTGTTTTGATGCATTGTGACGAAGATAGTTAACTACTTTTGAAACTCTTAAATAGACAATTATAATCTAAGAAGGAGTTTGGTATAGTTTTCAAATTGTTTGCAGCCTTAAGAATTAAATGGAATTTGCTTTCAGATATGAAGCAGTAAATGCCTCTTCTGTGAGGACTATTACCTGATCCAAAGCAACATAGGATTTCATTCTGCCTTGGATTAGTTTTGTCTTTCTGTAATTATAATAGTTTTTCTTTATCCAAAGTTTCACTCTCTGAACTCTTAGTTACCCTCATTCAACCACAGTTAAAAATATTAAATGGAAAATTCCTGAAATATGTAATTTTTTCATAAATTTGACATTGCAGGCTGTTGTGACTAGCTTAATGAAATCTTACACTGGCCACTCCATCTTGCCCAGGACATGAATCATCCTTTTGTCCAATGCATCCACTCTGTACTCTTCCTGGCCATTAATCACCTAATGCCCATTCTGGTTCTCAGAGTCATTGCCATGGTGTCACAGTGCCTCTGTCCAAGATACTCTACTTAGCATCATCCTAGAGTGAGGCTAGCCATTCAGGTGTATTAGAAGAAGCCAAAGAGTTTTCTTTAAGTGAGATGATAAATATAAAAAAAATTAAAGGGACAAAGTATATTTTATAACTTTATTACAGAACACTGTTATATCTTTTCATTTTATTGTGTTATTGTTGCTAACCTCTTCTCAAATTTGCCAGTTATATATGTACAAGAAAAACCTAATATATATGGTTTAATACTACTTGAATTTCATACATCACTAGGGTCTTGGAATATATATGCCATGGGTAAAGGGAGACTATTATATGTTAAAATATTCTGCCTAATATTCCAGAATGTAATGGTTTTGTTCCCTTATTCCCTATTGTATTTCTTTTTTATTCACCTTTTCTGCCCATTAGCCTAAAATTCTTTGCACAGAGTAATACTGTAATTTGTCAGTTAGCTTTATACATAAATACACACGTATGTGTATATATTTGATTTATCTATTATTTATTTTATTTTGTATATATGTGTTTTGCCTGTGGTTATGTATGTGCACCATATGCATATCTGGTTCTAATGGGGGCCAGAAGAGGGTATTAGATCCTATGACACTAAAATTGATGTGAATTGTGTGAAAGCTGAGAATTGAACCCAGATCCTCTGGAAGAGCAATAAGTGCTCTGAACTGCTGAACTGCCTCTCTAGCCCCATGATTTATATATTTTTAAAGAAGTTTAATTTATTGTTATCTTAAGACTTTAAGATCTTGATTAGATGTTGTAGCTTGAGAATTTGTTAATGAAAAATTATTTTACCAGTAATTATTTCTGTCTAGCTGGATTGTCTTTTACATTTGTCTTCAGATAGCTCCTGTGTTTCATATATGGTGTGTATTTCTAGTTACAACTCGGGACACTGATTTGATTACCCAGTCCATATAGCTTATGTATAAATGATCCCATCCAAGCTCATCTGTTACACTTGTGGTCTAGTTTAATGTTTCTTTAGAAGCAAATAATCTATTACACATTTCTGGTGGAGCTTCAGGATAAATATACAGAATGTACAGATTTTAAATAGCTAACTTACATTTTAAAATTCTGTGACCAAGTCTCTTGCTTCATAATACCTCTAAAAATCATTCTTTGGTATCATGACTGCAAATCTGTTAGTTAAGACAAAGAGAAGAGACTCTATCAGATGCCACTTGTCTGAGCATGTCATTAACTCTGTTTCCTCAGAAGGTGATTCATTTTTTCCTAAGGAAATTTATTTTGTTTCTTTGCAATTGAAATTTTCTTGTTATGAGAACAATAAAAATGCACACCAGTTAGAAGGAAAGCTGCTACTAATATAAATTGTATTTAGAGACTAAAATGAGATTTAAAGTATTTTTAATGTAATTTTTGTTTAAAAATTTCATTCAATATTTTTGCCATATTTATTAGTGATGTATTGTGGGGGAGAACTTTCTTTTAAACTTGACAAATTTATGTAATAGTTTTCAGGAATGGAACTGGGATTGAAATATCTGTCAAAGATTTGTTTCCTGACTATTCATACAGGAGTAACTGAAGATTGTATATATCATGTGTATCACTTATAAAATGGAAAAAATGCATGTTTAAAATTTATTTCTATAACTACTGCATCCTTTAGCAGAACACTCACATTTTATTTTACTCCATGAGTATTTCGTGGACTTGCTTGGAGGGATTCCTACCAACAGTATGCAGTAGCTGTCATATTTGCCACCCCTGCTTCCAGAGCTTGCTGACTCTAAATAAATTTGAAGTCCTCCCTTGGCATTGCTGATGACACCTACTGTGAGAACAGTTAGATCCTTGCCAAAGTTACAGTGACTACATTTGCTTTGCAAACCACAGAATCTCTTTGCCTCAGAAAGACTTGTTTGCCATCTAGTCAGTTAGGTAGATGTTACGTTATGTGCAGGTAGTCATGAACTCCTGAATAATATCTGTCTCTAGATCTTAGCCTTTTGCCAGAATTCCAAAATCTCAGAGAAAGATTTCTTTCAGCCTTTGTTTTGTGCTTGTTCCTTTAGGATGTATTCTAGAAGATGGACCTGTTGCCGCCATACGGCACAGTCACATGAGCATCATGGCCCTGCAGGTTTTCATGCAGAGTAAGATTTGGAGGAAGAAGACAATGAGAGTGGTGAACCTGAGCCTGTGCAGGGCTATGCCAATGTTTGTTTGTGTATTAGGTTTGTTTTTCTTTTTTTATTATTATATTTGTGTTTTAATTTTATACATTAGCCATGGGTTCCCCTGTCCTCCCCTGTCCTCCCCCTCCCGCTCCCACCCCCCACCTTCCTCCCAGCCCCTCCCCTCCATTCGATCTCCTCCAGGGCCAAGACTCCCCTGCGGATTCATTTAAACCTGGTGGATTTTGTACAGGCAGGTCCAGTCCCCTCCTTCCAGGCTGAGCAAAGTGTCCCTGTGTAAGCCCAAGGTTCCAAACAGCCAGCTCATGCACTAAGGACAGATCCTGGTCCCACAGACTGGGTGCCTCCCAAACAGTTCAAGCTATTCAATTGTCTCACTTATCCAGAGGGCCTGATCCAGTTGGGGGCTCCACAGCTGTTGGTTCATTAATTCATGTGTTTCCATTAGTTTGGCTATTTGTCCCTGTGCTTTTTCCAATCTTGGGCTCAACAATTCATGCTCCCACAGTCCCTCCTCTTTCTCCACAATTGGACACCTGGAGCTCCACCTGGGGCCTGGCTGAGGATCTCTGCATCCACTTCCATCAGTCACTGGATGAGAGTTCCAGCATGACTGTTAGGGTGTTTGGCCATCTGATCACCAGACTAGGTCGGATCAGGCTTTCTCTCAACCATTGCCAGCAGTCTACAGAGGATGTACCATTGTGGATTTCTGGGCACCTCTCCAGCACTCTGCCTATTCCTGTTCTCATGTGGTCTTCATTTATCATGGTCTGTTATTCCTCGTTGTCCCTTTCTGTTCTTGATCCAGCTGGGATCTCCTGCTCCCCTAAGCTCTCTTTCCCTCAAACCTTGGCCTTCATTACCGCCCCCCTCACGTCCAGATTGTTCATGTAGATCTCATCCATTTCTCTGTCATTGGGTGATCCCTGTGTCTTTCCTAGGGTCCCATTTTCTAGGTAGCCTCCCTGGAGTTGTGTAGCAGTCTAGTCATCTTTGTTTTACATCTAGTATCCTCCTATGAGTGAGTACATACCATGTTTGGCCTTCTGAGTCTGGGTTACCTCACTCAGGATGATTTTTTCTAGATGCATCCAATTCCCTGCAAACCTCATAATGTCATTGTTTCTCTCTGCTGAGTAATATTCCATTGTGTATATGTACCATATTTTCTTTATCCATTCTTCACTTGAAGGGCATCTAGGTTGTTTCCAGGTTCTGGCTATTACAAACAATGCTGATATGAACATAGCTGAGCAAATGCCCTTGTGGTATGATTGAGTATTCCTTGCGTATATGCCCAAGGGTGCTACAGCTGGGTCTTGGGGGAGATGGATTCCCAATTTTCTAAGGAAGCGCCATATTGATTTCCAAAGTGGCTGTACAAGCTTGCATTCCCACCAGCAGTGGAAGAGAGTTCCCCTTGCTCTACATCCTCTCCAGCATAAGCTGTCTTCTGTGTTTTTGATTTTAGCCACTCTAACAGGTGTAAGGTGGTATCTCAGAGTCGTTTTGATTTGCATTTCCTGGATAATTAGGGATGTTGAGCAATTCCTTAAATGTCTTTCAGGCATTTGAACTTCCTCTGTTGAGAATTCTCTATTTAGTTCTATAACCCATTTCTTATTTGGACTGTTGGGCATTTTGATGTCTACTTTATTGAGTTCTTTATATATTCTGGATATCAGCCCTCTGTCTGATGTGGGGTTGGTGAAGACCTTTTCCCATTCTGTAGGCTGAGATACCACCTTAATTATTAAGGAAACAAAATATTTTCCTAAAAATTGTGCATGGCTTAAGTGTTTTTCTGTTTAGAATGGACAACCACGTGTGCTACTTGATTTAAATTCTGTCTAAATAGGACTTTCCTTCATTATGAAGTTCACATTCACCCTTGAGTAGGTAACCCGTAATCTAGCTATTATGTCATGTCCAGATTCATTTAGCAAAAGTATTTTTAATTCCTGTAATCATAGAGAACTCCATATGAAGGTTCAGTTTGTGAGTTCATGAAAAGTCATCACCACTATAAGTATAATTTTATAAGAATATTAATACTTGCTTAAATGACATATTGTGCCTTTTGATCAATAAAATATAATATTATATGTGTCATTTCCACTCATTAAGGAACTCAAAATGTGAATTCATTCAGTCTCATGGCATCTTGGATCCACTCATTTTAGTGTAAGAAGTTTATGTATCCACACAGTGATGTTTTGTCATGTTTTCAGTGTCTGCAAGAGTTTAGTAGCAAAAAAAACCAAAAAACAAAAAAAAACTTCCCCAAGGACAGAACTTATTCATATAAAAGAAAATAGCTTCATTGCATATACTCTGAGATTTGTACTGATTCTGTAACAAAGGTTTTATGAGAGAGAGAGTACCTTTGCATACCACAGGCATCTTGATTAGTTCTATCAGACTACAAAACCTAGGTGTGAAAACTAATCACATCTTAAGTTAAATCCCCTGTTCTGGGGACAACTTAAAATGTTCTAACTTTTATGTTAAGTAAGACCATGTCATCAAAATGTAGATTGTGTTGTTTTCTAAGTTTAAAGAGTTCCACCATATGTTGCATACATTCTGGTAGATATTGTATGCAGAAACCAGATTATTCTTTAGAGTGATTATTTATCCAAGACCATCAAATCTCTTCAATTTCACATGACACTAATATCTCTCTGGCATAAAACATGTAGGTATGTGGAACTTCCTAGTGTCAGGCAGAATCATAATATTTTAAGTGTTGTGGTTCATCACATCTCAAACAAATAGTTTCTGTGAACCCTTTTATGATATATAGCAGAAGTAACCTAGCTCTCTGGTAAGACAATAAAGGTATATTGGTTTTTCTGCCAGGTAAACTCAAATTGCTTCAAGTCAGCCCTACTAATGGAAAAAAAAAGTTTACCTACCTGTGGTGATATTTTATTTGTGCTCTAACAAATAAAACTTATCTGAGAATCAGAGCCAGCCACTAGATTAGTCATAGAGGCAAGACAGTAGTGACCCACACCTTTAATCCTATCACTTGAGAGGCAGAGGTTCATCTGGATCTCTCTGAGTTCAAGGCCACACTGGGAACAGAGCCAGACATGGTGGCACACACCTTTAATTATAGCGCTAGTTAACCATAGAAATCTGGAGGTCTGTAGACAGACAGGAAATGATAGAGCTGGGCAGAGAGAGGAAGTGATGTAGCTGGGCAGAGAGAGGAAGTAAGATGGCAGAGCACAGAAAGGTATATAGGCATGAGTATATAGGAAGGAGATCTCTCTTGGGCTGAGGATTTCCTAGTGGTAAGAACTTGTGGCTGGTTTGTTCTATGCCTTTGATCTTTCAACTTTCACCCCAATATCTGGCTTTGTTTTTTTTATTATTTTTTATTAATAAAACCTTTAAAGATTCATGTTATACCTGTCAGACCAAGGCTGGATACCTGTGTGTTGACATGTGCCAATTTAGATGCCTAGCTCAAGCTAGACATAATGCCAGGATAGAGGGAATAGGCATGAAATATCAAACTAGCTGTGGAGCCATTTACAGGGAGAGTCCATTTTCTTTACTGACATGACCCGTGGTAGCTCCAATACACTCCAAGACAGGCCCTACTCCCAAGAGTAGGAACACAAACTACAGGCATGGGTTGTAAAGAAACTCAAAGTGGTTTGAGTACTCATCAGTTGAGGGTAGACATGGAAGAAGCTGTGTTTGTGTGACTATGACCAAAATACATTTCATGAACTTATCAAAGAACTAATAAAATATTATTTTAAAAATTGTACATATAAAAAGATCAAATTCCTTTAGCCCTAGTTATCTCTTTTAAAATAGGTATCCTGCCTTACAGGAACATGTTGTAGACATATTTATACTATTTGTTTTCTCTTGTTAGTGAGGCGAATCTCCACACTTCTAGTGATTTAAACCGATGTCAATGTACTCTCTTATATTTCTGGAGATTAGAAGTCTTATACATTAGACTCAAGCCAAGGTGTACATGAAGCTGTTTTTTTTTTTTTTTTAAAGGGGGAATGTTTTTCCTTGTGTTTTCTGGTTCTACAGGACACTAACATCCCTAGACTTCCTCCCTGGATTAGGGAGACAGCAACATTGTATCTCTATAACCTTTATTTTTTGATCAATTTCCCATTACATTTCTTCCTCCCCCCTCTCCCTTCCTCCCATTTTCCCATCTTTCTTTCCTTTCTTTTTATAACAACTGGTGGCTGAGCTTCCTCTAAGCAGTTTTGTTTTCACTAGATTATTTTTGAGAATGTAGTTTAATTACAATTCTCTCTTTCCTCTACTTTCTCTTTCTTCCCTGCAAGCCCTCCCATATATCCCCTTCTTTCTCTCCTTAAAATTCGTGGACTCCTGTTTTTAATGAGTGTTAATGCATGCACATATATTCTTTTATTTTGGGCTGTAAGCCAAGCTTTTAATGGTTAAGCCTTCTCTACAGATATATATTTTTAAATATAATCTGTAAGGTCTATATAGTGCTACCTGTATGTATGTTTTTAGGGATTACCGCCACTGGATAACCAATTGCTTGCTATACTGTTCCCTAGGGAAGGCCATCTTCCCCATTCTCAGATTTCCTCATTTGTCTTTAGTTCTTTGTGTAAGGTTGAGATCTAATGGGCTTTTCTCAATTGAGTTGGGTACGTTCATTGGTATCATTCTTTACCTCATGTTTGGGTAGTCATATTGCTGAGACATTATGGGGAATCTAGGATTCAGAATTCTGCATTACAGAAAACCACAACCAATCAAAATGCAGAGTTGTGGAGTCTAGCCCCAGTAGACACATCTACAAACCACTCTTTGCACCTAAGACACTGGGAGCACTTCCGAAGAAGGAGTGGAAAGAGTTTAAGAGAGAGAGGATCATAGAGTTTGTTTCTCCTAATATTATCCATTTCACTTTATGACTTTATAGTCTGTCTTCTCTTCTACTTTATGGGTCTTATATTTCTCTTCAATTTCTGCAGAGCATGAATTTTTGAAAAGAATAAATAAATGAATGAAAACACAAGCAGAAATGTGTTCTTGCTTTGAGGTCAGCCAATGAACTCCTGTAATCCCATCTGTAATCTTAATTTTATTTTTGTCATGTAACTGAACACAGGTCTCATAGCCTAGAACAAGGACATCTTGGGGAAAAGCCACCAGGGGCCACGTAGATGTTTGTGATCCATACTGCCACCTTAGGCCGTGTTGATGTCTGTGGTGTGTGCTGCTGCCTGAGACTGTGTTGAGATCTGTAGTCTGTATTACCACAGGAGGACATATGGATGTCTGTGATCTGTGCTCCTGCTAGAGGCCATGTTGAGGTCCATGATCTGTCCTGCTGTTGGGAATTGTGTTGTGGTCTATGTTTTATGAGGCCCCTGGAGGCCCTATAGATATCCATGGTCTTTGCTGCCACAGAGATCATGTGGAAGTTTATGATCTGTGCTGCTGCTTCTCATTATGGGCAAGGAAGCTTCTTTTGTAGTGGTATAGATGCCTGCAGACTCACAGCTGAGAATGAGAGACATTGAAGATTTCTGTGACAACCTCCTCCCCCAAAAGAAACAGTCTAGATAGGATGTCATTGCAGAGAACCCTTAAAACTTGTGATAGGGATGCTCAAGTGTAGCTCTCCACTGTCAATGGCTTCTGTCAGAGAGGATTGGGGTGGGGAAGGACTCAGTTTTCTTTAAGGGGCTGGCCACTGGGAGTTTGACCATACTTCCATGAGTATATTGGCAACAGGAATTGGACTTGGTGTATTTTTTCTAAGCTTTTTGGGGGAGGGTATGGTATGAGGGTTGGGAGGCTGGACCTGGGATGAATGGGAAGCAAGTATGATCAGAGTACATTATGTGAAATTCCCAATTAATCAAAAAATATTATGTTGAAACAAAAGGAATATGTTTAATTAATATGATTAATTCCTTGTCTCACTATAAAAGGATTCTCCCCAACTCCATAGTTCAATCGCTCTGATTTTCATTCCATCTGAGACACTTGTTGTGGTACTGTAATTTATTTAACAATCTTGGATGATTGGTCACTTGTCATCTATATTTTTTCACTCCAAAATGTTATCTTTTCTATTCAGTTCAGGGAGCCCAATCTTAAAAATCTAACCATTTTTCCTCACTTACAAATGGCATTCATTGTGAAGATTTCATAGAAATTTATCCCTTTTTTATCATTTAATTTCTTAATTCTTGAGAAGGAAGTTTCAGTTAGGTCACCTAGATGGCAATAGTCAAACACTGGAGCATGCATTTTTACAAAATAGCCACATTTTATCTTCTTCTCTCTTTCTCTCTAAACCTTCAGCTTCCTATAAACTATAGCAAGTGTATTCAATAATCTAAATTGCATTTAATGAAAGTCACTATTGAAACCAAGTTTCATCCTACTAATGTAAAGACATGTAGAGTCACATTCAGCCAGGCATGTTAATATATCAAATCAAGAATTGTAAGTATATTGAAAAATTAAATCTTTCCCTTTGGTATAACATTCTGACTGCACCGACTTTCTACATTCCAGCTTCTACAAATCAGAAAATATCAAAAACATTCAGTTTATCTCTTTCAATATTAGATTATGAACTTCTCCCCCTGGAATACACTAACCAGTGGGATGCTAAGAGAATAGGCTAATGCATTTGGCTCAGGTAAAGACACCAAAGTAGACAGGGCTTTCAGAATGGAGAGTCTGACCATTTATGCCAAAGATGAGAGTCTTCTGTAGGCAAGAGAGCCCAGACACTTTAAAAGGTTCAAATTTCACCATCATCTGTAAAATATTGATTACAAAACTCAGTTTCACTCATTACAAATATTGTCCTAAATTCAGGAAAAATAGGTTTAATTTTAATTGCCAATTGTGTGTATTAAATATTTAAAAATCTAAACTTAAACCACATAATTTCAGATGTCTAAAATATGTCTAAAGAACAGTTAGACATATTAAAATAGTTCAAATGAATAAAAATTAAAAAGGAGTATATATTACCAGGAAGTATATATAGCCTGTAGTTCGTTTTTAATTTATTATCTGATACTTTATAGGAAAATAGATTTTCAAACACTCTATTAGAAAAAATGATTATTTTAGCTTTATATAAATTACATTACATATTCCATAATGCTGGTAGTTGTTTAATATGTGAGTTACAAATTCAGTGATTTTTTTGTAAACTCTATCCCAGTTGCAAATATTCCTTTCAATATCATGATTTTATAGTCATTATTGAGTTGTTTGTACTTGTTTTCATAACCAAATGAAGACTAATCCAAGTATTGATAGTTTATCAAGCCATGAAGCCACACATCATAACTCCATTTCACCAGGAAAATTATCATGCAAATGTTTAATGAAATTAATGAAATAGATTTAAATCTAGTTGTTGAACTGAACAAGTCAATCCCAAATGCCTTGCCAAGTCTCAGTACCAAGTACTGTCAATAAGAATCTAGCTAGAAAATGGAAACCACTGTATGTATTCAAAATATAAGAAATTGATTACTTACAAATTTTGAGGACAGAAAAACCAAACATGAGGTGACTCAGTAGATCTCTACAATGGGAATGTAGGGTTTTAAATTAAAATGGAGGACATGGTGTTACTAGAGCCCAGGAACACATCTGCCACACAGAAGCTGTTCTATATAGGTGCAGCAGTTGCCTCTGCGGTGCATAGATCTAGGTGACTGACAGTGGAGGTGGGAAGGAGGGTTTTAGTTGCTTTCACAGGTGCTTCTTTAAGTAGGTCTTCTCACTTCCACCTGTTGTGCAATCTGTGGCTGAACCTTCATAGAGTAAAGCTAAAGGCAAAGAAATCTACTATATAAATAAAAATAGGAAAACAGAGACATTGAACATGCACAATAAGAACAAAAACAATCTTCTTAGATATTCCAAAACAGGGTAATCTAGGTACTTACTTCTAAAAATTCATCTGTAATTTTTATTATGAATGTGTATGCATTTCCAACACATATAGGATTACTTCTTTGTCTTTACTTACTGTATATTTTAAAACAAACCACAAATATTAAATAGAAATACTAGAAATAGACACTCTCATAATTTCTCTCTTGAAAGGGAACATTTTAAGCATTTCATCAGTAAGCACAATGTTCACAGTGGGTTCCCTGTAGGCTCTCAGTGTCTTCATGGCTAAACACAGCAGACACTTTTCTGGTGATGATTCACTTCATTGACATCTGTCATTACTATTGCTATTAAAGTTCTTCAGTGTTCTTTAAAAATCATTTGATTGAGGCACTATTTACATATTAAAATCTATTAAGTATATAATAGTTTGCATAATTTCACAAGTTTTTGGAAACATGCATACAGCTTTGAAGTGCATCAATACCATATATTCCATGATGCATCACATATCTCCAAGAGCACACTCATCACTTGTGGACTATGAAGGAAGTGTCACTTAGGGAAGGCTGTGAGAGTTTATACTAGTGGTTCTCAACCTTCCCAATGCTTCAACCTTTTAATATAGTCCCTTATATTGTGGTGACCCCTAACCATAAAATTATTTTTGCTGCTACTTCATAATTGTAATTTTGTTACTGTTATGAATCATAATATAAATATTTTTGGAGATAGATGGTTGCCAAAAGTGTCACAACCCACAGGTTGAGAACCATTAGTTTGTAGCCTTACCCTACTTCCAGTTGGCTCTCTCTGCTTCATGTTTGAGTTTGGAATACGATCTTTCATCTTACTACTTCTATAGTGATGTTTCCCTGAAATGATGAACTCTTTCAGTATGTTACTTCCACATGTTACTTATATGGCCATGGTGTTTTATCACAATAATAGAAAAACAGTACATACATCAGTTCCTAATAATATGTGAGAGAACATTTAATTTGTTCTTATTTAAAGCACTTTAACACAAAAATATCAATTTCTATTCAATCTTAAGTTTATACATGCATATACACTCCTTGTGTTCCAATAGTGTAGGAATAAATACTCATACTAGCTACAAAACAGAGCATGGTTTGGAAATAAGTTGAAAAAAATCCTTTGATTTGCAACAAAATTGACAGACAAAGAATACTTTGTGCTAAATAAACTAGGCCAGACATAAAATATAGCAGGAATTCACTCACATGTGGCATCTAAAAATGTGATCTCATAAATGAGATTGGGGCTGGGGTGGGAGTAACCATGGAAGGGTGTTGATTGACTGATATTAAGTAACAATCATAAAGAAAGCATAGCTTTTGTTCTAGACAAAACTAGTTTTTCTAGTTCTTAGTAATATGACTAACTATATATATTATGTAGTTTATGTATTTTAAATGTGCATTCAGACAAATAATAAATCACTACTTACTCTGGTTTGATCATTAAAAATATATGTATGCATTAAAATTTTTATTCTACCTCACAAATTAGCATAACTTCTATCAATTAATGAATGCTCACAAGGATAGCTACCCATTTTTATTTGTAGAACTTTTTGTTAATATTGTTAGCATACCATCTTGTAATGAATCTTTTTCTGTCTTGCCAGCCACCTCCCCAAAAAATGTAAGCTCAGCCTATAGCTTAGGCTTGTTCCTAACTAGCTCTTATAACTTAAATTAACCCACTTATATTAATCTATATTAATCACGTGGCATTACCTCTCTTTCATCTTGAATCTCTGGTTTCTTCTCCATCTGCCTGGTGACTCCCCTGTGCCTGGATTCATCTTCTCTTTCTCTCTTTCTGCCTGGAAGACCTGCCTTCCTACCTAGCTCTTGGCCTTTCAGCTCTTTATTAAACCAATCAGAAGGCACCTCGGCAAAGATACATCTTCATAATGTACAAAAAGATTATCTACAATACCATTTTGTTAAATACAAATAAGAAAAGACAAACAAATATATTGCACAAGTGAATATACTCTTTTACACAAAACTGACCACATTTTCCTCACACAAGTTTTATTATTTTATTTCTCAAATGCACCTGGGTGCTAGTCACAAGATTTTTTGGAGAAATGTTAAGGTAGAGAGCTGAGAAAGCCCTTGGTGAATGTGTAAACAGCAGATAAAGTCCTGGATGTCTCATGTGGGCACAACCATGTCAAGGACTCAATGATCAGGTTCATGGCAATGGCACAGCCTTCCCAACCCTAGAGTAAGGCTCAGAGGGATAGCAAAGCCTTCTTCTGCTCTGAGTGCAAATGTTGGCTTTGTGTGTAAAAACCCACAGCTGCAGCTCCCACCCTGCTCTCAGATGTTTATAGCCAGAGGCTGTTCAACTACAGATACCTCCTACCAAGACCAGCTAACTCCTTTCCTCTGTGCTGTACACAATAAATGCCCTGAGGTTCCAGGTTGTGGTATAGTCAGTGGAGCTCCATCAGAGTGTGCACAGCATGTGCGATCCCAGCTTTTCTGTGTATGTGACCTTGTGTCTGTTCTTTCTGTGTTCCCTCGTCATCCCAGTCAGGTTTCCTGAACCACACGGTGCAGCATGAGGGATGCTATAAAGACTTCTTCAGAAGTCTATGGTATAGACTGCTGCAGGCATAGCTGGAAGAAAGATGAAGGACTTGGTTGCCAATCCTCTTTGTATATCATCTAATTCTCTGCTATACAATTTAAAGTTTGTTATATAAACATATTGAGAGTCAGCCAGAGAAAAACAAAAACTGTTTGCCTTGAGGTTTTTGCTACATGAGTATGAGTTTGATTATGCCTGAAAAGTCAGTAGGAAAGTCTTCTCTACGCTTAAATGGTTGAATGCCTGTCAGTTTTCTTGCTGAGCTATGGCCTGATTTTCTCTTCTACCGAGGGTAGGGAACTGTTTGGCTTACCTTGAAATAAGTGTTAAGGAAGATAAGAGAGTTAAAAAAATGAAACTCAAAATTTATTCATTAGTTTCATGAAAAGATAATTGCTTACGGTTAGTCAGACATTGTGGTATTCTCTGAGAGAGATATAAGGGTGTTTGTAGACCTCTTTAAATTTGTGATGCTTCCAGCCCAAGGGTGAAGAAATAACAGTTTTTAGTACATGTGCATAAATATCAACAATGTGTCTTCTAATTCCTTCAGTCAAATTTACAAATAGGAACTTCGAAGAAAAGTGAGTAAAATAATACGATTTGAAGCTTGTAATAAAATTACATTATTTCTCTACCCTTTCATTCTCCCCATTTTTATATATACCTATAAAATCAAACTAACAGATAAGCCAAGAAAAAGGATTAACTGATTATATTCTACATCATTTGAAGAGATAACTGTGTTATATAGGCACTGAGATAATATTAGAAGCCTATTGAAGTTCTGATACACTGCATCAAGTAAAATAGGAAGTGATGCTTTGCCAAGTACAGTAATTTTGCATTAAGGTCAAGTCTGATCTAAAAAGAATTCAAATACAAAAAAGAAGCAAAATAAGCGCAAACTAAATTTAGTTTAAATTTCCCTGAAAAAATGTGGGAAATGGGTAAAAATATATGGTGTCTCATGCTTTGTCTCTCTAATCTTTCTTGCCTGTATTAAAGTGAATTTTCAGTCATTTTGGGAGCATAATGAATGTCTTCAAAAATTATTTTGAATTCATAAAACAGGTAACTGTATTTTATCCTATGAACCATGAAATGAGTGCTGGAAGAGCACATGCTCTCAGCAAGATCACATCCGTTTTATTTCAGCATGAGTTGGTTCCTCTCCCTAAAAGTCATCATTGAGAGTAACATTTGATTATCCATGTCCAGTTTCAGAGACATTTTCTTCATGACATGTGATTCATATATTATTATTATGTAGTTCATGTATTAAATGAGCACTTAAATTTAGATGATGCATTGCTTATTCGGATTTGTCTTCACAAATGTAACACTGTCTTTAATAGCACTCAACTCAGTTCTTTTGAGGTTCACTTAAACAGAAAGTACTTTTAATTATACAGCAGACATAGCAAGCTCTTTCCATAAGTGGCTTTATGTAGAAGTGATTCCAACCACAGGTAACATTTGTCATTAGAGACTATAACATAATATTAAAAATAAGGTTTAGTGAGCATTTGAAAATAGAAGAATGAGAAATTATAAAATGTTTTTGTTTGAGAAAACTACTGTTTGAGCTAAGAACTTAAAATGCCTGGCTTCTTTCCAGAGGATGCCCCTTCTCTTGTTTAGACAGTGATGCTATGCAACCTCACTGGTTCAAGATGAGGATGGTAGAGCTGATGAGAGAAAATACTGCTCATTTATGAGACGCCTCAGGAAGCACCCCACACAAATACACAGAAATTAAAGAGTGCCTGCCTTTGAGAGAGAATTGGTCCATGTGACAGTCGCTTGTGCACTTTAAAAGTGTGCACAGCTTGAGAGGATCATGGACGTAACTTGGGGTTCATATTGAAATTTTTAGACAAGTCCAAAGTAAGCTGTATGTAATTTCTATTCAATCCTTAAATTGTCAATACATGGACAAAGAGGAGAGTTCAAAGGCATTTGCATTACTCCAAATCCCATTCTACCATAGGTGATGGCTCACTTCAAGGCAGCAGTCCTTGAGCTTCCTGAACCATTTCTAGGAACTGAGCTAGTGGGCGACTTTCTTCTCTTAGCCACTGCTTACAGTTTCTGTCATTTATGGAGGAGGCCCATGGATCTTAGCGGATCTTACCAGTATCAGCATTTCCAGACTGGCCATGTTTGTTTACTTTCAGAATTTCTTCCTTCTGGGAGTGGGGGGAATGTTTCAATTCAATGATCACCTCTGTGTTTTGCCTAACATGGTTTTGACTATAAAATAAACATTGCAAATATATTCTTTGTAGAATACTAACTCCCACCAATCTAAAAGCTAATAATGTGATCAGACAACATCTGAGACCAATGACAGAGTTTTTTTTTTTCTGTAACCCTCTTGTTTGCTTATTGTTCCTGCCAATAAAATTGGAAAATGTCCTGATATTTTTTCCCTTTGTTCTTTAACTATGAAAGTTTGTGCAACCACTTCCAAGTTGGAATATATTGTTGGGAAGAAACCAGTGTTCTTATGGCATGGTCACATATTTGACTCATAATAAATTATCTCTTATTCCTTTTGAGGTGAGACTGCTTTTTGTGTTTACTGTGTTGGTGCTTGAATGTGCAGCTCCAAGGAGGAGACATTTTCAGCAGAGGTGTCACCTGGATTAGCACCACGTTCCAGCCTGGGTCTTCAGTGTTCAACGTTCTCAGTTACTGTTGATGGGTTATGAGGTCTGACTTTCCTTTGCTTTGCTTGATGGTCTGGTGGTTCATTCTAAACTAGTTGTTTTGACATTCTCCCACTTTGTTTCAAGAGCATTTACTTAGAACATTTGTTTAGTTTGTTGTATGCATGTTTCCAGAACACTCTTTCAAAGAATTGGTTTGTTTGCCAGCATTTGGGTTGCCTACCAGACTTCTGATATCTAATTCTGCCTTCTCTCTAGATGGCTATAAGCTTGCCCCTGTTAAGTGAGTGCCTCACATAATGGTGCTGAGTAGTGTGAGGGTCCTGGAGAAGTCCACAAAAGACCATTATCCATGTATGCAATAAGCAAGAGCATTTTTTATTCTAGCATGCTGGGGCCTGCTGCTGTGGATATTGCTCTGTGTAAATAAAGTTCTGATTGGCCAGTGGCCAGGCAGGAAGTATAGGCGGGTCAAGAGAGGAGAGAATTGTGGGAAGTAGGAGACTGGAGAGAGACACCGCCAGCCGCCGCCATGAGAAGCAACATGTAAAGACACTGGTAAGCCACAAGCCATGTGGCAAAGTATAGATAAGCAGAAATGGTTTAATTTAAGATAGAAAAGGTAGATAACAAGCAGCCTGCCATGGCCATACAGTTTGTAAACAATATAAGTTTATGTGTGCTTTCTTGGTTGGGTCTGAGCGACTATGGGACTGGCGGGTAAGAGAGATTTGTCCTGACTGGGCCAGGCAGGAAAACTCTAACTTCAAATGGCGTCCAACATGGGCTCCTCTTAAGCATAGCCAAAGGGAGGTCCTAAGGCAGTTAGGTCATTTTAGGTAGGATTGGCTCAAGCATGTGGCAATTATATTAATACATTTTAATTGGCCAGGGCTAGTCAGGGACTGGTTAAGGCTACAGTTTTGCATTTTGGAGTAAGCCTGGACAAGTCCCAGGCTTTGTTTTTATTTGATTATCATCTTGAGTTATTTATGGCTTAGACTACCAGGCCTCCTTGTCCTTGCTGTTGGGGGTGCTGGACATTGATTGTTCTATTTTTCCCCCGGCTCTTCCTCAAAAACTACTTGCTTGGTTTCAAAAAGCAGAGTTCACTGAGTTATTAGGGCAGGCTCTCATGATATTTGCCTGGCCCTTTCAAGTAGAAGAGTCACTTCTTTCCTCATCTCGACAGGGGTACCACTGTCAGTGGGGCTCTCCTCAGGTCCTGCAATGTCCTCACAGGGACTGCTTATTTTGAAGATTCACAAAGGAATAATCATGCAGTGTCTGAACCACTTTATGTTTCTGTAAATTGAAGAATAAACTTAAGAGATGATGGGAATGGATCTTGGCATCAGAGCCAAAAATGACCCCCTGCTCATAAGCAACAAGTACATCTGACCCAAAATATCAGGTCCTCTAGCTCATATATTAATAGAAGATTGAACTTTTCAGGAAAAATCCAAGAATATTTTTGTGAAAGCACTGACATGATATGATAGCTGGCTTTGTATTCAGTAATATGGTGATTTAACTTGTTAAAAAAATAAGGAATATTTCATATTCCTTGTGTACATGCATGTGGGTGTGCTCATGCTAAAAGTCCTAAGTACAATACTAAAAGTCATGATAGAAAAATCTACTTTAATGGAAATTTTAAAACTACCCAAAAATGGATTTTTTGACAAAAATATGTTTTAGAAGTGCATCATTTCTTTTTTAAAAATATTTTTATTTTATAATTTAGTTTTACATATCAGCCATGGATTCCCCTGTCCTCCCTCCTCCCACCCTCCAGTTTTTCCTCCCAATCCACACCCCCATTTCCACCTCCTCCAAGGCAAGGTCTTCCCTGGGGAGTTAGCCCAGCCTGGTGGATTCAGTTGAGGCAGGGCCAGTCTGCTCCTCTCTGCACCAAGGCTGAGCAAAGTGTTTCACCATAGGCCCTAGGTTCCAAAAGGCTAGCTCATGCACTAAGGACAGGTCCCAGTTCCACTGCCTAGGGGCCTCCAAAACAGTTCAAGCTAATCAACTGTCTCACTTACCCAGAGGGCTTTGTCCAGTTCCATGGGGCCTCCTTAGCTATTGGTTCACAGTTCATGTTTTTCCACTAGTTTGGCTATTTGTCCCTTTGCTTTTTCCAATCATGGTCTGGCTATCTCTTGCTTATATAATCCATCCTCTCTCTTGCCAGTTGGACTCCTGGAGCTCCACCTGAGGCTTGGCTGTGGATCTCTGCATCCACTTCCATCAATCACTGGATGAGAGTTCTATCATGACAGGGTATTAGGCCATCCAATCACTAGAGTAGGTCAGCTCAGGCACTCTCTTGACTATTGCCAGTAGTCTATAGTGGGGGTATCTTTGTGGATTTCTGGGGACCACTCTAGCACTCTGCTTCTTCCTATTTCCATGGGGTCTTCATTTATCATGGTATCTCTTTCTTTGTTCTCCTACTCTGTTCCTGACCCAGCTTTAAGATATGCTAAGGAACAGGAAATGATAAGAAAATTTCATGAATTGAGCCAAAAGTACAGATAGATAAATCTGAGGCTCTAATTTTCCCCAACATCATACTCTCATCTATTCTTCTGTGACCTCACCTCTCCCTCCTTCTTTGTTTTCTTCCTTTACTGTCTTCTGCAGTAAACCTCAACCAGGAAAAAAAATACATATCAAAAGAAAAAACATGCTACAGTATCCTTAACAGATACAAGGTGTCCTGAAACACAGCTCTTGAATGACTAAAGAATTCCAGGGCCAGAGAATTGGCTCAGTGAGTGAACATGTTTGCTCTCAACCCTGATGGTCCAAGTTGAATCTCTGGAACCCACACAGTGAAAAGAGAGAACTAACTGCCATGAGTTGTACAGTCAACATGCATAGACACACATACAATAATCTAAAAAAAAATTCAGATCACTTTATTCACCTATAAACCAGTTTTCTAACTCTGGTCAAATTAACTCAAAATTTTCATTTGTAAGAGAGTATCCTCTGCTGCTTTAAAAATTTTATTTCTTTGGAGACTATAAAACAATTGCATCATTTCTCCCCCCTCTATCCTTCCTCCAAACCCTCCCAACTACCCCTCCTTGCTCTTTTTCAAAGTCAAGGCTATATACATGCATATATATGTATATATGCATACATAAGTACAACTGGCTCTGTCTTTATTATATTACTAGGTGGTATATTTTCAGGGAAGACTGTTTGGTATTGGATAACCAGTTGTTATGCTCTTCTTTTGGGAAGACTATTAATTCTCAAATTGGACTTAAGGCCTGCCCAACAAGAGGGAAAATCACTCCTAGTACTGAAAACCTACCCAACTACCCAAGGCTAGTGAAGTCACGGATCTTGGAGGAGAATCTACAATGACCACTTTACTAAAATAGCATGATCCCCAACTACATTCTAAATATGTGTCCTTATAGCCATAAATAAATGTAGTACTTATCCCACATTGTGGAAACTTCTCTTTGCTGTTTGTCTTTTAAAAAAAGGGGAAGACATTACCCTAAGTGTATATACAAGTTCACCTTTGCTTTCATTTAAGTTTGCTATTTCTAAGAAATGTAAATATTTTTCCTCACGGTGACTAATATACTTGGTATGATCCAGGGATTTATTCCTTAATAACTTCATCAACTATTCTTTTTCCTGGAGACTACTCCAGGCTTGCTTTCTGGGATTAAAGGCGTGAGTCACCATGCTTGGCTGTATCCTTGAACAGATGGATCTCTGCCTCTGGAATGCTAGGATTAAAGGTGTGTGCTATTACTGCTTATCCTCTATGTTTAATATTGTGGCTGTTCTGTCTCTGACCCCAGATAAGTTTATTAGTGTGCACATTATTTCAGGGAATACAATACCATCACACAAGTTTATGTAGCAACCCATAGAGAAGTGTAGAAATCTTAATACAAGAATCATAAATTAGTTTTCAATATGTAGTTTAGCCATCTTTGCACTCTGTGATTACCTCATTCCTGGAGAGCAAGGAGCACATTCAACAAGTGGGGCCGGTAAATAAATACTTTAGAAACTGTTCTTAGAGGTGGAACTTGATTCAAGTGTGTGTGTGTGTGTGTGTGTGTGTGTGTGTGTGTGTGTGTAAGATAAAACTTCATTATGATATCAAGATGGTATTTATAATTCCCATTATACCATTATATGCCACTATAATATTAATATGTAGATGAAAATTTCAAGATGTCTTCATTTTGTGTTTTAAACATAAATTTTACTTATGCTGATTACATTTTAATAAGTGTAACTGTTAATGTTTTGGTGCAACACATGGATTGTTTTATGAGCTCATGAACAATATTTGTCTTATATCAAATGTATTAGCCTCTACATTTTAACTGAATCTTCTGTCTTCTAATGAGCTATAAATAAGAGCCAGGGCCACAGGGCCACAGGGCCACAGGGCCACACAGATCTATCATAGCCCACCCTGCTTTTTTTCTGCTTTGTTATCAATGATCATAAAATGAAGGTCAAAATCTCTCTTGGTGATGTTTTTCTG
Source organism: Onychomys torridus (assembly GCF_903995425.1). Classification (NCBI taxonomy): domain Eukaryota; kingdom Metazoa; phylum Chordata; class Mammalia; order Rodentia; family Cricetidae; genus Onychomys; species Onychomys torridus. Next base: position 77,863,898 of record NC_050449.1, read on the forward strand.
TTACTAATTAAAATGTGACCCACATACAGCTCTACAAAGTAACACCATGGCAACATGATAGGATCTATATTTCACTGTCCAGCTGCATGTACTTTGCATGTGTGATTTATCTTAATCCACACTCCATGTTGTAGAATAATTGCTTTTTTAAAAAACTGATAAATGAGGAAGTTCTAGCAGCAAGAACTACAAACTTTCTAAGGTCATATGCTTAATTCATATTGGAGCCAACTACTTAGCCCAGACACTCTGAGCATATGATTATCATCATTAGGGAAACCAACTTATTATGGAAGATTCAATAGGTCACATATACACCCAAGATATTAAACCATATAATCCCATCCTTCTGAGTATGGCATAAGGAAGAAGTGGAATGTGGTTTGAAAGGGTTAGATGTTTGTGCCAGGCTGAAAAAATTATTTCCCAATATATATGTGTTCCCATTCTGTTTATCTGTGAGGGTTTCACTGTATTGTAAACAAGTAGATGTGATTAACAATCTTGAGACTGCATAATATTATGTTATTCAAGAGATCACTAAATTCCCACATTACCATTTTTATTTCTGTAAAAGATGTGGGAAGGGGGATTTGACACATGAGATGAGGAGGCAACTTGTCACAGTAGCTGAGGTTGGAGTGATGTAGCTTGCTGAATCTTTTCTTTTTAGCTTATTCTTTGTCGTTGATAAGTCCTATGAACCCACTGCAGTTGATTCTCATATCCTGAAAGTTGAATGCCATATGTTGTTTATCTGATGCCATCAGTGCTGCTGTTGAGTGTTATACATCATGACAGGAATACATACACACACACACACACACACACACACACACACACACACACAGAGAGAGAGAGAGAGAAAGAGAAAGAGAGAGAGAGAGAGAGAGAGAGAGAGAGAGAGATTTTACAAGCATGTACAGCCTATACTGCAATATTATGTTCCACTTTTCTAGTTACATTATTACTGAACTACTTTCCAACACACCTGTGCAGATTTGCAAGCCCATAAGTGTGAGAAAACATTTATTGTGCTATTACTTCGTTTATAGTACTACTGTGGGACTTAAATCTTCCACAGATAGATAGACACCATCTCCTGCACCTCTGTCTGTGTTTTCTCTTTACTGGTGAGGTTGAGCAGTTATTTTTGCATACTGATTGCCTTTATGTCTTCTTCTCTTAAATTGTATTGACCTTAGTTTTCAGCAAGTAGTAGGTTTTTGTTAAGTATTCTGCTCACCCTTTCTTTATATTCACCAGTTTTCATGCCTTTTGGCATGGATATTTTAAATTCAGTATATCAAATTTATCTCCTTTTTCTCTTAATTTGAGCCTTTTGGTCTTTTTCAGGCACATTTGTATTAGTTACTATATTAGTCTTGTCACTGTGACTGCATACCAGACAAGATGCAATGTAAGGGGGAGAGGTTTGTTCTGCCTCACAGTTTGAGAGGACAGGAGTCCATCCTGGTTTGGTAGGCATGGAAGCTGTGGTAGCTTGTGGCTGTGTAGCAGGGAGAAAAAAGATCATACCACCTGTATAGTCAGGAAACAGGATGCTGCCTTTCTTGTTTCCCCATTTTTTTTCTTTAAATGTCTTTTATGAGTACTGCAATTATGTCTATTCTACCTCTCTCTTTCACCCATCCAACTCCTCCCATGTTTATCCCATACTCTCACTCTCATGAATTAATGAACGCTCTTCTTTAATCATTGTTGTTTTTACAGGCACACACACATCTACTGAGTCCTATTAGTATTGTTTATATGCACACCTGTTCATTCCCAGTTGGCATGTCAACTGCTGTGGTTATTATGGAAATCTTGTTTATGCAACATTTTGTGTTTCAAAGGGATTCTCACTTAGTTGGCATGCTGGTCCTCTGGCTCCTTTTGAGCTTTATGGACACTCTTCCACAATGTTCCTTGAGCCTTGAGTATAGAAGTTACATTGTAGATGTACAAATTCAGACTAATCTTTCCCACAGCTATTTCTTCTGGATATCTGACCAATTGTGGCTGTGGATAGTGGCCTCTATCTGCTTCAAAAAGAAGCTTCTTTGGTGAGAGATAAGCTATACTTACCTTTTTGGTATAAGGATAAAAGTTTAGAATATAGGAACAAACCATACTGATATTTACTGATATTTGAACAATGGAAATAATAACTTCTCCTCTAGGGCCTCTGATTTTTCTGGCCATGGGCAGTTGGCTAGGTTTACAGTGCCAGGAACAAATTCCCCGGTTGTAAGTCCAATCAGATAGCGATTAGTTAGCCCCCAAGCTATAAGTCACTATTGTGCCAATGAGGATATCTTGCCAGGCCAGTTTTTTGCTGTGGCTCACAGGCTGTATAACTGGGTAGTACTACAATTGCATTTTCTTTTGGTAGCTTGTTTAGAACTTTCCTATATTTATCAGTGATAGTCCTTTAGGAGGAGATTTTAAATTCAGTTCCAGCTCAGTTTCTCCCAGTCCTATGTCTGAAGTATCTTCAGCAATAATGTTTTATGTTTAAGTTCCAGGAGGGGGTAGCAACCAAGGTCAATGGCAAAGAAATAACCTATATTGCTCAGGGAGACTCTTAAACCTTTCTCTGACCAACAGTCGTAGGGAGGTTTTGCTTGCATGGCACCTGGGCTTTTAGACAGTCTATGGATCTAAGGGGATCATTGTCCCCAAGTTTGGGAGACAGTAAAAATTTTCACTCAACAGAATCTGGCTAGAATGTCATATCAGACACATACCAGTGAAAAAAGACCACATACTGATATAATATCACAAAACCACAAACAATGTGAAAGGCCTAGACAATAACCCCTCCCACATACAAAAACCCATAAAGTAGTCCTATAGAACTGTGTTACAATGAGAAACAGGTACATGAGCCACAGGGCATTGACTTTTAAATAATTATGTACATGATCGAATAATACAATTAATTCAAAGAGGATACAAATAAACATTTGAAAGATCATAAGAAGTTTAGGAATGAACTATTAATTGAAGTCCCCCAAAACATGAAATGATGAAGACAATTAAGGATTTTAAAACTGAATAGAATAAAGAGATATAAATACTGAAGAAAACTCAGCTTGAAATAAAGATGAATTTGAAAAAGTCAACAACCCAAATAAATCTCAGGGGAAAGCCTTACCAGTAGAATGAAATGGTAAAACAGGAAAGAGTTGGGAGGAGGTGACTATTATATATGCATAACACACATATATATGTGAAAAAGTATATATTACAAAAAGAATACATAGGAACTTTGGTACATCATGATAGAACCAAATATACTAATTATAGTAGAAAAATCCTAGGTCAATGATATAAACCAGCTCTTCTACAAGATCATAGAGAGAACTTTCCCCAGATTAGGGAAAGACTTACACAAAACCACACAAAACTTCAACTAGACAGGGCCAGAAAAGAAACTCCCCACAGCACATTATAGATAAACACTGAATATGCAGAACAAAGAAAGAGTATTGGAAGCTAAAAGAGAAATGTCACATGTCATGTATAATGGCTTACTTCTCAGTGGTAACTTTAGTCGCCAGAAGAGTCTGGAGCAATGTATTCCAATTGCACTCTAAAAGACCATAGATGTCAATCTATGCCACTGTTCTCAAGAAAACTACCTAGTAATTGAATGAGGAAGAAAAGACTGTATGACACAAATAAGCTAAAAGAAGTCATGCCAGTCTAACCAGCCCTACAGAGAAGACAGGAGGCAACTCTTCAAATTGAAAAGAACAAGTGTATTCAAGAGACTATAGAAAGAAAACCGATGAAGTCATAACAACAGAATCAGCCAAAATGAGTCTAAGAACACAAACACCGAAAATAACAATACAGTACAGCAATCAACGTACACCTTTCTATAACAACTGTAAACGCTGATGTTCTCAGTTTCCCATTCAAAAGATACAACTTAGATGAATGGATTAAGAGACAAAACTCAATGTTTCTGGTATCTACAAAAGACTTATCTTATCTTCCTCTATAGGTACTACCTTAGAGTTGATGAGATAGAAAATAATTTCCCAAGCAATTGGAGCAGGAAACAAGCAGACATCAATTGCCCATTATCTGACAAAAGAGACTTCAAATCAAAATGAATAAGAAAAGGTAAAGAAGGGTGCTTCATGGTTAGCAAGGAACAGTTAACCAAGAAGACATTACAAATCCAAGGATGCACACACCAAATTCTGACACTCAAAATTTCACACAGCTTTTACTATTGTTTCCTTTTTATTTTTGGTATTTTCACTCTAGTATTTTGCTCATAATTTCTTCTCCAGTCATACCTTTTAGGATCCCATGTGTCCTTTGTGTTTGAGTATCTATTTTGTTTGCCTACTTTTGGGGCATTTTAGTCTATAATTCCTTTTCATAGATCATTAATGCTAATAGTGTTTACCATAGCTGCTTCTGGCATCCCTCTCTGTTTCTTGATCATATCCCAGAATTCTATGATGTTGTGGTCATGTTCACTTAGTAAATCTTATTTTCAAGTGTCAGTCCACTATTTTAGGCTTGTACTCAACTAGCACTGAGTGTGGAGAAAATGATAGCAGAAACAAGATGCAGAAATACACTTAAAATCAGATCAAAATAATTTTATAATAACCTCATTTCTCCAGTTAATTATTATCTAATAATTTCAAAAAAGACAAAATGGTGTGTTCTAATCAAACATGAAATTGAAATTCCATACACTGCATTTGACTGAGAAACTTTCCCTAGCTTCGGCTTCTGTTCAGCAGACTCCTCAGTGCTTATTCCTTGCTCTGTTTTCCACACACCCATGCTAGTCAGGATACCCATCGTGTTCTAATGGTCACACAATATGCTCACCCTTTCTGCAGTTTAGGTTTTTGAACAGTTGTCCTCAATTTGCTAACTCAAACTCATTCTTCCACTCTAGTAGAGAACCTTATTTTGTAGAAATGAGGATTTCTGGAGAATTTATTTTGGTGGTTTTTTCTTTATTTATTATTATGTGTTTTAAATTTTATACATCAGCCATGGGTTCCCCTGTCCTCCCCCCTCCCGTCCCCACCCCCACCTTCTTCCCACCCCCTCCCCTCCATTCCCATGTCCTCCAGGATCAAAGCACCCCTGGGGATTCATTTAAACCTGGTGGATTCAGTACAGGCAGGTCCTGTCACCTCCTTCCAGACTGAGCAAAGTGTCCATGTGTAAGCCCAAGGTTTCAAACAGCCAGCTCATGCACTAAGGACAGATCCTAGTCTCACAGACTGGGTTCCTCCCAAGCAGATCAAGCTATTCAATTGTCTCACTTATCCAGCTGGGGGCTCCACAGCCTTTGGTTCATAATTAATGTGCTTCCATTCGTTTGGCTATTTGTCCCTGTGCTTTTTGCAATCTTGGATTCAACAATTCACGCTCTTGCAGACCCTCCTCTTTCTTGACAGTTGGACACCTGGAGCTCCACCTGGGGCCTGGCTGAGGATCTCTGCATATTTTGGTGTTTTTTTTTTAAAGATCTATTTATTTATTTATTTACTCACTTATTTATTTATTTATCTATTTATTTATTTGTTTGTTTGTTTATTAGATATACAGTGATCATCTCATTATAGGTGGTTGTGAGCTACCATGTAGAGAACCTTATTTTGTAGAAATGAGGATTTTCTGGGAATTTATTTTGGTGTTCTTTTTTTAAAAAGATCTATTTGTTTGTTTGTTATGTATACAGTGTTCATCTCATTATAGGTGGTTGTGAGCCACCATGTGATTGCTGGGAATTGAACTCAGGACCTCTGGAAGAGCAGTCAGTGCTCTTAACTGTTGAGCCATCTCTCCAGCTTGTAGCATGAATCTTAAAGGTACTTATTAATAAAACTCAAATCTGAGGCCAGTTATTGGGCTGAATGCTGGAAGATCAGAGAAGCAGAACAGGCCACAGTTTCCTCACCTCTCCAGTTCCACAGGTGGTCAGGCTGGAAGCTTCTAAGTCCTCCTCCACATGAATCTCAGCTGAACTGTGTTGCTCCAAAGCCTGAATGCTTAACCAACCAAATGCTTAACTAACTACATGCTTTACTCCTTTAGTTCCTGGTCCTCATGCCTTATATACCTTTCTCTTTCTGCCCCCACTCCCTGGTATTAAAGGTTGGGTTTCTGGGATTAAAGGTGTGGTCACCATGTTTAGCTGTTTCTAAAGTGGCCTTGAACTCAGAGATCCACCTGGCTCTGCCTCGCAAGTGCTGGGATTAAAGGCGTGCACCACCACCACCCAACTTCTGTTATGGCTTACTCTTCCCATTTTCTAGCCACCATTTTTGGCTTTGTTCTAGTGGCTGTCTGTTCTGTGACCCCAGATATGTTTATTTCAGGGAACACACAATATTTCAGGAAACACAATACCCATCACACCAGCTCTTCTGAGAATTTCTATTTTTCTGTATCTAAGGTCTATTAGATACTATTGCTTGCCCAAGTAAAGCTTCTTTTGCTGCATTGGGGTTGGTCTGGCCTGTTTGGACTACAGGGTTCCTAGAAATAGTCTTCTTGAAAGATATTCTTTCTGTTCTAGGCATTCTGTCCTCCTCCATTTTTGGAAATATTGGAAAAGTTACATGAATGTGTTGCTGTTACCATTAACCTTGCATTCCATCTAACTAAATTCAAAGCAAACAACAGTAATTAAATGTAACAAATTATGTACAACATAATTAAACAGTACAATATGGAAGTATGATTTTAAAAGTTCCTTTGGAAAAACAATGCACAGATCACAAAAGAAGCTGTGGAATTTTTTCTTTTTCTTTTTTTTCTCCTTTTTTATTTATTATATTTGTGTTTTAATTTTACATATCAGCCATGGGTTCCACTGTCCTCCCCCCTCCTGCTCCTGTCCCCACCTTCCCCCCATCCCCTCCCCTCCATTCCCATCTCCTCCAGGGCCAAGACTCCCCTGGGGATTCAATTCAACCTGGTGGATTCAGTACAGGCAGGTCCAGTCCCCATTTTAAGTGAAAAAGAAAAGAACAATTTTCTTGTTTGAAAGATGTGAGCATCAAAGTCCAGAAGTACAATTGTGAAGAATGTGGGAAATCTTGGAAATAATTCTTAAAAATAAAAGGTAAGAATTGTATTTGCTTCATCTATGACCTGCTGGAGTACATGAAGGAAGGGTCCTGAGGAATGATAGTCACAAAATCTCCATGACTCAGGGCAACAGAGGGATATCTGAAAGGGGTTTCCGTGAGGGCCCAGTGATGATGGTGAGCCAGAGGCCTTGAGCCAAACAAATGACTCATTGCAGTGAACATTTCGGGGATGGAGCTGAATGCAAAAATGAGTATTCTTCCTGATACACTGCAGCTTCCACTGCCACTAGGATGAATGAAGAGGTATTGGAAAGATGGAGGAGTGAGGTGATTTTTTTTCCCCTTGGTTGTTTGTTTTGTTTTGTTTTTAATTCATTTGGGAGAGATTGGTTCGGGGTATAGGGCAGATGTGGAGGGACTGGAAGGTGAGCAGGATTGGGGTGCATGATGTGAAAAAACACAAATAAAGAATTGTGTTTTTTAAAAAAGGGAAATTAAGAGTTGCTAGTCAAAAGTTACAAGGCAGCAATATTCAGTTTGAAGGAATAGCAAGTGCTAGAAGTATTGTACACACAATATGATCACATCCATGATAGTAGAGTCTATAAATTAAAATTCATGATATTAAAATAGTCTGTCAAAATTCAATGCCTAAGTGAACCTGAGAGTTGTTAGTATGTGTGTAATTCTCTTAGTCTCAAATTTTATATGTCGATCCTCTTGTATCTATGTCCTTGTTATGTCTCTGAAGTGAGGTTAGGCATTCTCATGTCTATGCTTTTGTAAGGCCCATGTCTAGAAAAGGAAAGCAACTTCCACACAGCTAGTATTGAAACCTGTTATGAGTGGCATGATATGGCTGCATACCCTTGGTGGCTGCTCCTGTCATTGGTTTGTGGAGATATTACCAAGGCTTGTCTTTCTGAATTTCTTTAGATCATAAAGTTATTGTGGGGTTTATTTTTGTTTTGTCATTTTTAAAGTAATCTTCAAATAATTGCTAAAATTCATACATGCATACAGTGTATTTTGATAATACACACACCCTACTTCCCCTCTCCAACTTTGCCCAAGACCCCTAGGCCATCTCCCTCCCAACTTAGTGTGGTCTTTTTTATTGTTAATTTGCTATATCACTATTATTATTTTAAATAACCACTGAATATAATTATTGTACATGGGTATGGAGCAATCTGTCTACTGCCACTGTTACCTGGACTACTTAACATGGACATATTCCTAAAAAATAGTGACTCCTCCTCTCTCAGCAGCCATTAAACTGCCAACAGTTATTCCTCTAGAGATGGACTATTGAGAGCATTCTCATACAACATTGATAGAATATTTTTTACTGGCTAGATCTCGTAAAGGTTCTGTCAACCACAGCTGCTGTGAGTTGATGTGTTTAATAGCCATGTCAAGTCCAGAAAACATAGTTTCACAACTTTCTCCCCATGCCCTAGCTCTTACATTCTTTCTAACCCCTTTATCATGATATTCCATGAACCTTGAATGAGATGGGGTAGGGGTTGCTATAGATATTCCACTGAGGGTTAAGTACTCACAATTATTTATTCTCAGGACTTTGATCAACTTTCAGTCTCTGTACTAATCATTACCTGTTGCAGAAAGAAACTTCTCTGACCAAGGTTAAAAGAAGCACAAGACTGTGTATAATCACAAATATTTAGAACAATATTTGACAACATAACCACTGAATGAAACAACCACATTATGTTCTCTCCTACAGCCTATGATAATTGAAATCATGGGACTTGACCAGGTTTATCCTAACAGGCCTTATATATCTCCTATAGAGCAGCTTCAAATGCAATCAGAAAATTGCTGCTAACTCCTATAACTTTCCTGCCACTATTAAACCAGTGACCACAGCTTATGTATTGTTTAAGTATTGTAGCAGGCAAAACCCAGTGCAAGATAAGACAGTTGATGTTTATTTATCCTAAGCTGCCCGCCTAGTGCTATCCAGGACTATAAAGCTAATTATCAGGGAGAGGGTTTCCTAGTCAGTTTGAAATTGATTTATTTAGGTCCCATGACAAAAGAGAGTGATATTTTTAGCAATAAGGTCTTATCACTAGTTATGGTTGACACTAAGAGCAATTGCAGTAGCATGAATTGTTTAGTGGGCCTCTTGAATTTCTTGACAAATAACTAGTAGGGAGGTATCCTATGCTATTCACTGAGATTTTCCTTTAATAACCCGTGTCTTCTGGAATCAGCATTGTCCACCTCTGCAAAGTTGACACCTCTTTAAGCCCCGTTTTTATGTTATGTTTATTAAGTTAGTTTATGTGCTGGTGGATTTTCATAAGGCTTCCTCATCCATCCTTGTTTCCGGCTACCTCTTCCTCCCTTCTCACTGCTATGGCCCCTTGACAGTCTCACTTAAACCTTGAGCCTCACGTAAAGTCTCATCCTGCTCTTTTATGTCACCTATGTTCCACGATGACTTCTCATTAAAGATTTACTTGGGTTTCAACATCTTAGATTTTTACAGGCCTTTTTCATACATACTTTGTGTTGTTAAGTTTTCCCCACTCTTGTTTTTCTTGACATCTCTTTGTATGAGGTCACTTAAAGATAGTTTCTAATCTGCTATCCTACCCAGAAGTTTACATCTCATAAATGCCTTCATCTTCTTAACATATCCCCCAATTCTATCTACACAAGTCGTCTTCATAAACTTCATCATATTTATTGGAGCTGATAAGGAGGAAAGGAATTCACTTTAGATGCCTCAACAAAACTTCCTCAGACTAGATGGTGCAAGATAAAATCATAGAAGTCAATGGACTTTCTCTGTCAGAGCAAATGTTCAAAAGAAGGTTGAGACAATCTTCTAAATGTCAATGAACTCAGCACCATCTGCCCATGTCCAAGATTCACGCATCTAGAAGTCACTGCAGACTAGCAGTTTCTGCTGAGAAACAGAACAAGAAAGACTTTTCAGGAAGTTCATACTTCATTGCAAATCCCTTGCTATTTGGCTTTGAGCTACAGCATATCCAAGCATAAAAATATCATCCTAGAAACTAGAAATGCTGTATGATGTTTGTCACTTAATAAAACTGAACCACAGAGCAAATCAGTTTTGGAGAAGATCAATGCCATCATCCAAATTTACATAGCTTCCTTCTGGGGAACATTTTCTGACTTGTAACTAAGCCCCGGAGATGAGTCTGATGACCACAGAGTCCAAGACTACTGCTGCAAACCAAGTGATGCCTGGCTCACTCTGCTATAGATTATATGTATCCAGGAAAGCATATTATCATATAGAAATGGTGTCTAGAACCAGTTTAAGTAGGCTCCAACATTATAAGGTGTAGTGGATAGCCATCCCAGCATTGGCGGGGAAGTTCCAACCCCCATTGAGGCTTTGGTAATGGTCGCGCCCACAAGGCGGGGCAGAGAAGGAAACGGAAGACGGAAGACGGAGGATCGGAAGGGGAGGCGCGCTTGGTTCCGGGACCCTGGACGCTGGAGGGAGACCGAGCAGAGTTCTCCAGAGAACACTGCCGGACTGCACTATACCTTTGCCAGACCCTGCAACCTACCCCTTCATTGTAAGTTACCCCACAAAATAAACCTCCCTTTTAACTACGTGGAGTGGCCTAAATAATTTCACCAATAATAAGGTATATTATTAGGAGGCTCAGATTGCCTTTATTCAAATTGCTCTTAAATCATCTCCTCTCCCCAAGCCTATGTTGGGGAGAAGGGGGCAAAGAATTAAATAGTCCAAGAGAATTATCATCCGAAGCTGAGAAGGAATTGGCTCTAGTAGAAAAGACAATTCGAGAAGCACATATGGATCGTGTGGATCCAGAACTTAAATGCATTCTTGTCATATTCCCCTCCAGACATTCTCCCACAGGTATTTTGATATAGAGGGAAGATATTATATTGGAATGGATATTCCTACCATGTAAACCAAATAAGAAATTAAAGACTTATATAAAAAAGATCTCAGATTTGATTCAAAAAGATAAAATTAAGACTTCATCTGTTGACAGGAATGGATCCAGCAGAAATTGTAGTACCTTTAACTAATGAGGAAATTTCATCACTATAAATAGATAATAAATACTGGCAGAGAGCCTGCAGTAACTTTTTGGGAGAGATTAACAACCATTATCCCAAAAACAAGAAAATAAAATTCATAAAAAAAAAACTAAATGGGTCCTTCCTCACATTGTACAACACAAGCCAATTTCTGGAGTCCTCACATTCTATACTGATACAAATAAATCAGGGAAAGCAGGATACAAATCAGGAGACCTAAGTAAAGTGGTACAAAGTCCATACAGCTCTGTACAAAAGACAGAACTGTATGCCATTCTTATGGTACTGATGGACTTTACAGAACCCCTCAATATAGTCACTGACTCTCAATATGCAGAGAGAGTTGTTTTACACATTAAAACTGCTGAATTTACTCCTGATAATACAGAATTAACTTCATTATTCATACAATTACAGGAAATCATCAGAGAAAGGAAACATCCTATATATATATAACACATATCAGATCCCATACAGGTCTGCCAGGACCTCTAGCACAAGGTAATGATGAGATTGATCAGTTACTAATAGGTAATGTGCTAGAAACCTCAAAATTTCACAAGAAACACCATGTAAATAACAAAGGTTTAAAAAAGGATTTCTCCATTACTTGGCAACAAGCTAAGGATATTGTGAAAAAATGTCCTACTTGTTCCTTCTATAACCAAACTCCATTACCTGAAGGAAGCAATCCAAAAGGTATACAAAAAAATGAAATTTGGCAGATGGATGTGTTTCATTTTTCAGAAGTTGGAAGATTAAAGTATGTACACCATACCATTGACACCTATTCAGGCTTTCAGTGGGCAACTCCTATGAGTTCTGAAAAGGCTGATTCTGTGATTACACACCTATTAGAAGTTATGGCCATCATGGAAATACCTGTACAACAGCATATGTCTCCAATAAAATGAGACAGTTCATTGCTTATTACAATATAAAGCATGTTACAGGTATACCACACAATCCCATAGGCCTAGCAGTCATAGAAAGATCCAATCGAACTTTAAAAGATATGCTAAATAACCAACAGGTAACAATGACTCCTAAAAATAGATTACATAGTGCTTTATTAACCTTAATTTTTCTCAATGCTGATGAGAAAGAACAACAGCTGCGGAGAGATATTGGACGACAGACAAAACTCCTGAGCTAAACCAACCGGTTTATTTCAAAGATGTGTTGACCTCAAAATGAAAACCTGGATATGTCCTACGTTGGAGGACGGGTTTTCCTTTTGTTTCCACAGGAGAAGAAAAGCTATGGATACCAACAAAATTAATAAAAATTCAATTTAAACAGAAAAAAAGCCTTGATGAGGAGAAGTAAAAGATCATCCACCAATGTGACATCTCTTCAGGTTGTAAAAAAAATTTAACAATCAAAGGTTGGGGTAGGGTTCTGTTTTTGTCTTTCCAGGATAATGGAAATACCCATCTTCCAAAAATCATAAGGCCTTGGATATCCGGATGTTTATAACAGAAAGAAAGAATCTATTGGTACCAATGTACACAGGGTAAGATATCACTGTCTAACATCTATATCTCTATCAATCTAGAATAGTTGTGGTTCCAATTTAATTATAAACCAAGCTGGCTTTGGAGATGGAATTGGCTCACCCCTTCTCTAAACCCAAGCATATTGATAAAAAAAAATGTCGAGAGATTCTTCAGTCCCATATCAGAAGAGCCCTCTGGTGTGAAACAGAAGGAAACCAATTATAAGGGACCATTATCTTCAAGATTCTAATTCTCTCCATGCTTATTCTTGATTTCTTGGAATCCTTTCTTACATGTCATGACATCTTTAAATCCAAACCTTCCATTCTGATAAAAAATAAGTTTTTTCCAATAACAATCTCTAAAGTCTCCAGAAGAAAGATGGGGCCCCAACAACAACAACTCTACCCAATCCAAAATAATACCATGGTAATCATCATCATACTATACTTCTTGCCATAATTTCAGACAATCTTACCAATTACTCTGAGAGTTACTGCAGAATCTACAGTTAGTCTAACTAAAATTTAACTATCTGAGCTTTCTCACAATACCCAGAGATACCATCGCCCCCTAAACAGCAGGAAACAATTCTAAGAAAACGATGCCCCTTATCCCTAAGGTTTCATATTTCTCAGGGTTATGGATAATGGTTCTAGGGTTGGGGGTAGAAAAAACTGTTAAACTCAATACTCTCCTTAAGGAAAGAAAATATGTTTAAAAAAAAAAAAAGAAAAAAAAAGAAATGGAATAGATAGGTATAAAATATTATGGTAGACTACTATATACATTAGTAAACAAATTTAATAATATAACAGCCTTTGCACTGTTATGAATTCTTATATGTTAATACAAATATAAACCCTTTATATTCCTATTTAAGATAATTTGTATATTGATACAAATACAGAACTATGTTTGTTATATTGTACACATATTTTTACTCTTATTTGAAATATTTGTATATTGATACAAATATGAATTTATATCTGTCATACTGTATATATGTTCTACTTCTGTTTAAGATATTCTGTATACTTATATATATTTAGGATTATTATCATATTACATATTGCACTATACATTCCTACCTCTGTTAAAGATATTTTGTGTATTGTTACAATTTAAAGTCATTATCCTTTTACTGTACATTTGCTTACAGACTGTTTGCCTTATTTATAAGAAGCCTTAGTCCTTAGGTTCTTTAGGTAGATAAGACTTATAGAGTTATTGTCACCTATGCTTGTCATCTCTATAATTATGTTAGTTAGGTTATCCAGATTTATAAATACATAGGTCAGATGGACAGGTAATCTTCAAACACTTCATGGACCTAAAGAATATGGCATTTAAATAAGAATTCTGTTGACATGAGACACAATTGCTCCTGGCAGCACCAATTTGATTCTGAGAGAATGTTGGGCTTCTAAGACATTTCCATTTGGAAGTTTGTCTTCTTGGCACAAAATGGCCTACTGGGCAAAGAACTGCCCTTGCCTCAACTGCTGACAGTACAAATGCTGTCCTTTCTGGACAAGCGGGACACAGGAAAGCAACCACTATACTTTGCCAAGACAGGATAAGATGGTCTTTCAGAATTCCTGCTTCTAAAAATGGTCTGTCAGATACTCTAGGCCTGTAGCCAATTTGAATGCACCAAGGATGCTGAGAAACATTAGGTGACTGTCCAGGCTGCTTGCTGTCTTTGTCTACTCTTGCGAGACTCCTGAAGGTTGCTTGTGTCCTTCTCCCATTTCTCAGGTATTATTATATTCCTTCTCAGGTCTTTGATGAGGTTGGAGATAGCAGTTATAGTTACAACTTAGTATATATACATATATAATATCTTAGAATATATTATGTATTAGACTCAGGTTCTTTAGGATAGGACACCTTTTGAAATGATCTTTGTAATATGCCACCTACCCACGCTCTAGACTTCCCTGGATTTTACTATGTGTTTTTTGCTTGATATTGTTTACACTTATTGTAATTCCAACTTATCTAAGTCATTATCCCTCATTACTCCTGGACTATATTTGATAACCATCTCTTTATGTATAGTCTTGTATTAGGTTAGAACTTTCTTATTTAGACAAAAGGGGGAGATGTAGTGGATAGCCATCCCAGCATTGGCCAGGAAGTTCCAACCCCCATTGAGGCTTCAGTAATGGTCGCGCCCACAAGGCAGGGCGGAGAAGGAAATGGAAGATGGAGGATCGGAAGGGGAGGCGCACTCAGATTGCCTTTATTCAAATTGCTCTTAAATCATCTCCTCTCCCCAAGCCTATGTCTAGGGCTCTTGCAATATCCTTCACAATCAGTTGCTAATGAAGAAAAAAGTAACTGTTAGTCTGGTTTATGTATATGCTCATAACATTTCTCTCTAAATGTTCATCTATGTGGCTTAAACCCTATCTGCAGGATGGCCTGAAGGAGTGTGAGACAGGAAAGTATTACTACGAGTCATAACTTCAAGCAAAATGTTTGGTTGCCTCCTGTATTTGGAATAAGTGATGACTCAAATTGAGGCTATCAGTTAATGGAATATAGATATGTAGAGACTTGCAACAGTGCAGATTGGAGGAATACTGACAAAAATTTCACACAAGAGAATGTGTATGAGTCATTTTATATGGATAGACCTATGCTTGTGTCTGATGTGAAAGCTCATCTAAGGACTCATAACAATCATCAATCTTAACTATGAAGTCAGGCAAAATGACACACTCTTGTGGATGTGTCACTTTATTTCTTCAGCCAACATAGTTCTTCAAAGATCACATGACAGAACCCAACTGTGAGTATAAGGATCAGATTAGTGCATTGGCTCAGTAACATGGGATTCCCTTCACTAAGCATGGCATAGATAATGATGCTGCTGGGTGTTCAGTAGGGACTCATACCAAGCCCTAATTATGGTATCATTCCACGAGAGACACAGATAGATACCTGGTTAATTACATTGAACTTTTTCCATTATGGAACTGCATAGATCTTTCTCTAATAGAGCTGAGACTTATTCTACTTATGGATTTTCTTCCTTGCCTGTGACATATCATTAAACACCAAGATCTATGAACTCACTGACTGCCTTAATAGCTACTGTGAATGTCCCTATATAGCTGTGGTTTTGTGGGAGCATGTTCTTGTTGAAAGGATTACATAGGACCAAGAGAAAGCTCTCATCCATGCTTGAGCAAGAAACTCTAATTAAACTGAGAGCATTGCACACAAAATAGGAGGCCTGAGGGTAGGCCGGGGACATATTGGGAAGAAGCTTTTCAGTGAGAGAGGGAAGCAGACAGAGGAGCAGAATGTGTTGAAATGATTACATTCACTATGAGAATCATGACATTGTCAAACAATAAAAAAAATTAGCTACTAATGTGTTAGAGAATGATATTTCAAAGCCAATTTGAGATTATTTCCATTTAAGACCATCAGGGCTTAAAGCCAGGCATGGTGGTATACACATTTAATCTCAGCGTCCAGGAGGCAGAGGCAGGTTCCTGAGTTGCAGGTGAGCCTGGTCTATAGAGTGGGTACCAGAACAGCTAGGGCTACACAGAGAAACCCCATCTTGAAAAAACCAAAATAAATAAATAAGTAAAAAAATCAGGGCTGTGTAGCATGATTCTTAAAGAGTCTTATTAATAAAATCAAACCTGAAGCCAGGTATTGGGGTGAATTCTGGGTGATCAGAGAAGCAGAACAAGCCACAATTACCTCATTTTGCCAGTTCCTCAGCTGACCCTGTTTCCTCAGACTGGAAGCTTCTGTGTCCTCATCTGAATGGATCTCAGCTAAACTGCTGCTACAAGCCTAAAAGCTTAACCAGCCAAATGCTTCTAGTTCCTGGTCTCCATGCTTTATATACCTTTCTGCTTTCTGCCATCACTTCCTGGGAATAAAGGCTCATGTTGCCATGCCTGGCTGTTTCCAGTGTGGTTTTAAACTCACAGAAATCCAGATGGATCTCTGCTTTTGGAATGCTAGGATTAAAGGCATGTGTGCCCCCATTTTCTGGCCTCTATATCTAGTGGCTGTTCTGTTCTCTGACCCCAGATAAGTTTATTAGGGTGCACAATCTATTGGGGAACACAATATCACCACAGGGCTGTATAATAGTATTGAGTTTTATGACAGTGAATCAAAGTTGGAATCCTTGTTAAAATATAAATGTCACTAATAGATTTTTCTCATTGTTAGAAAATGACCATCGATACATTAGATTTGCAAAGAGAAGTAAGGATCCTTGGAATAACATTAAGACAACATTCATCCGACTCTGTGTTGGTGTTGTGAGAAGACAGGGAGAACTGAATAGGAAAGCCCACAGATGTTAAGAGCACCTCAATTCCTGCCGGTTTGTAGTCAGATCACTGACTTCAATTTCAGTCATCAGCATCACTGCCATCACATCCAGCTGTGTGGAGTTTTACATCAAGATGTTGGGTGCATCATTAATAATGACAGCTGACTTTTCCTAAAGTCATAAAATGAGGAAGGCTCCTAGAACCCATGAGAAGGAGGCATGGAATGTCAAGCTGAAATATTTTAAATAAGCTGCATTTACAAGTAGTCGAAACCAATGAGAACATTCCTCTAAGCTCGTAAGAAGCTTGACTCTTTCCTGGTCTTGGTCTCAATGCCTCTGCTTCCAGTATTTATGAAAGTAATGGAAAGAGAATAAAGTGCACGAGCTGCTGTAAAATCAGTATATCCTGGCCACTTATCTCACTGTGTCACTATGGTGTGACTTTTAATGAACCATGTGTCTTGATCGTCTATGATCATTTTAACTGGTATGATTTCAAACACCTAAACTTACTTGGTCAACTAAAATTGACCAAGTCAATCTATAAACAACAACAACAAAAATCATATTCAAGTGTACACCTAGGACAACACCCAAAGGTGAGAATAGAGAAATTCATATAGTAGTTGCCATCACAACAATTTGCCTGTGATCTTGAAAATGTCATTTACTTTTTGGAGACTAATTCTCACGTTGTTTGATGAAGCAAGTGGACAACTGAGCGGTAATCACTTATTTGGGCTTTGGTGCTTACTAGGCATTGTAGCCAAGATCTCTGACTATATTATATAATTTAAACCCTATCATGGAACTCTGGAAAGGATAACATACTCATTTTAGAGAAAAAATGTTTATATGAAGAGTAACAATAAACTGATTTACCAAGATCAAATCAGACACATGGCAGAGCTAAGGCTGAAATGTAAGGGACTCCATCACAGTGTAGAAGCTCAGAACCCTGCTCTCCCTTCTTCCCGACTTCTTCAGAGTCCCTCTCAGATCTCACACTAAATTTCCATGAAAAGGAGACAGTCCCTAGGCCTGAGTTTTGTTTTGTCACTTGGAGTCAAGTTATTATCTCGTCCATTATAAATTTTTCATCTTCTACCTCCACATATTTCAAGTTCTATTTGTCATTTCCCTGTCCTCTTTTGCTCCCAAACATTGAACACTGCTTTTAATCTTGGGGCATGTGTTTCAGCTCCATTTTGTTGGCTATCTCCCCTGAAATCTGTAGCGATACAATAGTGCCACAGATCAGTTGACAGCTTTATGTAGAAATTTCATGTTTGGCAGGTTTTAATCTAGAAAAGCCTGGAGGATATTTATGATCTGCCAAGTGACGTCCTTACAGCATCTCTCCTCCCACATTCACAAGTGACATGCTGTGACCCTCCACACACCCGCACTGCTGGGTGTACAATTTCAATGAGATGCACATTCTATTTCCCCGAGGGCTATTACTAATCTTGAGACTATAATAAGGGTTTTCAAATGTAATTTTTTTCTGTCTGTTTCTTAAGTTATTTTTAAATATTTGTTTTCACCCTTCATTCACATCCCAAAGGCCTTGCCATGAGAACATCTGTAACTCATGTATCTGAATGGGGTTTAAGTAAAACTGAGCCATGCAAAGAGAATTATTTATCTGTCATGTTAAGAATGAAGGTCCTGGGAGTGCAAAGTTGGACAGCCCCTTTGGAAATCAATACAACAGTTTCTTAGAAAATTGGGAAAATCTACCTCAAGATCCAGCTATACCACTCTTGGGCATATACCCAAAGGATGCTCAATCATACCACAAGGACTCTTGCTCAACTATGTTTATAGCAGCTTTATTTGTAACAGCCAGAACTTGGAAACAACTAGATGCCCCTCAATGAATAATGGATAAAGAAAATGTGGTATATTTATACAATAGAGTACTACTCAGCTGTTAAAAACAATGACATCAGGAAATTTGCAGGCAAACGGATGGAACTAGAAAAAAAAAACATTCTGTGTGAGGTAATCCAGACCAAGAAAGACAAACATGGTATGTACTCACTTATAAGTGGATATTAGATGGAAAATAAAGGATAATCATGCTAAGATCCACAAACCCAGAAAGGCTAGGTAACAAAGAGGGCCCAAGTGGGGATGCATAGATCCCCTTGGGAAAGGGAAATAGAAGAAATTATGTGGGTGGGATGGGTGCAAGTAGGGATGGGAACATGGGGGATCAGGTAGTGGGTGGGGAGTGGAGGAAGAGTACTGAAAAAGATGACTGGAAATGGAGGCAGGAGCATTTCAGGGTCAGGTAGAAACCTGGTGCAAGAGAAACTACCATAAATCTATAAGGATGACTCCTAGCAATAGGGGATACATAGCATGAACAGGCCATCTCCTGTGACCAGGTAATACTTTCAGTGAAGAGATTGGAACACCAACCCAGCCACATAAGTTTTGACCTACAATTTGTCCTACCTATGGGATGTGCTGGGTAAGTGAGGCACAGAGATTGTAGGAGTGGCCAACCAATGACTGGTCCAGCCTCAGATCCATGCCATGAGAGTAAGCCCACCCCTGGCACTTCCTGGAGTACCAGCACCCAGAGGCTGGATGGCTCAGAGACTTAGGATGGAACCAAATAAGATTGGAGGAAAAAAATTCAATGTAATAATGTCTAACAATATTCTGATATACTCACAGATTGGTGTCTAGCCCAATTGTCACCAAAGAGTCTTCATCCAGTTACTGCTGGAAACAGAGGCAGAGACCCCCAGTCAAACATTAGGCAGAGCTCAGAGAATCCTGCTGAAGAAAGGGAGGAAGGATTGTAGGAGGCAGAGGGGTCAAGGACATCACAAGAAAACCCACAGAATCAACTAACCTTGGCTCATAGGAGCCCATAGAGACTGAGCCAACAACCAGAGAGTCTGTGTGGGACTGACCTAGGCTCTCTGGATATATGTGGTAGTTGTGTAGTTTCCTCGTCTAGTGGGACTCCTAACACTGAAAGCAGAGGCCGTCTTTGACTCTTTTGCTGGCTTTTGGGACCCTATTCCTCGTATTGAGTTGCCTTGCTCAGCCTTACTACAAGGGGAGGTGCTTTGTCTTACTACAACTTGATATACCATGTTTTGTTGATAACCATGGAAGGCCTGTCCCTTTCTGAAGAGAAACAGAGGAAGAATTGAAGGGGGTGGGGCAGAGGAGAAGTGAGAAGGGACTGGGAGAAAAGGAGGGAAGGGAAATTGTAGTAGGAATGTAAAATAAATAAATACATATAAAAATGAAAAAAATCAAGGTCCTTATATAGCATTTCTACTTTACTTGTTTTGTTGTTTTTATTGTTTGTTTTTTAGTTTTCTGAGACAGTGTTTTTGTTTTGTTTTTTGAGAGACCTACATAGCCCTGGTTGTTCTGGAATTCACCATATAGAGTAGGTTGGCCTCAAAATCACAGAGATCTATCCATTTCCGCCTCCCAGTGCTGAGTGTTGGGATTAAAGGTGTGTGCCACCAAGTTTTATATCCACTTTGTATTTTTAAATAGAGTTACCTGAGCATAACATTAAAATAAAACAAAAAGCCCTTAGTATAGGAATATTTTTATTTTGTGAAGGGCTTCTGAATTTTAAGTAATGTTTGTATTTTCTTGACTTTATACATACATACATACATACATACATACATATATATATATATATATATATATATATATATAAAATGCATTAAAAAATTTTTATTGAAAAGGATTCTTCTCTCATATAATACATCCCATTCACAGTTTCCCCTTCCTCCTCTCTTCCCACCCCTCTCTCTCTCTCCACCTAGATCACTCCTTTTCTATTTCCTCTTCAGAAAAGGACAGGCTTCCAAGAGACAACAGCCAAACAGGACAAAATAAGATAAAACAAGACAAAGCAAAAGCCTCCAACTGAGGCTGTACTAGGCAACCCAATAGGAGGAAAAGAGGTCTCAAGAGCAGGCAAAAGAGTTAGAGACACACCAGCTCCCACAGTAAGGGGTCCCACACAAACACCAAGCTAACAGCTATAACATATAGGCAGAAGAGTATACAACGTATCTTGACCCTAAACATCTCTGCTCCCTCTCCAACTTGAACTGATATCTTCTAATGTCCTTCTCGCACCTCTGTGTCTTTTACAAATTATTTTATTTAAAAATTTGTATTAGGCGGGGCAGTGGTGATGCACACCTTTAATCCTAGTGCTCTGGAAGCAGAGGCAAGTGGATCTCTGTGAGTTCAAGGCCAGCCTGCTCTACAACTCGAGTTCCTGGACAGCAGAACTATACAGAAAAACTCTGTCTGGAAAATCCCCCTCAAATGTTAAAAATGTGCTAATTACCATCTACTGCACCAAGTTGCTCTGATGGGGCTGAACTATGCTCTGATCCTCTAGCAGATACATAACTGGTAAAGATTTTTCTCCCCCATTCTGTAGGTTGCCACTGTGCTGTAAAAGTTTTTAGCTTCATGAGGTCCTGTATATCACCTGTTGGTTCAATTCCTGTCCTGTTCAGAAAATCTTTCCCTGTTTCAGGGAGTTCAAGCTTATCCCTTACTTTGTTTTCTGACAGATGGAGAGGCCCACAACTAGACCCTACGCAGAGAGACTATGAGGCTCTCAGCTCTAAATAAGAAGTCTTTATCAAACCCTTCCCCTCAAGAACTTATATGGAAGAGCAGGCTGAAAGACTGTAAGAGCCAAGAGGTGGTGGATGATTCCAAAGAAACAGTGTCTTCCAGACACTAGAGGGTTGATAAACATGAACTTGAAGACTGTGACAGCAGATATAAGACCTACAGAAGTTCAAACATTCAAAATACCAGAACTGAAAAAGGAGAAGTAGACACAAATTCTCACCTGTAACCCAAAAAGGTATTTGTAACTGATAGCTACTAGGAAAGGGAAAATCCGTTTTCTCCATTGAAATGACACTGAGAACGTCAACCACTCTCAAAGGCATGAATGAATTCATGTTTCCTTTGTGCACTTTTGTTATATATTTTTTGCCTTATTGATTTTTTAGCTTGTTTGTTTTGATTGTTTTAATTTTTATCCAAATACATTGTATAAGACCTTGAAGTAAAATTTTAATTAACTTTTAACCAATAAGACCAATGAGAGCACACTGGGTGTGTGATTATCCAGAGAAACCTCCATGAAGAGAAAAATGGAGTAGTTTAATATGTGACAGTTTTGCATAGGTAGCCACACCTGCTGTGAGGTCATGAGTGCAACACCCATGACATGTCCATAATAAAGCACTTCTCAGCCAGATTTCTCATTTGTACATACTTCCTGACCCTGCTTCCATGATGGTCCCTGAGCCTTAGGCTGCTGAAAATGCACATGTTCTATTAGGGCTGATCACTTGAGCAATTTTTATTCACAGTGCTTTGACCACAGCTTTTTGGTCACAGAAACATCTCTGAGTAAGATTGGAAGCAGTATAAACCTATGGGTGTAAAAATTGCTATTTAGAAGGCAATTTGACACCATAGCCATTTAAGAAAACAGTAGTAGGCTCCCTGTAGGGCCTCTGAGATGTCCTTAGCTATGAGAAATTTGTGTTTGTCTGTTTGATTGTTTTGATGATATTGATTTCTATATTCCATGAAGTTGGAGTATCTTACCATTTTTGTAGTTATGTGTACTATATATATGTAGTTATATATTTATTTAATCTAACTCACATAATTTTCATTTCAAAATGTTTCATCTATTTGCCTAAATTTATTTTAGCTATTTTCTAGCTCTAATCTAATGAAAAGGATTACAACATCATCCATTTCATTTACCAAAGATATTTACTTTTAGCATGCAGCAATGCCATAGGTGTGTGTGTGTGTGTGTGTGTGTGTGTGTGTGTGTGTGTGTGTGTTGACTTTGTATTCTGCTATGTCATTCAACTAACCTACTGTTTATAATGGATTTGTTTTGTTGTTGTTTGTTTTTTTAAAACATATTTTGACTCATTTGTAAAACAGAAAAGGACAGCAACCATCTGCAAATAGCATGGAAGGTCACACCAGTCCATCTGCCTTCACTCTGTCAGATAGAAGTCTTTTCTATGGGGTATAACAAGTCCATGGGTACATTTGGAAGCCTGAGTAGTTAGTATCTGAGGCCTAGGCCTGAGCTAGAGCTGTGGCATCAGCCTTGGTTTGAGCCTTAGGCTTTAAGCCTGTGACCCTTGGCCATACAGCCACAAATATGGTTCCCAAACTTGGGGTAAGCAATGAAAATCAATTCATGGAATTTTCAGTTGGGGCCCATTGACATCTTGGGCTTTAGCACCTTATACTCTATGAGCATCTTGATGGTGGCTGTGTATGCGCTCATCATGTTCACACTACCTGTATCTTCTTCAGATGTTTCTCAGTGTACCTCTTGGCAGAGCCCATGTTCCTTAGTAACTTGAAGTTGATCCCCTAAATTGATTCATATCCTTTTGAAGGTTTTTTTATGGGTGCTATTTCTGTGCCATTTTCAAGACTGGCTGTGTATAGTGTGGTTTTTTGACATGGCCATGTCTGCACTGTAACCAATGGCTCCCAAAGCAACTCTATCAGAGAGAACACTGGCTGTAATAGTTGTTAGTAACACCTTTGATGATTTCTATTGACCACAGCATCTGCACCTAGAGACAACATGACTTTTCCATTTTGATGTTCTTTATATAAATGTTGAAGAATTTCCCTATTTCTTTTGGTTTATAAAATTAGCTGGCAAGTATTGTTCATGAAAATATTGAGCAATCCTTTGCAATTTTGTGATGTCAATTGCAATGTCTTTCTTTTCATCTCTGAATTTATTCATTTGATTCTTTTCCTCTTGTGTATCTGGCTAAGAGTTTGCCATTTTGTTTATAGTTCAGAAGAGTCAGCACTTAGGTTTGTTATTTTTTTTTGTTATTATTTACATTCTTATTTCACTTATTTGACTTGGTTTTGTTTTCTAGTTACTTGACACAAAGCAACATGTTGTCATTCAATGTCTTTGCTCTTTTGACATAGGCTCCAAATACAATCAAACTGTGTGCCATTGCCCGCATTCCCCAAGTTTTGGTAAAGCATATCTATATTTGCAATGATTTCAAGACTTTTGATATTTCCTTCATGATTTCTCCTTCAATCCATTGGCTATTGAAGTGTGATTTGATTGATTTCTATTCAATTTTATAGTTTCCACTGGATTCCTTGCTAGTGATTTTGAATTTTCTTGCATTGCACTTTAGACTTGTTTTGTGACTTATCTGATTATGTATAATGGAGAACATTCCATGTGGTAATGAAAAGAATGTGTGTTCTTGAGCTGTTGCATGTAATAAGTGATTACTTTGAATAATCATGTTGTCCCTTGCCATTCTCAAGTCCTGTTGAACTCCAACAACACAAATATTTGACCTTTCTATGTTGTCCCAAGATTCCTGAGTTCTTGTGGGCTTCTTTCATTCTTTCTGATTATTTTTCCTTTCTTCTCCAAATGTCTCTCTTCACACAGCTTGTCTTTGCACTCAGTATTCTCATATCTATTTGGTTTAGCATGTTGACAGTACTTCAATTTCCTTATGCTAATTTTTTTCTTAATGTTTTGCACTTTAATTTTTAAATTGACTCTATTCCCCCGTTAAAATTTTGAATTACTTGTCAATATTTTCCTAAAAATTATAATTTTCCTTACAACAGTGGATTAAAATCTTCACCATGTATTGGTTACATTTTGGATGCTTTTAGACACTTATTTTGATCATTAGGAGAGGTAATGTAATTATATTCTGAGTATATTGAATACTTGGTAAGTGATGTGATCTTGATATGGAGGGGATATTCTAGTTTTCTTGCACATCTTGGTTTGTGCCTGTACTTCTACTAATTCTAAACAGGCTATTTAGTATGTGTTTTTCTTCTCTCTTTACCTTTAGTCTCTAATGCTGTTATTGAATGAAATAATACCACTACTGACATGTTAGTGTTTCAGCACTAAAAAAATGGCACAAGCCCATGTTTGTCCTAAACCCACAGTTGGCTTGTAGTACAGCATGATTCAGAGAGTATCTAGATGTGTAGTCCTTGCCTCCAAACCTCTTCTTGGAATCACAGTAGAACAGCTGTTTCCTACACAGTTTCCTATTGTTGGGCAATGTAGGGCTCTGTACATCTCTAGACTGCCCACTCTGATCAGTGGGGTACTGGGATGAGATTTTACCCTACACTGACTATTGTGAGCTGCTTGCTCCTGAAATCAACTCATGGACCAAGAAGGCTTCAACTTGTTATGCTTAACTGAATGACTATGATAAATTAGGTATGCATGTTTCCACATGGCAATGGGTTGGTCCTGAAGTTTCATACAGAAGCACTGATCAGGAGATGGAAGTTGTTTTGATGTGTCCAATATTAGGTTTCCTTGAATTCCAAGTCACAGTTTTGTGATAGCTACCGTTTCATATTCCAGTGAATGCAGCATTGCTCTTTGCTTCCCAAAGTTAGAGTAGTGTTGGTGGAAGGTGCTTGTTTGATTTTCCACACTGCTGATGCTGAGCTGGAGCATACCTGAATCTCATAGCTACAAGGTCCTGGAGTGCTTATTTAAGGGTATAAATAGGACCAATAGTATTTGATGGAGGCTATGAAGGCCAAAATGTGAGCTTGTCCTATAATGATACAAGTTTCTGCTCGATGCTGTGGTGCCAGTGTAGAGACTCCATCTGCAAATGCTGGTCTGATGATAGTTGCACTGCCTGACGTTGAGGAATGTTGTTTGGGACAGTCATTGGGGCACAAACCTGACACTAAGGTGGATCCTAGCCTAACCCCACATCTACAGACTGGTGCAACCGCAGGATGGGGTGGTTCCTCAAGATTTTTCTAAGGCATCTTCCTTCCAGATGATGCAGGCTGGAAGTCAAGTGTATCTGCTGATAATATGTGTAGGTTTCATTTATGCCATATCAAGTCTAGAGTGTCTGTCTATGAGCTGTGCTAAAGACCCTTTATTTATGCCTGATGCCTGGTCTCACCACAACAGTCCTAGCTCTCAGCCCTAAGACAAAGTCCATAGTAGCTTTGTGAATCCTTCCCAGTCAGTGAGTCTTGTCTCTTCTGCACTGTCCAAAGCTGGGAAAAGAGTTGAGGGAGAAAGGTAGGCAGCTGCCTGTAGCTGGAGACCTTCTCTCCAGCCCCTGCTAAGCCTTGTTAGTCCAACAACCCACTTATAAAATAAACACACAGATATTTAAACTATTTAAATTGCTTGGCCATTAGCTCAGGCCCATCATTGTCTAGCTCTTACTCTTATATTTAGCCCATTTTTATTAATCTATACTTTGCCATGTGGCTCGTGGCTTACCAGTACCTTACATCTTTCTTGTCATGGTGGCAGCTGGTGGTGTCTCCCCACCCCAGCCTTTACTTCCCAGCATTCTCCTCCTCCTTGTCCCACCTACCCTATCCTTCCTGCCTGGCTACTATCCAATCAGCACTTTATTTATTTTAACCAATCAGAGCAACACAGTTGACATACAGAACATCCCAGAGCAGCTGTCTAATGCAGTTCAACAGCTGTTGGTGAGTATGCCCTGGGGACCACAGTGGATGGGCTGTGTTTCATACATGTTTCTCTGTTACAGAACTTCTAGGTTTCAAGAATAAGAAGTGGGCTTCTTTCTGTCTCTCCTTTTCCCAAGCAGAATGCATCCCCATCACTCTGTATTCCTTCTGGAGTTGAGGGGGGAGCAGCCCTTTCCTTCCTGCCTTCTGTAGTGCTTGTCATAGTAATATTAGGCACTGTGTTCTCTTACTTGGTCTCCTTAGCTTTAGTAAAGTAATCTGGTGTTTCATATGAAACAAATATGAGCATGGTAACCTTTGCTATGAGTAAAATACTTTTCATCTTTAGTATTCTAAGCATTTGTATTTTCTTTTGGTTAGATTGTATCTGTGTGGCATGTATACATCATAACTGCACTTTGGAGAAGATAATAAATGCAACAGACACAATTTCTGTCTAATTTTTGGTTTTACATATAAATCAAGTCAGTTTTAAATGTTTAATCTAGTTTTTAATGACAAATGTTGCAGGAAATATTCATGTAAAAGTTTCTGTGATTTGCCAAGTGGTGGTGGTGTGTTATTTCATTATCTAAACTGGAACTTTTTTTTTAGTATGAAAGTAGTATTTCTTAGAGCAGTGGTTCTCAACTGTTCTGTTACTGTGACCCTTTAATACAATTCCTCATGTTGTAGTGGTCCCCAACCATAACATTATTTTTGTTGCAACTCCATAACTGTAATTTTGCTGATGTTATGAATCATAATGTAAATATCTGATATGCGGGATATCTGATATGCAAACCCTGTGTGCCTTGTGACCCATAGGCTGAGAACCACTGACTTAGAGCAATGACCAATCGACATGGGTTCACTCTAAAGGTGAGAGTCGATGCCAAGGATGAAGTCTTGATGTGGTTGGCTAGTTGATGTATCTGTCTAGCCCAATTTCTCCTTAACATGTTTGGGTATATCTAGCATCCCTTTCACCTGCTACTAATTGAATATCAGTTTACCCCTGCCTTTAAGCTTACACATAGAGTAACACAATCATTTCCTCGCTTTAGGTTAATTTAGCCACTTATATGAGACCTTAATAGGATAAGTCTGAGCCTCTGGGAAACCAACACCTATCTAAGAAAATCCTACAGTGTGTGCCAAGATAGATTCTACTCTTCTAGCCTAGAAACATCATTACTTTATCTCTGGATTGCCTTTTGTAAGTTCTATGAACAATATATTTTAACATATCTCTTAATCTCAAATCTCTATGAAGAATAGTATATAAACTTACTAAAATGTTTGTAAATATTAGAGAAGCAGGTAATGTTAATTATCATATATATAATATATGTATTATAACTAACAGTAATTAATGAAAAAAGAGGGGATGAATTTGAAAGACAGCAAGGAGGGATATATGAGAGGTTTTAGAGGGAGAAAGGGGAAGGAAAAAGTGATGTAACAATATTATTATCTTTAAAATATATGAAATAATCTAAAAATTATGGAAATAATTTGCTAAGCATATTCTATTGATTTTGTGAATTGGATGTTTCTGAGTCCCCTATAAGGCAGCCTTGTTTCCCTGTCCATTGAATGTATGATGGCACTTTGATATGGTACTTTCCCAGTGTCACAGACACTCTCTGGAGGAGGTTAGAATCTAAGCAGTCAGACCTGGGCACATGCTTAGTGAGATGTGCTTGCTTTTCCTCATGCACAAGAGAACAAAATAGAAAAAAAAAAAACGGTATTCTAATGTATTGGGCTTGATGCATTTTTATCTAAGAGGATATTAGAATTACTGATGAATACTAATATGGAGAAATCAATTACTTTCATAACAGTTTTAGTTTTACAGTAAATCTATGAGGCTAGTAAGAGCTATGATCTTACATTCAGTTCCTCATACTGACAGCAAGTCTGACAAATATAATACATATGTCACAACTAATGAACATTGGATGTTATTATTTATTATTCTTAAATTTTGCTTTTATTCAAAGATTCAATTTTCTTTAAATTGTACTGTGTTACTTTAAGTAGCATTAATAAACGAAAAGCAAATGTGAATTTTCAAGTGACACTGACTAATTGTATCTCTCTATATAATAATCTCATCTTGTTACAGTGACTTTCCTTTAGTGAAAAAATTTAATATAAATGCATTTATCTTTCAAGTTTATAGAAACTGTCACACTGCACATGCTCCCAGAATTTAGCCATATGAAATGTTTAATGTGTGAAAACATCTTATTAATGTATAATTTTGATACTAAACAAGTAGAAGTTTAATTCACAATAAATTTCTGGAGTACACCAAGATATATTTTATAGCCTAAGAACCTGACAAAAAACATGGTGGTAGCCCAAAAGCCCTGTTTTGAGTCATTGTGTCTCTTCATGAAGACTTTCAGCTAAGAGATATCAGAACGGCATGGCTGAGAGGCCACTCAGTTTCATAACAACAACAACAAAAAGCAGAAAGCACCATGAAACATTTGTGTTAAGTAACTTTTATGGATGCACCTATTTTTCTTTTGGGAGTTATTTCTTAATTCTCCTATTTTATAGTATAGCTCTTTCAGTCTGAAAGGACAAGAACAACTTTCACCCATGTTTTTACTGTTATTATGGGTGAATCTTTAAACTTTTCTATTTTTTACAGGCAGGATTGGGATAATCACATTGATTATAGTTTGTTGATAGAAATAATACGTTAATTGCCTAGCCAAATTACCTGCTGTAGAGTAAAGGCTGATAATAATAACAGCAATAATAACCACTATAGTTAGATTCACAATTATTGTGTGTTTACCAGAGGATGTCCTGGCAGATAAGTTTTAAATCAATTAAATCTCATTTTACTTTTCTACTTTGTTTTGGCTTTTCCTTTTCATTAACTTGCAGAAATATTTCATTGTAATATGTATGCAATAAATATATTACATTATAAGCATTATTATAGCAAGTTATCACAATCATTGCTGTATGATAAAGTAGCAAGGAATAATAATATTATACATGAAATAAATACTAGACTCTTCTTATATGCAATTTATTTTCAAATTCCTACTATGAGGACCTGTATCTATTAAGTCCTTGATCCTACTATCTTTTCCCTCTTCAGCATCCACTGATAGTCATCTTCTGTGGTGGGTATTGTGTTCCCTGAAATATTGTGTGTTCCCCGAAATAAACATATCTGGGGTCAGAGAACAGACAGCCACTAGAACAGAGCCAGAAATGGTGGCTAGAAAATGGGAAGAGTAAGCCATAACAGAAGTTGGGTGGTGGTGGTACACACCTTTAATCCCAGCACTTGGGAGACAGAGCTAGCCAGATCTCTGAGTTCAAGGCCACTTTAGAAACAGCTAAGCAGGTTGATCCACGCCTTTAATCCCAGGGAGTGGGGGCAGAAAGAAAAAGGTATATAAGGAAGGCATGAGGACCAGGAACAAAAGAGAAAAAAGCATATAGTTAGTTTAAGCTTTGGAGCAACACAGTTCAGCTGAGATTCATGTGGAGGAGGACTCAGAAGCTTCCAGCCTGAGGAAACAAGATCAGCTGAGGAACTAGCAAGGTGAGATAGCCGTGGCTTGTTCTGCTTCTCTGACCTTCCAGCATTCACCCCAATACCTGGCCTCGGTTTGAGTTTTATTAATAAGACTCTTTAAGATTCATGTTACAATCTTTTCTCATGGACAGAATTGTATCCCCACTGAACTTCCATGGAGAGGGTTCACTCTCAACCTAACTGCATTTGGGAATATGGGCCATTAAGAAATAGATTAAATGAGGGATCAAAGTAGTCCTCTGACCCAATAAGGTATAAGAAGAGGTACAGACAGACTACCGCCCAGCTGATTTGTTTTTTCTTTTTGCCCGGAGCTGAGGGCCGAACGAACCCAGGGCCTTGTGCTTGCTATACAAGCGCTCCACCACTGAGCTAAATCCCCAATTTCTTAACAGTCCTCCCTTTCCAGCACTGGAACCTCTGCTCTCTACAGTGTAAGGTGATGGCCTCTTGGTTTACAACTCCTAGTTAACTTTCTTTTCTTTCTTGGAAAACATTGTTGGACATTGCTTTGCCCTCCAGCGATGATCTATTTTTACTTAATCGAGATAATAATTTTAATACCATTTGCCTAAAAACATCTGGAAAATATTATGACTGAATTTGTGGTGCATTCTGCTAAATGTAATTAAAATGGAAACCAAGTGAAACCAAGTGTTGTTCTTTCTATAAAAATGAAAGAGAGAGAGAGAGAGAGAGAGAGAGAGAGAGACAGAGACAGAGACAGAGACAGAGACAGAGGATGTTTGTAGCACAGGAGTGGCACAATTCATTTAGAAAGTGATGTGGAACTGTGTGGCACTGCCTGATAGATCTGTGAAATAATAACATCCTAAATTCACTGATTCACTTTTAGGAGTACTACTCAAGGCAAAAAAAGGACACCCGAATAAAAATTTGAAATGGAGAATTAATTGCAATCACATAAAAGCCATAACAATTTAATTATGTATTAATATTGAGTGTTCACAATTTTAGAGATGGGAAATAATCAGAAAATATTAGATAAAAATATTTCTACAAAGATAGAAAAATGGAGGACAATGCCTAGAACATATTGCTATGAATTATTTATAAATATGTATATAATAAACATGGTAAATATAATGGAGGGTTATCCTGAAGGTAAGATAGTTGTTCTCTCTAGGTAATTAGAAAGGAAGTAGCATTGAAGGAGACTGGAGGTAAATTTCTAAGGCTAGCTTCATAGTAGGGAACTAATGCATGGTACTATAAGACAGAATGAGAACCTGTAGCTTGGGACAATGTAGACCCTAGGAGACAACAAACTACTATGGCTTTTCTAAATAGACCAGGTATCAAACTGACCTCTCTGTGTTTGTTTTTTATATCTATCCATTGGTCTGATCTTAGCCTTCATCAGAGAAGCTTACCTGGTCAAAGTGTGAAGAATAAGTGACTAGAGATGTTTGTCCTTAAATAGGACATCTAGACCAGCTTCCCCACATTCACCAAGATTCAGGGAATACAAAAGAAGGGACAAAAGTAATGCATGAGCCAGAAGTTGGAGGAGTGCTAAAAATTAGTTTCTTCTGGACATGGAAGGGCCAGTGCACTCACAAATTTAATGCTCAGATGGCTCTGTCCCTCACTGAGGGACTAAGGGCAGTTAATGGCAATGAGGAGGGGCTGCAATTTTCCTCAATAAGGCATCCACTAGTAAGTTGTCCACATTTCATTAGTTAAAGTCCTAATCATATTCATCCAAGAAACTACAATTAAATTCAATCAATCAAAAAATAGACATCAAAGTAGGTTGGGGATCGTTGGAAGGAAGATGAGTTTCATTGAGGGAGCGGAGGGTAATAGGAGATGAAAATAAATGTGTGTATATACTTACACACACACACACACACACACACACACACACACATATGTTTGCACATACATACACATATCCTAAAATATCAAAGAATAAAAATACAGGAATAAGGGCTGGAGAAGTAGCTTAGTGGACAATGTCTTTACTTTACAAGCCTGAAGACCTGAGTTCCAACACCAGATCCATGTAGAAAAGCACATATATATGCAGCTGCACAATCTGAGCATCACATACAGATGCAAACTCAGAACGAAACCCAAATACCACAAAGCATCAGCTGTAGGGTTTGTATGTGGTGGGAATGTGTTACACCCATTTTTTAATGTGTTATGCCCATTTTTTAATGTGTTTTCAAATTATAATTTTTAAAAAGCATTTAGGGTGAAAGAGGAAGTAAAACATTCAGTAAATAGGAAGTAAATGTCCCATAAAGTGGTTAATATGAGTATGCTTGAGAGAGTTCATTTACTGAAGCTGACAAGGCAAATATTTCAATGTTATGCCTTCACAGTATTACACCTTGTCTCATAAGTAATATGAGCAACAAGGGACATTTTTATGTAGATAAGATGATGGAGTATTAGGTCATCAATAATTTCAAGAATAAGAGATATTATATAGCAGTATAATAGTATTATAAATAGTTATAATTGCATGTTTGTGCAAACATAGGATATATCAGGTCTTGGTTGTCTCATGTCTTGGTTTTTGTGAAAACTATTGCTATTAACATGGAATACAGTTACCTTTTCTTTTGTAATGTTTCCATTACATAGGACAGTATGCCCAGAAGGAAGATGGCTGAATTGTATGGTGGTTCTTTTTGAAACTTTTATCAAATCTCTGAGATGTTTTTTCATAGTGGCTAAAACCACTTTACATACAAATCAATAGTATACCTTCCCTTTGATCCACCTCACCGTACTGTTTTTTTTTTCCTTAAATAATCATACCAAAAGGTATGAACTGATAGTCTTGAGTCAAAATTCACTTCTGATGACAGACAAGAAGCACTTTTTCCTAGACCCTTTAGGTACATTTTGTCTATTTGGAATTTTTATTAACTTATTTTGCAGGGGGATCATGTGTGTTTAAGCATGGGTACCACAGAATTCACATGGAGCTCAGAAGACTACCAACAGGAATTGGTTCAATCATTGCACCATGTGGGCTCTGTGTATCAAACTCTTGGTGACAAGCATCTTTACCTTCTGAGCTAGAACACCAGCCCATACTTTTATGTCCTTTTTTTTGGAGAAATTTTATTTATATCCTTTGCCCTTATTTCACTTGGATTCTTCTTAATACATTTTTATTACATTCTTTAGTTTTTTAGATTTTATTGTATTTCTTGGACATTCTTGGATATAACCAAAAATATTGGATATTTAATGTCTTAGATATTAACTCTTCTCCTGTGCTAAGTATTGCTTTTTCCATTCTATTGTTTCCTTTGATAGGTAGAAGGACTGCAGTTTGATGTAGTGATACCTGCTTTTCTGTTGTCCATGCTTCTAGAATCCACCCCCACCCCTCACCCCCACCTCTACTCAAAGTCATTGCATAGACTAATGTCAAGAAGAAGATTGTACTTAGGATTTCTTTTTTTAAACTTTTTAAAATTATATTTGTGTTTTAATTTTACATATCAGCCATGGGTTCCCCTGTCCTCCCCACTCCTACTCCCCACCCCACCTTCCCCCAACCCCTCCCCTCCATTCCCATCTTCTCCAGGGCCAAGACTCCCCTGGGGATTCATTTAAACCTGGTGGATTCAGTACAGGCAGGTCCAGTCCCCTCCTTCCAGACTGAGCAAAGTGTCCCTGTGTAAGCCCAAGGTTCCAAACAGCCAGCTCATGCACTAAGGACAGGTCCAGGTCCCACTGCCTGGGTACCTCCCAAACAGTTCAAGCTATTCAATTGTTTCACTTATCCAGAGGGTCTGATCCAGTTGGGGGCTCCACAGCTTTTGGTTCATAATTCACGTGTTTCCATTTGTTTGGCTATTTGTCCCTGTGCTTTTTCCAATCTTGGTATCAACAACTCACACTCTTACAATCCCTCCCCTTTCTTGACAATTGGACTCCTGGAGCTCCACCTGGGGCCTGGCTGAGGATCTCTGCATCCACTTCCATCAGTTATTGGATGAGAGTTCCAGCACAACAGTTAGGATGTTTGGCCATCTGATCACCAGACTAGGTCAGATCAGGCTTTCTCTCGACCATTGCCAGCAGTCTACAGAGGTTGTATCATTGTGGATTTCTGGGGACCTCTCCAGCACTCTGCCTATTCCTGTTTTCATGGGGTCTTCATTTATCATGGTCTGTTATTCCTCATTCTCCCTTTCTGTTCTTGATCCAGCTGGGATCTCCTGCTCCCCTAAGCTCAACTCCCACTTCGGTTACTTTGTCTATAGAAGTGAAATAGTGTCCTGTTTTATTCCTCTGCATCTGAATGATCAGCTTTTTAAACAGCATGACTGGAAGACTCATTTGTTCTCTTTGAGATTTTTTTTTTTGTACACCTGTCAGAGACTGGCTGCGGTATGCAGATTTCCTCAGTCTCTCTTTTTCATTCCAGTAGTCTCTGGTGTTCACTCCATCTGTATACTGTTACTTACTATAGCTCTGTCATATAACACAAAACTAGGAAGTGTGATGCCGCCAGCTCTGTTCTTTTTACTCAAAATTACTTTTAGTGTCCAGAGTCTTTATAGTTCTTTTTGAATTTTTAAGATAAAAATAAATATAAAGAAAGCCACTGGAACTGTTCATAGGAATTGCAGTGAGTATGT
This sequence comes from Onychomys torridus, assembly GCF_903995425.1. NCBI lineage: Eukaryota > Metazoa > Chordata > Mammalia > Rodentia > Cricetidae > Onychomys > Onychomys torridus. The sequence goes on from NC_050449.1 coordinate 77,898,679, forward strand.
AAATCACTTTGAATTGTATGGACATTTCATGGTCTTAATTGTTATCATCCAAAACCATTGGCTGTCTTTTCATTTATCTTGTGTCTTTAATTTGTTTCATCTATATGTTAAAATTATCTGTAAGTATTTCCTTTCTGTTCTTGGTCTTGAACATGTAATTACTTTTCATACAGTTCATTGTTCATGTATAGAAAAAATGACTAATTTTAGTGCATTCATTTTTGTACCATACATCTTTACTGACTGGTAGATTTTAAAACTATAAGGCCTCCCTAATCGGTGATAATTTGTAGCATGGGATAATTTTGCTTCTCTGTGAGAAGAGGGAGTATACATTTTCATATCTTGATTTAGACACTGCATGTAAATGTGGTTTGTTTGCCTGAAAGTAATAACCAAAAAGTGTTAGGAAGAACTGTGATGTCAAACCTTGTGAGAAGTTCTGAACTATTAACTTATGAAAATGAGGAGAGTATTTTACCTTATTTCTGAGATTCAAAAATTGTCAGTCAATAATTGTCAACATTATTAGAAGAATTAATATTGAATTATAGCTGCCTTGTACAGTTTGAAGATGTTGAAGAACTTGTTTTCTTATGTGCTCTGCCTTTGTCTGACTAACATTATTTTACTAAGAAAGATATTTTACAAATATAATTATCGTATGTGTTTTTCATACATCTGAAAGTTTGTACTATAAGTAATCAGCAATATTGGCTGTGAAAATTGGCAAGTTCACCAAATACAAAGGGTAAACTAATTTTATACAGTAAAACTATAATTGTTATATAATAAATTTGAAGTAAATCCAAGCTACATTTTTATAATTGTTTTTGTTGTTCTTTGTTTTACCTGTTTCATAATATAGAGCTTTCCAGAGCATGTGACAATTGAGGGTCACTTATTAAAGGAAAATTGTAATTCAATCAAAGCATTTTTATTAGAGTGATAATTCATATTTAGTAATGAAAGCTTAGACTTCAACTCAAACATGTAAAGGCAAAGTATTGAAAAGGAATCCAAACTGAGTCTGGGTTAATATATTTATCTTAGTTGATAATAATGGAATTTGATTTGCTCTGATATGGGACATTTCAAATATAGAGGAGCACAAATGTGAAGGAATGAAATATACACAGACAGTCATTCCTAGTATTAGTGGGTGAAACACTTTCCATGTTCTTATAAAATTGAAAGTAGAAAGGCTACTTTTTTTTTCAACTTTGGACAGTGTCAAAAAAAAACCCAACCAAACAAACAAACAAAAAAACCAAAAACAACCCTGATCTCATTTAATGTCACCTCATCACCCTCTAATAGCAATTATATAATAACCCAAAGTAAGCCATCACATCAGGGAATTACTGTGTAATCAAATTAACCCAGCTACATAAACAACTTTCTGAGCTTTCCTTAGTATTATAAGCCATTCCAGAAGGCATAGAGCAGAGAAAGAAAGAAACAAACAAACTTTAAACCAAAGAACTCTGCTGTGCCTTAGTAGCTGTCAATCTAAGGGGACTGATTTCAACAGTCAGATCTAACATTTTGATAATGTTTCTGCAAAGTGAAAGAGTATTTAAACCAATTCTGCTGTCATACACTATCCATGAAAACATCAGTTTAACCTTAATTTGCTCCTGTTTACTACAGATATCAGCAGGTGAAAACATTTTTGATCTTTCAAACAATTTCACTGAGACCATGTGCCACATGGGGAAATCACCATTATGTTTTATAGAGATAGCAGTAAATGCAGTCAAAATACATTTCAAGCACCGTTACTTTGCAAATGTTTTATTTGCTTTCCTAAGCTCTGGGCTGTTGGCACACATTTCCCCTTCCGGCCTTTGGAGAACCTGTGTTGAGAATACTGTACCAAAGGGTAAGCAAAACTTCTGGACTGAGTGCAGAGCATTTAATCACTGCAAAAGACAAGCTGTGTCTGTTTGCCTGATCTTAGTCTTTTCTCCTATCTACCACATGATTCTTTTCATCTGCTTTTACAGAGTGGTTTAAAGATGTCTTTGCTAGAGTTCTAGCTCCATCAAAGTTACTAGAAGACTTTCTGCACTCAGCCATCATGTGAGTAAGTTTCAGTGACTCATAATTGTGCATCTCTAACAACAGAACAAACTAACTAGCAATAAATTAAGCAGATAAAAGCAAGCTGACAACTGTATTGAGAGAATATCCTAACCTATGATGTAATCAGTAAATACAATTGTTTTTGTGGATGAGGCTAGAATTCACACAGCTTTTACTTTTCAAAGTTACCACTCACCAGAGGGGTTGTTGGGTGGACACTTGAGCTACTTGCTCTCTCACAGTGGTTTTAACTAGGCAATAGAAATCATCTTTTATACTTGAATGCTTTTTTTCAGTGATGTACATGGATTTAGAGAAAACATAAAATTACTTAAGAATTACTTGGACACTGTAATAAAGTGACTTACTGGACTAAGTGAGTGTTACAATAAAGACGCTTTCTTCCTTTTCTTTTTAAATGTATTAGATTCTGCCTGCCATCATTGTGGAAAGGAACACTCTGAATGTTTTCCAGTCTCAAGATTACCATGAAAAACATGCTTTTACTGTTTGTGCTGCAGAAAAAGATACATAAATGGATAATCAAGCATCTAGGACATGTACCATTACAGTTTCTAACTGTGCTTTGTACCATTACTTCCCAGTGGTTCACATTTAAGCAATTAATCATATTTTCTCATTGGTACCTGTGTATTTGGTACCTATTGTTACAATCCTCTCATCCATTATGATATTTTTTTTAAACATGCTTATCTGTGAGCTGGAAAAAGAGACCATCAATTTTGCTATAATTAGGCCAAATATAGAGAATGAATGTTAATTAAATATAAAGGTGCTTATGCACAATGAGAGCCTGACAGGCATACTGTTTCTTTTTCAGCATTTCTCAGGTTTCATTTTATATATATATATTTATTTGCATATATTTAACAGTATATTTATACTTGAAAGGTATGTGTGTGAGGTGCATGTTTATGAGGTATGTGTGTGTGTGCATATGTGTGTATGAAATTGAACTCAACAGTCTTTTTATGTTAAACACATTTTGAAAATGTATTTCATTAAGTCTATGAATGATAAAATGTGACAAAGCAGTCAATGAAGTCGATAATCAGTGGAGGGACAGTCCTTCTGTACAATGGAACATGTATTAATATATTATAACACACAATGCCCTCTTTGAGGAGGTAATAATGTGATGTGTCTTGTCTCATCTACAATAGAAAGATATTATAATAGACACAGAATTTAATTACTGGGAGGAGGACAGATACAAGTAAAATAAGAAGACATTTGAAATTCAAGATATTTGATTACCTCAGAATTCAATAGAAGAAATGAGGGCAATTTAACTCACAGGAATTAATTGAGAAATACATAAAACTCTTCTCTTTGGTATAAAAATGAGTAAAGTATTTGTCTGGATGTTCATACCTTGTCTTTAAATATTGGAAGTTGACAACCTTTCCTTTAAGACTTTTAACTATTTAAATGTAAGACTGATTTTAAGTAATTCAATGGCTAGGGTTTTGAATCCTAGTCAGTATAAAACCTGTGTATAGATCATCAATATCTGGAAACATTTCCTAAAGTTTATGGCTAACTAAAAGCATTCAAATTAACATAAAGTTGATTTACACACATTTAGTCCTATTGTTTGTGTTATATGTGGTGGGAAATACATGAAAATCACAAAAGATCACTTTTGTTGTGGTCTGCAGTTTTTAGAGAAAAACTTCCCACAGGAAGCTGATAAGCATCACAAGCACTGAAACAGGTCCTCCCAGAGCTGGGCTCCCCACAGTGGGGGACAGGAAGAGGGTGTGGGATCATGATGAGTATGATGTTTGTACAGTCAGTTTTATGGAGTTGTACTTAGTGCTATGTATTTGCATTTGTTTATATTTAAATTGAGAATAGTTCTACATATAGTCTGGAAAGGTATATTTGCTTAATTTTAAGTCTGTAAAATAAAGTTTTGTATGTTTTATCGCAACAAATGATAAAACACACACACATTACAAATTCCTGACGTTGTTCACTTTTTCAAATGTAAGATTTTTGGGAGTTTAGGACATCACAAGAAAATCAACAGAAACAACTACCTGGCTCATAGGAGCTCAAAGACCTTGGACCAAAACACCAGGGAGCCTGCTGCATGGGATTGACATAAGCCCATTAAATATATGTGACAGTTGTGTAGCTATTTGTGGGACTTGTACCTATGGGAGCAGGGGCTGTCCCTAAGGTTTAGACTGGATCTTGGAGACCTATTTTCCATGCTACATTGGGTTGCCCCAACCTAAATACAAGGGGAGATGCTTAGTCTGATGGCAACTTGATTTGCCATGCTTTGATGAGACTCAGGGGAGGCCTGGCCCTATCTGAAGAAAAACAGAGGAGAATTAGGTTGAGAGGGAACAAGGGGAGGTAAAGTAGGGGAATGGGAGAGTAAACTGAGGTCAAGATGTAACATAAATAAATTATATAAAAATAATTTTCAGAGTTTTCAAATTTCCACAAATCTTTAAAAATTGAATCAACTGTGCATAAGGAAGGGTATGTGCATAGTTTAAACTCATCCTGTTTGAAGATCAAATGTGTTTGATTTTCATGAGGGATATATAAATTCATTATATTTATTATATTTACTGATAAAAATTCTTACTTTTTTCTTTTGTTATGATATTTTGGTCAATTGAGCATATTTCTTTTCTATCATTCATAACTCCATTGATATGGAGTTTCCATAATGTTTATTTGTCCATTATCATCACTATTTTAATAAGATATTTAACCTGTATTTCAAAACTGTTTTACTAAGTCTAGAAGAATACCCAATGGAATATATTGTTCACTGATGTTTATTTCTTTTCTCTGCTAGGATGATTCTGTTATACTACTTTAGACTCCAGATGAAGTTTAGTTATTAAAAACATAATTGGAGGTCTAAATTATTGTATCTTCCCTTAACTATGTGGTGTGAAATCTTTAACATATTTTATGCATTTCCAATTGTATTTTTATAGATATAGTCATATATATGGACCTATCTTCATTATAACATTTATTATTTATGATGGTATTCTTTCCAGATTTTTTCTGGTTCAATTGCTATCCCTAAGGTAGATTACTGAGAAACCATCTATGTTGAAAATGTCATATTAGACTATTGGTGCAAAATACTTACATCATACTTTTCTTTTTCATTAAGATCTCACAAGTGTTTATCTTTTAGATCTAAAGTTCTGAGGATAGTAAACTAAAACTATGATCTAATATTGATTTTTTTCCAAGACTGGGTTTCTCTGTGTATCCCTGTCTGTCCTGGAACTTACTCTGTAGACCAAGCTCTGAAGAATGTTTTACATTGGATATTAGGAGAACTGCAAGAGGGTATTAATAGCCATATTCTTTGTAGTAACCAAGAAAAGGAAAGGTGAGAGAGACAAACAGGTTAATAAAATGTACTAGTTTGACTCAACATAAAATTGGGTTGTAGTATCATAGTCTGAAAATATTAGATGTTGACAATCCATAAATCACACAATTTACCTAACACTGCAGTTTAGAATATAATGATAACATTACTAAGAATTGGCTATTTATATTTGTGACCAAATGGGTGAGTAGGAGCTGTGAATCACTTCTATCCAGAATCATGAGGTAGCACTGTGCAAAACATCAGTAGAAAGGGAGAAAGTGAAAATTCAAGCTTCAAGGTATGATTGTCTATCACTTTCACACTATTGTAAAAATGACAAATTCAAAATTACGTAATGGAAGTCAGAGACTGAGGAAGTGTTCAGTTTTATCTCTTACAACAAAATACTTTACAGAAGTGAAAATGAGTATGAATAGCATCCATAGAACATGGATTTCTCTCTCAATTCAAATTAGTGTAAGTGACTTCTCAATACAGAATTGCTGGTGGTAGTGTCTCTTTGCTAGAGTTAGATAGAATGACTGGAAATTGGGCATGAGAACATCTCCAGAGAATCAATAATTGTGTGAGGCCACTCTGCTATCAGATATAAAACACATAGGTTCTTCTCAGACAGGACTCTAATTTCCCTCTAGTGCTCTGTCTCTGTTAACAACTATTTCCAAAATGTCACAAAAGATTTGCCCACATTCTTGTTTCAAATTAAGGTTCAGGTAGATTAACTTTTTCTCTTCGCCTTCATCAATATGATGGTTCCCATCATATTGTGCTAGAAATAATAGAGTTGTCTTAAAAGTATTGCGTTTATTTCTCTGTTATATCTACAAAAGGCATTTTATGATCAATGTTCTCAGCTCTTTTCAAGCTTTTCTTCAGGCTCCAGCAGTGAGCCATATTGTATGATTCAAGGGAGTGGTGAGTGACAGGTCATCAGCTCTCCTCAAAGCTGTCTTCTTTCTGTATTTGCAGCTGTATGACTCCGTCTAATTAGAGGTCATACTGAAAATAAATCATCAACTCTCTTAAGATACTAGACATAGTATTTTAGTCCTACCAAGTCTCAGGAGGAATTATTAATTTTATAGTATTAATGCTATTTAAGATCCTGGCCCTCTTACATCCCATCTGTGCTGATGTTATTTCCACATTATTTTTGCTATATATTCTCAGCTGTGCCCATCACCAAGTGCCACTGAAGCAAACTTCCTCACTGTCTAACTATGCACAACTATACAAGCTATATCTGTACCTAATGATTGAAACCGTGTCAATTTTACCCTTCTAGAAAAACCACTGGAGAGTCAGCTTCAGTGTCAAACAGACCCATCTATTTCATCCATAGTGCTATATTTCATTACATTAAGAATAGATTCCATTAACCAAAATAAAAATAAATAAATAAATAAAACCTCTGAAAGTACAAATGGCCTTCCAAAACAATTCTAACATTACACAAGAAGGCTTTATGCTGCCTACATACTAAGGTTATATCTGTTTTTTTCATTACTCAGTGATATTGGAGTTGTTAAAGAAATAAGCCAAAACATTTTTGAGAAAGAACACCCACTGGCATTAGCAAACCTGAATCTACTCTTGAAATTTCAAATCAAGCAAGTGAAAATAATAATCCAGATGAGCTGGCAAATAAAAATCAGTCAGTATGTCTGTTTTTAGCATTGATGTCTCCTAATAATTCCTATCATCTTCATAATTTATATCACAAATGTGCTAAAAAATGACTTCTTAAAAACCACCTCATATATGTGCACAAAATCAATTTCTAAAGGGAAGATATTTTATGTAAGCTACCTGAAGTACTACTTGATTCTGAATTATATGGAATACTTCATTGTAAAAGGCCCTCATATTTTTAATATTCCATGATTATAAATAACAGCCTGTGCTAATGTAGAAGCACATTTTAACAAAGAAGTATTCAGAGTCTGCCTCATCCTGCTACATCTAGGGTAGGTTAACACACCCACACCCATATCCTATTCCATGCTGAGTGCACCACAGAACAGGGAAGGTGATGCAAGCATGAGCAGCTTTAGAGATTTCCCACATGGTACAAGCAAACAGTGAAATCTGGGGACTATTGATTTCATAATTCAGATCATACAATAGTTTCAATGGATGATATTTTATTTATTTCAGATTTTTACTAATATTCTAACTTCAATTATTTTTTTATTATATTTGTGTTTTAATTTTACATATCAGCCATGGGTTCCGCTGCCCTCCCCCTTCCCACCTCCACCCACACCTTCCCCCCAGTCCCTCCCCTCCATCCCCATCTCCTCCAGGGCCAAGACTCCCCTGGGAATTCAGCTCAACCTGGTAGATTCAGCACAGGCAGGTCCAGTCTCCTCCTTCCAGGATGAGCAAAGTGACCTTGCATAAGCCCAAGGTTCCAAACAGCCAGCTAAAAAGCACAGGGACAAATAACCAAACTAATGGAAACACATGAATTATGAACCAAAAGCTGCGGAGCCCCCAACTGGATCAGGCCCTCTGGATAAGTGAGCCAATTGAATAGCTTGAACTGTTTGGGAGGTACTCAGGCAGTGGGACCCGGACCTGTCCTTAGTGCATGAGCTGGCTAACTTCAATTCTAAAAGATTGTCAATGAATTGTTTGGAGACAGAAAAAAAATCTATGCATTAGTATTTCCCAAAAGTTCCACAGATTAGTCTAAATGAATGTGGGTCTAAATACTGCTGCCCTGAGTAAATAGCGGAGAGCCTAGTTTTGTCTTAGAGTTTAGATAACAAAATTCAACTAAAACATCAGAGAAAACTCCTTTACTTGGGTAACTTTCATATACCCAGAGCAGTATTTTGTTTTAATTATTTAAAATTTTTAATTGAAGTATAATTACATGACTTCCCCTCTTTTCTACCCTTCCTCCAGCCCCTTTCATGTCCCCTCACTCCATCCCCTCCCATGATCCTTCCCTCCACTTTCAAATTGATAGCGTCTTTGTTACACAAACATCTAAAGTAGAGGCTTGAGTGAGAGCTACCCTTTTGGCTTACATGTTTTATTACCTGGTGCCCTGTCAGTGGCCATGTCAAAGGAGCAGCAGGTGGCACCTGAGCTTCAGTAGTTTGGCCCACCAGCATGCAATGCACTGATGTGTGAATCCTGGATAGACAAGGCCCCAAGGGCATTGGCCCCAGAATGTCTCTTCCTACTACTGTGCCTTTACATGTTTGCCACTGCCATTTTTCTCTGGTATCTGGCATGGTGTGAATGGGTGTGTGTGTGTGTGGGAATTCACTACTGTCTTTAATGTAGTGTGATTATCTAATGGAAATATCCCATTCTAGGGGGCATTTTTTAATCTATGGGTTATTATGAAGATCATTTCCCCTTAAGCTGTACTGTTAAACTGAAGCAATGATCTTATACAATAATAATGTTATTTTAAATAGTATTTTGATGATTAAGGGTTTTTAATAAATGTAGTAAGAGATTATGATAGAGGTTAGATTAGTGGGAAAATTAATATAGGTAATGGTAGGATATAGTGTTGCCCTAGTTCCCAATCAAGCAAGGATTGCAGAAGATAGAAAATAGGAACAAAGAAGTGTCTTGCATCTAGGACTGATGAGTTCCTCTTGAAGAGCCATATAGACTATGGTTTAGGTTGATGATTAAGGAAAACAGTTGAGTCCCAGGAGTTAGCTTAAGTTCTTTTCAATATTGGGAAATGCCTTTAGGGGTTTCATTGTGCATCATAGCTAAAACAAAGCTTTAAACATTTGACTTCTTGTAACTAGAAAACAAAGAATTGGATTGTTAGGTAAGACAATTGGACAGGACTCTAAACTATGAAAATGAAACTAGTAGCAATTTTTCTGGCAATTACAAAAACTACTGCCTATGTAAACAGTTATGGCTGAAAGGCTCCTGATCTGTGAAAAGTCTAAAAGATAAATGTGTAACTCTATGTGAGTTCTTAAGGATAACCTGTTTTTCACTTGTAACATGTGAAATGTATAATTATGCAAGGGAAATGGGAAACATGTTGTTTTATACTTGTATTCATTGCAATCTTTTGTTTAAAAAATAGAATGTAACCACATAATTTTTATATTGCTTGAAGTACCTTGCTGGAGTATATAAGCTATAAGGGAAAAATAAAGAATCGAGAAGGAAGACATCAGGAAGTAGAATAGAAGGAAGTCATCAGGAAGAAGAGAAATATCAGGGTAGAAGAACAGAACAGAAAAATAATAAAGTAGAACAAGCAAAAGAAAGAATAATAAAATTATTATAATAAATAATATATAATAAAATTATTATAACAAAATAGTAAAAAAACTAAGCTTTGGCACTCAGAAAAGAAGTCTATATGTTTTTCTAACTGACTCTGCATCTTGTTCCCAGTCTCTCTGATCAGCAGAAGGCTGGACCCTCTACAGTACCCAGTTGGTGGAACTGTTTGGAAAGGATTAGGAGGTGTGGCCTTGTTGAAGGAGGTGTACTACTGAAGGTAGGCTTTGAAGTTTCAAAAGACTCCCACTATTTGAAGTTAGTTTTTTTCTGTTTCCTGCTTGCTATTTGAAATGTAAGTTGTTAGCTGCTGCTGTCGCTGTCTTCTGCCTATTACATCTGCTTAATACCACAGACTATGAAACCACCAGCCCCAAATAAACATTCTTCTATAAATGGTCCTGATTTCTTATAACAATATTAGAAAGTAACTAAGACAAAAGTTGATACCAGAGAGTGAGCTATTGCTGTAACAGACCTGACCACATGGTTTTATATGGAAACAATTTGGACTTTATGCTTGCTTAATGGGCCATCATAGTAGGATCCTGGAAGAGAGTAGTGCTGAGCACTGTGTGGAGGCCCAACTTAAGAGGCTTCAAAGGGGAAGAATATTTCCTACTCATTTAGAGAATATTCTTGTGATATTTTGACAATGGATGTGGTTGCTTCCATCTTCAAAAGAACTTTCCTGGGGCTAAATTTTAAAATGTTAGGCTAATTTCTTTGGTTAAGAGGATTTCAAGACAGTCTAACATAGACTCTGTTGTGTGATTATTAGTGTTCATTAAGATCAAGTGAGACCAGCCAAACACTAGGCAGAGCTCCAGGAGTCTAATAGGAGAAAGAGAGGAGGGATTCTATGAGCAAGTGTATCAGGATCACGATGGGGAAACCTCCAGAGATGACCAAACCAAACTAGTGGGAAATCATGGAAGTTGGATCAATGGCTGTCGAGCCTGCATGGGACTGGACTAGGCCCTCTGCATAGAACACAATTGTGTAGCTTGATCTATTTGGGGGGCCCCAGTGGTAGAATCAGAATCCATCCCTGGTGCATGAGGGGGCTTTTTGGAGCCCACTTCTTATGATGTGATACCTCATGTAGCCTTGAGGCAGGGGGAAGGGCTTGGACTTGCTTCTACTGGATGTTCCTTCCCATGGGAAGCCTTCCCTTTGTGGGAGGGAGAGGGGAGTGGGTTGAGGAGGAAGGCTGGGGGCTGGGGCAGAAGGAGGGAAGAGGAGGATCTTTGATTGGTGTGAAAAATGAATGAAAAAATTTTCTTAATTAAAAAAAAAAGATCAGGAGAGACAAAAGGAAATACAAATGCACAGTTTAAAGAGGAAAGGAACACCAGGAAATTTAATGCTGGCACCAAGAAATTGATGAGACAAAGAGCAGAACCAGCAAAAAAGAGAGAGATATGTTACAGGCAGAAAATCCAGAAGTATGCATCCAAGGAAGCCCTCTGATATCAGAGATGGAGCCACAGGACTTGGAATTTTCCCTGCTGGATTTAAGTCTTGTTACAGTCCAGTATTTCCTCACTGTGGACCAATTCCTCCCTTCTAAAATGGATATGTAAATATTTGTGGCCATTATGTGTTGGAAATAGGTAATTTGTTTTTGGATTTTTCAGGGGATTACAATTAATAGATTACTTGGATTATCTCAAGTGCTTTTGAAATTTGGACTTTTGCAATATTGTGACTTTGAGTACGAGGTATTTTGAAGATGGATAAAATGCATTTTACATTAAAATGTGACCACCATATATTGGAGCTGGAGAGTGGAATGTGGTGGTGACTTTAGTGCATGAGCTGGCTTTTTGGAGCCTGGGGCCTATGCTGGGACTTTGCTCAGCCTGGGTGAAGGGAGGAGGGGACTGGACCTACCTCAACTGAATCTACCAGGCTGAGCTGAATCCCCAGGGGAGTCCTTGCCCTGGAAAAAGTGGGAATGGGGGGTGGATTGTGGAAAGGCGGGGGGGGGGGGGAAAGGACAGGGGAATCCGTGGCTGATATGCTTATTAAATAAATAAATAAATAAATAAATAAATAAATAAATAAATAAAATACAAAATAAAAAAATGGCCCCCATAGGCTCATATATTTGAATACTTGGTGCCCTGTTAATGGAACTGTTTGGAAAGAATTACAAGATGTGACTTTGTTGGAGAAGGTATACCACTGAAAGTAGTCTTTGAGGTTTGAAAAGGCTCACACATTTGGAGCTAGTTCTTTCTGTTTCCTGCTTGCTACACAGAATGAAACTCTCTCACTTGCTGCTCCAGCCACCTGTCACATGCTACCTCCACCTACTATCGTGAACTCTAACCCTCTAAAACCATAAGCCAAAATTAATTTTCTGTTAGTTACCATAGTCATGTTTTATCACAGCAATTGAAAAGAATGTGTGTGTGTGTGTGTGTGTGTGTGTGTGTGTGTGTGTGTGTGTGTATTTAATATGCCCACTGAGTTCATATTCATTGTTTATGTATATATGATTTCAGGGCTGTCTACTTCATATGGGATAAGCAATCAGGGAACTCATCCCTAGAAGAAGCTAATTCTCCTTCTCTCTCTGCAGTTATATGTTTCCTGCAGTGTGTTTTCTAAGAGTAGGACCCTATGAGATTTTATGAGACCCTCCTCCCTGTTAGCATGTCTACTGATAATGTCTTCATCTAAGTCTTGCTTATAAAACCATTTTTAAAGAGACACAGTCACTTAGCAGACTTCCTGGAATTCTGACTCTGAACAATCTTTCCACCTACTCTCCATGATGCTCTCTGAAGTGTTGTTACAGGAGCTGTGCTGTTAATTAGGGGTTGGTTCCTCATAATCCATTTATCTTTGCATTGTGTCCAGTTGTGGATTTCTGTAATGGCCTCCATTTTATGTAGCAAATGTTCTTTGATAAATTATGGTAGCTACATTTATCTGTGGGTAAAAAGAGAAAATTTACCAATGTAGTTAAAGAAGTAGATTGGAATAGCAAAATGATGGCTATTAGTTCTCGTCTAAGATTCATGACTTCTTTAACCCTGAGAAGTTGGCTAGGTTCATAGTACCAGGCATGGTTTCCTTGTGTTGAGTGGCCTTAAGGTCACTTAGAAAGCAGCTGCTTACCACCACCATATGGATGCCACTATTTCATCTTTACAGCTATCTTTGACATACTAGTCATTGTTGTGGTTTACAGATACTGCATTTTGGTAGGACTATTCATTGCTTCCCTCACTTGGCAACTTGCACAGTACTTTATGGAAGCTAGATGTAGGAAAGAGTATTTCAGGTTAGCCCCAATTCAAACATTCGAGTACTGTGGCCTAATAGTGCTATGTCTTCAATAACAGGATGTTATCTTCAACTTCTGAAAGGCATCCAAAACAACAGCAGTGGCTTATACTGATTTTGGAGTCATTTGAACTGCTTTGAATGACCACTAGTACTGGGGTTATTGTTAGTTTATGGCTCTGATGAGGAGTTCTGTCAGACCAAATAGCATAATTTCATTTAAGACAGACAGACAGACAGACAGACAGACAGACACACACACACACACACACACACACACACACACACACACACACACAAAATCTCTGTGTGTGTAACTTTAGGTAAATATAAAATAATATGATCCCTTGAAGCATTATAAAACAACCAGGGTGTTACCTGTCCCGCCTCTATCCTTCTTGAATATTTTCAAGTCTTTTTACTTACATGATTAGCTCCTATAATCACATTGCTGTAATTAAAAATTTAGATCTAGGCATCCTTGAGAAACATAAATGTAAATTTCAAATCAGCATAAGAGAAGTTATCACAAGTTAATGATGGATTGTACTGAGACAGAAAATGGATTGTGTTGAGGACAATGGATAATCTTCTTAGGACTAGGAAATGTTTGTTTATTGCACCAGTTCTTCTTGTCTCCTGGAAGTACAAAAGCTAATATCAAAACACCAAGAAAAAATAAGGCCTAATATTATTTTACAAGCGAGGGATTTGATGGGCAGAAGTTTGAAGTTAGCTAAAGCTGTGAGTTTTCTTATTGTGACCAAAAATTACTCCAGAAAATTGGCTTTAGGACAGCTAATATCTTAAGCATAATACAAACTGATGGAGTACAGTGCCTTCCAAATGATACATAATAGCCTTATAATGTAAAAAAGGCCTGAGATTATTCAAGAATCCTGCTGAATTGTACCAGAATGAGTCAAAGAACCAGAAGTAAACAATAAGTCACCAAATTATTTTTATAGTGGATTCTAAAATATTAAGAGATTGGTATTTTGCTATGGACATTGGGAAACATATTTTTTGTGACTGTGCTTCTTGGGACCAATATCAGAATGGAACACTTCAGAACAAAGGTGATGGGTTCCTCATGACAGGGACTGTTCTTCTGAGTTGATTAGTGATTTCTTACTAAATATTTGTTCACCATTCTTGCTAATGTGTCTATTGAAGCACATAAGTGCAAAAAATCCTTTATGAAGATACCATTACATTACATTAATAAGGCAAAGCAATAAGGACAGAGGCTGATTTGACACTGAAATTATATCATTAAATTATAATCATTTTCTGAGTCTTGGAGAAGTAAAGTACTAATAGTAGTTAAGATTCACAATTCACGCTTTGATGCATATTAGAAATGTTCTAAGGAAAAAGCAAAATGAACCATAAAGGTTACTTGAATCATTTTATGGTAGGATGGCATTATAATACACACAGTATTAAAATACATGCAGTTTTTTTCTGTCTCCACATAGTGTTAGAAGCTTCTGAATCTGTGAAATGTAATGATCTTCTTTGATCATTAATGAGAAATGATTTAGTAAGAAAGCAAATGCTGCCGTTTGAATGAGATTGTCCCCATGGGCTCAATATTTGAAATCTTGGTCTCTAGTTGGTGAAATGGTTTTAGGAGGAACTGTTTTAGGAGGTGTGGCCTGTTGGAGTAGGTGTGTCACTGGGGGTGGGCTTTGAGGTTTCAAAATCCTACATCAGACTCAGTTGTGCACTGTCTGTCTCCCACTTGTGGATCAATAGACATAAGCTTTAACCTACTGCTGTGGTAGTGTGTTTGCCTCTCTGCTGCCATACTCCCTGCTGTGATGATCAGGACTAACCTCTGCAACTATAAGCAAGTCCCCTATAAGCTGCCTTGCTCATGGTGTCTCTTCACAGCAACAGAAATGTACCTAAGAGAGCATCCATGCAAGTGTATGGAATGGATACACCACTGATGTACCTAGAATATGCTTCTAGTTCATTAAAAGGCAGCTCACTTTGTCTGTTATTTAGAAACTGATTTTGACTTCATAGCTTTAAATATATGGTTGAGTATCCTATACAATAAGTGGTTGATGGGACAATCATAATGTCAAGAAAACATTCTCTGAATGTGGGTGATTGTTCTGTGGCTTTATCTGTTTGTGAGGACCATGGCAGAGGGACCAAGACTTATCCCAGGAACAGGAACTGGCTTTTTAGAGCCCATTCCCTATGGTGGGATGTCTTGCTTAGCCAGGATCCAGGAGGGAGGGGCTTGGTCCTGCCCCAACTTGGTATGCCGGCCTATGTTGACTATCCAAGGGAGGCCTTACTACCTATGAGGAGTGGATAGGGGGCATGGAGAGATGTGAGGGGAGTGAGAAAAGGAGAGGGAGAGGGAACTGTTGGTTGGTATGTAAAATGAAAAAAATTAAATAAAAGAAAATATTTTAAAAAGAAAATATCAAACATGAATTTGGTGTCAATCAATGGGATTGAGTGGGAACAGATAAGAGTTTTTTAGTTTGAAGTCTTTTAAAAAATTATTCTTAATATAATTATTTGACATAAGTGCAGTGTTTAAACACTGAAATATCAGTCCCATTGATAAGTATTCTCAGACAGTGAAGATTAAAGAAATAATATTGGTGCTCAACCGATAGACTTAAGCTGACATTTCCTTTTAGTTTTCAGTCAATTTTATGATCATTATGCAAAAGTAAACAAGAGTCATTGATTCCAAACAAGTAACATGTAGTAAATGTGCACCTCTACAAAATCCTTCTCTACTGTGGAATAATCCTTCTGTACACTGTGAAAATGTGTTGTTCTCATTGTTAATAAAAAGCTGATTGGCCAATACCTAGGCAGGATTTTGGAGGCAGAGAGATTGCTGGGAAGAAATAGGGCAGAGTCAGAGAAGTCACCAGCCAGCCAGAAAGGAAGCAGGACATATAAAAGAGGTAAAAACTATGAACTATGGGGCAGTACATAGATTAATAGAAATGGATTAATTTAAGTTGTAAGAGCTATTTAGACAAGCCTAAGCTATCAGCTGATCATTTATAAAAATTAATAATAAGTCTCTGAGTAGTTATGTAGGAAGTGAGTTCCTGGACACAGGAAAACTCCAACTACAAATGGTGCCTATACATTTGGCACCTACATCCATATAAGACCTGAGAAAGCTTTACAAAGCTTCCATACATACAAAAATAGAGCCAGACATGACTTCCTTCCTATTCTTGTGTCTTTCATGCCAGCTGCAATACAGAGATGCATCTCCTGGCAGCTGCCAGGACACCATGAGCTAATTGCATGATGGGTTCCTGCAATCTCTGACATGGTCCATGGTAAAGGGAGGCTTCTCCCAGTCACTGATATGGGCTTGAGTCTCCAGAGTGAGCTCTGTCAGTGCACTGCATGGCAGGTTTTGGGTTTTGCTCATGCAGACAGTAAAGATTACAGATACTCAGTAAAGACAGATACAGACAGAAAAAAAACCTCTAAATGGGTTACAATGTGTTTAAAAATGTATAAATGCTTGGGAGAGAAAAGAAAAAGGATATAGACCATCAGAAAAAAACATATATAGTTTTAAAATGATGAAATAAAGTCCTTAAAAAGGGAGTAAAATAATATAAAAGAAAAAAAGCCATGTAAAGATGGGAACTCCACAGAGTATCTGGATCCTGTATGTTATTGTGTTGTCTCTAAATTTTTTTGTCTCCTAATGAATGAGCAATAACTGCAAGAAACATTGGATTATGAAAACTTCTATATTAAACAAACATATATTTTAAAAATATCTTGACTTCAAAATGGAAATCAAAAGGTATGTTGCTTTGGGAGGGAGGTTTTGATTTTATTTCCACAGGAAATGAGAGGCTGTGGATGCATTCCAGTTTAAAGATGATCAGGTTTGCTTAAGGAAGACCCCCTGAAAATCCTGACTACACACATAAAGAAATAAACCTAAAAATAACTACAAAACATGTAATGTATATTTTATGCTCAAACATAAAAAATACATCTTTGGCTAACTTGTACATAACACACAGTCTATATTGTACTAATATAGATAGGTACATTACCTTTAAAAGTTTATGTATTTTCAGAGTAAGGGGATCAGACACCAATGAAAACAAATGGCCCAGGTGATCCAGCCTCTCTAAATGCCTTTGTTGCAGTTTTCTCAGAGTTCAGAATCCAGAACAGCTTCAAGACTGCTGGCTGAGATGGTCCAGCCTCACAAACTAATCCAACCAAGACTTAACCACTATCCTGAGTCATCTCAGGGTCCCCTACATATGCCAATGCCCTCAAACAACTGGAATAGTCTAGAGAATGATGCCCACATTCCCAAAGATGGGTTATCAATGTTTATTATCATTTAATGGGGATTGATTACAAAATGTTATTGGTCTTAGTAAAAAAAAAAAAAAAAAGAAAGAAAGAAAGCTAAACAATAGAGTGAAATTCTAAGATCTCTTTCTAAAGGAAAAAAGGGGGGATATGATATAGGAATGATAGGAAAAAAGGGTAGATTATTTAATCTACTTTAATTCAAAAAAAGCAACTATTGATCTAAAAATATTTTACGTTGGCATGGATTTTGGTTTATTGATAAAAATTTAAAATTATTTGTGTTATACTGTAAGTATGTTTCTGCTCTTGTTTGAGGTATTGTGCTTTTTTAACTCATTGAAAATGTAATATATAAGTAAGAAATACAGGTTTGTAGTTAGTCATTTGTAATAATCAAACTTGTAGTCATATTGGGTATATTTCCAAGGTTAACTGGATATATTTAGATAAATAGATGGTCTTCAAACACTTCGAAGACCTATAAAATATAACATTTTATGTGCTTAATAGCCTAAGGCTTTTCTTGGCAGAGAGACACATCTGCTCCTGGCAGCATCAATTTATTTCAGAGAAGATAATGGATATTGAAGAAACTCTGTATAAACTTTGCTTTCTGTATAGCAAAAACTAGTTATTTTAGCAAAAATACTGCCCTTGACTCAAATTTCTGACAGTATAGTGTCCAAACTGGACCAGTAGGACACAAAATGAGTGACTGCCAAACTTTGTCAAGGCAAGGTAGGACAGCCATTCAAAATTCCCTGCATCTGAGAAAAATCTGTCAGGTATACTAGGCCTGTTTACCAAAGGTGGATGCCCCAATGTTGCCAAAGAACTTTGGGTGACTGTCAAGTCATCCAGATGTCCCTATTGTTAAGTAACATTTCACGCTCCTGGGATCTTTGATGGAATTGAAGACTAGAAAGCCATAGTTAAAGTTTTCCTTAGTTATGATGAAAGGTAAATTAGGTATATTCAGACTCACAAAGATAAATAATAGAATATTTTCTCTAAATTTCTCAAATGCAAATGGAATGGCTCTTGTAACTATAACTCTTACTTGATAACTGTTTTGTTGTATATAACTTTATTAATTTATTATGTTCAAGTTAAAACCTTAAATTTTTATTTAGACAAAAAGGGGGAAATGCTGTGGAATAATAATTTTGTATACTGTGAAAATGTGTTTCTCTCACTATTAATAAAAAGCTGATTGACTGATAGCTAGGCAGGATTTGGGGGGCAGAGAGAATTCTGGGAAGAAGGAGGGTGGAGTCAGAAGAGTCTCCAGACAGACAGAAAGGAAGCAGGACATGTAGGAGAGATAAAAGCCAAGGAGCCTCAGGGCAGCATATAAATTAATAGGAATAGATTAGTTTAAGTTACAAGAGCTAATTAAACAGTCCTAAGCTATTAGCTGAACATTTATAATTAATGATAAGTCTCTGAGTAGCTATTTAGTAAGTAATTACTGGGACCAAGGAAAACCTTGCCTACACTTCTCCAGTTCAATAATGTGGTGCCTAAGTGCATTGTCTAGTCTTCTCATTCCTCTTCATTGGGTGGTTTAATGCACTCTGTTTGTGATGGCCAATCCCTGAACTAAACAAAAACTAAAATGAAATGTTTCTCCTGGTCAGAGGGTTGTTGATAGATGCAGAGCTGGTGATGAGTGGGAAGAATAAATGAGGCTTGTCTTCATATCTGAATGAAAATGTGAATACTTGCTGGAACTAGGAAGTGTAAGAGTTCCCAGAAACAAAAGTAGAATCGCATAACAATTTTTTGACAGATTTCTCCTCCTGACTAACTGAGAAAGACTCAATAGAGAGATGAATGCCATGATGATGAGATATTAGTCTTAGAATAAAGCAATGATTTTCCATTTTATTACTATTACGCCCTTCTTTCAAATAGAAATTTATCCGTTCTAAACTGAGAAAACCCAGGCTCATCTATCTTACTGGACAGTAAGAAAATGCAAGTTTGTTACCAACCAGAAATGCTAAAACTCAGAATATCTCCAAGGATGCACTTCCCAAATCTGCAAACATCACCACATACTTCAAAATCTGGGTAGCATTCCAAGCAGGGTCAAGGTAGGACAGCACCTGGAGAAGAGAAGAGGGTTCTGTGGGTTTTAGAAGCAGTGCCTCAAGCAAAAGCCCAGACATCATGCAGCAGAAAGTGCTTCTGGAAAATGAAACTCAATTCAGGGTGCTAAAATGGTAGAATTTTATGGTTGGGAAAATAGCAAATCAGGGTTTTCAATTTTTGCTTTGAGCATTTCATAGAAGAATAGTTTGTTTACATCATTTCCACCCACCCTTCCCTCTCGAATTCCTTACATGCCCCCTCCATATATAACTTTAACTTATTTATACATTTAATACACATAAATAATAATACTGGTTAAGATATAACATTATTTATGTAACATGAGGCATTTAAAAAGATCACATAAAAGCATCATATATCCGTAGCCTTATTGAAACTTAATATGCCATGTTTTGTTGATATCCATGGGAGGCCTGTCCTTTTCTGAATAGAAATGGAGGAGATGAGGGAGGATAGGGAGAAAGGGGAGTTGGGGGTCCTTGAAGGAGAGGAGGGAGGGGAAACAGTGGTCAGGATGTCAAAAAAATAGTATCATTTTAAAAAAGCATTGTATACATATTTGGGGACAAAAAGTGAACTTTTTAACATCCAGTCCCCATTTGCTTATAGCAAACAGATCAAGTTTTGAGAATTCATGAAATGTACATCTTTCATGTATTCGGGTCATACCACACCTTTTGATAAGTAATTTAGCACATATGAATCAGTTTTAAATTAGTGTCTAAGGAAAATAAAGGGTATTACAACTAACTTGGCTGTGTCTCTGCACACATGTTTTGGATCTCTCGGGTGTAACTGCTGTCTTTTTATCTCCTTGGCCAGTTTTAAAACCCTTGAATACTTCTAAGGAAGTAGAGGTGGCAGGAAGAAAGTCAGAAGTCCCTGTGGGAATAGGAGTGGGGTGGAGCAGAGACTACATTTCTCTCATGCTTTTCCTCTATACATTTCTCCTGACAGTTCAGACAGAAGGAAATCAAGATGCTTTACAGTTTTCTTTTCTTCCCTTATAAACATTGACATCACTGCAGACTCTTGTACATTTTATTATTTTACTTTATTCACAATTTTATTCAAAGAAGATATATTTCGGATGATAAACAATGAAAGGACTGAGGACATGGCTCAGCTGATAAATTAACTTCTGTGCAAGAGTATGGACCTGAGTTCAGACCCAGTCATCTGTGTAAAGCTGTTTGTAGTGGTGTGTGTCTGTAAGGCTAATGCTGGGATGATGGGGACAAGTGGATTCCTGGTGCTCTCTGGACAGCCAGTCAAGCTAACTGGTGAGCTCTGGAGGTTGTTAATAGGTTCTCTCTCAAGAATAGTGTGCAGAATGGTAGAGAAAGCCATCACATATAAAGACTTAACCTCCACATGTATGTGAACAGATATGTATGGACATCTATGAGCATGTACACACATGCACATGCATACATACAGCTCATGCATATGCTACACACATGTACAAACATAAATAAATTGTAAAAATGAAAGACAGTCAGAACTTTGATGCTTACCAAGATTTAGGTGGAACCAAATTTCATGTGCCTTATTAATCATCTGCAGTTGGGAAATTTTGTGATGTGATAATCTCAATGAAATCTATCTATGTCAGCAAAGAAATCTGCAAACTCAAGAACAAAAGCATCTTGTGATTTCTATAAAAGAGACACATGCAATGTTTTGCTGAAGAGGTTTATATTTAAAAAAGTAACATGGTCCCAGATCAGAGGTGGTCAGTGGCTATTTTAAACACTGGTTAACATCTGTTCCTTTCCACTAAACTACCCTTCCAATAAACTGCAGATACAAAAATCAGAGAATATTAGGCTTGTGTGCCAACACTCCAAAGGGACTGACATTAATTCTTCCATTTTGAAGGCAGGAGGTAGTTTAGGTTTTCTGTCCTAATGCATTAAGGTTGTAGTAGTCTGCTATAATTTAATGCCATTATTAAAATGTTTGTAGCATCAGATCACTCCTTTAGTATCTTTGAAAGCCTTGCTATATAATGTACCTTATGTCCAAGGACTTTCTGACAATGAAGAAGTCATTCACACAGTATGTAGCCTAGAAACAGGTTCCATTGTTACCAACACTTCTTATGTAACTAAAATGGGCAATTTGGTATCTGTTATAGTTGAGCACAGCTGAAAGAATGAGTAAGTTTAACAAAAATACACAAAATAAACCTAATCTAGTGGTACTGCACTGTGTGCCATGCTTTGCTGTTAATAAGAGAGCATTTTACCACAGTCACTACAGAAAGTATAATGGCAGTTTACAAAATTTCTTGAAAAATGTCGTTTGATAACAACTTATTGGAACTTTGAAACCACCACACCCACTTCATGCCAGTGCCTCTGCTCTGAAAGATTCATCTGTTTCAGAATGGAAGAAAGCTCACAGCTCTAAGTAACAACAAAGAATTACATCGGCAGACCACAAAATAACTCAGTTGTTGTCATTTAATGTGATTTGAGGCATGCCTTCTGTTAGTTAGTATTCCAACCAGAAAGATGATACAGACAAAACAAGTTAATTAGAAGCATACTCCAAAAATACTTATTTATGCTATGTCAAGTGTGTAAACCACAAGAAGGCAGTGACCCAGTTAAATAGCATCTAGGCTATCAACTACCCTTGCATTGAGCTGAAGGCACACTGTACTCCAAAACCCACTGCATCTCCAAATGCTCGTCAGGTTGAGCCTCTACTTCAGAAGTCACTTCAATTGATGTTCAGCTTTGCCCTTTGATCTAAGAGTAGGGAAGGTAGGGACCAAGAGAAAAAATGCCTTTGCTATCTCTCACATCTGATATAACATTATGGAATCCAACCAATCCAGGAGGCAGGGGATCCTTCTGAAATGATCAAAGAAAGCTAGACTTCTAGGGCAGAGAACAAAGGAGAGAAGGTAGAAAGGGCATCTGTAAGGTTATATAAAACAAAGACACTATTTATTTATCTGTTTGTTTCTATTTATTTATTTAGACATTCCAAATTAAAATAGAATTACATCACACCTCTTTTCTCTTTCCTCCCATGTTCCCTTCTTCCAACATCTCCCATGTCTCCATCTCCTCACTATCAAATTGATGACCTTTTTCTTTGCTATTATTACTTATATGTGTATACAGCTGCACAAATATATAAATATAACTTGGTGAGTTCATTTTTGCCATTTGTATGTGTATGGTTCCAGGACTGACCACTCCTTCTTAGATAACTAATTAGGGAGTTCATCCCTGGGAGGGATAATTTTCCTTCTTTCAGTAGTCATTAATTTCTTGTTGTTCTTTGTCTAGGGGTGATACCCCTGAGATTTCACCTTCCATGTGTTAGTGTGTCTATTGACACTGACACTGTTCAGGGCTTTTTATGCAGCTATTTCTTGGAGAGACTACTTAAGAGCAGAATTCCCAATATTATGGATCTTACAACAAAAATGGACTCAGCAGACTGTACTTATATATTTTACCTACATATAAATATGTACTTACATATTATATAGATATTACATATATATGTAACAACAATAATAAACTAAAAAAGCCTATCAACTTGAGAGTGGGGGTAGAGCATTGGGAGAGGCTGAGAGTGTCCTTGGGAAAGGCTGGAGGTAGGAAAGGGAAGGGGAAAGTGATGCAATTGTTTCAATTAAATATATTAAAAATAAAATGAAAACAAATTCTATAAAAAAGCTCACAGCCATAAACAGCTCAGGATCAGATAATTTCAGCACAGATCCTAATACAACATCAGAGAAAATGAACACCAATATTCCTTAAATTATTCCATATAATAGAAAAGGAAGGAACACATTGAAATTATTTGTATGAAGCCAACATTACCTTGATATCAAAGGCTGTTTCAAAAAGTAAAATCATAGGCCAATCTCCCTAATCAACATAGGCTCAAAAATTGTCAATAAAATGTTTGCACTCTGAATTCAGGAACACATAAAAAAAGATTACCAACCATGATCAAGTTAGCTTTATTCGAGAAATGTAAGGATATATAAATCAACAAATGTGATTCCTCACAAAATAGACTCAATGACAGAAA
This sequence comes from Onychomys torridus, assembly GCF_903995425.1. Taxonomy (NCBI): domain Eukaryota; kingdom Metazoa; phylum Chordata; class Mammalia; order Rodentia; family Cricetidae; genus Onychomys; species Onychomys torridus. Next base: position 77,922,293 of record NC_050449.1, read on the forward strand.
CCCATTATTATTTTATTATTGCAGAAAAAATGACAAAATCCAGCATTACTTCATGATAAAAGCCTTGGGTAATCTAGGGATGCATGGACATATTTTCACATACTGAAGGCAATATAGAATAAACCAACCACCAAGATCATGCTACACAGAGAAGAATTCAAAGCATTTCCACAAAAATCATGAACAAGGTAAGTATGTCTAATCTCTCCATGCCTATTCAACATAGCACTTGAAGCCTTGGCTAGAGCAATGATACTAGTGGAGAAGATAAAGAGGACTCAAACAGAAAATGGAACATCCTCATTTCATATAATATACACACACTGTAGATATACATATAATACAGATGTACATAGATTTCCTAAAGATTCCATCAGAAACAACTATAGCTGATGAACATATTCAGCAAAGTAGCAGGGTACAAAATTAACATAAAAGTATCAGTGGCCTTTCTATGTATCAACAACAAACATACAGAGAAAGAAATCAGGGAAACAATCCTAAGAATAATAGCCTTAAAAATTATTGCTATAAATATGACTAAAGAATTGAAAGATTTATACAATGAGAACTTTAAGACCCTGAAGAAAGGAATTGAAGAACCAAAATATGGAAAGACCTCCCATGCACATGGATTGGTAAGACCAATATTGTGAAATGAGCATTATCCCAAAAGCAATTTCTAGATCCAATACAATCACCATAAAAATTAAAAAAACAATTCTTTACAGAAACTGAAATAAATCATCTTAAGTTTCATATGGAAATACAAAAGACCCCAGACAGAAAAACATATTCTTTTTTTTTTCATTTCAATTTACATTTTATTAAGGAAAAATTTCAATGCGTAGAAAATAGACAGAATGGTGTAATGAACATGGCAAATACATGTAGTCTTGGTTTAATAATTTGTTAATATTTTACCATTTATTTTGTCTTAACCAAGATTTTTCAAAGAAAATTATAGCTAACATGACATTTAACTCTCAATCTCCTCAGGAAATATTTCTTTCATTTCTTTTTCTTTTCTTTTCTTTCTTTTTTTTTTGGAGGCTACCTAGAAAACGGGACCCTAGGAAAGACCCAAGGATCACCCAATGACAGAGAAATGGATGAGATCTACATGAACAACCTGGACGACAGTGGGAGTAATGAAGGGCAAGGTTTGAGGAAAAGAAAGCTTAGGGGAGCAGGAGATCCCAGCTGGATCATGAACAGAAAGGGAGAATGAGGAATAACAGACCATGATAAATGAAGACCACATGAGAACAGGAATAGGCAGAGTGCTTGAGAGGTCCCCAGAAATCCACAATGATATATCCTCTGTAAACTGCTGGCAATGGTCGAGAGAAAGCCTGATCTGACCTAGTCTGGTGATCAGATGACTAAACACCCTAACAGTCCTCTTGGAACTCTCATCGAATAACTGATGGAAGTGGATGCAGAGATCCTCAGCCAAGCCCCAGGTGGAGGTCCAGGTGTCCAACAGTCGAGAAAGAGGAGGGTCTGCAAGAGCGTGAATTGTTGAATCCAAGATTGCAAAAAGCACAGGGACAAATAGCCAAACGAATGGAAGCACATGAATTATGAAGCAAAGGCTGTGGAGCTGGATCAGGCCCTCTGGATACGTGAGACCATTGAATAGCTTGATCTGTTTGGGAGGCACCCAGTCTGTGGGACCAGGATCTGTCCTTAGTGCATGAGCTGGCTGTTTGGAACCTTGGGCTTACACAGGGACACTTTGCTTAGTCTGGAAGGAGGGGACAGGACCTGCCTGTACTGAATCCACCAGGTTTAAATGAATCCCCAGGAGTGCCTTGATCCTGGAGGACATGGGAATGGAGGGGAGGGGCTGGGGGGAAAGTGGGGGTAGGGGCGGGAGGGGGGAGGACAGGGGAACCCATGGCTGGTGTATAAAATTTAAAACACATAATAATAAAGAAAAAAAAGAAAAAAAAAGAAAAACATATTCTTAACAGTTAAAAACTGCTTGGAAGTATCACCATCCCATATTTCAAATTATAATATAGAGCTGTAGTAATGAAAACAATACCATAACAATACAAATATAGACTCCTTGATCCATAATATAGAATGAGGACCTGCACATTCCTTCCATGAGTCATCAGGTAGAGGTTCTTGTTGTCATATCTGACCATCCTAGTTCAAATCCCCAGAATCCCATGCTGGGAGTAAAGAGCCAATTTCTGCAGGTTGTCCCCTGACCTCTGCAAGTACATTCCTCCTATACACAAAATAAATAAATGAAATGGATGTGTAAAAAGATAAATCAATAGGTATTTATTGTCAAAACCTACTTTAAAATATTTGAACGATACACTGAAAGGTTATCTTTGTTTTTATGATTCAGTAAACATCCTAACAGGATGTGAAGTAATAATGAATTTGGAGTGAATTAAATATAAATACTGACAGCAATAAAATGAAAACAAAACAGAGAAAATAAACCAAAGCTAAACAACAACTGAAAATGTATTTTGCTATTTTTAGCTGAGAATATACTCTTTACATTGTACAAATCAATACATTTTGCATTGCAAATATGCAAAAATATAACTTGTTTTCAGTTTTTCCAACTCACAAAGGTATTAACACATTGTAGAATTTTCATAGGCATTTAACAAAGCAGAAAAATGACTAATCAAAACATATTTACCTAAAAGAGTAAAATATCACAATGCATATAAAAAGTGCAAAATAGTATGGAAAATAATGTTTGATGGAACACTAAAGCATGTAGATAATGAACAAAGCTCAAGTTTGAACATAAAAGAGAGTCTATTACTGAATGCATTTCTTAAACCACCACATGCCTTTAATCAGATGCCATTTAACCTACAGGTGAAAAAATCCTCAGTCCTCTGTATTCATAATCTCAAAATTTTTTTGTAAGAGCCAGGGGATTAAGGCTGAACAGAAATGGCATCATAAAATCTGAGAGGGTTAATTTATTCATAAAATATGTAATGGGAGACTCAATCCATAAAGCAACCTTTTCAAGAATGAGCCATCAGAGTTTTAAGGTACTCTATGAGTTATCAAATGTTCTTTTATATTACCAAACAAATCTTAATTTTGCTTTTAGGCAGAGGTTATTTTTAGTATACTAAGGTTTCATTTATCTCTTATTTACTTTAGGTTGACAAAGGAAATTAAACTAATTACTGTGTTTGTGTGAATGCTACAATTTGTTGAAAGACTATAAATGAATAACATTCAGTTGGCTATAACTCTGAGGAAAAAATACCTTTATCAAATGGCCATATTTCTTTTGGGCAGTTGAGCAAAGGTAAAATTATTTTGCATAGAATCCCTAGCTATATTCCTAGAATTAGCTATACTGCAGTTTAGAAATAAGCTTGTCAAGAATCACTTAACACAGGCAGACTTCCTCCTCAATACTCCACAAGTCTGTCCTACAGACTTACTGGTTAAGAAGGCTGCTATAGTTTGGATGAGTGGGTTGCAAAGGTGCAGGTGTATAGGCTTGGTTTCAGAGAGGGACTGAAGTTGGTACAATACTCAGGATATGAGGCCCTCAAAAGGACTATAGATGCCCATCCTGTCCATTGTGTATATTACATGTTCTGGCTGAAATGCCCAGCATCCTCTTCCTCTGTATATCATGCTGTTGTCTCACCAAACACCACTGGATTTGGGGCAGGAACTTCCAGAACCACAAGGCAAAATAGACTTTTTATTATTAGAGGTTTACTGATAAAGTAAATACAAACTTCTCCCTTTTTCTCTAATTCCAGCTGGCTCTTCAAGAACTAGCTACATACGTTTTGTCTAGTTGGTTTTCTGTCATTAATTCTATCTTTTGAAAGTGGGAAATGATCACATTTTCATAAAGATATTAGCCATGAAAGCTCCTAAGGGAGGAAAGCATTCAACATTGCTACTGAGCTATGATACCTATGAACTACAACATAGACTAACAAGGCATGTTAACCCAAGGGGTGAAGTAGTGGCACCCCACACCTTGGAGGTAACCAACAACCCCTAGTTGAACATAGGACCCAGTCAACAAGAGGAAAATCATGCCTGGTACTGGAAACCTAGACAACTTCTCAGGGATAATGAAGATATGGTTATTTGTGGGAGTCTACTGGAGTCCAGCTCTGGCCTGCTCCCACCTTCCATAGGGTGGAGGAGAAAGGAATGAGGAAATATTAGATAGAAAGATAGAAAATTGACAAGAAAGACCCAGCCACCTAGAGCTTTATTCAAAAGGGCTTTTTATAATATGCTAAGGGGAGAGGCAAAAGTCATTTCCCTTGCAAGATCAAAGCACACCGTATAGCCAAGTGTAGTAGTAGACCTTTCCTAACACCTGGTAACCACGCCTGTGGTCAAATCATCCCATTATATAGCCCTGCTGGGTAAAGCAAGCTCGGATTCTCTGACCCAGAGTAAGGTCTCACTAGAAAGCCTCTGTGGGCCCACAGTTATTAGAGGAGAACCTACAACCACCATTTTACTAAATGATGATAATTACTAACTAAATTCTAAGTATCTGTCCTGACACCCACAGATATGTGGAGTACTCAATCCTCATCACAGAAACCTATCTTTGTAACAGAGGTCTTTTACAGAAAACCACAACAAATCAAAGTGCAAAGTCATGGAGTCCAGTCCTAATGACACATTTGCAAAACTTACCCCATACCTAAGGCTTAGGAAACAATGAGGAAGATGTGGTAGAACCACTGTAAGAGCCAGAGGCTAGTGGAATTTGCCCTGAGATTGTATCTCTGAGTTATGTCAGAAGTTACACCCATAAAGTCTTCCCAATATGACTTAATAAACATGAACTGAACAAGAACAACAAAAACACGTATGCTAAAGTGGCTGGAGGTCCCAAGCCTATACAAAGAAATATAGACAACTAAGTAAAACTGAAAGCAGCAGAAACGGCCTTCTCCAGAAAAGAGCACAATTGGTTATCTAATACCAGCCCTGAAAAATGTACATATAAGTAACAGCATATGGACTGAGCATGTTGTATTGATATAATTTGGAATATATAAATATATATGTTTATTATATGTTATATAATGTTTATTTTATATATATTATACATAAAAGATTATAACAACAAATAGTGAAGAATAGAGGCCATACATTTGAAAGAGAACAAGCAAGGACATGTGTGGAAGCTTGGGGAGAGGAAAAGGAAGGGAGAAGTGATGTAATTATATTATCAAAAAATAAAAGAAATATGTTTAAAAATGAAACAGAACGATTTAAAAATATTAGGAGGAGTGATGTTTCACCCATTGCAGAAAAAATGATTATGGATATATAATAAACAAAGTAATAGTTTTCAAAATAGCATAAGTACTATCTTTCAGTCTTTATTAACATTCTCAAATACAATTTGTGTTACATAATGGATATTTAGTAAACAGTGACAGACTAAACATTTAAGACAATAAAGCCCATACACGGAGAAAAGGCTAGGGATATGGTTAGGACAGAAGTGGTGGTGTAGGTAGGCAAAATATTTACATATTCCTCCCTGTCTACTGTATTGCCATCTCTATACTTCAGACTGATGAAAGGCAAATTCACTGATACCTTGACTCATTTCAGCAGAATGCATTCATAAGATTCTAGACAATGGTCTCTGTGCTGAGCTTAGTCAACTTAATGTCTCACCCTCATGGAGAGAGCTGTTGGAACGGGAAGGTAAGAACTAACCACAGAATATAATTTTCTCATACTTTTTTCTAAGAAAGTCAATTTTAAAAATATCTGTCAAAAGGAAAAGAGCTGAGCATTTTTTCCCTATTTCCTGGTATCTGGAGAAAGAAGCAATTACCTTCTCCTCATATTTATTTGTGTCTGGACCATTGGTGGTAGTGAAGTAATGGGAAAATGTTTCCCTTAGTGTTAGGAAAGCTGTGTACAGAATTTAGAAATGTGGTAGTCACTGCAAATATTTGGAGCTTTTCTGGCAGAAGATACATTTCCTCTTCACTTTTTCCTTTTCTTATTTTTCTAATTGTGAGCTAATACCAATAATTAGGGACAGGGTTGTTGATTTGTGGTAACTGAGTGTTTCTAGAATGGTGATATCTCATGGGCTCCTACTAAATGAATAATGATTCATTTATGGAATCTCAGTGAAAACTGGAAGTCATATAAGCTCCCTCCTTTACTTGGCGTGCACTAATATAGACTGTGTATAAAGTTAAACACATTCCTTCTTTAAAATGTGCACACGCCACCGTTTGACTATTCATGGTCTTGGCTTTATAGTATAGTTGCCTGGATTACATTAAGTAGAAAATAATTTTAACCTCTATGATCGCCCACATTGTTGATTGAGGTTAAGTGCTAACTCCTTTGGAAAAGTCTGGACACTGAAGATAGTGAACTCAATGTTTTTTTTTTTTTTTTTCTTTTAATTGAGATTTTATTGCAGTCTTTAAAAAGCTATTCCACATGAAAATATCCTTCTAACCTCTTTCCTTCTCTGCAATCGCCAGTCCAAGGAAAGGGGATTAAAACTCACTGTCCAGAATATACAGAAATCATTAAGACATGGTAGGATCTGTCATTTTCATCTTAAAAGCCCACAATGCCTCTGCTGATTTGCAGCAAGGCACAAAATAATGACTTTGCATACTAAATTATATATATATATATATATATATATATATATAGAGAGAGAGAGAGAGAGAGAGAGAGAGAGAGAGAGAGAGAGTTTTCATTTGTGCTTCATCACTCAGTGTTCAGTAAATCACTTAGAGAGGTTCAACATTCTTTGGAAACTAACACTACTGCACAGGTCAGAGCTCTGGAGCCTGATCAGCAAAAGTATACAGACCATAAAGGTGGCCTTTGTAAGACTGGGCTGCTCGCTGGTGTCTGTTACTGACCTGGCCAGCTCACTGCTTCCCACAGTGTCTGCTCTTGAATGCTTAACTTGACTGTTGCAAAGCAGGACTGGAGAAACAAGGTTTTTAGGGCATCCAAACCCTTGACTCCAGGACAAGCATCAGTTTCACATACATGGGTGAAATCTCTCCTAGAAGGGGCCTGCTCGATGATGGTGTGAGGTTTAGGTGAGAGCCCACTCTGTGATTTATTTTGTGGGATGAAGAATGCCCAAGGTTCAAGTGATCATTAGAAAGATAGGGGCCTTGGTGTTTTCTAGAAGAGTTCTGAATGCTCCTAATGGTGTTTTCTTTTAGTCTAGGGTGGTTTCATCAAAAGAATGGCCATAGCACTTTACACTTAGTTTGATTTTTCTTGGGGATTTTTTAAAAAATGAGTCACTTTGAATTTCTGTAAATTACATTAAAGGTGATTTTATTAGTGCTTGAGATATGTTTCTCTTGAAAAACAATCTTAGGGCTTTATACCTTATCTAATCACCACATTGAATTCTCTTTTTCAGCTCTACCTTACAGGGTGGGAACCCTGCCAACTTCAGGCCTGGCCCTTGAGGGAGCTAAGCTGTCACACCTGAATTAAATAAGGGTCTAATTCCAGTGACAGGGTAACGTGACTATACTCCCACCGGCCGCCTTCCCTCTCCCATTTGTCTCTTTCCCCCCTCTCCTTACTTCTCTTCTGTCTCTTCATAAGTCAATGTTATGGTGTCATTTTAGTTCATTTGTTTTTACTTTTATTATTAATACATTTTATTCTGTATAACAATTTTAATAGATGTTGAATGCATTTTGATTAGTCGCTCACACATATCTGTCTCTTGGTGCTCTCGTTTAGTTATTTTTATCCTTTCCATTTTTGGGGGGGCGGTTCTAGACAGGGTTTCTCTGTGTAGCTTTGCGCCTTTCCTGGAACTCGATTTGTACACTAGGCTGGCCTCGAACTCAGAGAATTCTGCCTCTGCCTCCCGAGTGCTGGGATTAAAGGCGTGCGCCACCACCACCTGGCTCCTTTCCACATTTTTCCTCTCAGTTGATACTTATTATCGATTCTCGGCCTTTTGATTAAGATCAGGTCCACTATTGATTTATGACTACATTTAGTGGAATCCGCAGTAACGTTTATTGTTAGAATTAAAAGACAGGAAATATCTTTAGAACCTGATTGGAAGGCACCAGATCACTTATTCCCTTTCTGTACTAAATCTCATTCTTGTTTGGAGGTGAAGAGAGAATAAATTAAACTTTTCAAGCCAGTGTCGATAATGGAATCAATACGTATCATTCTGCCTTGCAATTCTAAAGGGAAGTCACCATTTTCTAATGGAATCCCAGTTTGGTTCTGTTTTTCTCTTTTGTGTTACCAAATGGAGCCCATGTCTTGTCTTGGTTTTCTTCCACATGCATGCCCACATTCAATACAGTGTATGTTGACCATCTTTGTGGTGGTGGGCTCCCCAGCCAATAGACATGTGGGCCATGCACTTATTCAGTGAATCACACTTGCACTTTATTCTCTCCCTAGGGGTCAAGTGACTTACCAAGGTCTCAGCACTCTGCTAGGGAAGAGTAAAGCCGCAGTAGCTCCTTCTGATTTTAAAGTCTCTACATTCGTTCTTTCACAGATTCCTTTTGTTTTCAGTAACAGCACACTTTTTTTGTATATCCCATTCTTTTCTTTTCTTAAAAATTTTTTCACTTTACATACCATCCCCAGTTCCCCCTCTCTCCCTGTCTTTAGCCCCCTCCCCACTTCCTCCCCCCCCCCCCCCCCCCATTCAATTCTCAGAGAGGGTAAGGCTTCCCTTGAGGAGTCAATAAACTCTGACATATCACGTTGAGGCAGAGTCTAGCCCCTCCGCCTTGCTCAAGGGCTCCACAAAGCCAGTTACTCCTGGTCCCACAGCCAGGGTACTCACAAACAGATCAAGCCTCACAAATGTCACGTTCAGAGGGCCTAGTTTGGTCCCATGCTGGTTTCCCAGCTTTCAGTCCAGAGTCCATGAGCTCCCACTAGCTTGGGTCAGCTGTCTCTATGGTTTTCCCCATCATGATCTTGACTCCTCTTGCTCATATGATCCCTCTTCTCTCTCTCTTCAACTGCTCTGGAGTTCAGCCCAGTGCTCAGCTGTGGGTCACTGCATCTGCTTCCATTGGTTACTGGATATAGGTTCTATGATGACAATTAGGGTAGTCACTAATTTGATTACAGAGGAAGGCTAGTTCAGGCACCCTCTCCACTGTTGCTAGGAGTCTTAGCTTGGGCCATTCTTGTGGAATCCTGGGAATTTCCCAAGCACCAGGCTTCTCCGGTGCCCATAATGGCTCTCTCTATCAAGATAACTCTTCATGATTCAGAATAACCAGAACCTGGAAACAACCTAGGTGTCCCTCAATCAAAGAATGGATAAAGAAAATGTGGACAATACACAATGGAGTATTACTCAGCTGTTAAAAAAATGACATCATGAAATTTGTAGGCAAATAGATGGAACTAGAAAAATTCATCCTGAGTGTGATAACCCAGACCCAGAAAGACAAATATGGTAGGTATTCACTCATAAGTGGATATTAGATGCAAATCAAAGGATAATCAGGATACAATCCACAACCCCAGAGAGGGACAGGCATGGAGGGCCCCACAAAGAGGAAATAGTTAAGATCTCTTGGGTAAACTGGAAGCATGTAGAAGGTAGGGGATGGGGTTAGGAAACATGAGAGATCAAGATGACTGAGTTGGGGGAGGGACAGAGGGAGAGAATATATTCTATTCTTAAGAATTTTGTGCAAGTGACTACTGAATGTCAGCTAGTAGGATGTCTCAACTGTCTTCCCATATGGTACATCTGCCTACACAGAACTAACTTTTCCTTATTTTTAAGGAAGACATATACGCACAAAATTAATTAGACATAGGTATCTATATCAACTTCTATGAAAGAATGTGTTTTCAGATGGAATGAGATAGTTGGAAATCCCAAAGATCAGAAAGCCAAAGTGAATCTCACTGAATAAATGAAAGTGCAAAAATTTTAACAGTAAATAAAATAGAAAGAAATTCTTGATTTAACTCACTAGTATTTGACTCAAAATAACAGAGAAACAAACAAAAAAATTGCTGTGTTGTCCATGAGAGTTAGGTAATACTAATGTGCTAGGCCTCCATATAGGTAGACTATATCTATATGGGTATAGTATAGCACCATACAAGTAGACTATTTCTTAATATGGGTAGACTACATCTCTTCATGAGTAGACTATATCTCTATATGGGAATAGTCTAGCTCGATATGGATAGAATTAATAACTCTTTATAAGTAAATTATGTCTCTATATAGTACACTATTGTTTATATTCTACTTATGGATATGCTTAATTACCAGCTTTCTGTGATAAAGACAATAAAATCACTATAAATTTGAGGCCAGTTTGACCTGTTATGAGACCCTTGTGAGACAGAGAGTTTTCTTTGTCAACTATTTGATGATATTGAGAGATTATATAGAAAAGACAAATAAACACCTATGTCTAAACTTTTCAAATAATAATTGATTTGTTATATTTTTCTTTTTCTTTTGTTTTGTGTTTAAAGACATCACACTATGTAGGACTCACTGGCCTGGAATTTACTAGTTCAGGTGTTTCCTGCTTCTGCTTCCTAAGTACCAGGATTGATTTGATTATTAAAATAAAAGTCCCTGTCTTTGTCTCTCTCTATTTCTGTCTTTTTCTGGATGCGTCTCTTTGTCTCTGTCTCTGTTCCTCTCTCTCTTTCTATGTCACACAAGGGTCCAAACTGGCTCCAAATTCACAATGATCCTCCTGCCTCCATCCTGGAAGGCTGGAAATTCTGTTTTGCGTCACCAAGTATGACTGGCAAATTTCTCTTTTTAGAAGTTTTCCAATTATTTAGCATAAGGGGATTAAATGTATAATATCCATTTTGAAAATGTTAATGAATTAACACACTGGACAATGACCAATATTTTCAAATACTGAAGATAAGCATCATGTAGCTACATAATTATCAGATATACACTGAAATTCAGCCTTATTAAGTCTTTTTTCTCAGTCTAGAGCTAATCAGAATACAGAAATACAGCAGTAGCATTGATGGGAGTTAAAAATAATTACTAACTATATCACAGTTTGGTGTTAAGCATAGGAGAACTCTAAAGATCATAAAATGATCAACACAGAAGGTAACTACTGCTTCTAAGACAGGCAGAAGACTTAATGGGGGAGCATATATAGAAGAGACACTCAGTTTTCTCTTACAGTCAGAAAACATCTGAGAAATCAAGTTAAGGAAAGAAATACTTACTTGGCTTTTGGCTTTAGAGATTTTAGCTCATGTTTCCCTATCTTGGGATTTAGGACCTGTGTGAGTTATTATATCATGGTAGAAGGCTGTGGTTGAGCAAAGATACGTTAATGCACCCAGGATGCAGAGAAAGAGGAAAGGTCCTGGGACAAGAACCATTCTCTGAAATTACATACCCAATGACCTGCTTCCTCCAAAAGCCCTACAGCCTAAGGGTCCATTAGAAGCTACAGTCAGCTACCAACTCATAAGTTGATTAATTCACTAATGAGTTTAGTGCCTTTATGATCCAATTGCTCCTGAATAGCAACAACAGCTAAAGACTAGACCTTCAACATATATGTCTGTTTGAGGGATCCTTTATACCTAAACCATAGCATCAACTGCCCAAGGATGGATGCTCAACCTCACCAGAGAAGAAATGATTGGGGCACACAAAGTTTCTTTTTTCACTATAGTACCCTGCTGTAGGACATGCTGAAAATACTTTCTCTGTGATGTGGGGAAAGCTGGGGAAGAGGAGAGTCCACAGCAGTGGAACACAGAGGGAAATCACACCCTTGGGTGACTGAAGAAATTCCTAAAGAAGAAATTATGTCCATGGAACTTACTACACAACTACCTAGGGGTGCCATGGAGGCTGCGCATGGATGTCTATTGGGTGCTGCTGGCCATGTGTACTGCAGAAGACACTAAGAGAGCCACCAGGGTGAGGAAACAGGATCCTTTTCTTCTTCAAGATCCCTACTGCACCATCTACTGATGAAGTTTGATATTTTCCTGTTAGGCAGATACAGAACTGAGAGACTATGGTTTAATAACTAGCTCCGATTTTCAAGGCAAGGAAATATAAGGAGAGCAAATTGACACATCATTCTGTAGAAATAGAATTTTAAAAAAGTGAAGTACAGGAGGTAAACATATTTAACATACGTAGTTGTCACTAAAAGGTATTTGGAAACCTACTAAGCATGATGTTATCATTCATTTCTTCTTTTTTTTTCAGATGTGCCTATGAAAATTGAGGAACAATAACAAACAGAAGGTAAGATAAAAGGCAGGAAATAACCATTATTTGCTGCTGACATGAATGTTAAGTTAATGCAGTTACTAGATAAAAGAATAAAACTGCCATATGATCACTCCAGGAAGATACACAAAATAATCCAAGTCGGCATGCCATGGAGATACCTGCACAGCTCTGAGTTTTTGTGGCACTATACACAACAGATAAAATATTGAATGAGCCTAGCTATCTATCAGCTGATGGTTAAATAAAGGAAATGAGATAAACACAACACAACATACACAGACAGTCAGATACACACACACACACACACTTTACTCATGGAGAAGATGTAAAGTCAAAATATCAAATGCTTTATTTTTTAAGCTTTCTTAATATTGTGTGTGTGTGTGTGTGTGTGTGTGTGTGTGTGTGTGTGTGTGTGTGTGTGTGTATGTGTGTGATGGACTTTTATTTATCCATAAAAAATAAAATTGTATCATTTTCAGGGCAATGGATGGAGCTGGAGTTTAACATGCTTAACAAAGTTGACTGGATCTAGCAAGATATATATCACATCTTTCCTCCCATTTTCAGAACTTATATTAAAAATGTGTCTGCAGAATTTAGATGGGTTGTTTTGGAGATGAGAGGGATTTTGTGAGAGGGAAGTAGAGTACAATTGTGAGGTGAGTATGAGCCGAGAGCATGACATACATGTGTTACTATTTCCTAGTGAAGTTATTTGTTTGCTTATCAAGAAAAAGAATAAGAAACTGGAGATAGCTTGGCATTAAGAGCACTGGCTACTCTTCCAAAGGACCCAGGTTCAATTCCCATCACCCCCATGGTGGCAGACAACAGTCTGCAACTCTAGTTCAAAGGTATTTATCCAAGCTGTGTATCTGTTTTAGAGCTACTTAAAGAAGAATTGCATAGAATTACACATAGTATCTTTGCATATTTTTTATTCTACTACCACACTTATTTTCTGTAAACTTACCTTTATCTTCAACTCAAGCAGACCAGAGAGAGAGAGAGAGAGAGAGAGAGAGAGAGAGAGAGAGAGAGAGAGAGAACATCTAATATTTTGTATTTTCTGCATAGTTACTAATTTTTAATATAAAAATGTGTTCTTATAGGATAGTACAAAGCCATGTTAATGAAACACTTTGTTCCTGACACATAACATTAATAACGATTAGTTTATGGCAATCTAAACTCACTTCTACTTCCATTTATGTCCTTTATCTATTGATTATGTTAATAAAAGTCCCAGACCTCATATGACTTCATATGAATGTTATACATATATATATATATATATATAAAACTGAGTCATACAGGTTTATAACTCCATATATAATTTCTCTACATAATTAAAAACTTAAGATATTTTTGTTGTTTTTCTCTTTTTAAAGTATTTATTTTGTTATGTAATACAAATATGAAATAACAGACAAATATGAAATAAAGCTTAGACTGCTTAGACAAATATGAAATAACACAGTTATACTAATATTGGAAAATGTAATGAATTTAAATAAATTTTGAAGCTTTATTTTGTCTTTAGTATTTTAAAAATACATTTTATAATTCATGTGCTTCCATTCATTTGGCTATGGAGCCCCCAGCTGGAGCAGGCCCTCTGGATAAGTGAGAAAACTGAATATCTTGAACTGTTTGGGAGACATCCAGGCTGTGGGACCAGGATCTGTCCTTAGTGCATGAGCTGGCTGTTTGGAACCTTGGGCTTACACAGGGGCACTTTGCTCAGCCTGGAAGGAGGGGACTGGACCTGCCTGTACAAAATCCACCAGGTTTAAATGAATCCGCAGGGGAGTCTTGCCCCTGGAGGAGATGGGAATGGAGGGGAGGGGCTGGGGGGAAGGTGAGGGTGGGGGTGGGAGGGGGAAGAACAGGGGAACCCATGGCTGATGTATAAAATTAAAACACAATAATAATAATAATAGTAATAATAATAATAATAATAATAATAATAATAATAATAATAATAAAAAGGAAAAAAAATAAAAATACATTTTAGTGAAAATAGAATTACATCATTTTCCTCTTTTCTTTCCTCCCTTGGGTACTTCCTAGCTATGCTCCACAAACATCTCCCACATCCTCCCTAACCTTCAAGTTAATATTCTCTTTTTCTTTGATTATTTTTATTACATACATAAGCCTTTCTTTAGAGAAAATGGAGACCATTACAGAAAACCTGAATTGGATACACTACAGAGATCAACAGATGGTTTTATAGTGTCCTACACATCAAGAATTTGATTTTATTTCTCTTATTTACCAAATCATCATCAACAACAATAGCAAAAGTACTGTGTGAAATAAAAAAAATCAAGTATTATATAAGGTAATTAAACATATCCACAAGTAGAATTTTCATGGTAGTTTTTATTTTGCAAAGCAAAAAATACATCATGAAATATAGGCTATAATCTCCCCACATAGAGACATAGTCTACTTACTTAGAGTTCAAAAATCTACCCATATAGAACAAGAGTCCCATTTAGAGATGTATTATGTAATGTTGGAACTTTAAAATTTTGTACAAGAATTGGTTCAAATGAGCCCATAAAAAAGAGCTAAATATTTACAGCCTAAGTGTATGATTAAATAATGTAGAATCAAAGTCTGTATTAGAATGTGAGACTATACGATAAAGTTAAATTAATAGTTAGCAAGAAATAGGCAGTTGAATATATGCTTCATGCCCAAAGTTTCCTGGTCCCTTTTTACCATTTCTGTCTTATTTATCATAAATATTCAGGGGGGAATGTTAATTTCCTTTTATTTTTACTTTTAATTAAAGTATAATTATATCACTTGTCTTCTTCCATGTTCATCCTCCATCTC
Source organism: Onychomys torridus (assembly GCF_903995425.1). NCBI lineage: Eukaryota > Metazoa > Chordata > Mammalia > Rodentia > Cricetidae > Onychomys > Onychomys torridus. Next base: position 77,937,429 of record NC_050449.1, read on the forward strand.
CTCCAAGGTACATCTTTTTTTTTTCTCATGAGGGATTTTGATCTGCTGAGGTTTTTTATTTCATGTATAATATTCATGTGATTTCTGTCATCAGTGTAGTGCTGATCTCATTGAATGATTGACACTATGTTTTCTTCAAACTTCTGGAGGATTTTCTGTAATATTGGCAATAGTTCTTCTTTAAATATTTTGTAGAATGTATCAACTTTTCTCTCTTTAATGTATTTTGAGACAGGGTTACATGTAACTGAGCCTAGTCTTAAATGCACTATATAGCCAAGAATGACCTTGAACTCATTTGTCTTCCTGCTACCTGCTACCTGCCAGGTAAAGGGACGATAGATATGTGCAACCATGGCTGGATTTTACAGTGCTAGAGATTGAACCCAGGGCTTTTGTGCATACCAGTACTTTCCCATCTGAGCTATGTCCTCCATCCTCAAGTTTTCTTCATAAGAAGGCATTTATTATAAATTTGATGTCTTTAGTAGAGAAAAACTGCACACAGTATTTGTCCCTGGCTTCTTCTAAGGTTGGTGTGTTTCAAGAGATTTTCTTCCATTCCAAGTCACTTTTATGAACATGATTTTTATATTTATATAACATTAAGCATTATTTTGGGGATTGTTACTTTGTGACTGTATTTCCTTTAGTTGAGCTTTTTTCTCTTCCTTCTCTTCCTTGTCTTTTCTCCTTTATTTCCATCTTGAATAATGCTCTTTCTACTGATAGGATTTTCCCCTGATGTCATGAGATAATTTTCACATCTATTTTTAATGCAGTCATCTTGTTTCTACATTTTCTTCTTTCTGTTCTTCTTTCATGTCGGAAATAGTTATCTTCAACTCTTTAAGTCCTTACATGGTAGCATGATTTCCATGTTTTGAATGCATGATTTTAGAACAAGCATTTCTATCTATAGAGCTGGTCTTTTATTATATTAGTAATGTTACCTTTTAATATTTTACTTTTAAACAGTTTGTAGTTAGCATATAAAGTAAGGGGTTTTCATTGTGATATCTTCTTGCATATACATACTTTGTCTTAATCTCGTCACTGCCCTCTACTACCCACCCTACTTTCTGTCAGAAGAACTTTACATGGAATACAAGTTTCAACTCCATAGTGTTTGTATGTTGAAATTGTTTTACTTCATTCTTAGAAAGCAGATAGGGTGATATAGTTCGTTCAATTGTAGAATTGGAAACCATGCATTTTCTGTTATTGGATCTGTGTCTGAATTTTCCCCCCATTGATTCCTATTTCTGCTTTCATATGGCCTTTCTCATTCAATTTTCTTTAGTGACTCTCCTAATTCAATTTGGAATCCATGTCCACCTGTTTCTCCACCATGGAACTTTGTTCTAAATTGAGCTGTGCTTGTTTTCCTGTGTTTACTTGGCTTGGATTCTCTGATCTTCTTGGGATATTTTTATGTGCTTACTCTGAAAACTGCAGCATTTCCTCTCACCTTTGCAAGCTATTTTCTTACTGGTTGATTAGACATTTCATGGTCTTCCTTTTTAATGGAATGTGTCTATTTGCAATCTCAGTGTGTTCATACTAGGAAAAAAAATGCCCCTGTGCTGTCTGATGTTCTGTATGCCAAATGCGTTCCTCTGATTGGTTAGTAAATAAAACACTGATTGGCCAGTAGCCAGGCAGGAAGTATAGGCGGGATAAGAGAGAAGAGAATTTGGGGAAGTGGAAGGCAGAGGGGACACTGCCAGCTGCTGCCATGACAAGTTAGATGTAAGGTATCAGTAAGCCATGAGCCACATGGCAAAGTATAGATTAATGGAAATGGGCTGAATATAAGAGTAAGAGCTAGACAATGGTAGGGCTGAGCTAATGGCCATGCAGTTTAAATAATATAAGTGTCTGTGTGTTTATTTTATAAGTGGGTTGTCGGACTAACAGGGCTTGCAGGTGCTGGAGAGAAGGACTCCAGCTACACCCCTGCTTCCTTTCTTTCTGCTTTTTTGAACAGTTGCTAGTATCACATGGGTAATGTGCAAACCCGTTTCTTCTGCCTGTAAGCAGAATGAAGAGCAGATTTTTTGCTGTTCTTAGTTATAGGGGCACCTATAGCATGAATCTTAAAGAGTCTTATTAATAAAATCAAACCCGAGGCCAGTTATTGGGGTGAATGTTGGAAGATCAGAGAAGCTGTTTCCCCAGACTGGATGCCTCTGAGTCCTCATCCAGAATGGATCTCAGTTGAACTGTGCTGCTCCAAAGCCTAAAAGCTTAACCAACCAAATGCTTAGCCAGCCAAATGCTGCTAGTTTCTGGTCTTCATGCCTTATATATCTTTCTACTTTCTGAAGTCACTGCCTGGTATTAAAGGCTGGATTTCTGGGATTAAAGGCGTGTGCCACCATGCCTGGCTATTTCTAATGTGGCCTTGAACTCACAGAGATCCACAGGGATTTCTGTCTCTGGAATGCTAGGATTAAAGGCGTGTGCTACCACTGCCTATCCTGTTTAATATTGTGGCCGTCCTGTTCTCTGACCCCAGATAAGTTTATTTCGGGGAACACACAATATTTCAAGGAACACACAATATTTCGGGGAACACAATACCACCACGGGCACCAACAGAGAAGACTAAGACTATCCCCGGATGCAAACACCCTTGTGGAGTAAAGAACATCTTAAACTACACAAGGACTATGATTTCAGGTAGCATTAATCCTCAGAAGAGTAAAGTGCACTGGAAGACTAGAGGGAGCTAGGTCAGAGTCTCTCTGGTTAGAACTGTCAGGCAGGACGTCTCTCAGGCAGCAATATTCTAGAGATTACTGAGTAGAGCAGAAATCTGAAGAAAAACATCTAAGACACAGGGAGAGACACAGCTTAAGAACTGTAAGGCAGAGCTGTGTCCAGATTGTCTGAAGCTCAGAAACTAAATACAACTCACATGGTGCTTGTGAGTTAGGGTCACATCCACCAAGTCTGGAACGATTGATTATCTTTGAATGTACTAACCACATCCAATTTCTAACTGTCTTGAGAAGAAGAACAGATTTTTGGTTACTGCTACTCAATTAAAGCATTATCCCTAGAAAACCCGAAGCAGCCAGCCAAACATCTGTAAGCACATTCTTCCATGAGTCCATTTCTCAAACCCAGACTTAAGAGTAGCATTAGTTGATTGTGAACTGTTTAAACAGATGGGCAACCATGGTGTCAAATGCTGTGGCTGCCATCTCCCACAAGTTTTTAGAGGGAAAATTGGCTCTCTATTGGGACTATAGAATGGATTCAAATTAAGTGTGGGTATTCCCTTCAAAGATTAGAACTTGGTGCTGTGTTTCTGATACTCTGAGTGAAAGGTTACTGGGCTCTTTGACCCTCTCACACCTCTTGAGATTTAAGGATAATTCAAACTGAATTGAAATATATTTTTAAAGTTTAGGACAAGGTCAAAACAACAGCAATAAAACCCAAAGCCCACTATATTAGATTAAAATTGCAAGCAGAGGATAATTTGCAAATGTTACCTTTATTTGTGTGTGGTGTGTGTGTGTGTGTGTGTGTGTGTGTGTGTGTGTGTGTGTGTGTGTGTTTATGTGTGTGTATGTGTGTGTGTGTGTGTGTGTGTGTGTGGTATTTGTGGGTTTCTCTGTAACAGCCTTTGCTGTCCTGGAACTTGCTTTGGAGACCAGGCTACCTTCACACTTATAGTTTCCCCTGCCTCTGCCTCCTGAGTGCTGGGATTAAAGGTGTGAACCACTATGGCCAGCTGTTTTTGTTTTTTCTGCTGATATAATGGACAAATTTATTTTCACACATATCTTAAAGGCTGTTGCTGTGTGGTTGTTGTCAGAAAAAAATATAAAAATTTAAAAGAAAACTAAATGAATTAAAAAAATCTTTTTTCATTTAATGTAGGAAAGAAAAAAATGTGTCAAAAATGGCAAATATATTTGGCTTATTAGTCATGATGTTTACTCCTTAAGATATAATGATATAGAAAGTAAAAGTATCTACCTAATGTATACCTTACCTTAATATCCCAACTAAGACTGCCCATAAGAACATAAGACACACTTTTATGGATGTTACTTCTATAGTTTAAAGATACTATGTTTCTGTATTACTTTCATTCATTATATTTAAATATACATTTGAAATTTTAATCTTTTGATTAAGCACTTAAAACAGGGAAAATAATTCAAATAAATTCTACTGACATCATAAGTTTTATCAATCTATAAAGGCTAAAAATACTGAGATGGATAGAATATAATTTAAGAACTTGGAAAGTGCATGAGCAAAATAATTGCTTGACATATAAGATCTGAGATAATCTTTTCCTTGCCAAAAGAATAATAGGTAAAATTTGATTTATAGTATTTTTTTCTGCCATGGTAATTAAGAACTGTCTATCCATATTTTTTTCTTCTGCATGACCTCCTTCCCTTCATGATTACAGGTTGTCATGCAGGTATTTGAGTATTAGAGAATGAAGTTCAAGGCTACAAACTTCAAGTGCCCCTACTAAAGAGATTTACATTTTTATTAACTTTTAAAATGAAATCCCCCACAGATCTTACAAAAGTGAATAAGAGTGCATTAAGTACACCTTTCTTTCTTCAATAATTTAACACTTGGAGGTAGTTTCAAAAGATTGATTGAGGGACAGCTGTTAGAGACTGAACATCAAATTGATCTATGGGACAACCCAGGAGAGATAAATACCTGGAAACATTGGTGGACTGGATAATTTTCTTCTCAGAAAATTTTCATTATATGTCAAAATTTATATGAGGTTCCAAGACCAGGGAAAATTACACAAAGCAATCCCATGCTTCCCTGCCTTTTCAACTCCCACCCTCCCTGGCTATTTGTACTTCCAAAGGAACTTCTTGTTCCCATCAAATGAGTCAGAGACCAGATGGGAAGAGTAATTTACTTTTAACGAATGTGTGTCAATCCTCAAGCAAAGGGACTCTGTCATTCAGGAAGCTTATCTCCTAGTGGGCTTAGCGTTTTGGCTGAGTTGTTTCTGCCTGTTGATCCTTCTACCTACTTTGTGTTACTTAGTTATTTTGCTCAGAAACAGCATCTTTTAATGTAGAATTACATCAAAAGTCTATCATCTAGATTATTTTTCTGGAAAAATAACATATTAAGGTTGCATAATCAACATGGTAGTTAATCAAAGTGATGAGTGTTGATGCTTTAGAGGGTGAGAAAAGGGCACTTGAGACATCACAGATACAGTCAGCATGCTGAATAGGCATGGTGCTTTTTCCCCTCTTAACTGTAACCTGGGATTTCCATTAGGTCAAGAAAGAAGTAAATATCAGTCTTCTACATACCATTATTAGACATAGTTCATGGGGTTTCTTCAAGTCTGTGCTGATTAAGTTCCATGGAGAAAAGGTTGAAATTAGAGCTGCAAACCTTTTGTTTCAGATCCCTTGACCTCCTCTCACCCTAATACCCAAGATAGTCATTTAAATAGTTTATGTTCCTCACCAATAGGAGTCTCAATTCAACATTCAGTCCCATAGTGAAGCAAAAATAGGCTCGACTTGCACTTGACTTGCTTCTTATCAATCAAACCAGGAGAGACACTGGCTGACTGAGACTTTTCTAATTGACCCTTTTCCCCAGTTCATCTAATTGTGAGCTGTAACCTATGTACAATCTGTCCTTGTTTGATATTTGTTGAGACTCAACACTTATAGATATAAGGATGTATGCATATAGCAGTTATTTTAAAATAAAACATAATTATTTAGACATTGTAAATGCAAAACAGTGATTGGAAAAAATGTTTCCTTGGAAAGATTCTGTAACACTGAGAGGTTAAACTTGGAATCATCTCGACAAATTGAATCCAAACAGTCTTGTGTACAGGATATAAAAAAGTCCATCTGGCTACATTATTATTTTTTTAAGGCCCTCAATAGTCTGGAATGGGGAGCAAAGAGGAGTCTGCACTTCAATCCCTATCACAATTTGGAAAGACATGCTCTTGACCTGACCTTGGATCCTTTGGCCTGCCAAGCAGAAACAAGGAGGGAAAGAGTTACGCTTATTTAGACATGGTTTACTTGGAGACAACTTGACCTTATTATTTGTGTTAAGGCAAAGCAAAGATAAGGGATATTATAAACTACTTTAGTCTGGATACTCTTTCGAATGCTGTCAAAATGTATGCCATTGATCTTAAATATGGGAGGACTGCCTGAATTTAAAATACAGGGGAAACTCAATTTTTGGAAGAAGACGATGAAAGGGAGTTATGTAAGTCATTTGAAAATATATCACACTCATGAGGTTAGGGATGGAGGAGAATTTAGTATTTATCCTAGCAGGTTATAAGGAGTCTTTTACTTCATGTGCTTTATGGAAGGCCATTTGGATATATGCCCTGTTAATTCACAGTGACAGAAAAGATAAAAAGGATCTGGGAAGTACAGAAGCAATATGACTACCTCTGGAGAATGGAATCATCAATATAATTTGGAATGAAAACTCTACAACAACAGTTATGTCAACCAGTCATAACACTTGCCTCAAATTACATTAGCAAGGAAAACATTGAGATGGTGTTTCATATATACACATCATAAGCAAATCAACAAGCATAAGTCTTGAAGTGAGACAAGAGGATCAGGAAAAAGGAAAAAAAAATCAGTGATCAGAGAGGATAGAGCAGGGAACTGCTGGAGGTAAATAGTATTTTTTTGTAAAGAATAAAATTTCTCTTTGGTGGGTCAAATAAAATAGAATATTAATGTTTGCATGGTTCTAAAATTTTTAAGCATAAATTAGTGGTATCAATGTAAAATTAAGAGAACTACTGGAATTTCTAGTGGTATAGGGAATTCCTGGTACTGAGTGTGCATTGTATTATAATCCAAGCCAGGGTCAAGGATAGACACAACTCTTGGTTAGACATTACAATCGATATCTTTTTCCCATGGGTCGCAAAAGTCACTTAAATGACAGAATCAGTGGTATATACTACTTTAATCAATCACCCAAAGGAAACCAGATGCTACCATGACACCATTTTATTTTAAAGTCCAGAAAGTGTCCTTTGTAGTATTATGGACATAAAAAGATTTTAAGAATTAAAGAACCAAAAAGAACTCTGATAACTCAGGTATAATCTCTCAGCAATGAACTGAAAATGGGTGATGCAAAATAGCTCACAATGTTCAACTCTTTAGTTGGAGAAAGCTCAAATTCTTCAAGTTCTGACCACAGAAGGACAATATAACTTAACATAAGGAAGCATCTCAGTGATGACATATATCACAGGGGAGAGGAGCTTCTCACATGGAACAGCAGAGAAGCAATTGGGAAGGTTAGTCATGAGGAAAAGAAAATATAAAAACCAAATTCTCATTTAAGATGTGAAAGTTGTTAGTGGGCCATTATGGTGATATTTTATTTGTGCTGAAATGTGATTTTATTTGTATGCTAATAAATAAAGTTGCCTGGGGGTCAGAGCTAATAGCAAGCCATTTAGTAGAAGTCTGGCAGTGGTAGCACATGCCCTTAATCTGATCACATGGCAGGCATAATCTATGTATTCAAGAACATAGCCAGCTTGGTGACACAGGCTTTAATCCAAATACCAACCATAGAGACCTAGAAGTCTGTATTAACAGGAAGTGATGAAAAGACATGTGGTTGGGTTTAGAACCAATGAGAAGGCATAACCGAAAGGCAATAAAAATACAGACACACAGGAAGTAGGTCTCTTTTCTCTCAGGGGAAGGACAGCAGCAACTGGTAAGCTAAATGCTATTTGCTAGTGCTCTGACCTCTTTGGCATCTAACTTTTTATTTGGCTCTGTGTTTCTTATTTAATAAGACTGCTTAGAATTACATCTACAGGCTACAACATCAGTGTTCTGTTAACTTTGGATATTAAATATTGACAAAATGTACTTTAAAAACTCTTTTTTGTGTAGCTGGTAGGGTGGTCAAGCATGGTGATATTTTATTTGTACTGAAATGTGATTTTATTTGTATGTTAATAAATAAAGCTGCCTGGGGGGTCAGAGCTAATAGCAAGTGATAGCAGAAGCTGGGCAATGGTGGTGCATGCCTTTAATCCCAGAACTTGGGAGGCAGAGCTAGGTGGATCTCTGTGTGTTCAAGGATACAGCCAGCATGGAGACACACACACCTTTAATCTCAATACCAACCTTAGAAGACCTGGAAGTCTGTATAGACAGGCAGGGACAAGGAAGTCATGTGGTTGGGTTTACAACCAATGAGAAGGCAGAACAGAAAGTCAATAAAAAAATGACAGGCACACAGGAAGTAGGCCTCTTTCTGAGGGGAAGGGCAACAGTGACAGCTAAGGGTAAGAAAGGTGGTTTTAAGTCTCAGCTCTCAGCTACTGCTCTGACCTCTTAGGCTTTTAACTCTGCAATTGGCTCCGTGTTTCTGATTTAATATGACCATTTACCTACAGTCTAGTGGATAGTGGTGCTTGCCATCAACCTGATGACTTGAGTTCAGTCCTCAGGGCCCATTAAGTATAAGGAAAAAAACAGCTCTACAAGTTGTTACATGACCTTCATACATACCACACATGTACACTGCCTACACACACAAAATAAGTGGTCTTCATTTGTCATGGTCTGTTATTCCTTGTTCTCCCTTTCTGCTCCTGATCCAGCTGGGATCTCCTGCTCCCCTAAGCTCTCTTTCCCTCGAACCTTGCCCTTCATTACTCCCACTGTCGTCCAGGTTGTTCATGTACATCTCATCTTGGCCCTGGAGGAGATGGGAATGGAGGGGAGGGGCTGGGGGGAAGTTGGAGGTGGAAGGGAGGAGGACAGGGGAACCCATGGATGATGTGTAAAATTAAAACACAAATATAATAAATAAAAAAGGAAAAAATAAGTAACCGTGTGTAAAAATTTTAAATTATACTATTAACCCCTGGAAAAGTACTATCATTTAAGTTAAATATTAAAAAAATATGTTTTATTGATTAATCAATCTTCAGTATAGTCATTTGTCATTATTTAGTCATAATAATGTGTTGTCTGCATACATTTTAGACTTGTTCCATAAGTTTTAAATACTACTATGTCATCAATTCTTGATGATTTGTTCCCTTCAGTAGAAGGAAACAGAGGGAGCCATTTTTGAAGCAAAGCATTGACGTGACTTTAACTTTCATTTCTACCACTTCTTGTGGCATATTAAATAATTTCATTTTACAATTTCTCCATCAACTATCTACCTGTGTGGTTTTGGAGTACACAGCAGCCTCTATATTACCCACTCTTTCCCAAAAATACATGAACAGGGCAGCATGGTGCTTCTCCCCAGCAATTTAGCAGCTCCTTTTCTGAATAAGCCGTGGGTCAATGGCCTGGGAAAGAAGCCATTGTCTTCTTTCGAACTATAAGTTTCCTGTAGATTTATCTGAACTTTCTGGTACTGTAATTGCTTCAACAAATAATATTTAATAGATACCTTTCTTTCATCAATTCTAATAAGTGTGAATATACTGTGTCTTCAAAATGTGTAATTCAACAAGTGTGAAAACTTTGTATACTTGTAACATTTCCATCAGAGTTATAACACAGAACTTAACCATCACCCCCAGACTAATCAGTGTGTGCTTTCTCTGTCTGTTCCTCCTTTTGTCCTGGCCTAATATATTTGGTCTCTTATATCTTGCTATAAGTTCATTTTTGCATTAAATGAATACAGAGTATGTCCTGATATTTTAAGTTTTGAAGAAATCTTAAGGCATGCCTCTGTGTTGGAGAGAAAATAGCATTTCATTTTCATTGGTAATGCAAATTTCACTATATGGATATACCTAATTGGCTTTCTATCATTTCTTATATTGTTAAAGACTTGTCCAGGTTTAATTAATAGAGACAAGGACATTTGTATTGCCATGGGCAAGCTTTCATATGGACATACATTTTTCAGTCCTCTTAAATACATACATGGGAGTCTGATGGGTAAGTCAAAAAGTATCTTTATGTTTCATTTTATAAGGAATTTGAATTCTACTTCCAACTATCATCCTTTAAAAAAAGTTACTCTATACTCTCATTAGCATTTTTTAAATAATTTTGAAAAGTTTTGCCATTTTACATTTTTGGGTTATATAGTAATGTTTAATCATTTAAATTAATAATGAAATTAAAATTATTTAACATTTTGCTAGATTTTCATATATCTTTGCACTTTCACCTAAATTTGTTTTTATCCCTTATCTCATTACTGGATCACAATGACTATTTACACATTTGGGGTATAAATCATTTGCCATGTATGTGGATTTACAATTATTTCTTTCTTGTCCTATTATTTACCTTAGTACTTTGCTGATGCCTTTGACAAAACCAAGTTGGAATAAAAATTTTTAAAGTTTTGTCTGTTGACAGATCATATCCATGCTCAGCTCTGGTTCAGTTTGTAATCAGACTGTTTCCATGTTGTTGTCTTGTTTTTAAGAGTTTTCTCATATATTTTGGATGATTATTTTTATTAGAGACATCTATTTGCAAACTTGTAATACCTTTCTTCCATTGGTTCTAATTTGTCCTATTCTCTTGACATTGTCTTTCACAAAGAACTTCTAATTTTAATGGAATAAGATTATTTCTTCCTTAGTAGCCTGCCTCTTTAATGTTAGATGTTCTCAAATGATACTTATCTAAGATATGATCATGTGCTTTTCTTTTTTAAACACTTGATATATGTGCTATATTAATTAATTTTGATAGTTAACTTGGCTTGCATGACTGGAATAAATCCTAGTTGGTTATGTTACATTCTTTTTTAAACATATTATTATGTTTAATAATTTTACACAAGGGTAATTTCTATTAATTACAAACTGTATGGCCTATGGCTCAGGCTCATTATAAACTAGCTCTTATAATTTAATTCAATCTGTTTCTATTTATCTGTGTTTTTCCACGTAGCTTCGTGGTGTTACCTGTTCTCTTACATCTTGTTTCTCCTGGTGGTGGCTCGCACCTTATGCCTGATTCCAACCTTCTTCATCTCCAGATTCAGTTGGAATGTGCCTCCTAATCCTATTCTGTCTCACCAATGGCAAAACAGCCTTATTTATCAACCAGTGAGGGCAACATATATTTACAGCATACAGAAAGAGAACCCACAGCAGTAATTTGTTAAAGACTTTAGTGTTTGCATTTCTACTCACAAACACAACAATCTCTAGGTTTCTTTTTATTAATGTATGTGTGTGTGTATGCACAAGGCCTTGTATATTTTAAGGTGTGTACATGTATGTTCACATGCATGTGGAAGTCAAAGGAGAATCTCAAGTGTAGTTACTCAGGAATGGCATCTACCTACTTAGATTCAGATTGTCTTTAGCCCAGACTTTTCAACTGGGATAATTGACCTGCCAGAGAACATCCACGATCCTTCTGTCTGTCTTGCTAGTTCTAGAATTGCTAGCACATGTCTCCATTCCTACTTCTTTTATATAGGCTTTTAATGAATCAAATTCAGGTCTTCACACTTGAGAAGAAAATGATTTACTAACTCAGAGATCTCCATAGCCTGGGTCTTCAGTTGCTGTTTTCTTAAACTTTTCATAGAAAATTCCCTTCTAGAATGTGTGTGTGTGTGTGTGTGTGTGTGTGTGTGTCTGTGTCTGTGTCTGTGTGTGTGTCTGTGTCTGTGTGTGTACAGGTGCACACTTGTTTATGTGTATAGGTAAGTGCATGAACATAACACATAATGAACATAACATAACATAACATAACATAACATAACATAACATAACATAACATAACATAACATAATGGAGGTCTGAGGACAACTTTGGTGAATTCTCAAGTTACAGTATGACATGTATGGATGAATTCAGATCATCAGGTCTGTTCAGCAAGTGCCTCCACCTGCTCAGTTTTCTTGATATAATTTGATAAGCAATCATATTAAAGTAACAGGCTTCATGGGATGAAGTATTTCTGCTTTTACCTTTAAAACAATCTGTAAATGCTTGGTGTGATTCCATCTACTAAAAAAAAAAGGAATTAAAAACAGAATTAGCCAATGAAACCAGTTGACATAGAGATAACATATATCACACACACATATATAGTATATTATATATTATATGTATGTATGTATGTATGTATGTATGTATGTATGTATGTATGTATATAATAGCTACTTACCTACAGGGCTTTCAGGTTCCCTACCTCTTCCAGTGTGAGTTTTTGACTGTGCCTTTGTGAGAACAGATTCACTTCATCTTGATTTCTAAATTTGTGGGCACAAAGTTGTTACTACCATCCCCTTATTGTCATCCTAATAAACGAAAGATTAACAATGATTTTGGATTTTTTATTTAGACTGTTAGTAATGCCTGTACTTCTGTGGTTTCCTTTCATAATTAGTTTAGATAGAGACTTTCCAACCTTGTTGATCCTTATAAAGTCAGCATTTTGTTTTTCTGTGTTCCTTTATCAAGTTCTTGCTACCTGGTCACCTAATTTGATCACATTTTTCTTTTAGATCCATGTAATCCTACTTACTGTACTTGCTTTACTGTCTCAGCCTTGGCAATTCTAACTGCTTTTGTTGTTTGTGTGTGTTTCACTATGAAATTTAGTACTTTTCTACTGCTATGAAATACAACATGGAGTTTCCACAACTCTTGCATTTGTAATGTTGGGTAATATTGACATTTTAACTGTAATAATTATTACAACTCACAGAAAATGGAACATCTTGGGGGAGCTGAATGTGTTTATATGTCCGTGTGCATTTCTCTGTCTGTCTGTCTGTCTCTGTCTGTCTGTCTGTCTGTCTGTCTCTGTCTCTCTGTCTGTCTGTCTGTCTGTCTGTCTCTCTCTCTCTCTCTCTCTCTCTCTCTCTCTCTCTCTCTCTCTCTCTGTGTGTGTGTGTGTGTGTGTGTGTGTGTTGGGGAGAAATGCATATGTGGGTGAAGCCAGAGTTTGATGTCTGATGTTGGATGATCCTTAGTTGCTCTCCAACTTCTGTTCTGAGACAAAGTCTCTTTCTGGATCTGAATAGAGCTTGCTGATTCAGCTAAATTATCTGGCCAACCATCCCCATGGAACTTTCTTCTCTACTTCCAAAATAGTGGGATGATAGATGTGTGGTGCCATACCCAGCTTCTATTTTACTTGGGGATTGAAATGCAAGTTGTCATGCTTGTACAGCAAGCAATAGACCTACTGAGCTATCTCCCAGCATTTATCATTATTAACTTTTTCTAATTTGAAGGACAAAGAGGGTTCATAAGTTAACATCATGTACTGCTTTTGCAGAGGCCCCAAGTTCAGTCTCAAATACCCATGTTGGGTAACATTGTGGAATGATCTTTTTGTACACTGTGAAGATGTGTCATTCAGATTGGTTTAATAGTAGCTGAATGGCCAACAGCTAGGTAGAATTTTCAGGGCAAAGAGAATGCTGGGAAAAAGAAAGGAAGTCACCAGTCAGATTCAGAGGAAATATGACATGTAGGAGATGAGGTAACAGGCCATGATCCACGTGGCAGCACATAAATTAATAGACATGGGTTAATTTAATTTATAAGAGCTAGTTAAAAACAAGCCAAGCCCCAGCTCCAGGAATTCAATTAGATCTTGTAAAGTCCATGTCTCTACTAGCTCCAGAAAGTTGGGAAGGTTTCCAGTACCAGGCATAATTTCTCTTCCATTCATGGCAGTGAACACTGCTGAGCAAATATCTGTGAAATAGTATGTCAAACTGCTTGGGCATGTACCAAGGAGTAGTAAAGATGGGTCATATAGGAGATCTATTTTTAGCTTTTTGAGAATTCTCAACATTGATTTCCAGAGTGGCTGCTCCAGTTTGTAATCCCACCAGCAATGAATGAATGTTCCTTTTCCCTACATCCTTGCTAGCTTTATTTTTCACTGTGTTTTTGATCTTATCAATTGTTGGGCAAATGGAGTCTTAATCAAAAAGACCTTTCCAACCTTAGAAGGCAATGCCTCCTTGTGTGTGTTTTGTCTTAAGAATTCTTTAACCCATATACTAACTAATAATTCTAGTAGTTAAACCCTTTAATGCCATATCGATTTTTCCTATGTTCACATAACCCTGACCATCTTTGAGGAGTAACTCAAACTTGTATTTGAAGCCTGGGAATATTCTAAGTACATCTGGATTTTGGCTTATGCTTGGGCCTCCACTTTCTTAATGCTTTTCCATTGTCCATTTGCCAGATTTGGCATGAGTTATATTCATGAGAATCCAAAACTGACACAACCAATGTTAAATATGCATAAATTTAAAATATACCTTAAAAGTTTTTTAAACAATGCTAAATCTCAGAAATTGTGTTCTCTCATAAGTTTTCTCTCTACAATAGTGAGTTTCAAGATCTTTTGTGCTCTTTTTAAGCTGTCTTTAGCTCAGATGTCTAGGCTCAGTATCATCAGACAAGTGTTTCAACATTATAAAGCAACAACCATACAACCGCATGAAGAAAAATAAGATTATCTTTTAGTTTAAAAATGTAGGATATTATTACTTTGGATTGGATTGGTCTATCATGAGTGTCTGGCAGTGACCAAGTAGGTTGACTATGATTGGTCTGTATTGGGGTGACTAGCAACACATGACTCATCTTTTAGGACATTTCCTCCAGGTTAAGTCTTCTCATGATGAGGCAAAAGAGCTAGGAGGCCAGCTACACAAATGCTCTTCAAGTCTCTGCCTCCATTACACATGCTATCATCCCATTGGTCAAAGTATTCCATAGGGAAGAGCCAAATTGAGAATGAAAACGAAAACAAGATGCAATGGTCATCTATGGAGGTAGAGTGAAAGATGAGGGCCATTGATAAATGTAACCTTGCAAAAGTGGTTCTCTCTCTCTCTCTCTCTGATACTCTCTTTCCTCTTCCAATCTTTTGTGTGTGTGTGTGTTTTCCACACAAGTGAAATACCCCTGTTTTCCCAATAAAATCATGCAGAGCTTCTCCACTAAACTATTTTGATGTGTGGACTTAAAACACAATGGTAGTTAAGATGAGACCAACAGAAGTGCAGGTGTTCAAACTAGAAGCTTGATCAGGGTTAACAACAAATACTTATTTTATTTGAAGAAAGGGAGCTATGCCATGAATGTGGTGGATGTTTTTAGCTTGTTCTGAGGTATGTGAGAGGAGCACATCACAAGAGGAGACTTGTGCTGTGAATGCTGAAGCTACTCTCAGATAAAACCCTTGATTTTGTGTACAGCTACTAAGAAGTCACAGTCCATAGCTTGATCACATGCCTATAGTATTCAAAATCAGATATACTACTGAGGTGACACAATAGTGTCACATGGTAAAATAAACACATCCACTCTTCCAATCTTTCCAAGCTAAAAATATTTCTCCCATGGATATCTTTGGAGTAGAAACTAACAGTTATCAGTTGATTAAATACATTCAGTTTACCTCATAGGTACTTAAATAATTCATATTGTTATAAAATGTGATGCATGAAATAAGGGAAATTTTCAATAGGAAGGAATATTTTTGCTTATAATCATCTGATTTTCAAACCATGATATAGACTCAAGGAATATGGTTTTTACTCTGCCTCTAGGTTTTACTAATTTTATCTCAAAAATTTAATATAGTTGTGTCTCAATTTCTTCCATAATATAGAGAGGAGCACACACACACACACACACACACACACACACACACACACACATGCTTCAGTGTAATACTGTGGAGTTGTAAGATCTTGTGTGGGGGTTGGATGAATTGATTCCTTGCTGTCTATTGAGTGTAGAGTTTATGTACACTTTGGAGAAAACAAAAAGGAGAAATATTAACCATACTCCTTAGTATGGCAATGAGCTACATAGTTGCCTACATTTTAAAATTATTCAGGGACTTATTGAAATACTGTCAGTCTGGGCTTCACTCTGGATCATTTAAGTATGCGTTGCTGAGGGGATGGAGTCCAGACCATGGTTCTGGGCATGGTCTTCTAGATAATTGTGCTGTGTGGGTGGGATAAGAAGATTGGCTACAGACCACTGACTTTCAGTAAGATCCCCAGACCATGAAACTGAGCATCTCTCAGGAATTTATCACAGATGCAAATTCCAGGGCCCTCATCAGCTGGTTAAATCAGAATTCAAGAGTGCAGATGGACAACAGTAAGGTGTGTTTTTACTATGGCCTCAAGATATTCTGATACACAGTAAAGATTAAAAAAACTTTGATGTAATTAACAATTACTGGCTAACAGGGCTTGCTTAACAGGATTTTTTGTGTTGACAACAGAGAGTTTTCCAGTAAAATATATTACTGTTCATAAATCATACTTTCATAAAAATGACCTAAAATGTTGATTTTGGAGAGTTTTCCATCAAGTATAATAATTCACTATTTGCATTGAAGATTATCTAACTACATTTGAAAACCTAAAGATTCTGTTCCCATAAAACCAGACATATACACTTCTACAGAGCATTCTTATGTAGTCTTATGTCATTGGAGATCACTGCTGAGATAATATGTCAGCATCTTTGATCAATGCCATCTTCTTTCCCCCCAATTCTCACAGATATGTCCAAGTAAACTATGTGTTACTATGTATTTGGCATCATATTTTTAAAGACTATATAACAAATAATTTTGTATCAAAATGTTCTTTATAGTGTTTTATCAATTAGTAATCTCATTATTAAGCTGTTAATAATTTTATTATAAAATTTATTTCCAGGTTAATTATCTTCTATGTAAATTGTTACAATATTTTTATCCATTAAATACCATAAAAGCATTTTATGCATCATTTTTGTAACTATACTTTAGAACTTTATATACAACCTGTTGCAATAATTTGATAAGATTTTTGATACATTTTTCCCACATAGTATTTTTCTATATTAATCATTTTTAAAGATTTTTTTTAGAGTTTTTTACTGTTAATTATGTGTATAAGTGTGTTTTTGTTGTCTTTGTGCATGTGCATGTAAGTACTGGCTGAGTCCTGGGGAAGGTGTCAGATCTCTGGGATCCGAAGTTACAGGCAGTTGTGAACCACCTGAATTGGGGGCTGGTGTCCAAACTGTGGTCCTCTGCAGGAGCAGGTAGCTCCCTTAAGTACTGAACCATTTCTCTTGCTCCCTTAGTCATTTTTAATGTGCCACTTTTTTATTAACTTCAGCCTTTGAAGAAGACAATAGAATAAAAAAAGTGTAATGTAACAATCTTTAGGGTATTTAATTCCTATCAAAGGCTATCTTGAGATCTAAATATAGTCCATAATTTTCATAACAAATGAAAACTGGACCCTCGGGCACTGGCCATAATGAGAAAGAGAGCAAGAGAGAGGGAGAGAGAGAGAAAGAGGGGGGGGGAGAGAGAGGCTGGAAACAACCTGTAATTCTAAATTGCTTATGTTGTTCTGTGTTTAGATAACCAGTCAGATTTTGCCAATTGTCTGAATACATTAATTGATAGAGATAAAAAAAAAAGCTATTGTGCATACACCACCCTTATTTTCCATGATGGTAAACAAAGGCAGTTTATTTTAGAATGATGTTCATGCAAAAACATATGATCTAATGACACAAATGTTCCTGCAGCTGAACCAAAAGGCTTTGGTAAACTTTAGGCTGAATGCATCCTGTGCAGGCAATGCAAGATTACAACAGAGAAGTCTCATGGCACAACTCTTCTTAGCCTATCACTGTAGGTTGACAGTCAACATTCATAATTTCATACAAGGAAACCTTAGATTTTACAATATAAACATAAGAATGCCTGCACATCCCCATACAAGAGCCCCTCAATAACTGAATTCAGCTGATGGCTATGGAGTGCCTAAAAATGACCATAATTTTCCAAGACTGGCCTGGGAATCTATCAAATCATGAACCCCTAGAAGGATTTCATTTTGTCTTTAGAGACAGTCAAGCTTTTGAATGCTTCCTTAGAGATTCTATGAAACATAGTAAATCAACATGTTTTACATATTCTCCACATTTCAGCAGTGCTTTGTAAAACAATGTCCCAATAGTCCATACACAAATTCACATTTCTATTTCAATAGGAATCTATGGAACAGTGTCTTAATGTATTATGATGAAAAATACCAGTGAAAGAACAGATGTTCATGATTATGCTTTTCTGAGAACATGTGCCTCTGAGAAGGCCACGTGCAGGGAGAGAGTACTAGACTTAGAACTACCTATTTCCTACATTAGGCAAGGAAATTTTAAAATAATCTACTATAGCTTTTTAAGTTACAAATTACATTAAATATTAAGCCCGCTATACCAAACAGACATTTTTGCAACAGTGACTGTTACAAAAAGTTATAGTTCTTTTTGAAATAACCCATTTGTAGTTTTAATATATATACTTCTGAGTTTTTTCAACCTTAAAATGTGTCATATACACAAAGATGTAGCTTAATGACTCAGCTGCACAGATGTTGTATGATTAAAAAAGAGTGGAGTTAATAAGCAATTGTCAAGTTGCTTAAGTGCCTAGGAACCCAGCAGTCCTCTATGAGTTCATTTCAACCACCTCAAAAAAGACCAGCTTAGAAGGAGGCTATGGTTTCTACAGGCGGAGAGACATCTTCCTCTTCAGGTTGCAGGTCTATAATAAGGTCAGATACTGTTTTTGATATTTCTCTGATAATATTCCTGAAGTACCACCAGCTCCTCTTTTCCATGGCTTCTCATCCAAGGCTGGAAATAAAGCAAGGGATGGGAGCCTTTATGCTACCCATTCTCCTGCTACCATGAAGCCCCGTGGGTCCTCCATCCCCTAACTTTGTCAGATTGTGGTATAATCATTCTCTATAGCAGAATCAGGTTTGGGCCTTTGTGGGTGTGAATATAATAATGATACATTATATCCCTGAGTGAGAAAACACATGTAACCTCTGAAACAGGTCTCCCTGTATCTCTGTGAAGGAGAACTCCACTACATGCAGTGTCTCTTAAATATGAACAAGGCTCTACTCACCCCAGAGAGGGTACCCATGACAAAACCAAAATAAATGACCCTGTTCAAGTGTGGTTCATGAACTGATAGTTTGGCTGGGAAACATGGGCAACTTAAGGGAAGGTACACCATTGGAGAAAGTGCCTCTCACAGAAACTTTCCATTGCCTATAATCTTTGGTGAGGAGGTGGGGAGAGTTCCTCCCCACATCCATCATGATGGAAAGTTAGCCAGCCCAATCTTGTACAGGTCTCTCTCTGGTAATTACAGCTGTGTACAGTTCAGGAGGGCAACAGCCATGTCACGCTTGGAGTTGTGTGTTCCACAGCACTGATGCTGAGTGTGCTATCACTGTCTTACTTGTTGGATGAAAGGGCTTCTGGGATGTATGTTGCACTGTGGAGGCACTTTCTTTTCTTTTTTTTTTCATTTTTCTTTATTAAGAAATTTTCTACTCACTCCAATGCTATCCACAGATGCCTCTTCTCCCTCCTCCCACCCCCAGCCCTCTTTCCCAAGCCACCCTGCATCCCTACATCCCCCAAATCGAGGTCTCCCATGGAGAGTCAGCAGGGCCCAGAACACTGAGCCTAGGTAGGTCCAAGCCCCTTCCCACTGCACCAAGGCTGTGCAAGGTGTCACACCACAGACACTGGATTCCAGAAGCCTGCCCATAGACCAGGGACAGGTCCCAATCCCTCTGCCTGGGTGCGTGGTGGCACTTTCTACCTCCCATCCTTTTCTGACCAGAGCACTTAAAGGAACACAGAGTGTGAGTGACATGGGAGTGGGTAGCCCTTTATATAAATAACTTAACTGGTATTCATATTGTGAGCATTGTCCAAGCCATTCATTGGTCTCTACTGGGTTTTGAACTTCAAAGTTTTATTAAATTATCCGATGGTTTATTAAGTTTTTACCTACTTCTGAATCTCATTGTCCTCACTGCAAATTTTGTAAACTGGTTCAGTGCTCAGGAGAATATGAAAAAAGGGCCTTGAGTTTGAAGCCAGGTCGAGGTACATGGAGAGACTCTTTTCAAATAAATAGATAAATAAATAATAAAATTAAAAATATAATATGTATGGAATACTTACAGTTGTTGTTGCAGCCTCTCTTGGAATCACCTTGTATGTTTTTAGTTTACTACATTTGTATTCTGGATGTGGACTGTTTCCTTGAGAGAAGCAATTATGTCTGTGGTCATTTTTATGTATAATAGTAAAACAATAATAATATGGATATTTAATATACTGAATAGATCAATGAATAGAGCAATAAAAATGTCCTTTAGAAAGCTTACTGCAGGAGCTGACAGGACAGCTAAGTGTGTAAAATTATTGTTTCACAAGTCTGGGGACCAGAGTTTTGATCCTCAGTATCCACATACCAAAAGCAGGACAGCCACTGAGACCCCCTGCAATAGCTATCTTGGGAGGCAGATACAGGGGATCCCAGGAGGAAACTGGCTAGATAGACTAGACAAGTCAGCAAGCACTTGATATACCTGCATCAATATTTAAGGTGGAGAGCAGCCAAGGAAGAGACCCACTCTCAACATCTAAGCTCCATATACATGCACACACACTCACATGTTCCTAGGTGCATGCACACTGCACTGTTCCTGGAGCTTGAAGACTCAAATTTTACAATAGAAATATCAGTAAAAGTCCTTTATTCAATTATTTCCCACTTTCATCAATAAGTTAATTACTCATTAGACATATCTTTTCAGTGTTTAACTATTGCTTTATGTATATTACAGAATTTTAAATCCTTTTGAACACCGGAACATAAATAATACGTATACTTTGAAGCTAACAAATTACTGCAACAGAGAACATTTCTCTATGGACCTTTCCTCTTTTGTGGATTTCTGAATGTCCCCAGGTCTTGGTATAGAAAGAAGAAAAATCTGAAAAGCACCAACTGACTGAGAGACTTCAGTCTATATAGTATTGAGAAAGTGATAAATTTTAATTCACATCACTACTCAGACTGATATAGTTGGGATACTATTCAATTCATGTGTCCATTGACATAAATATTAGGGGTGTGTGTGTGTGTGTGTGTGTGTGTGTGTGTGTGTGTGTGTAATATGGTATGTCAAGATGATTAGCCAAGGTCCCTTCTTGTGAGGAACCTCTAATCTACTATGGAGGAAGGTAAATAATAAGACTGAAAAGTGAATATTTTATTGCAATGAAATAGTTTATATTATATGAAGAAACACTTATCCTATGAAATACATACATTCAGAGAGCAGAGCAGAAACACACACATACACACACACAGAAAGACAGACAGAGAGAGAGAGAGAGAGAGAGAGAGAGAGAGAGAGAGAGAGAGAGAGAGAGAGAAAACTGTCATAGAGTAAATGTAATGTGGGCTCCTGAAAGAGAAACACTGATTGGAGACAGTCCTTTTTCCAGAGTATTATGAATCAAGGATATCTTCTTCAATGGAAACTGTGCTATGAATTTTATAGTTTCAGACCCCAATTCTGAAGAGGTCATTGGAGAACCCATGTATAGGGCAACTGCAAGTTCAGGTCAGAAGAACTGAAGTGACTTATTGTCCTGTGTTCCAAGGGCTTCCTCAGTATCAACAAAAACCTGGAGTCCATCATTCAAGTGGACTGTTTTTCACTATTTGCTAATAGTTCAATTTACTAAATTGCAGATGTCAGCAGTATTCTCCCAGATCAGATTTTATCAGTAATAAAGCTAATGTTATCATTCTTCAGCTGCTTGCTAACTTGCAATTGGCTTTGAACTCAGGGGCAGAAGAAGGATGATATTTATTGGGCTTCTCTAGAATCCAAATCGTCATATTCACTACTAAAGCTTTTAATCCAGAAGGTCTGCTTTACATCAGTGGTGTTCCTCCTCTTCTCCTCATGCTTTTAAATCTGTGCATGTTATCTTTTCAAAGCACACAGCCCAATGGAAAAGTCTTGCACAGTGACCTTGGATCTGTAGATTATAGAGAAGAAGAAAAATTATCTTAGGTGCCATAGATTTTTTCAATACGCAAGAGTAGGTTCTTATGCATATCTTAGTAAGCATTAGATATATCTCAAATACAAAATTGTTTTATTTAGCATTACAAAATACTCCCATATCCCAGCAGCTAAAAATGAAATGTCTGCATGCATCCTTTCCTATTTGCCTTTCCAATGTGTTACTATTACATGAATGGTTGAGTGGTCTTAAGGGTGGGTGGAAAAGTCATATGGAATCCTATTTTATCTACTTAACCTAAAATTACAACTAAAAACAATTGTCTGTTTAAATAAAATTTCCCACCTGGAATGGCAATGCTTACCTCAAGAACCATGAACTATCAAAAAGCACATGATCATCACAATAGATGCAGAAAAAATCCATTGCAAACATCCAGCATGACTTTATAATAATTTTCTTTAGATAATAAAGAACTACAGGGATCATATCTCAACATAATAAAAACTATATGCAGGAAACTCACAGTCAAGATCATCTTAAATGAAAGACAGCTTGAAACAATACTATAGACATCAGGAATGAGACACAGATATATGCTATCCTCATTCCCTTTCAATGTGCTCAACATGTTAGCTGGGATAATAAGGCATGAGAAGAAAAGTAAAGATATGCATGTGGTGGTATAGTGTTCCCCAAAATATTGTGCACCCTAATAAACTTATCTGGGGTTAGAGGACAGAATGGCCACTAGATAGACATAGAGGCCAGAAAATGGTGGCACACATGCCTTTAATCCTATCATTTGGGAGGCAGAGATCCATCTGGATCTCTGTGAGTTTAAGGCCACATTGGAAATAGCCAAGCATGGTGACTCATGCCTTTAATCCCAGGAAGTGATGTCAGAAAGCAGAAAGGTATATAAGGCATGAAAAATAGGGGACTAGGAGCATTTGCCTGGTTAAGCTTTTAGACTTTGGATTAGTTGAGATTCATTTGGATAAGGATTCAGAGGCTTCCAGTTTGAGGAAACAGGATCAGCTGAGGAACTGGTGAGGTGAGGAAGCTGTAGCTTGTTCTGCTTCTCTGATCTACCAGCATTTACCCCACTACATGGGTTTAGGTTTGATTTTATTAATAAGAACTTTTAAGACTCCTGCTACATATGCAAATAGAAAAGAAGTCTAACTAGCCATATTTGCAGAGGATATGAAACTACACATTAGAGATCCCATAAACTCTACTTGAAAACATTCATAACCATAAACATATTCAGCAGCCAGGCAGGATACACAATTAACTAGCACAAAACAATAGCTTTTCTATATACCACTGACAAACATTCAGAGAAGGACACGGGCACACTTCCATTCACAATAGTCAGAACAAAAATAAAATATCTAGGAGTAAACCTAGAAAAGTAAATGGCCTCACAATGGAAACGTAAACCTCTGAAGAAAGAGCTAGAGAAGGACACTAGAAAATGGAAATATATTCTGTGCTTATGGATTAGTATAATTGACACTGTAAAGATGACTGTTCTACTAAAGCCATTTACAGATTCAATGAAGTTCCAATCAAAATCCCCATCTAATTCTTCACAAAAACAGAAACTACTAAAGATCCCAGATATCCAAAGAAATCCTCAGGTATTAAAATTAAAAAAAGAAAGAAAGAAAAGAAACTCTAGGGTGACTACAATAATAGATCTTAAATATATAACAAAGCCATAGTAATAAAAACAATATGGTGATGGCACAACAACAGACATGTAGACCAGTGGAATAAAATCAAAGGCCCAAGCATGAATACATGTAACTTCAGCCACTTAATAGTTGATAAAGACACCAAAAGCATGAGCTGGAAAAAAGAAAGCATCTTCAACAAATGGTGCTGGGTAAACTGGATGTTCAAATGCAGAATAATGAGACCATCTAACAAAAACTCCAGTACAAGGCCAGATAAACCACTTTTTGAGTTGTTGGTAAGAGTTGTCCAACAGGCTCTCCACAAATTAGGGGATATTAATTTTGCCCTTGAATGTTTCCCAGAGGTTGAAGGTAAGTCCCTATTGCTGAAGACGTACCATACAATGTTGTCACAGGACCCAGATGATCACAGCTGTCTGACTGAAAGAATTCTCTCTAAGGCCTAGATTTCATGATAGGAGAAGTTGCCCTTTAAGCTTTCAGAAGAGGAAAGAAATCAGTAATCCTACCCAGATATGGTGCATGTGAACTCCAACAATGACCAACATGGCAAGGTGATCCTAAGAGTGAGAGTCATATCTTGGTGGTAACCAACAGTCTCTAATTGGACTTGAAACCTGCTCAGAAGAACCACCATCATGTCAGATACTGGAAACATATTCAATGACCTGGGGCTAGTAAGGTCATGGGTCTTGTAGGAGAACCTACAGCCATCACTTTACTAAATCAACACAGCCCCTAACTGTATTCTAAGTGTTTATTTATCCTTAAGCCCACAGGATAGTGTATCACTCAGCTCTCAACAAAGAACCTTCTTTTTGCATCAGATGGAGACCATTACAGAAGATAACTGATTGAAATTCAGCCACCACTGAAAAATCCATAACACAACTTCTGCTCTTAAGCTCAGGGAATGTCATTGAAGGTTGTAAGAGCCAGAGGAACAGGATAGGATATCTGATGTGAGACTCCATCTCCTCGGAGCCTTGGGGAAGCTATACCTACAAAGTCTCAACACCACGGCTACATGAAAGATACCTGAACATGGATGGGACCAATAGACACACTAACACAGAAGGGGAAATGTCACTATTCTCCTACTGTAAGCAAAGATCTATAGGCCATATAGGACTACTGAGAGTGGGAGAAATGTTCTTCCCCAGAGAAGAGCTCTTTTGCACAATTGGTTACAATACCATGAGACCAGTTCTGAAATCAAATACATACAAGTAACCTAAAATTATGTAAACTGAGCATGTTTATCTATACATTTAGGATAACGATGATGATGATGATGATGATGATGATGATGATGATGATGATGTGTGTGTGTGTGTGTGTGTGTGTGTAAGGATGCTAGAGACCATGAACTAGAGAGAGAGTAAAGGAATGGGAGCACATGGGAGGGGCTGGAGGAAGGAAAATGAAGTACTTATATTTTAATTTCAAAAATTAAAAGATCTTTTAAAAGCCACACAAATACTGTTTCAAAGAATCCTTTTAGTCCATTTAGCAGTTCTTAGGCATAACATTGTTGAATATTAACAATTAAAAAAAAAAAAAACCGATTGTGGCCGGAAAGACAGCTCAGCTGTAAGGAGCACTTGCTGCTCTTACAGAGGACCTGGATTCAGTTCCCAACACCCACATGTCACCTCACAACCATCTGTAAGTCCAGTTTCAGTGAATATCTGACCTTCTCTGGCCTTCATCAGTACCAGGTATGCATGTGAGATATGCAGGTAAATGCACATATACGTAAAAGAAAAAAAAATACCACTGTACTCTCATCAATAAACAAAGAAAAATACATAATTATATCAAATTATTATGTATGTCTACCACTGAAAATATTTATTTTGAATTAAAATCTAGAAAGTTCATAAAAAATCCAAATAGACTATGCTTTTAAGTTAGCTAAATTAAAACAGTTTTATATAATTTGCATGTACAGGCACAAATTTTCTCTCAATTTTATTCTCTGTCACAATGCAATATTATGATATTCCACAGAATAAAAGTAGAGTTATTTTTGTTCATATTCATATTTTGAGAGAAAGAAATTATGTCTTTCAAAATAGTCTGAGTCCTGTTGCGAGTGTTGGAGCAGGAGTGTGTGTGCGTTCACAAGGATCCGTGGAAAGAAGACTCAGAGGCACCTTAAGAATGAATTTAGCTTTTCATGGCTGCAAGGGGGTCCAGTCTCAAAGGACTGGTCTTTCCCTTCACCTATGGCATTTTTATTTTCTCTATACTTACAGTTTAGGCTGTTAACTTCTGTACCTTCAAAACAACCTGAAAGGTGCTCCCAAAGGTAAAATGTCAAGTGCAAATTCCTTAATTTCTCACGTACCACAGTTTTCTGGGTTTCCTGAACCAAGTTTTGCATAGGCCTTTGATCCTTGGGGGACTCTCAGACAAGATTCACATAGGGTGATAAGAGAAAAAAAAGGTATTGGTTAAACAAAGATGGATTAGGGCTAGGTGCTCCTCTCTGGATCCAGGCCAAGAGTAGCTTTGCAGGAATGCAGCCACAGAGTCCTTAAGTTTTCTCTGAAAATTTCCCAAAATATTCCAATAAAACTTAGTTTACACTTTTGACAGCGTTCAGTTATGCTTATTTATTATGGTCATTATCATTATCATCATCATCATCACCACCACCACCATAATTTTATCATCATCACCATCATCATCATCATCATCATCATCATCATCACCACCATCATCCACTTCATCATCACCATCATCATCATCATCACCATCATGCACTTCATCATCATCATCATCATCATCATCATCACCATCATCATCATCACCATCATCATCACCATCATCATCATCATCACCATCATCATCATCATCACCATCATCATCATCATCATCACCATCATCATCATCATCACCATCATGCACTTCATCATCATCATCATCATCATCATCACCATCATCATCATCACCATCATCATCACCATCATCATCATCATCACCATCATCATCATCATCACCATCATCATCATCATCATCACCATCATCATCATCATCATCATCATCACCACCATCATCCACTTCATCATCACCATCATCATCATCATCACCATCATGCACTTCATCATCATCATCATCATCACCATCATCATCATCACCATCATCATCACCATCATCATCATCATCACCATCATCATCATCATCACCATCATCATCATCATCATCACCATCATCATCATCACCATCACCATCATCATCATCATCATCATCACCATCATCATCATCATCATCATCATCATCACCACCATCATCATCATCACCATCATCATCACCATCATCATCATCATCACCATCATCATCATCACCATCATCATCATCATCATCATCACCATCATCATCATCATCATCATCACCATCATGCACTTCATCATCATCATCATCATCATTATCTTCATCATCATCACCACTATCATCCACATCATCATCACCATCATCACCATCATCTTCATCATTATCATCTCCATCATCCACATCATCATCACCATCATCACCATCTTTTATTCTTTCACAGTTTTGTGCATGTCTAGTGTAGTTTGATCATACTCCCCTTGTTATCCTCTCTTACCCCTTCCCACTCTTATCAAACCCTTTCTTCTTTCTGTTAAGTCCTCCTCCCTTTCATGTTTGTGTGTGTGCCTCCACTATATTTGATAAGGGCTGACTACATGGGTATAAGTGAGGGTTAGTTACTTGAGCACCAGCAAATAACTGGTGCATCACTGAGGAAAAAAACACTTATTATTTTACATAAATCTTGTTTTGCCAGTTTTGTGACAGTTCTTCGCCATGCCCCCTCTTACTTTCTGAGCAATCCTTTTTGGACTTGGAAGATTATCCGGTATCAGTACACTGGGATCCACAGTTGCCATTTTGAAATCACAATGAGTGATTTGGTTAGCTGACCTCTTAGATATTTGTCAGCGTTTCCTGCCCCATTTCTGTATATTTTATTGGTAATTCTCATTCTTGCTAGGAGTTAATAAACCACTTGAAAAAAAACTAGATATTTATGGTTTAATCTGCTTATATGAGTTAATATATTATGTACATTGCTTGAAATGTTATATAGATATATTTTAATGATGCAACATAATTTCCCCTAAAATCTGCAGTACTTCTAAGTAATAGGAAGAAATAAATAGCCATTTTATTCCTTCTTTCCAAACCCATGGCTACCATAAGTCTATTTACATTAAGCAAGTACACAAAAATATGAAATTTGTTAGCAATGCCTAAAATGGTACTTTTGAAAGACTTGCATGTAGTGGGTAGCCATTCCAGCCTTGGCCTGGAAGTTCCAACCCTCATTGAGGCTTTGGTAATGTCACACCTACAAGACAGGGCTGAGAGAGGATGCTGAAGACCCAGGATCAAAAGGAGAGGCTTCTCTTGGTTCCAAGACCCTGGACGCTGGAGGTAGACCAAGCAGAGTTCTCCAGAGAACACTGCCAGACTGTGCCATATGTTTCCCAGACCCTGCAACCTATCCCTTCATTTGTAAGTTATCCCACAAAATAAGCCTCCCTTTTAACTACATGGAGTGGCCTTAATAATTTCACCAATACTTGCGTGTCTCTCAAAAGGGCCAGTTTTATTATCAAACACACCACACACACACACACACACACACACACACACACACACACACACAAATTGTCATTTGATAAATTAGGCTGTTAAATTTGGTCCTGGGGTAATGTAGTATACCATAATTGTTTCAGATCATTATGTAACAGACAAACCAAAGAATTACTTATGTATTATTATGCTAAGTTATTTCTTTTTTAATTTATAGGGCACCAAATAATTCCTCATGTGCAAGAAGAGTGTGTATAAAACACAGAAATGTCGATAAAAGTCTCAGAAACATTACAGCAAAAATTGCTAAGCAAAATTTGCATAACAAACAATGTAAAAATAAGTTAAGAAGTAGAAGATTATATCATCTTTGAATTTCAGGCATGATTGTCTAGGAAAATCTTAAGCAGCTGCTGCATAGCAGCCTATGGCATGTCAGAAAGTGGGAAGGAAGGGGTAATAAGTTGGCTTGGCCATACCACAACCAGGTGGCCAATTTATTGTTCAAACTCCATGTGGTTAAAGCCAAAATAGATAATACCATTTGAAATAATATGAAACATAGTCAAGTCAGATTTTTTCTTTCTCTTTTTTATTTAGAGTAGGAAATGGCTTATATTTTTTATTTTTTTTAATTCATATACTTTTTAAAATAAAATATTGCAAATAAATAGACTAAAATTAACCAGACCCAAAGTCTATACAATGGAAGATCCACAGTTTTCATCCAGAATGCTTATTCTAGCTACATAAAAATTTAAGTCAACATTTTTAAGGGGAAAATCATCCAGGTAAAAAAATTGACACAGTTGGGTTGGCATCGCATGCCTTTAACCCCAGCACTCAGGAAGCAGAGATCAGTGAATCTCTGTGAGTTTGAGGACAGCCTAGTCTACAAAGCAAGTTCCAGGACACCCAGAGCTGTTATACAGAGAAACCCTCTTCTCAAAAAACCAAAAAGAAAAAGTAGTTTGGCACAATAAGACAGATGAACATATAAAATGCACACTAATGTGACACCATGTGCAAGACCTGTGCAAGCTCTGGCCACATGAAAGTCCCAGTATAGAGTGGAGGTAGACATGTAACCTCACCACTAGTGGGAGGGCCATTGGCATAGGTGGGCTGCTGAGAGAGTGAGAGTCAGTTTCCTGTTAGGCTGATGATACATCACAGCAGGCCACAGTCCCAAAACAGGCTCGGCAACACCAACTGGAGTTGATGGGCACAGTAGAAAAACAAAAAGGAATTTCAAAGTCCAGTGTGAAGGGACAGAACAGGAGGGTAGAGGATAGATATGGTGTTAAGGGGAGGTGTTGGGGGGGGTAAAAATGCTCAAAATATACTGTGCATAATTCCCAAAGAACTAATATAAGTATTTAATTTTAAAATGTGATGTTATGACTAAGAGTTTGGAATGGGGACATCTATTAGAAATAAATGGGAAGGATGATGAGCAACATCACACACAACTGTGGTTCAGTTTGTGGTGGGCATTTGCTTACCTGTTAATTTATTGGAGTTGATTTGAAATGCAAAATGGCTACAAACAGCATTGCAATAAAATACTAAATTTAAATGGGTCTATCTCAAACCAGCTGTAGTCTCTGTTGGTGGAGAACCCTGGGTCTTTCACCTGTTGCCAGGAAACCAGTTCCCTGTACTCCTTGTCTGAAGTACAAGGCACAGCAACAAAGACAGCAGTGTGGGAAGGTGCTCTGTGATCACTGCTCATTGATGATGAACACAGCTTTTGTCTCCTGGCCCTTGGTAACCTCTAACTCATTAATGATGTCTTTGTATTTTAGCTCTCACGTAATGCTTCCATCAAAGAATTCAAATGAAAAGCCAACCACAATTTGATATTTTACTTAAATGGCTAATTTTGTGCCCAATTTGTGTATATGTTGATGCCCTCTTGGTTTTTGGGGTTTTTTTCTTTCATCATAGAAATCTGCATTCATCTAAGAAGATTGTAAAAGTTTAGAGTCCTAGACTCTACATTTCAATCATAAAAAACCCATTGTGCTCCAATGTAGACATGAACTAGTATTAGGAGTTCCCCTGTTTGTTCTAATGAATATAAGCAAAAATGAGCAGTGTATAGGATTCTAAGTAGATTTTTAATCAAGTAAAATAGGATGAGAATATTTAATATTAAATATTTTGTCAAAGTCAAATTTTAATGATTCTAAAAGTGATGAACTATTTCATATATTTTTTGTTCTGGAGTTTTCCTCCTAAACTACATGATATGTTTTTACTAATTAATTGAAAATAATTTGTGGATGAGAAAATAATTGCTCTATTATCCTAGAAATAAAGTTGGAGGAACTCTCATTCAGAATTACAGAAACCTTGTTCAATTCAAGTCTACCATAGCCATGCTTGTTAGAAGGGCCTATGGTCTCAGGAGTTCACCTGTTGGCTTTCATGAAGTAACATCAGTAGAACAATAATCAGAAGTAGAAACACAAGAAGTAATCTTCACAGAGCCAGCCATCACAGCTGTATTAGATTCTGTTCTTCCCCATCAATGTATCAATTGTGATGTCCATCCTTTACTCCCCAGACTTTCATGGTAACTGCAAAGCTATCAGTCATAAAAGAAGAATCAGTCTGAATCTGGTATTGCACACATAAAACTCTAGCTCAACTATGAAATGGATAACAAACACATTACACTTCATTTGCATGTTTGATTTCATTTTCATTCCTCTATATTGATAGGGCTTTTGCCATGTGTTTGGAAGATATTCTTCCTCTCAAGACCTCCACACACTCTTTGCATGCCTCTATACTCTCAACAGCTGCGTGCTGGAAAGCATCTATTTAATTTCAAGAAAGGAAGTTACAGTGGGATAACATACCTTGCTCAGGAATAGGTTATTTAGTTTACTAGAACACATGCTTCTTCCACAGAGTTGAACATCAGATTAAGGATCTTGAACTTGTTTTCTGTGCAAAAAATTGTTGCAAGACTTTCACCTAAATTAAAACTTTCAAGTTGCCAAACAAAATGCCTTTGGAAACTTTTCACAAGGGAACTGCTCTATCTCCCACATGATAAGCATGAGTTGTGTTGTAAGACAAATGGAATATATCACGCCAGAGTGTGACTTTGGCTGACGTATGCTGTACTTTGTTTCTAAAGCTTACACCAGGAGCTCTGACCTAGACCTGGTTGACATAAAATATCTTAGCCTGGTAAATTTTTTGATGCAGATCTTTACAATAATATCAAATGATTGGCAGAAGATCAAGGAAGTGACAGGTTACACGCTATTTAGTCAAGTAATTTTTTTAAAGTATTTTTACTCAGGCTATTTCCAAAAGCTTTTGAAATAGTTAGTTTGGTGTTAAACACACTGCTACACTTCAACTGAGGAGGGTTTCTGGCTCAATGTCAAGGACAATTTCACATATCAGAAAGAGTCCTTTGTGGATAATCTGAAGAAATAACCCTAGGAATATTACTTCAGTGTCAAAACAGAAACATCATTCTATTCCTATACAGGGTATGGGGTTTTCCATCACAGAAGACAATTATAAGCCACCATCAGAGTCTCTTAATTATGAAGAGCATGCAAGCATATTATTCATAAATGTTCCATATATGAAACAGGAAACCATCCTGTGGAGTAAAGTAAAAACAAGGTGGTTGTTAGTCTTGCTGTTTTCCAACTCTTAAGGTTGGAATACCATTCATTTTTCAATATGAGATATTTAAATATGCTTCTTAGAATGGTTGTTTTGTCAGCTTGACACAATCCAGAGTCACCTTGGAAGAGAGGCTTAGTAAGTTATTAAGCTGTGAGCAACATCATTCCCAGACAGAGGATCCTGAATTGTGTAAGAGTGGAGAAGTGAATGTGAGCACAAGCAAGGGTTAAATCAAGAGTAAATGCATACATTTAGTAATCTCTGGACCCTACAGCTGTAATGTGACCCAATCTCCTGTTACTGTGGATTCCCCATGGGAACAAACTGTAACCTGGAACTGTGAGGTGAAATAAACATCTTTCTCCTCTAAGTTGCTTTGTCTCAGTATGTTTTATCACAGCAAGAGGAATGAAACTAGAATACTTCTAATTCAAATTAGAAATTGTAAATTACAAATAGTTGTATGGACTATGAATTTTTCTCCATGATAGACATCATTCTTACCACCCTCAATGCCTATACCAAATGTCCCCGTTTTCTTTAAGTAAAATCACCTCCTTTAAGTGTTTTACCACTCCTTGTTGATGTTATCACATCCAAGGGATCACCATTAAATTAGAACATAGACAGTGTCACTTATGGAACAATATGTCCCAACCTGCTTTTAACAACCTTGTCGTTTCATCCAAAATTCTAATTCGCTTCTTTGTTGTCACCGGCCATATACTCCATGTTTTTGAAAATGTATCATGACATTCTTCACATTATGCAATGCCACCATTTCAGGTGATCACCATTCTTCCTGGAGATTCTCAGTGACAAGTTTTTTCCTGAGTGATGTTCATTTGTATGCTATCTTAGTCACTCACTTCTCTTGGTATATAGTTCTTTTTAACCAATTTAAATGCATCAATAATAATTAGTTACTATTATTTATTTAATTATTCTTCTCTATGTATCTACCACACTTTGAAGAGGTACATGGTAATTTTTCTATATTTTCCCATCAGATGCCTCCTACTATGTTTTCTCTCCCAGCTCACATCTCTTCTGTTAATGACTGACCTTTAAGACTCCTGAGTCATTATTTATTCCTTCTCCTTACTTCCCATTCCCAATGAGGGTCATTGACCCTCCAGCTAGGATTCATTTTGAGTCTATCCAGTACTTCTAATTGCTACCATTACCATCTCACAGTATACCTTGTAATTATCCTCCCATAACTTCCTATATAGACACTTGTTGACTGCAAAAAATAAACCCATTCTAATTTAAGTAGAACATATAAAAATGCATATGGCAATCAAATCTAGCAAACATCATAGTTTAGAAAGGGAGGACATTGTAGAGTGATGGTTGCTTAATCTTGCCATTTGGTTGGCTCAATGATCACCAGAGAGTGTCTGAACCATATTGCTAGTCTTAGAAAAGATAAAAATTCAAAATCTGAAGAACAGTTGCCACTAAGCAAGTGTCAGTTCTGCACCACATAAAATGAAAAATTCTGTTTAATTAGCCTGAAATAAAGACTACCTGTACTGTATTTTAATGACTCTTCCTCATTTTTTATTTCCCGTTCCACTTATCGGTTCATTTTCCATTCAGCAGACACAATTAATTATACATTAATTTAAATGAAGTATTTTCTTTGGAGAGAAATGTATATTTAAATAAAATTATAAAGAAAAATACAGACCTCAAGAGTTTCAGTTTCTTTGTTCTCTTTTGATTAGTAGAGTTCTAAGAAGGAAAAGAAAACAACGAAGAAAGAAACATCACTGGTAGTCCTGTGTGCTCCCTACCCAGCTTTTGCAACACTATACAATAATGTCATAAATCCTTATAGAACAGTCCAGATTTCACACTCATCCTTCAAGCACTTGAAAAGACTTATCTGCTTCACGTTTCTTTCATTTTGTGTTTATGAGGAAATATCAATGAAATAATACAAAATGTGACCCTTCTGTATTGGCTTTTCACAGAGCATCTTTCTCTGGAGAGTCATGAGTTATTACATAGGTCTATACTTCCTTTTGAATATTATAAAGCTCTCTGTACAGATACACAATAGCAATCACTTTTTCAAGGATATCTGAGTTAGTTCTGTGTTCTAGTATCATGGGGGAAAAGTTGCTATAAAATTTTGATAGGATTTCATACAAAGAGGAGCCTATTTAAAGTCTTTTATTTAAGTTTACTTTCACACACATACAAACATAAAATTGCACTTATTTTGATACCAAATACATTCCAATACATGTATATAGTATATTCAAATAAGAGTAAACACATTTGCCCTCATAAACATAAGAAAATAAGATTTTATTTCTCTAGAGTAACGATTAAGAAAACAAGCCAGGTTGCAGGGTGGAATTATGTTTACTGTTTAAAGAATACTTTCTGGTTTCTACATGCTATTTGTGACATTACTCTACAATATTGCAAGAATTAGATAAGGATATACAAGATCTGTCTATGATGATTTTTTTCCTTTGTGCTTTCATTTTATTTTTATTCTTTCTGAGGCACAGCACTATTTTACATTTCCATCATTATTTTGTGTGGGGGGTATTAATGTATGGACTTTATTTGTTGTATATCTTAAGTAGCATTTGATGTTTTCTCGTTTGTATTTTTTTTTTAGATTTATTTATTATGTATACAGTGTTCTGTCTGTATGCATGCCTGCAGACCAGAAGAGAACAATAGATCTCACTAAGGATGATTGTGAGCCACCATGTTGTTGCTGGGAATTGAACTCAGGACCTCTTGAAGAGCAAGCAGTACTCTTAACCACTAAGCCATCTCATAAGCCAACTCATTTGTATTTTAATAATGACATGTGATACTTGTATTTTGAAAAGTATGTAGTAAAGTATCACTAGAGTTTAATGCATATCTAATGTTTTGTATATTTTGATATATCTATTTATTATGTGTATATTTTCTCAGGTGTACACTGTTGTACACTTGACTCTTACTCATATTCACCTTGAAATATTCATTTTGTTTAATGTTGTCTTGAAAGGTTTTTATACATTTATTCTGTATACTAGACTTTAATGTTTTTTAAATAATGAGTCCTCCACTGATATAAAAATTCTAACTATTTACTTAAGCCTTTGCTTTCTTTTATCAGAATTAGTAAAAAGAAGCATTTAATTCCCAAAAGTGTTTTATTCATGGTTATACATTTTTATCTTTTTTGAGTAGTTGACAAGTTTAATATACTTTTAATTTTAGAAATTATGTCTACAGTTCTGTAAGTAACACTTGTGATTTATGCCATTTATTTTGTGTTTTAATGTTATTTTTTTCTTTGTACCTTCCTTTTTCTGGTTTCTTGTTTTGTAAGTTATTCAGATATTCAGATATTCTGTTATCTGAACAGAGAGACTTTTTTTTAACCTCTTTTGAGATATGTGTGACTTTTCTTTTCCCTGCTTTTGTACTATCTAGAAAGTGCAGGAAGGAGTCAGAGTACAGCACAGGAACAGAGCATGTGCTTAACAGGAGTGAGGTCCTCAACTCTTATGCTATAAGACAAAAACAAACAAAAACCCAACAGCTAAATGAAGTACCTTTGTATTTTCCCCTGAGTTTTCAAGGAATTGAGCCTCATGGTCGACCACCCTTCCATTATCTGTTAATAAAGGCATTAAAGAACATCAAAAATGAGAAAAGCTTCTTGGAAGAAGGTATTGCTGAGGCCATGAGACTTAATTGGTGACTTTGGTTAAATCACTGGAAACAGTGTGCTTTTGTGTGAGAGAAGACTGAGTTTTGTTTTTGTTTTGAGTTTTAACTCCAGGAGCCCTGGCAGGCTCTCACAATGAAGAACCCAGAACAATCCTTGTACTTGGTTCTCTCTGTCTGCCTTTGTGTGGGATGCATATGTTTTTGCAAGGACAGATAGAGGTCAGAGGACAACCTAGTGGAGTTGGTTCTCTCTATCTGCCTTTGTGTGGGCTCCCAATGACAGCTCAGGTGGCCAGGCTTGTGCTGCAAGCATTTTACCCACTCAGCCATCTTGGTTTCTATGTTTCTTTGCTATTGTCACGCTCTCCTATCTTCTCACATACCGTGGAGTCACATATACATCTAGATGTTTGGGAATACTAAACAAGTTCTATTATTCCTGAAGAAACAACCTACCTTTTTGCTATTAATTACAAGGCAGGGACAAAATGTGAGGTACGTCTTAATTATGTCTCTGAAAGGGACAAAAGTTCCAATTTTCACTACCTAAAACTGATCAGTTTTATTCCCCCTCAAACACCCAAGGAGTCAAGGAGACTCCAGTTCTAAGCAGAAAGGGTTGGCTTGGCATAGGGAACATACCTATAAGCCCAGAATTTGGAAGCTGATACTGAAGGAGTAGACATTCCTTGTTTGTTTAAAAAAGAATTAAAAAGTTTCAAAACTTAAGAAGGATTTAGAATATTTAAGGAATCTCAGAAATGAAAGAGAAGCAAAATCAAGACCATTAGAAGGATTTATAACCTCTTCTACCTTCAGTGTGGGAAATACACAACCTAGTCAAACTCCTAGCCTGATGAGCACAATGCTGTACATGTGTTGTTCAGTGGAGGTACTATTATTTGATAGGTCAGATCTGGCTTTTTGCAGAAAATTTCCATCTATGACAAGAGAATGAAAAGTACCTTGAAAAGAAAAGGCAAACAGAACCAGATCAGTAAAACAGCAAAGATGTTAGGAATTACCGGACTGGAAATTTGCAATATGTATGCATAAAATATTAATGGATCCAGTGGTTAGGGGAAATGTCATGCAAGACTGGATAGCTAATTCAAGCAGAGGTTGAATTTCTCCCACTGGGAGAAAGAATGAGATGGAAATGCTAGAAATATACTCTAAAAGGAATGAAGAATACTTGGGTGAATTCAGGAGTAGACTGAATGTGGCCAAGGAAATAGCAATTTCTTTTGAGCATTTCTCAATAGAAGTAATTAGCAAACAGAAATCAAATAAAGTGAGATATTAAAAAGGTGTTGGGAAATTTTTAAAAATATAATGAATTAATTAGAATACCAGGTTAAGAACAAAGAAATAATGAAAAAAATGAAAATTTGAAGTAATAAAGATCAAGAACTTTCAGACATCAAATCAAATCAGCTGTAGGCTCAAAGAATATCAGATAACATAAATCTGAACTAATTCCCAGAGTGACTGTAAGTTTGCTCTCCCAAATCAA
The DNA here is from genome assembly GCF_903995425.1 of Onychomys torridus. Lineage (NCBI taxonomy): Eukaryota > Metazoa > Chordata > Mammalia > Rodentia > Cricetidae > Onychomys > Onychomys torridus. Next base: position 77,974,576 of record NC_050449.1, read on the forward strand.
TGAATAAGTGTTCTTTCTGAGTTCTTGATAAGAGGTTGCTGTTTGACATGAAAAGTGTCTCCCATAGGCTCAGGCATCTGAATACTTGGTCCACAGTTGATGGTAATGTTTGGAGAGGTTTAGGGAGTGTGGCCTTGCTACAGGAAGAATATGTAAGTATGTGTAGGCTCTTAGAATATATATCTGTACCCTACTTCCAGTTGACTTCCTCTGGATTGCACTTGTTGTTGAAGATGTAAACTCTCCACATCTTGCTCTGACCAACATATGCTTCCCCATCATGATGGACTCATCCCTCTGGAGGCCTAAGTCAAATTAAACTCTTCCTTCCTTAGGAAGCCATGTTTTTTCATAATATTTTATTGTAGAGATAGAAAAGTGACTGACACATAGCCATTCTGGCAGAGGGGGGATAGTATCTAAAAGTAGTTTTAATTTCTATTCTCCAGGTGACTAAGAAAATGAGATACATTTTAAAAATAATTGTTTGCCATTTGTTTTACCTTTAAGAATTGTCTGTTCATTTCATAAGACCATTTGTTGATTGGAAATTTTGTTTCCTTAGTGTCTCTCTCTACATATATTGATCTTAGTAAATTCTTTTATTTTTTAGTTTCTTTTTTTTATTTAATTTTTTTCACTTTACTTACCAACCACAGTCCCCCCTCCCTCTCCTTCTCCTGCTCTCCTCACTTCCCCCTACCCCAGCCCCCATCCACTCCTCATAGGGGGTAAGGCCTCCCTTGAGGAGTCAACAAAGTCTGACCAACAAAGTTGAGAAAGGACCAAGCCCCTCCCCCTGCATCAAAGCTGAATTCTTGATGTTAGCTTCTTTCTGAAATTTAACTAGTAAAGATTTCCTCCATTCTGTGAGATATCTATTTTGCTTATAGATTTTGTGTGTGTGTGTGTGTGTGTGTGTGTGTGTGTATGTGTGTGTATGTAAACTTTCTGCTCAACAAATGATGCTATCAAAACTGAATATTCTCCTGTATAAGAATTAGGTCCACATCTCCCATCTAGTATGGAAATCAATCCAAAATGGATCAAAGACCTTAGCATAAAACCTGAAACCCTGTATTTGCTACCAGGAAACATAAAGAATATTCTTCAAGGCAAAAACTCTTGAATCAACATGTCAACACGTGGGACTGCTTTTTACATTTTAAAAGGGAATGGCACATTCTAGCCAATGTATCATTATAGATTGTCAAGGTAACATTGATAGAATTGCTCATTGTTTATATTACCATCTTGTTAGCTAATAGATCTGTAAAAGATATTTAATTTCATTTATGGTATTATTGATTTTTACTTTCATTGCGCATCTTGCTAGACATGTCATCCTTCTTAATAATTTTTTAGAAAATTACCTCATTGATTTGTTGATTTTTCTCCATTTTTCTAGGTTCTATTAGATTTATTTTGACTCTTCTCTTCTCAGGTTATTGAACTGTCATTTAAAATCATTGATTCAATGCTTTTCTCTTTCAGATATGTTCATTTAAGGATTCAGATACTTCTCAGCACTGCTTCAATTTTTGTACTCAAATTCTGGTTTTGTGGTTTTTGTGTTTATTTCAATTAGTTCACTGAGGTTTTTTAATCTTCCTTAAGGTCATTGTGTAGCTGTGAGTATGTGTGTGTGTGTGTGTGTGTGTGTGTGTGTGTGTGTGTGCATGACACTGCTGAACAACATCCTCAGTTTGTGAGATTTTTGATTTATAGATTACTTATAATTAGGTTGCTTAGTATCCATATCTTTGCAGAATATAGTACATTTATTTCATATTGGGAATGGAGAACTTACTCTTTCTGATTACAGTTCTTTTTATGTGTTGACATTTGTTAAATGACTAGGTTAAGAACCATGTTCTATGTGTAACCACTACCACAAGTTCTATGGTTACTTGAGAAGAATGGAAGAATGTGTATCTTATTGCTGTAGGAGTATTTTATTATAAATTATAATTGATGTTGCAGTGTTCTGTCTTCTTGCTTCTTTTCTTGTCTAATTATTAGTGGCTGAAAGAGAGGTTCTGAAGTCTGCAATCATATTGTCAATATATTGCTCTTTTAGTTCCTTTTATTGTCATGTCACAGATATCAGAGGAAAATATCAAATTCCTAATTACAAATCCATTGTTATATATATAGATACCCTTTGCTAGCTATAGACATATATAAAGTAATTAATTTGCAAAAAATCAAGTTAAGAACTATAGTCAATATGAAAAAGCTATTTGTCAAGAGTACAAGAAAACAGTACACTTTAATGTAACATGCATTTGCTGATCATGTAACTTTTTCCTTTCTTGTTTTTTTGTTGGACAACAGTGCTAATTTTTTTTTTTACAAATAGCATGTGACAAATGGTCTGGTATTAATTATGAAGAATACATCATATTATAGACTAAGTTATCACTATCCATTTAACATAATGATTTCATTAAAAATAAGCAAAAACAGACAAGCCATCTTTTCTATAATCATTCACTAAAGGTTCAAATGTGTTAATTTATAATACAAAGACCATATTCAGTACAGATTAATGTAAGAATCCAAAATATGTATTAGGTTCACTTTCTAATTACACAGAATACACTCAAATCCACAGAGGTATATAATCATAAACAAAGAATAGCTTGTCTGTAGAACCACCATTTCAGATATGGTATCATTGAGTGGAAAAATAGAAATGAAGACACATTTCCACAGGTGTTTCTTATCTTAGAAAGACTATCATCACAGATAATAATCTTAGATCAAGTCTGACATTTGGTTGAGTGAATATATTCATAACATTTTATTTCAAGTTATAACTTTGGAAAAAGGTTAATGGATTTTATAGTAATGCCCATATAATCACAATCTAGATTCTCTTATTTCATTAAATATTTCATTATTTTTACTTCATGTTATCTAACCCTTTAATACATTTTCAGAGAGATCTTGAGTATGACTAAGATGGGAAAATGAAATCCTTGGTACTCAGAGTGTTTGAGGGGGAATAAAACTGACCAGTTTTAGGTAGTGAAAATTGGAACTTTTGTCCCTTTCAGAGACATAATTAAGACGTACCTCACATTTTGTCCCTGCCTTGTAATTAATAGCAAAAAGGTAGGTTGTTTCTTCAGTAATAATAGAACTTGTTTAGTATTCACAAACATCTAGATATATATGTGACTCCACAGTAAGTGAGGAAATAGGAAAGCAGTGACAATAGCAAAGAAACATAGAAAACAAGATGGCTGAGTGGGCAAAACGCTTGCAGCAAAAGCCTGGCGACCTGAGTTGTCATTGGGAGCCCACACAAAGGCAGATAGAGAGAACCAACTCCACTAGGTTGTCCTCTGACCTCTATCTGTCCTTGCAAAAACATATGCATCCCACACCCACATCATGCACATGGATAAATAAATACTTTTTTTAAACATTTATTTTCATATTATAGGTATGAACATTTGGCCTGCATGTATGTCTATGCATCATGTGAATTCCTGGTGCCTGAAGAAGTCAAGAGTCAGATCCCCTGGAACTGGAGTTACAGATGGTTGTGAGCTGCCCTATGCATGCTGGGGAATTGAACCCAGGTCCTCTAGTCAAGCAGCTTGTGCTCTTAACTACAGATACATTTCTATATCTTTACTAAATACATTTTAAAAACAAGATCACTGTGTAGCAAGGAACTTTTTAAAAGGTAGACACCAAGAAGAGATATTGGGAGATAGGACTGTCAAGAGAGGGCTGAGATTTATGGAAAGTCCTTTTCAACAAGATGATGAAAAGAATAGTATTTCTAAGAGTCAGAATATCCCACAGTTTAGATCATTTACTACAGATTCACAATGAATAAATTTGGCCAAATAAATGTTCTTAATTGTCCTATATATGTAAAAACATTTACAAGTAGGTATCAAAAGTATTATAGATAATACACTTCCACAGGAAAAGCAATTCATACATGGAGGCAAATAGATATGTATTCTTTGCACTTCTTCAGCTGTGAGTTTCTGTATTAATTGCTGTCCATTACACAAAGTAACTTCTCTGACAAAGTCTAAGAGCTGAACTCATTTGGGGGTACAGAGTTGCCAATTTGATACCACCTCCATTTAGTGAAATAATGATAGTAGGCAATCCCATGTGACCCATAGACTCCTCAGACATAGGTTCTTGGCCAGAGTTACAGGACCAGGAACATGTGGTCTCCTGTGGAGCCGACCTTAAATCCTGTCTAACATTCATGTTACTATTGCACCCATAAGCATCATGTCAGACTGGTCCTTACTATATCTCAATAAATAAGATGATTGATATTCTTTGATTTAATATCCCCATCACCATCTCTGAGATAAATATTGTCTCATGATTTTTCCACCATGGATTTTTCATGTTCATATAAGTTGAATTATATCATATGCATTATTTTATTATTGCATTTCATTATTTTTATCATATTCACATCTTTGTGAATAAATATCTTTTCATCAAACAAAGATAGTTGCATTTTTAACATATATGTATTTCCATCAATGTTTTTGAATTGAAGATAGCATCAAACATATTTCTCTGAAAATAAGTCATGTTGAACAGTTTTTGCAAGTTTTTCATCTAATGACTTATTTATAAAGCAAAACACAGTAACTAATGGGCTCCTGAATTCCATTGTACACTGTTGTCATTGTACACTATATCAGGCTTGGGCAACCTCAGTGGTTTGGGGATTAAGTGATTATAGACTAGATTCAGATATTCTTGGAGACTAATGGTTGTAGAATGCTTTATTGAGTCTCCAGTACAATATGAAGGATATGCCAGTTAGTGCATGAGTGGATAAGGAAGTGAGTGAATGGACAGAATACCTCCTTGGAGTCCACCTAGGGCAACAGCCAATGTTACTGAAGCGCTGGGGACGCTGCAGGAATTCTGTTCTATGTCCAGGCTGTACTCATACAGAGACAGAAACTAATGACTGGCTAGTAGTCCCATCTTTTAGCTTCTGATAGAAACTGTAAATCCTTGGCCTACTTTTTCTTTTTCACCTAATGACTTATTTATAAAGCAAAACACAGTAACTAATGGGCTCCTGAATTCCATCTCACCTTCCCCCAGTGCTTTGCAATCAGTTTCTACCACTGAAAGATTTAAAAGTTGGCCAACTATGAGAAGGGGAAAAAAATCTATCTCCTGTGAAACCGTGTCTGTAAAGTCTGGCTTCCACCCAAGCCACAGGAACTTTAACAGTCTGCTCGCTCAGCGGCCACAGACAGGTTCAAGCCGAGTCGGATGAAAGCCACTACCAGGCGTTGAATCTCAGAGGTCGCAAAATCCCCTGATGTTTCCTGTCCGTTCTCGTGAAGGTAGTGTGCACATGCGTGGCAGTGCGGTAGAAAATTGTTCGAACTTACTTTATGGGAAATAAAACCAAAGGAAAGCTAGATAAATTGTTCTGAATGTGAGTACTTTTTCAGATGAATGTGTTAACAGTCACCACCCTGAGGTTGTGCTTCATTCAACTCCGTATTTATTCCAATACCGTAGTATAAAAAAGACATCAGCTCTTAAAGCTGCCCCTGTGAGTTTCCCAGCATCCCCGAAAATCATTACCTCAATCCCAACAATTGGTTATACTTCTTACACCTGCAGATGAAATGCATGGGTAAGAAAATCAAACATATGAGTAGGTGAAGTACCAGGCACACACAGTAAGTGACCAGGTATATTAGCTTTAGTAAAATGTGTTCTTTATCATTGTATCTGCATACATAGTGATAACATCAAAATGTTTAGCTGAATGTGTAAAATGTCATTTATACGGCAGTGTACTTGACTGATAATTATGGAAAGTATTGAACTACAGATAAGATTTTCTTTTTTTAGCTCCAACATTAATCTACTTATATCTAAAAATGTTCTGCTCAAGGCTAGAATTAGTATCTAGTGAGAACAAGCTTCAACTGTCTAGGAGTTATGTTTTAGAAATAAAGTTTGTTTTCTCTGGGCGCTTAGAGGAAGCCACAGGAAAAGGAAAGAAACCACAATATGACATGTGGGATGATGATTCATTCTGATAAACTAAGTAGCTCTTCAAGGAGGCTTCATTGTGTACCCTGTCAAAACATTTCTTCACCAAGATCGGGTTGTTTCATTCTTGAATGTGTGTTATTCACTACTGCTTTTACTTATAACTCACTAAAAGAAAAAAACGAGAAATCAAACCAACCCCAACGTTTAGTGGCACCCATTATATTCTCTTTTTTTCTAATTTTGAACTAATCGGTTGACCTATTACACTACTTGAGGCACCATTTACATATATAAAATAAATATATATAACACAATAATATAATATTGTTAGATAACTATCATTATATAAACTAATAAGAAATTAGTGAGGAAGTAATTAGGAAAAGCATTTCATTATCAACCTCTGGCCTTCATATGGATCCACATGTGTGAGCACACCTGCACATATATGTACACACATGTATATAACAAAGGGCACACAGGAACACATACAGGGTAATTCAGGTGGCTCAGATGTGAGAACTACTCCGGATAGAGCCATGAAGGGCCCCTTTTATGCCTTACTTTATAGTGTTTTGCTTGTTATTCTTCTAACATCTCGGTAGTAGTTGTTAATAACAGATGCTGTTTGGAAAAGCCATTTCTTTCTATTTAGATACCTGTCTTTCTCACACAGCTTCTCAGTTCCTTCCATGTACTATAGTACATAGTATCTGATTGTGTTCTAGCTCTGCAATAGTTCCTTGTAACTGATGGCTTCTCAAGTAGAATGGAAAAGCTGTCATCACATTGTTTATTAAAAGTTAAACAAAACAAAACAAAATGGAAGAGTGATGCACAATCTGAATATACCTAAGTGCTCACATTCACTTTCCAGGGTGTACATGGCAGGTGAGGAAAATTGAGGAGAGGTCAGAAGGATACTCCAGAGACCTCAACCAAGTTATCAGTTACAGCAATTCATTTTTCTCTAAATCACCTTCAAGTGAAAAGAAAAGAGAAAAATTAAACAAAGACAAACAAAAAACAAAACAAAAAAACAAACATGGTCTAGCAGGATAAGGAGGTGAAAAGCTTCATCAATTTTAGGACATAAGTAAAATCGGTTACACTAAAAAGGACCACTGGTATCATTTAGTTTGTTTATGATACATGAGAAAATATTAAAAGAGATTTAAGATTTTACTGTGGACTATTGCTATAACAGTCTAACTAGAGGCACCCTACTGAATGGAATGTGTACAATGACTTTTCTGAAATGTTAAGTGTGAAGAAGTACATGACATGACATGATTCATTTTCTAGACTGAACAAACACCAACAGTCAGTAGGAAGGTGGGAACTGCACCACAGTAGGACACAGCTGACATAAGGAAGAAATAAATACCTAAAATCATACTTTGAATTTTCAAAAGAAATTTTCTTTCCATCTCAATGTCTCCCTTGACCATTAAACCCAGGAAGAAGAAAAAAAAAAAAAACATTAGATACTGTAGAGAATACCACAGGTACATTAATGGGTTTTATTAAAAATTGTATAAGCATTTCAGGGCTTATGAAGATCATAACACTGAGTTGTATTGCACCCTCTGCCCACTGATGTGAATTAGTTCCAGTTATTATATTAGTAAAGGAATTGGAAAGTACTAACTTTTCACTGGGAAGAGTACTGTGTTTGTACTTACTCACTCAATATGATGGATTCCAAATAGGAGAAGGATGCTTTGAGGCAGAGGTTTGCTGTGACTTAAACAACAGTCTCTTGAAATTACAGGTAGGTGAGATACTGAAATAATACTAAGGCAAGGTAGTTAAATGGTGACAAGTTTGAATTCAGACAATAGGACTGGGCTTTTAGGTCACTCATTATGATTAACATCTTATCTTTCTACAGGAAGGAATAGTTTTGTTAAGTTATAAGGTCTGACTTAAGAGATCATATATAAATGCATATAACTGGATGGGTAAATATTCATAAAAGTGGGAATTTATCTGCATTATTTGGTATTTTAAATATATTAAGTGATTTGTATAAATTATACTCATTCCTTTTTTCCTGAAATCTCAAAGTAGTTAGACATCAGTTGTTTCATGTATGCTGGACATATTTCTGTGGAACATAAGAGTAGTTTTTATGTTGGCTTCATTTTAATATCTGAAGTATTACAAAGTAATACAAAAGTTCTTGCAAATTCAAGCTGGACTGTGAAGTAAGTTAAATGGGCTATGGTCTTTTTTTTGGGGGGGTGGGCATTCGTGAGGAGGGTCTAGTGTTTTTTCTAAATATGTTGCTGTTTTTACATTACCTTCCTTAATTATTTGGCCCCTATCTCTAAGATTAAAATATGAACAGTAATTACTCTGTTCTTCTCCTATGTTTGTGGAATTTTCCAAAATACTCTGCTCATATTGTCATTTGGCTCCATCATAACAAATCAGCACTTAGATATTTTTATAGCAAGTCCTTAAGACCTTCCAAACCCTCAATCGATTGTGTGACATTTTCAAGTGCTAAAATAGTTCAAATATTTTCCTATATCCTGTGTCCTCCTCATTTATTCACATCTGTGTTTGCCACTAATTAATGCCATTTCTTTCTTCTTCTTCAAACATGAAAGTTTTAGAAACATCTCCACTTAAAAATATCTAATCTATACCAGTGTGTCTTTAATATGGTGCAGGGTAATTTGGCCACCTTGAATCTTTTGTTGTTTTTTCCTAGAGTAAGAATATTTTGAGGTCATTCTTCCAGAAACTTCTGTGAAGTTGGATCTATATTGAGAAGAGTTAGTAAATATTTGTTTATAATTATCATTATCAATATTATTATTAATTTAGGCACAGCTATGATTTTTAAGACAAACTCCAAGCTGGGTGGTGGTGGCGCACACCTTTAATCCCAGCACTTGGGAGGCAGAGCCAGGCGGATCTCTGTGAGTTCAAGGCCAGCCTCGGCTACCAAGTGAGTCCCAGGAAAGGCACAAAGCTACACAGAGAAACCCTGTCTTGGGAGACCAAGAAAGAAAAAAAAAACACCTCCAATTGTAGCTTTCCTTTTGACTTTTCATATATTGACCCAAAAGAGTCAACTAAAAAAATCAAAGAATAAAATTTAATTAAAATATTTTTTTGAGATTTTTATGAACCTTATACTACCAAGTTCTCTTTTTCTCAGCAAATTATTCAAGTGAATGGTCTACTTTATTGAGGTGTAGGTGTGTATGTTAGGGTTTCACATTTATTTTCAGTCATGCTAGAAGAGAATTATATTATGACTATTATAAGTTTATTATGTTTTCTTTCCTTACAGTTTATTTTCATGTGCACAATAAAACTTGTTTACAACAGAAAGCTCTATAAAGAGCCATCATTCTTAATTTATCCTCTCTCTCTCTCTCTCTCTCTCTCTCTCTCTCTCTCTCTCTCTCTCACACACACACACACACACACACACACACACACACACATACACACAATGTCCATTTAAAATCTCTCAGATTTACTGGTTAGTGGGTATTTAAAGGAGGTCTTACAGAGCACTATCAAATATAGAAATGCTATCCACACATAAAGATTCTAGATTGTAAATGGATGATCCAGAAATGTTGAAGGAAACAAATCATGCAGGCAAAAGCATCTCATAAATCCACATAGTGTGCTGTAATATTTACATACTATCTGTTTTCCATATGTATACAGGACACATAGGGTACAAAAGCAACATCTCTTCCTTCTTATTTCCCTCCACTGTGAAACATTTAGGGCATTCCAGTAAGCCAACAATTGAACAAGAAAGTCATGCAAGAATTGTAAAAAGCAATAGGAAAAGGAGTCTATATTTTTGCAAAACACTGCTTTCAGTCCAGCAGCAGAAACTATGCATGGCTGTTTATCTTGGTTCTCCTGCCCCTCTGCACTGTCCAACATGGGTTGGCTGGCTGCACAGCTTTCCACAGTGGCTTACAAGAGCTTCACTATTCATTAGGGCAATGAGGAGATGCTTTTGAGTTTGTTGAGTTAAAAGCTCCATTTAGTCTTTCACTCAAAATGCTTATGTAACTTAAATATTTTTAGTGCCCAGGAGTTCAAAGAAGCTAATGTGTTGTGATTCAAAATGACAAATAGAACACACTAAAAACAGCATTAGAATGTTTTCCTAAGTAAGTTTCAGGGAAATGTGTGGTGATGTGAATGGAACTCCACATAGCACTTGGCCATCTGAGCACTTCCTTCCTTGTGCTCAGGCCTGAATGACTCATTGTGCCTGACCCTCCTGGTCCCCAATGGGTCTGAGCCTGACCACGAACCAGAAGTTAGCAGAGCAGGGTTTCATTTGTGGCTCCCAGGTGACAGAAAGGAAATACTCCTTTTGGTAATTTATTGATGAGCTAAGCCTACACATATATGCCCATGTCCCCCCTCAGCCATCTTCACCTTTATTCTGGTCTTGAATGATAGCCAGTGAATTCTTCCTAGGAACAAACTCTTATTGAGGGATGAGGTATTTACAAACTTACATAATTAATCCATTTTAAGGAAGAAATTAAGAGGCATTTCTATCATATGAACACTGTAATTAGGAAACTATCTGAGATAGAATAATATCTCATAATAATATCTCTCAGTAACATTCTGGACTTTTTTATTACAATGACATTTGATTTACAAAAATCTTATTAGTGGAAATATCACAGTCTTGACTCACTTGCTAATATGATCATTTGTGACACAAAAAAGTCCTTTGAGAGAAAGGCAGTAATTAGTGAACTGCAGATGCTACCTCAAAAATGAAGACTTCTTTATAAATACTGAATACCATTCAAACACTTGAAACAAGCACAGTAGATTTGCAAAGTAAAATTGGAAACTCTGTTTTCACCTTAAATACAATGAGTACTTGAGATTTGGTGATTGCCATATAATTTCTATCAACTATAAAGCAAAACTAAGGAGAAGCTCCCTACACACACACTCTGGAAGAATGTTAGCACAGAGAGAACAGCAAGTTCCTACTTGGTCAGGCAACACAATATTTTTCTTACAGCAAAGTAATAAAATATAGATTTTATGTGAAAATCTCTTTTTAATATTTGAGGAAATCCACATGGATTTCATTCTAAGAAGTTCTAGGCTGCAAACCATGAGCTCACTTTGATTTAGTTAAATAATTGATATATACTGAGAAAAATAAAAAGCCATCCTACAAAAATATATGTGACTATATAATTTGATATGCTAACTAATCCTTCAGGGCATATCTAGAACCATATTCTTCAAGAATAGTCTGTCCTCTGTGTTTTAATCAGCGTATTTAACATGAATTTCTTTTTTGCTATTTTTTCTCTTCCTCGTAGCCCTACGACATGTTGCTGTCAACCTGCTCCCCACCCCAATACCAGGGTCTGTCTGCCGTCCATGACATCATGTTTCCTTTTAATATTCTTCCTCTATTTGAAATGTAAATGTTATTCTATTGAAGAGAGTTTCTGGCCATTTACTTTTTTTTTCCTTCTATCACAATAGCAATGGAGGGATTAAAGGTAGGCTTATTGACTCACTTGAGAAAGAGGTCAACTCTGAAGAACCCTGAGCTATCTTCCCAATCCCAGGTTCAAATCACATGAATGTTTCTGTAAATTGTACAAGCAACTGATTTTTCTTGCCAACTTTTCTGTTTCCATCTTCCAATGGCATTTGCATTTGACATGAAGTTCATGTGTTAAATTTCAGGTAACTTTCTTTTTCATGCTTATTCACCTTAATATTATCATTTACTACATTAATCAACTTTTTTCTATTGTTGATTGTGGAATTTACTTACTTCCTGTTCCTTAGCATTCAGAAAAAAAAAGTGTATAAAAAAATACAAATTTCATGCTTGCAAAGTGTCAATGGCTCAGACTGTTTTCCTATACTTCCTAGTAAGATGAAACCTTTAGAATAGAATACTTTTCTTTTCAGGATTATTCTTCTCTCATCACTATTTAAGAATAATATAAGAATACATTTATTGGGTGGGTGGTGGTGGTGCACACCTGTAATCCCAGCACTCCAAAGGCAGAGGCAGGTTTATCTCTGTGAGTTCGAGGCCAGCCTGGTCTACAGAGCTAGTCCAGGACAGGCTCCAAAGCTACAGAGGAACTCTGTCTTGAAAAACTAAAAAAAAAAAAAAAAAAAACCTAAAAAAAGAATACATTTACTAATATAACGTTATCAACATAAAAGGTGTAAAACTTTCTCAACTAATTCTTTCAATGTATGGATATAGATACATATAGGCGTATTTATTGAAATACTTTGGCCACCACTTGTTTAATAATAATAATAACATGCAGTAAGCATGATATGCATGTGGCTTCGGCAAATGGAGCATACTGGAGTAAGCAGAGAAGCACATTTTACAATAGCTTATATCCACATCCAAGTAAAACCTTCAAATGCTTGTCTTTGAAACTCCCTGAAATGAATCTTTTTTTCTGCTTCTTGATCATCCAAAGTCAATATTCTGTTTTATGGATATAGCATGGAATTAAGAACCTAAAACATTGTTATGGTATTTAATGTTTGTAAGAACCAGAAAGAGAAACATTCATCGAATTCTTATGAGGTAGGATTTAAAATAATTTTTGCAAATAAGAAAATTTATGTAAAAGAAGTAACTCAGACCAACCACAACACAGTTATGAAGGAGAATATGTGCTTGAATCCAGGTGGTGGTCTGGCTCCTGCCTCCATTTGTTGTGATGAATGTGCATATGACTGTGGTAGGAAGAATGTACATCCCCATTTGTGACAGAACTATCTGAAAGAAAGAGCTATTTCTTGTATTCTACACTAACTAAATTATTGGTGAAATTATTAAGGCCACTCCACGTAGTTAAAAGGGAGGTTTATTTTGTGGGGTACTTACAAATGAGGGGGTAGGTTACAGGGTCTGGCAAGGGTATAGTGCAGTCAGGCCGTGTTCTCTGGAGAACTCTGCTCGGTCTACCTCCAGCATCCAGAGTCCGGGAACCAAGTGCGAGAGACCTCTTCCCGATCCTTGGTCTTCTGCTTCCTCCTGCGCCCTGCCTTGTGGGCGTGACCATTCCCGAAGCCTCAATGGGGGTTGGAACTTCCAGGCCAATGCTGGGATGGCTATCCACTACACTAAATTACACATATTTTCTACGCTTCTTATGAGGCAGAACATCTAGTGATAGAGCAAACCTCATTGTAGTGGGAAAGCAAAGAGAGAATGAGAAGAAGCCTCCATGAACAAGGTAAGTCCATGAAAACTAGACGTCTTCAATCATGTCCTGCCTCCCATGTCTCCATCTTCTCCCAGTAACCATGCGATAAAAAACTATCAGAAGATTAATGTACTGATTAGTTCAAAACTCTTATATTCTATCACTCTTCCAAAGGTCCAGCTCTGAGCATTGCTACCTTGGGAACCATGACTTCAACACTCAAGGTTTTGGGGGACATTTCAGATTCAAATAAGAACAGGCCAGATGCTAAGTATTTCGGGTTTCATAACTAATTTTTCTGACCTTGCAGTTGAAGGCAGGCATTGGTAGTAAGGATAACTGTAACCACATACAAATAAATACGTTGTTACAAAATCAGACAGTAACAGCTTTGTTTGGACTGCAGTATGTCCATGACCTAGAGCTCTGATTATTTCCTGGAAGTCTATACCAGACATGATCTGCCGTTTACCACTTGTTATCACTTCAAGAATTACATCATTTTATTTTATTTTTGTATAGGAAATATGATAATTTCAAAATGTTCTTTGCAAAAGGGCACATTCATATAGATTTTTACTAGTTTTCCCAAGGAAAAGGTTCGCAGTCTGATCAATGATATCAAGGTTTTGGAATAATAGTAACCAGACAGTGGGTTAGAAACACATTGATGTGAAGCTTAAATTATTCTCCACATATTATTAAATATAATTTCTAACAAAGGTATTTAATTCCTGGATGTGCCACTATAACATTTCCAAGTATGGACAACCATGCCATTTTTCCCCTCAGGGGGTGAAGATTTTAAACTGTTTGTTTCATGGTATAATCTCTCTACTACTCCTGTTTACCACAGATTTTTAACCCCACGATTTTTATTTATTTCCTTCATGACTCTTCCTAAAATCTTGTTCTTCCTAACATATTCCTTTCATTCTTAGTATACTGTGGCTAGATTATTCTTCATAAATAGCTCTCATGCTTAAGTTCTATAAAACCTCTACTCAGGCATTTGATCTTACATTTATGAAAAGCACTTTACATAAAATCACTTCATGATTTATTTTTTATTTACATGTCTGTATGTGGGTATGCCACATGTGCTCATGTGTCCATGGAAGTCAGATGAAGACATAGGATTTCTTGGAGTTCAAATTTCAAGAGGGTGTGACCTGTCTCATGTTGTTACTGTCCCTTTGAAGATTACCAAATATGCTTAATGGCTGAACCATCTATCTAAACCTATTGTAAATAACTTTATACATTGTTCCTTAATGAACATTTTGGTACTTTAAAATCTCTGCTCTCCACTTTCTTTCTCTACTACTAAGTAGATGGCAGTTATGCTCTAATAAAATAAAAATACAAGTGTGTTACTTACAAACTTGTTACATTGAACATTCCCTCAAGCTCCTTATTGTTGTAAGAAATTATTTTCTGACGTTTGGAAAGTCCAGTGTGTACTTCTGCTCCCAGCCTCAGAAGATAACATCACCTTTGTAGTATAACATCCCTTGTCCCCTCAGCTAGTAGCTTTCTCCTTCTTTTGTATAATACTGTTGGAAGAGGGAGGAGAAAAGCATTTCTACTGAATCAGTGTTTATAGTTATTGTATTTTCTTTTCACACTAAAATGTGCATGTGTGTGTGTGTGTGTGTGTGTGTGTGTGTGTGTATTTGATGCTTTGCAACTACTCAGCTCTGTCCTTGTAATTGAAAGCTAGCCATAAAAGCAGTAAGAGTGAGTGTAAATAAGTACAAATAATCATTTAGAGTCACAAAACTAAGCAATGAGAGAGGGGGGAGAGTATGTGTATGTGTGATTTGTTAAGCATAGAATAAATTTATGAACGTTCATAGAATTTATAGAGAAAACATGGATACATATGAATGTATGGAACAAAGTTGCAAAATCCAGAGAAATTCTGCACTGAGTAATGAAGAATCACAAAAAAAAAGTGAATCTAAGCCGGGCAGTAGTGGTGTACACCTTTAATCCCAGCACTTGGGAGGCAGAGGCAGGCAGATCTCTGTGAGTTCCAGGAAAGGCACAAAGCTATACAGAGAAACCCTGTCTCAAAAAAACAAAAAACAAAAACAAAAATGAGTCTGGGAAGATGAGTAGAAGACCCATGAAATCTGAGTTGCAACTTATCCATTCCATTCTTTCTTTAGAAAAGAACCCCAGTATGCTGGATACACAGATGGAACATCCCTTAAGCATTCAGGAGGGTGGAATCTCCCAGGGAATTAGCATAGGGAGGATATCAAGGTCAAAGTCAGCAAGCAAGGCAACAGTTACCCAAAATGGGGGCCAGGAGTCTACAGGTCCCCCCCCCCTTTTACTAAAAAATGAGCTTCTGACTTAGGTTGCATGGGACGTCCATCAGCAGGTCACCTTACCTGTCATAGAGACACTTGTCCAGGCCACAGAGGTAGAACACCTCTTAGGTTGGTGAGCATATTGGGCATTAACAGCTTAGATGCAAGAATGTAAAACATCAGAAGCGGGGTTGGGAATTTAGCTCAGTGGTAGAGCCCTTGCCTAGCAAGTGCAAAGCCCAGGGTTTGATCCTCAGCTACAAACAAAAAATAAACAAACAAACAAAACAAAACAAAACATCAGAAGCAAACTTCTGCCCATCGGGGTTCTACCATTGTGATGTAAGCCTGTATTTAAGACCTCCTCCCTCCTTCAATAAATGGCATTCGGCATTCAAAATAAAGAAGAGGGGGTCAAGATCATGATGGGGAAACCCACAGAGACAGCTGACCAGTGCTAGTTAGAACTCACTGACTCTGTACTGACAGCTCAGGAACCTGCATAGGACTGAACTAGGCCCGCTGAATGTGGGTGACAGTTGTGTGGCTTGATCTGTTTGTTGGGTCCCTGGAAGTGGGGCCAGGACTTATCACCAGGTGCATGAACTGGCTTTTTGGAGCCCACTCCCTGTGGTGGGATAAATTGCTCAGCCTTAATACAATGGGGAGGGGCTAGGCTCTCCATCAACTTGGTATGCCAGACTTTGGTGACTACCATGTGAGGCCTTACCCACTCTAAGGAGTGCAGGGGGGTAGAGTGGGAGGGAGTTGAGGAGTCGGGAGAAGGGGAGGAGGGAGGGAGAACTGGGTTGGTATGTAAAACGGACAAAATTTTAATAAATAAAAAAAAAAACATACCTGAGACAAAATGATTTCTCAATAAAATTCCAGAGTTACCACATTTGTTCCATCTCTTATCCACACAGAACCTTAAATACTGTATTCTTCACTGATTCTAATCCTACATCAGAGTAGGAACCTGGGAAATGTTGGAGCTATATTGATGCAGTCAGGAATCTCCACCCAGGGTTGGGAAGTGATATAAACTTAGAGTAAACTTAGACCAAATGCTCTGCTAACACAATTTCCTGTAGAGAAAGCAGGTGTCCTATCATTAGTCCATCAGTGTTAGTTAAGAAGAGACCAGCAGATAACTGTTCTTCCATTCATGCTTGATTTAGTTCTCACCTAGGGGTAGACAAGCCTGTTGATTCCTATTAAAACAACTTTGACAGTATGTCAGAGAAAACCTTTAAAAGCCACATTATTTTATTCCCTATATGATATCTTTCTAATTATAAACCAAAAAAATTTTAATTATACAAATGTATATGTCTTATGTTAACACATACATCTATATAGTAAACATTTGAGCATAAATATTTTTATTACTAAATAAAATATATAACCCAGATTTTTCTGTGAAATAGTCATAGTTATTTAGAATTCTGTTGGTCCATAATCACCTTGTGAAAATATCATCACTGCCTGTCTATACAGACCTCCAGGTCTTCTAAAGTTGGTATTGAGATTAAAGGCATGTATCTCCATGCTGGCTATATCCTTGAACACATAGATATCTGCCTAGATCTGCCTCCCAAGTGCTGGGATTAAAGGTGTGCACCACCACCACCCAGCCACTGCTATGGCTTGCTATTAGCTCTGACCCCCAGGCAACTTTATTTATTAACATACAAATAAAATCACATTTTAGTACAAATGAAATATCACCATAAATGGATGGGAAAAATATTTTAAATATATTTTGAAATTTTCATTAGCAGTAGAATTGAATGTCTTAGTTTTTAGCCAATAATATCTTGAACTACAGGGCCTTAAACACGTGAAGAGGGAAAAAAAATCTAAGAAATATTCTCAACTTTTTATTCAACTCTAGTACAATATTTCTGTTTTAAAATGAACTTTAAAAGAGAATCTTCCTAAATGTTCCCCATAAATGGTTTGTCCAGAATAGCAATGCACTATACAGTAATATGTTTTTACAATAGCAATGCCTCTCTTGTACTGAAATAATTGGGAGACTGACTACTTGAATTCATGATGGAGCCTTTCAAAAACATAATAGCAAATTTTGTGACCTCTGTGATTATTTTCAGAGCTGAGATAAGCTTTCCCTCTAATGAGCACTGACAAGATAAAATCTAATGTGCCAGAAACAATAGACCATATCTTCAATTTAAAAACTCATTTGAAATTCATTCTACTCCACATTAATATTAAATGTCACCATGGTCATACTGAGTTCCAGTGTCTAACAAATACAAGTATTTTTGAAGTAGTCATTGTTATTGCAATACCAATGATCTTAAATGGGTAGAGCTTGATATGTCACTATTATGTTCTTTTATCAATGAAATCCACCCATTACTTTCAGTATATTTGCTATTATTTTCATAATTTTAAAAAAGTATGCAATCAGATAATGCTGGGTTAGAAAGAACAAGCATTGCACATCTTTGATAATACCTTAGAGACTACTGTGCATCATTGATTTGGCATAAGGAGCATAAATCTTTGGTCCTCTGAAAAAATATACTAACCAGAGGAACAAAAACCATTGTACATAAATATCATGGGGAGCAATCCATAGAAGAGGCTAATGGGATGGGTACAGGAAGTCCTTTCTGTGTACACAATGGAACCTAAGTTTCTTGTTAGCTTCTGGTCTTTGGACCGTCAAAGACCTATTTCATGATTGATAGTTGGTTATATTCAATTTATCTTTTACAAAACTATCTTTTCTTAGTTTTTTACATAACATTTGAAAAATTCTTTTGAAGTTTATGCTAGTCTGTGTTGTATTTTGTAGAGAGCTGCGCACAGCCGCACCCATAAGATGGTGCCGGCTTCCGCCCCCACCTTCCCAATGGTGAGTGCTCTCGGGAGTAAACAACTCCATATTTGGCTTAGTCCTAGGATATGGCTTGCTTCCGTGAACCTGGACCTATCTGCAGTGCCCACGTGGCAGGCTGGGGTTGGCCACCCAGGGACTATTTAGGTCGTGGGCGGGCTTTCCCCAGGGTCAGAAGATTGTTCAAGGTTCCTGAGTAAACTGCTGAAAGAAGAGCTCGGTGTTGCGTCTTCCTTGCTGGTCGAGGCGGTCGTGACAGTATTTCACATGACAGTAGTTATGTAGATTAATGTGAAATGGCAACCTTAGACCAAAAACATACAACTACTTTTTTTATACTATCCATTCAACTTCAGTTCATGGGATGTATGAGCCCAACACTTACATCACATAGAATTGAAATGTCTAAAAATAGAGTCATTATACCTCACTAAGATGATAGACTTCTTGAAAGAAATTAAAGTAGGAGATGTCATGAATATCAAAATAAAAATATTTATGACAAGAGGGTTTTGTTGATCAATAATAGAACATGAGCACCAGAGTGGGCAAGTTGACAGACCCAAAGGCAAAAGAAAAGCATTTTCCTTAAATTGAAAGTTTGGGAGATGTAAAACAAGATAGTGATTCTGTGTGCTGTTAATGAGGAGCCATTATCCTTAAAATTCATGTACAGATGGAAGCAGTTGGCAAGGTGTTCATTTATAGTCTTACAGAACCATCATTGTTCCAAAGGAGAAAATGTAACAGTCTGAAGTAAAATGCTGAGATCTTCTCCATACAGAAGGTAACAACACCTGGAGTTGTAACCTTGTCCCATGATGCATGTGATAAGGCTCTCCAGAAAACAATGAGCTTCCTGTGTTCACATAATTATCATTGGAAATAGGGGACAGGGCATTTCACTTTGCTCATGTGAACCCTGGTGAGAGCCAGGCAAATATATCCATTGCCCCACTACCTAACACTTTCCATTCTTCCTTGCTTCCTTTTAGTGGTTCTGACATTTAAACCACTCTAGTGAGAAGGCTTTTTTATACCGCTTATCTGTCACTATTATGTTTTAACCATGATAAATAAATTTCTGACTTAAAAAAAATTCTTCATCTGGTAGTTGTTGTTAGAAAGTGTTTCACTGCATGTTAAAATTTGAGTTAATTTAACTTTGGGCACATTAAGACCACATAATCATTCCAAACTACAGAGTGAAAATCTCCCCCTCTAATCCATGCAGCTGTACTACACTGCTCTTAAGCCTTGTTTAAGGTAAAATTACCCATTGCTATTTTTCAATTTTTTTAAACTTCTATGTCTCTGTGAACATCCACGAAAATATATATAATGTTTTTTCCCACCAATTAAAAATAATCCAACCTGTGACACACAGTGTTTTATACTTGGCTTTACATCAGGCATGACACAAATATTAATATATCCACATGAAAATAACATCCAAATTCTTTTGTGTAGCTTTGATTGTAAACCTGTCACTATTTTGTGTGTGTTCTGTAATTTATTTGGCTAATCTACAAATGACAGCTATTTAGGTAATTTCCAAACTTTTGCATTAAAAAGTTCTTCAATAACTAAACTTGGATACATTAATGTTTTTAGAAATAAATTATTGTATTGAATACTAAGATTATAGTGGGTTACTGATTTGAAGCTATGGATAATATGCAAGGAATCAGTATGAGTCTTAGAGGCATAGCATGCTTTTATATTAATATTATACTCTAATATTTAAAAAAATTAATTGTACCACTGACCTCCAAAAAATAGCTGTGTGATTTTTGAGAAAATTATTTAAAATGATGAAGAATCAATTTTTTTGTTTTGGTTTTGGTTATGCAGTATGAACTTAGGGCTTCATGGATGCTCAGTACTTGCCCTGTCATGGACTATACCCAGATCTATGAGTTAATCAGTTTCATGAAGGATGGTAGTCATATCTACCATCTGTAAAGTCATTTTAAATGCCAAATAAATAAATAAATAAATAAATAAATAAATAAATAAATAAATAAATACTGAGTGTTCAAATATTCTGAGGACAAATTGTCTGTAACAAAGTAAGAGTCATTGATATTTAAAAGAGTAATGAGATTGCTTATATTTAATATTTTTATGAAATAATTGGTTTAAGTATAGGCTGTTATTGATTTCATGGTTTTAAA
Source organism: Onychomys torridus (assembly GCF_903995425.1). NCBI lineage: Eukaryota > Metazoa > Chordata > Mammalia > Rodentia > Cricetidae > Onychomys > Onychomys torridus. The sequence goes on from NC_050449.1 coordinate 77,995,208, forward strand.
TACCTAGTAATTAGGATGGTTTACAGCTTCATTAGTTAATAGAGATTCCTAGAGCAAGTTTTGAAATCAATGATAATGGATTTAAAACCATATTTGCAGTTTTTCTTAGGGTTTTCTGTAATTGGTTTGGTATTCTTCAAGGCTCAGTGCTGAAGAATTATGCCATTTCTGTTTGTTTATCATGATGACATGATGATTATGAACATCAACCTGCAGCCTTGTTTGGCAGTATCATTTTTCATGAGGTCATCATCTCTGTGATGTTTAGCCAATAATAATGTTAGACCACACTGAAATGACTGAGTAGGACGGGTGATCTAATGGTCCCTTTTGAATTGTCAAATCCCTATTGCCACATCAGGGTATGTTTTATCTGAAAATATATACATATTTCATGTGGGCCATTCAATTTATTATCCTACTGGGTAAAATTAGAAAGGGAAAATGAGTACTACTTAGCAATATTTCTAGGGAATACGAGTTAAATTTACTTTCAAGCAAAGTAAGAGGAACTGTCAACTGGCATATATCTAGACACTACTGGGGGAGCTTTAAGTCTTTCCTATTTTATAATAAAATTAAGTATAAGCAGAATCTTTAGTATTTCTTCCACTTTCCAGTCCTCCAGCAGTAGACTTTCTTGGCTTTTGCTCACTCTCATTGGAAGACAACCTATATTGACCATTTTCAACATTGGTTGTCTAGATTTTTTTCAGTGAGCAGAGAAATAGGTTGAGAAATGTAAGAGATCTTGAAAGTTTGCTTAAAAGGCTCAGAAGGATGGAAGTGTTTTGGTGCAGAGTGTCCTTAAGTGATGTGGAGAATGCAACAGTTTGAGCAGGTATTCTATTCTGAGCTCAGCTAGTAACTGACAGGTCAACTTCCCCATCTTGAAGTGAAGCCACTGGTTTTTTCTTTTTGTTTTTTTTTTTGTTTTGTTTTTTTGTTTTGTTTTTTGTTTTTTGTTTTTTTCCTCCTCTGGAAACAGGAGAGTCCAGTTGGTGGTATTTAAAATTATGTCACTGTTGTCTTTCAGATGACAATTAATTGAATATTTAAACCTTTTATAGCTCCTATGGGTAAAGTAATTCACAAGCATGAAGACCTTGTTTAAATCCCCCCCCCCCAAAAAAAAAAATCCCAAAGAAAGCCAGAAGTGACAGCTGTTGTCCCCAGCAGACTGGAGCCCTCAGAAGCCATAGGACAAGCAGCCTGCCACACACAACAGCAATCATGGTGGAAGGAGAAGACTACCTTCCATACATGTATGGCACAAGTGTTCCTATATTCACACATATAATACACATAGGGCCCTACACACAGATTTTTAAAAAAAACAAACAGGTTCTGATAAATTATAAATACAGTTTTATAATTTATGTTTGTTCTCTTGAGAAATCAATAAACATGTCAAAAAACACTGAACCTGCTAGAAGGGGCAATATGGGAAACTATCTTTTGTTCTGTCTTGAGAATTTACTTTTGTTTATTATTTCACACATATATTGTGTGTGTGTGTGTGTGTGTGTGTGTGTGTGTGTGTGTGTGTGTGAATCTGTATCATAGAATCTGGAGGTTATAGGACACCTCTCCAGAATGGGTCTTCTCCCTCCAGTACGTGGCTTTCCAGGATGGAACTCAAGTTTTCAGGCTTGGCATCGAGCACCTTTACCCAGTGAACCATCTACCTGGTCTTGTCCTAAAAATTCACATAATGCTTATTCATTTCCCTATAGTTCTCTGTCTTTCCTGTTGTATGGTTGCTCACAAATTCATGGCTGCTTTATTTCCCAGGAAGTTCATATCTTTATGTTCCTTTTTAGTAACTATGGTAGTTTGAATATATTTGGCCCCCATAAGCTCATAGGGAGTGACACTATTAGGAGGTGAGGCCTTGTGGGAGGAAGTGTTGTCTTGGAGGAGGCTGGATGACACATACCTTTAATCTAGACCTTGAGGCTGAAGGACACACCTTTAATCTGGGGCACACCTTCTGTGGGGTTGGGCTTTGAGGTCTTTTTCTCAAGCTGCACTAAGTGTGGCAGTCAGTCAACTGACTTCCTGTTGCCTGCAAGATCTAGGGCACTTGGCTATTTCTCCAACACCATGCCTGCTTTCATGCTGCCGTGCTCCCAGCCATGATGGACTGAACCTCTGAACTGTAAGTGAGCCACCACAAGTAAATGTTTCTTTCATAAGAGTTCATGGTCATGGTGTTTCTTCACAGCAATAGTAAACCCTAAATAAGACAGTAACCAATAGAAATTAGTTACCTACATAGGAAAAGACCAGAATTTAGAACAATAAAAATCTTCCAGTAAACATTACAATTGTTAATTTCTTAAATAATGGTTAAGTTCTGGGTTATTTGAAAAGAATCACCACAGCTGAATCATGTAATGATACAGTCAAGGAAAGGGATAGCAGCCTGTGTTTTCAAAAATATATCCTTTTTGTTGTAGATGCTATTGAATGTTGCCATAGACAATGGGTTGAATTGTTCCCATCTGGCTTCTGCTTATGTGTGGTGAAATGACATACTATTGAAAATGCAGAAAATAATTTGACCAATTATTGGGCATTGCAGAATATTTAACCATGTAAAGATGTGTTGCATTTGTTTAACTACATAAAAATGTGTTGCTATTTTACCTTGCCTAGCTAAGGCACCTGATTGATCTCATAAGAAGCTGAATGGCCAATAGCAAGGGAGGAGTTATAGGCAAGACTGTCGGGCAGGGAGAGTAAGTGAGGAGGAAATTAGGCTCAGGGGAAGAAAGAAGAGACACCAGGGAGATGCCAGGGGCCAGCCAGCCAGACACTGAGTAATCAGGAAAGTAGGACATACAGAATGAAAGAAAGGTAAAAGGCCCCAAGGCGAAACATAGATGAATAGAAACAGGTTAAATTAAGTTATAAGAGCTGGAGGAACAAGCTGAAGCAAAGTCCAAACATTCATAATTAATAAGAAGTCTTAGGTCTTTATTTGGGAGCTGGTGGGTGGCCCAAAGGAAATTTCAACAACAAAACTTGAGATCCTACTGCCTCTGCCTCCTTCAGCAAATATTACTCGTGTGCATCACCTCAGCTGTCTACTTCCTGTCCATCTCTTTACCTCTTCCAGATGCTCGATGATTACTTTCTGTCAACTAATTGCTAACTCAGCCTCCTGACCCAAGGTTAATTTTATTTAATTAATGAAAATACAAACTCACAGTTCACAGCATGATCGAATATAGCCCAACAATCTAGCTTTTAAACTGAGGTATAATTAATCTGATTAAGTTTCTCAGAACTAAATCCACAGAACTGTTTATTGAAGTACTATCACTAGGGAAAGTGTGCCTAAATGTCAGGCATGTTTATTTGTGGAGCAACAGATAATGTAATAATTTTACATCATTTATTTTACTAAAAGCGACATTTGCTTTTCCTCTGAAATTAAATAGCAACATTTGGATTGTTATGATTCATAAAGATAAGTGAAGGCTTCTGCCAACTGCATCCTTTGTCTTTTATGACTAATTCAGATATAAGAACTAGGCAAGAAGGAGCACATAGATTTTCTCTCAGTTCCTATTAAAAAGAGAGAGAGAGAGAGAGAGAGAGAGAGAGAGCGAGCGATAGGATGACACTAAATCCAATTAAAAGTTGCGAAGCCCTTTCCTCATCAGAAGCCCAAGGAATACCTCTTGAGTTGGTACCAAAAAACAGAATCCCAAAGTTTTATTCAAAATCTTTTTCTAATATAAATGACTTTGGGGATAGTAGAGATGGCTCATTGGGTAGAGGTCCTTGATATTAAACCTAGTGACTGAGTTCCATCCCTGGATGGAAGGAGAAAATTGACTCCAGTCAGTTGACCTCTGACATGCACATTGTGGCACACATGCCCACACACATACATAAACTAAATAAACAAATGTAATACAGAATAATAAAAATGAACAGGTCTCAAAATATGCAATTTAGAGATCAGAAAAGACATAAAAATGAACTGGTCACAAAATATTTACAAACTTAATTTCTACATATATCTAGGGTTTTTTTTTCTTCAAATAATGTTAAAATGTACAACATACATTCATTAAAAATTCGCCTTTAGTTTTTTGAATACATTGCAATGTGATTCTGGAAGGACTATGAAAAGTTTGGTGAAATGGGTTGTATTAGTCACTTTGTGGCCATTTTCTCATTCAGATATTCTTTTGGCCAAATGAAGAAGGTACTGCTTGAAGGGTCATTTTATAATTGAGGAAAGAAAGGTCTTCCATGCCTAACTAACTTGCCAAAAGTAACAAGAAAGCATCAAAAACAGAACTCAAATTCCAGTTGAACTCTGTGGAACTGCCTTCATTTAATGTCACCCTCTATCAAAGGACTAATCATGTGTTTTTGTAGTAGATACTTAGAGTAGTGTTTTGGCTGGACTGTTCAACTGGGTCATTGACACAGAAACAGTGCAATGACAATATCAGTTGTGGACGGTTGAAGCCACAGCCCAGGTTTAAAAGAACCTGCGGCTCTTTGAAAGAACTAGGGTTTGATTACCAGAACCTGCACGATCGCTCACAATCATCTGTAACTCCAGTTTCAGAAGATCTGTCACCTTCCAGCTTTCCAAGGTACTGAATGTATGTGGTACACAAATGATCATACAATCAAAATATTCATATGCATAAACTAAAGTTTGAAGATCTTTTTTTAAAATAACAGTGATAATGGGTTGTCATCATGTGGAAAGCAGCACTGCCTGGGCTATTTAATTATCTTAACTAAAACTCAATGTGGGAGGCTTTGTTACTGTCTTTGTTTTCAGTATTAGGGAACTGAGGTTTCAAAGGTTGGTTGCCTTGTACTTCTACCATATATGTGAATTGAAGCTGAGGCAGGAGCCCAACACCAGATAGATCTTTTCAGTAAATATTGTGTAGTACTGTGTGCTTCACAAATTATTTAAGAAATTTAAATATTTCTTTTTTTTAATTAAAGGCAAAGATGCATCTGATAATTTGACTTTATCAGGAAAAGATACATTTAATAAGTCAACTTTAATGAGGATCTATAGAGAGCTATAATATCCAGACAAACACACAATAAATAAAAACCTACTGAAAAAAATTAAACCTGACATGAAACCCAGAAGTAACAAGAAGACAGACATAAATATTTTAAATAAAATTTTTTTATTTGCCTATTATTAAATTTACACTACATTAAAGCCATGAGGCCCTTAGTAGTATAGTAACAGACTTCAATATTTTAAATAAATGCTTTGCCTTAGTTTTTATAATTTGATTTTCCTTTGGTTTATATATTTTAGTGGAGAAGAAGAAATTACAAACAAGAGCCTGAGGGAAGAGAAAATAAGAAAGATAACTATAAGGGTTGACATCAAAAGCAAGAGGAAAAAGCATCAAGTTAATAATGGTCTGGTGTTTTCTCCATAACAAGCTTCCCTACGTAATTTAGCTGCATGAAGCCTGTAATTCTTGTCATTATTTTTGCTAGATGAGAGTTACTAAAAATAGCTGTGTATTGAGTGTACATATTTCCAAATATTGTGAAGTCAGTGACCATGAATTTAGAAACATTTCTTCTGAAAATAATCCTTTAGCTCACAGTAAATTTAAAAAGTTGCATTTAGTTTTAACAATTCTTTTATTCAATAGTTCATTGACTGTCTTACAGAATTAATGGTTTTCCTCCAACATGCTATACTCAAGGCCCGTATTTGGAGCTAATATTTTGATCAAAATAAAATTAGATTTTTTCTAAAACACTAACACTATTGGACCAACAGAAGTTTGCAAAATAAGTGAATTGACCATCTTATAGGAAATATGTTACTAAATTGAGTTTAAAGTTAGTTGCACAAAATTGCAATTAGAATGGATAGGTTGGCATACACACATATCTCCCTGCTTAAGTTCTGCTTAAAGAATAAAATGTGGTTACTCTATAAGATCAAAACATAGAAGGGAGTAAGTAATTAAAGATAGATTACCTCAATTAAAAAAAAATTGGTGGCAATAGAGTGGTGGTGTTTGAGAGTTTCCCCACAGAACAAACAGAATTTCAGGTGATTACAGAAGGGAGTGTTGGTCAGCTTTCCATCACTATAACAAATAAACAAGGTCAGTTTTAGGGGGAGGAGGGTATTCTTGATCTCAGTTTCTGAGGTTCTCATCCATGGTCAGGGGCTGTGTTTCGTAGTGGCAGGAGTGTTGTGTGGTAAAGGACAACAGCATGGCAGGATGAGTAACACAGGAAATCTGATGACCTCATTGTTGCCTAGTGGAGAGTGAAAAGGAAGCTAGGCTCTGCAATGCCCTTCCACAGTCCATCTCGGATAGCCTGAAGTCTTCCCAAGTGCTCAGCTCTTAGAGCTTCCACCACTTCTCAGGATTGCCAGTCTGGAACCAAGACACTAGCATATGTGCCTTTGGGGTTCTATAAACATTCAAATTGTAGTGTGGATATAAACAAATGGTAATGAACTTGGGGTACAGAACTCCACATAGCTTACTACCAAAAGAAAAACTGACAGTATATTTGGAGACTATTATGAAATCATGATGTTTGGGCAGAAAAACTGAACAATGACAGCAACAACAATTCTGTAGCAACCAGGCATTGGAACAGCATTACATTGCTCAGTACTAACAGAAGAAATTCAGAAAATAGTCCTCTGAATGCTAAATAATATTCATTTTGAGTTAGAGATTTCATACCTGGCCAAAAATCGATCAGAAAAAATTTTTATACTTGTTGGATCTGAATTTTTTCTCCTACCATCTATCTGAGAAATTCAGAGAACATGTGTTATGTCAAGATAATAATATCAACCAAGAAACAGAGAAACCTGTTTCAAAACACAATCAGATCAATAATAAAATACTCTTTCAAATTTCCAGCCTGTTTTTTTTTCATTAATTGTTGTTGTATGCAGCAAGTCTTTCTTTGTACCACCTGCTCCCAAATAATGATATGGAGAATTATTATTAATTATTAAAGCTTTGCATTAGCTTAAGCTTGTGCTACTAGCTCGTATAACTTAAATTAACCTGTATTTTTATTAACATACATTCTACCATGTGACTTTTACTCTCTTTCATCTTGCACTTTCTGTTTCCTCTCCATGTCTGTCTGGTTTCTCTGAATTTCTTCTTATCTGAGTCCTCTAGTGACTAGAAATCCTATCTATACCTCCTGCCTAGGTATTGGCCTTTTAGCTCTTTATTAAACCAATCATAGGTGCCTCAGCAAAGACACATCTTCACAAAGGTTATTCTGCAACAGTTGTATACACACATACATACATACATACATACATATTTTTTAAGTAAATAAATACTGCTTAGTCTGTACAATGCTACTTGTATATTTTGGAGAATTTACCATTTGGTAATGAATGAACAATGAGTGTGTACTTCCTATCAAAGACTATTTCTCCCACTTTTATCATTCCTTATAGTTGCCTGTAGCTCTTTTTGTGGGATTGAAGTTTCATGGGCTTTCTCTCATCTGCTTTATCATGTCTACTGTCATCATTCACGTTCAATTCATGTTTAGGCATATATATTGGTGAGACTTTTTGGCTATAGTGTCTAACATTCCTTGGAGACAAAAATCTCCCAGCAAACATTGTTTTTCTAGCTCTTTCTTCAACAATGATCCTTGAGCTTTGGGTGCAGAAGTTGTAGGGTTGTCCGATAGACTCTTAAAACAAAGCGAGGCGGTGGTGGCACATGACTTTAATCCCGGCACTTAGGAGGCAGAGGCAGGCGGATCTCTGTGAGTTTGAGGCCAGCCTGGTCTACAAAGAGAGTTCCAGGAAAGGCGCAAAGCTACACAGAGAAGCCCTGCCTTGAAAACAAACAAACAAACAAAAAACAATATAGGCTATTTCTATTGCCCATGGTTGTCCCCCAGAAATGTAAGTCCCTGTTGATAAAGACACCATACCCTTCAAACACAGGCCCCTGAACTGGAACTGACCTTAAAGCTTTCTCCCTGAGTATTCTCTTTAATAGTTGGCATCATTCTAGATGCCATCATTCAAGCTTCTAAAGGACAGAAGCAACCAACAGTTTTTCCAATCTATGATTCCAATGACTCAGAACGAAGTCCAGCATGGCAGAATAACCCTAAGGCTGCAGTAGTAGCCCACATGCCTTGGAGGTAACCAATAGCTTTCTAATTGGACTTAAGACCTACCCAACAAGATAGAGATCATGCCAGGAACTGGAAACCTAGCCAGGCAACCTGGACTAGTAGAGTCATGGATCTTGGAGTAAAACCAATGACTGTCATTCTAAAAAAAAATAAAAATAAAAAAAATGAGCTAATCCTCAGCTAAATTCTAAATATTTGTACTGAAATCTATAAGTAAATGTAATCCTCATCCTTTATTAAGGAAACTTCTCCTTGCAACAATGGAGACCATTACACAAAACAACCAATTCAAATGCAGAGTTGTGGAGTCCAATCCCAACAGATATGTCAAACTTTTATTTTTATTTCTTTTATTTTTCAGTATATAATATAATTATGTAATTTCACTGTGCCCTTTCTGTGGTGATATTTTATTTGTATGTTAATAAATAAAGTTTTCATGGAGATCAGAGGTCATAGCCAGCCATAAACAGAAGTCAGGTGGTGGTAGCACATGTCCTTAATCCAATCACATGGCAGGCAGAGTCTCTGTGCATTCAAGGACACAGACAAGCATCGTAATCCATGGCATTAATCCCAGTACCAACAATAGAGACCTGGAGGTCTGTATAGACAGGCAGTGAGGAAGTGAGGTGGCTAGGCTAAGAGCCAATGAGAAGACAGAATAGCAAGGCAATAAAGGCACAGATTAGACAGGAAGAAGCTGGTTTTGGTCCTCTCTGTGGAAGCTACAGCAACATGGTGAACTAAGGTTAGTTGGTGGCTATCACTCTGATCTGTATGGCTTTCACCCCGGTATTTGGCTCTGTGTTTCTTCTTTAATAAGACTATTTAGAAATTCGTCTGCACCTTTCTTTCCTCCCAAATCCTCCCATATTCCTCTCCCTCTCCTTGCTTTTTTTTTCAAATTTATGACATATTTTTCATTAATTGTTGTTATATACATATATGCCACAACTATCTATCTATATCTATATCTATATATAATAGATATATAACCTGTTCATATTATTGTAGTATATTTAGGGCTGACCATTTGGTATTGGGCAACCAATTGGTACATTTCCCTCCAGAAGACTATTTCTCCAGCTCTTGGCATTCTTAAGCGCCGATAGCTCTTTATAGTCTCCTAAGAATGTTAGAAGCTACACCCATAAATTCTCATCAATATCACTGCCTTAACATGAGCTGAACAAGGACAATATCAGTAGACATACTGACATGGGCAGAGGGAAGTCCAGGAGGCCTAAACCCCATACAAAAACCTGCAGGAACCATATACTTCCTTAATGTAACTTTTCACTTACCTATCTCTACTTCTATGAGCTTTGATAATTTGCATTTTTCAGTGACTTGGTTAACTCTCAGATAATGTGAAATTTACAGTCATGTAATTTTTTTTAATTTCATGTAAAAATGTTATATTTTTATTTCCATTTAATTAAAATTTTAAACTAACCTTTGGTATTTCTTCATTAAGCTATGGGATTTTTAAAAGTGTATTGCTTTGAGATGGGAAGGAGGGATTCTCAGGTAAAGGCACTAACCACCTAGCACACTGAATTGAGTTTGATCCCCTGGTTCTGATGGGTGATGTCATTCTGTATGTTGTGAATATTTGTTGCTCTGATTGGTTGATAAATAAAGCTGTTTGGACAATGGTGAGGCAGAATAAGGTTAGGCAGGACATTCTAACTAGAGAAAGAGGAAGGAGAAAGACAGAGCAGAGGAGACACTGCTAGCCACCACCAAGAGAAGCAAGATATAAAGTCCTAGTAATCCACAAGCCACGTGGCAAAGTATAGATTTATAGAAATGGGTTAATTTAAGATATGAGCTAGATGTTGAGAATCCTGAGCCATTAGGCCATATAATTTGTAAATAATATAAGCCTTTGTGTGTCTATTTGGGTCTGAATGGCTGCAGGACTGAGGGAGCTGGGCGGGACACAGGAAACTTCCAGCTACATGGTTCCTCAGGAGGGAAGGGGAGGACTAATTCTCAAAAACCACATCATATGTACATGTTCACACACACACACACACACACACACACACACACACACACACACACAAACACACACACGGATATTTATATACTGTGTGAAGATGTATTGCTGTGATTGGTGTAATAAAAAGCTGAATAGTCAATAGCTAGGCAGGAAAGTGGGACTTCTGGGAATAGAGAAGACTCTGGGAAGAGAAAGGTGGAGATGCCAGGAGACACAAAAGAAGCAGGATATTCAGGAAGAGAGGTAACAGCCATGCGCCATGGGCAGAATGAAGATTAATATAGGTGAGTTAACTTAAGTTATAAGAAATAGTTGGAAACAAGCCTAAACTGTAGGCTGAGCTTTCATAATTAGTAAGTCTCCACATCATTATTTGGGAGCTGGCTGGAAAGAGAAAGACTTATTACATTTGGTGCCCAATGTGCCACATGTAAGTCCACACAAGGCCTGAAGAAAAAGCTGAAAAAAAATAGTTCCCAGTAGGTTCAGACCTTTCAGCATATGCAGGTGGGGATAGTTTAGGAGGCCTTGCTATGAAACACTTGAATGGAGTTTATGAGCAGCAGACACAGGCGGAAACACCTATCAAAGCTAAACAAATAGACTGGCTTTATGCCTGGGCCAACAGGTCTGAGGCTCCACTCTTACTGATCCAAAGGAAGAGGAGCCATCCACTAGGCCATGTGCTAAAACACAGCCATGCACCAGAGGGCCTAGACACTTAGCAGATTAAGGTTTGGCTCACACAGTCAGAGAAGGTAGCAGATGCTCAAAAAGTCAGGTCCAGACCCAGAAAACTTCTAAACAAATATAGTATGCTTAAAAATATGCTTAGGTGCTGAAGAAAGAAAATGAATATAGACAGTTATAGAAAAATAAATAGTTTAAAAATAATAGCAAAGTATTTTAAAAAGGAGTAAAGTAATAGAAGGATAAGCCACATAAGGATGGGAAAGACTGTAACACAAGGAGTTTGGACCTTATACAGTGTGTTGTTAACTTTGATTTTTTTTTAAATGTTGATAAAAGAAAAAAGCAATTGCTCAGAGATATTAGATTATATAAGGGACTGCTGAATTAAACCAGCCAATATATTTTAGGAATGTTTTAACTTTAAAACAGAAGTCAGAAAAATGTATTGGGTTTGGAGAGATGTTATGCTTTTGTTTCCAGAAGAAACAAAAAACTGAGGATTCCTTTAAAATAAATGAAGCCCAGATTTGTTTGGGTTTGACTTCCTGAAAATCTTGGCTACAGACATAAAAAAATGAAATCAAGAAAGACTACAGGACAGGTGATGCATACTCTGGTCCCTCTATATGGGAACAACTCTAAGACTAGATAAGACATGATAAATCTTATTGGCTACAGAGTCCTCATGACTCATTATTACATGTCATCCTTTCATATGGCATGGATAGATGTTTGGTTATACAGTCCAAATAGACTTATACAATTAGCAGATGCTTTTTATCTGCTCAAACATAGAACAAAAAAAATTATCTTTAATTTACTTGTGCATACTGCACATTCCATACTTGTGTTAATGAAGATACACACACACACACACACACACACACACACACACACACACACACACATATATATATATATATATATCCTTTAAAAGTTTATCTGTTTTCAGTTAAGAAAGGACCAGATATCAATAAAGACAAGTAGCTCAGGTGATCCAGCTTTTCAGAATGCCTCTATTGCAGTTTTCTCAAAATTCCGCATCCAAAACAACTTCAAAGCTGTTAGCTGAGAGAGTTCTACCTCACAGACTACTCTTGCCAGGACTTCAGATAAGCCCTGTACTTTCCCATTACACAAGGACTGGGCAACAAATGTTATAGCTAGCTCTCCCAGGACTTGAACATTCTCTCAAATTTCTCAGGGTACCCCAAAGAGCCAATGAGCCCCCCCAAAACAGGAAGCAGTCAAGAGAACATGATGTCCACTTTCTCAAGAGGTGGGGTAGGTGATTTTTGGGTTTTCATTGGATTATGGATGTTTGAAATTGTTTGGGGAGGTTTGATTGCAAACTGTTGTTGATCATGGTCAGGGAAGGAACTAAACAAAAGGAATTAGATTCAAGGATCTCATTCTGAAGGGAAAAAGAGGCAGATACAGAATAGAAAGGATAGAATAAAGGGTAGACTACTAAATCTCCTTTTAAACTAATAAAATAACTATTAGTCTAAAGTATATTACATTGGTATGAATTTTTATATGTTGATACAAATTTTTTATGTTTCCATTTTTCTTTAAAGTATTATACCTGTGAAGCTCATTTAACCATGTAATATAAAATTCTAGTCTTTGAAAGTTATTACAAACTATTTAAGATAATTAAGAAATATAGGTTGGTAGTTAGTCATCTGTAGCAATCAAACTTAGTCATGTTAGGTGTGTTTAAGGTCAAACAGATATATTTAAAATAAATGGTCTTTAAACACTTCAAAGATCTACAGAACATGGCATTTAAATATTTTAATAACACAAGGCTTGTCATGACAGTGATATACTTCTGCTCCTTGCATCACCAATTTACTTCATAAAATGATGATAGGCATTGAAAAACCTCCATGTGGAGTTTGCTTTCAATGGAGCAAAGCTAGCCATTTGGGTGAGAAACTGCTCTTGCCTTGACTGCTGACAATATATTGTTCATATTGGACAAGCAGGACACAAAAGAAGGTGACTGCCAAACTTTGCCAAGACAAGGTAGGACAGTCCTTCAAAATTCCTGCTTCACAGAAAAGTCTGTCAGATATTCTAGGCCTATAGGCTGAATATTGATGCTCCAATGTTGCAGGGGAAACTTGGGTTACTTTCCAGACAGCCAACTGTTTCTGTCATATCCACCATTTGGAAATTGTTTGCTCTTGACTTCATGTTTACTCATATAATATTATCTCCTCCTCTGTTCTCTGATGGAGTTGAAGATGAGATAGTTCACAATTTTCTTTGTTACAAAATTCAGAAAATAAACTTAAATAAGAGATGAGAAGTTTATAAGACTGAGAAACATAAAAGCTTAAGTTGTTTGTTTATGAAGATGTTTTAACTTCTAAAGAGATTTTTTTTTTAGAATGGTAATACAAGTTAGGATAGAAAGTGGTTTATGTATAAAACTTTGGACTCACTAGTACAGGATAGATAACAGAACACTTTCTCTGAATTTGCCATATACAAATACAACAGTTTTTTTATAACTTTAAATATAAATAAATTTTATATCTAATTTTATTACATTGATCTAGTCCCATTTTGTGCCAATAACATTCATTTGTATTATTTCAACTCCAGGGAAATCAAATATGGTGATACCTCTAGCAGTATTTGTTTTGTCCCTGATTGCTTTGTTATCAATTGTCTTTTGTTCCTCTATGAATTTTGAGATTGTTTTTCATGTGTCTATGAAGAAAGACCCTGATATTTTTATTATTTTGTATTGAATCTCTAGATTAATTTTGGTAGCGTAGACATTTTTAAGGAATTACTTGTTATAATCTGTGTGTATGGGATGTCTTACATGACTTTAAAGTGACTCCATGTCATTCTTGTCAGAGCTGCCATATTCAGGAAGAAAAATGACAGCAAATGCTAGCCATGATATACTCTGTTGGTGAGAGAAGAAATGAATACAATACCTTGAAACTCAGCCTGGAAAATACAGAAAAAAAAGAAAGAAAAACTGCCATGTGACCCAGGTTTACTACTCCTGGTCATATACCCGAGAGATTGTATGTCTTACTACAGAGATACTTGAACATCATATTCACTGTTGCTATATTCATAATGGATATGAAATAGAATCCACCTAGATATCTATCAGCTGACCAATGATAAATGTATGAGGAAAATATAGGATGTCATTCAACTATAAAGAAATGTACAATTATGAAATCTGTAGTCTAATAAATAACAGAAAAGAAATTATACTGAGTGGGATCACCAAGGCACAGAAAGATAAACACTGCATGTTCTCTTGACATGGTTAACATTTGTTGGTCTTAGCTTCAGACTTCTGATTTCTGTGTTTAATATGGTATACATGCAGAGGCCAGGAAACTTGACCTTGGACACTGGGATGAGGGTTATAGTAAGAAAGGGGAGTATAAGTAAAATGAAAGTTGATTATGGAAATGCTGAGGACAGAAGGATTCAAGCAATGAATAGTGTAGGAAGGTACAAAAACAAGATGAAGCAGGTGAAATATGACTGAAATGAAAACTAACAGAAATTTACCTTTAAACCCAAGTAAAAACATGAAAAGAGGGTTTAGAAAGTAAAACATATGTGATACCAAATATGGGGCAATACTGATGATTAAAGATTTAAGAAGATATGTAGGTAGGGGTTGAATAGAGGCTGGGATAGGGGAGATCTAACCCAAACTCAGGTTGTATGAAGAAACCTTATGAAGTGGCTATTATCACTGTTTTTGGTTGTCCACCATAACTACAAGCTAAGACACTTGTTGAAGATATAGTACATGTTCAATGTAGGACATAGAGAAATCAAGCACGAACTGTGTTTGAAGCCCTTTTCTCTTAATGTAAATCTAGTATATTTCTCTTCATGATAATCTAGTATAGATTTCATAATACAGAGTGTTTCATGCATGGTGCTTGGGAAAAAGTCATCAATGCTCTTGATGACTTGGCATTGGCTCCTGCATGCTCCATCCTTCCAGACAAGATATACTCAATGGTGCAATAGCAGCAGCAACCAAGAACTTTCTGATTGCATTTGAGTCTTTTCTACAGGAAGAAACTTCTGTCTGTTAGCATAAAACTTCTAAGGCAAGGGAGATCATAGGCAGTAGATGGGAACCTACTGTTATTGTTTTGCTGAATAGACATGTTGTCAAACTTTCTTCTAAACATTTTTGTTCAGACCCCTACAATTATGTTGCTTTCAACCTTGACCAGTTTGAAGTGGGTAGTGGCTACTTAGGAGATTCATAACTGTTCACGGTGCCTAGAATAGGTTACTTTGTTTGCTCAGACACAGGTAAGACATCTATATTGACTCCTCCTCCACAAGCCTCAGAGAATATTAAAGATGATTGGGGAAAAGTAATCTAAGAACAGGAGACTGGGGGAGGAGTGCTGAAAAATGTCAACAGGACATGACTTGGCTAACGCACATGTGAACTAGCAACACCTATAGTTACCTATGGAAGATGTGACTGGGATCAAGCCAGTTAAAAATTCCAGGACAGGTAGTTAAGTGTCTACTGCATCCCCAACCATAACTGAGGAGATTATGGAAGTTGATGGATTCTAGGGGGATGGATAACTATTTTTTGTGGGGTGGCCACTGGTAGGTTATTCATGTTCCAGTGGATGGCCTCACATTCATACCCATGTAGGCAGTACTAATTGGATTCAGTGGATTACCAATTTTTAGAAAGAGAGAGAGGGGGAGAGAGACAGAGAGAGAGAGAGAGAGAAAGAGAGAGAGAGAGAGAGAGAGAGAGAGAGAGAGAAAGGAGGAGGAGGAGGAGGAGGAGGAGGAGGAGGAGGAGGAGGAGGAGGAAAAAGAAGGGGGAGAGAACATACAATTAAAAAGTCCGTGACCTGAAGAAGGAAATAGAAAAAATGAAGAAGACACTAGCAGAAGGAATGCTGGAAATAGAAAATCTGAGTAAACAAACAGGAACTTCAGAGGCAAGTATAACCAACAAAATGCAAGAGATGGAAGAGGATCTCTAGTGTTGAAGATACGGTAGAAGAAATAGATTCATCAGTCAAAGAAAACACTAAAACAACAAAGTCATGACCCAAATTGTCCAAGAAATTTGGGACACCATGAAAAGACCAAACCTATGAATAATAGGGATAGAGGAAGGAGAAGAATACCAACTCAAAGGCACAGAAAAATATATTTAACAAGGTCATAGAAGAAAACTTTCCCAACTTAAAGAAAGAAGTGCCTATGAAGATACAAGAAGCCTATAGAACACCAAACAGATTAGACCCCCCAAAAAAGGCCCCTTGACACATAATAATTAAACAACTAAACATTCAGAATAAAGAAAGAATATTAAGGGCAGCAAAGAAAAAAGGCCAAGTGACTTATAAAGGCAAACCCATTAGAATAACACCCAATTTATTAATGTAGACTTTGAAAGCCAGAAGGACCTGGACAGATATAATGCAGATACTAAGAGACCATGGATGCCAGCCTAGACTAATATACCCAGCAAAACTTTCAATTATCATAGATGGAATGAACAAGAGCTTCTAAGACAAAACCAGATTTAAACAATACTTATCCACAAACCCAGCCCTACAGAAAGCACTAGAAGGAAAATTCCAACCTCAGGTAGGCAGATACACCCATGAAAACACAGGCAATAGATAACACCACAGCAGTAAACCCCAAAGAAGAGAAGTACACAAACACTACCACCAAAAAAATAAAAATAACAACAAGAACAATCACTGGTCATTAATATTCCTTAATATCAATGGACTTAATTCACCTATAAAAAGACACAGACTAACAGAATGGATACAAAAACAGGACCCATCTTTCTGCTGCATACAAGAAACACACCTCAAATTCAAAGACAGATACCTCCTAAGAATAAAAGGCTGGGAAAAGACTTTCCAATCAAATGGTCTTAAGAAGCAAGCTGGTGTAGCCATCCTAATATCCAGCAAAATAGACTTCAAACTAAAATCAATCAAAAGAGATGATGAAGGATATTACATCACAGGAAAGATCCACCAAGATGAAGTCTCAATTCTGAATATTTATGCCCCAAACACAAGGGCACCCACATATGTAAAAGAAACATTACTAAAGCTTAAATCACACATAAAACCCACACATTAATAGTGGGAGACTTCAACACCCCACTTTCACCTCTGAACAGATTGGACAAAATGAAACTTAACAGAGACATAATGGACTTAACTGATGTTATGGCTCAAATGGACGTAATCGATATCTACAGAACATTCAAGAATATACCTTTTTCTCAGCACCCCATGGAAACTTCTCTAAAATCAACCACATAATTGGCCACAAAGCAAATCTCAACAGATACAAAACAATTGGAATAACCTCTATATGTTCTATCAGACCACCATTGCTTAAAGTTAGATTTTAACAACAGAAAAAACTACAGCAATCCTACAATCTCATGGAAACTGAATAATGATCAACTGAATCACCAATGGGTTAAGGAAGGAATAAAGAAAGAAATTAAAGATTTCTTAGAGATCAATGAAAATGATTACACCACATACCCAAACTTATGGGATACTATGAAAGCAGTGCTAAGAGGGAAATTCATAGCACTGAATGCCCATATAAAGAAGCTGGAGAAATCTCATTCTAGTGACTTGACAGCACACCTGAAAGCCCTTGAACAGGAAGAAGCAAAGTCTCCCAGAAGGAACAGACACCAGGGAATTATCAAATTGAGAGCTGAAATCAATAAAATAGAAACAAAGAGAACAATACAAAGGATTAATGAAACAAAGAGTTGTTTCTTTGAGAAGATCAATAAGATAGACAAGCCCTTATCCAAACTAACCAAAAGACAGAGAGAGAGCATCCAAATTTACAAATCAGAAATGAAAAGGGGGACATAACAACAGACAATGAGGAAATCCAGAGAATCATCAGGTCATACTTCAAAAACCTCTACTCCACAAAACTGGAAAATCTAAAAGAAATGGATAATTTTCTGGATAGGTACCACATACCTAAGTTAAATCAAGACCAGATATACCGTTTAAATAGTCCAATAACCCCTAAGGAAATAGAATCAGTCATTAAAATCTCCCAACTAAAAAAAGCCCAGGACCAGATGGTTTCACTGCAGAATTCTACCAGATCTTCAAAGAAGACTTAATACCAATACTCTTTAAATTTAAAGTTCTACACAATAGAAGCAGAAGGAATATTACCAAACTCTTTCTATGAGGCTACAATTACCCTGATTCCTAAACCAAATGAAGATGCAACTAAGAAAGAGAACTACAGACTGATCTCCCTCATGAACATTGATGCAAAAATACTCAATAAAATTCTGGCGAACAGACTCCAAGAACACATCAAAACAGTTATCCACCATGAACAAGTAGGCTTCATCCCAGGGATGCAAGGGTGGTTCAATATACAAAAGTCCGCCAATGTAATACATCATATAAACAAACTCAAAGAAAAAAAAAAAACACATGATCATCTCACAAGATGCAGAAAAGGCATTTGACAAAATCCCACACCCCTTCATGATAAAGGTCTTGGAGCAATCAGGAATACAAGGAACATACCTAAACATAGTAAAGGCAATCTACAGCAAGCCAACAGCCAACATCAAATTAAATGGAGAGAAACTCAAAGCAATACCACTAAAATCAGGAACAAGGAAAGGCTGTCCCCTCTCCCCATACTAATTCAATATAGTTCTTGAAGTTCTAGCCAGAGCTATAAGACAACACAAAGAAATTAAGGGGATACAAATTGGAAAGGAAGAAGTTGAGCTCTCCCTATTTGCAGATGACATGATAGTATACATTAGTGACCCCAGAAATTCAACCAATGAACTGATACAGCTAATAAAAACCTTCAGCAACATAGCAGGATACAAGATCAACTCAAAAAAATCAGTAGCCCTCCTATATACAATAGACAAACAAACTGAGAAGGAAATCAGAGATACATCACCCTTTACAATAGCCACAAATGATATAAAATGCCATGGGGTTACTCTAACTAAGCATGTGAAGGACCTATATGACAAGAACTTTAAGTCCCTGAAAAAAGAAATTGAAGAAGATGTCAGAAAATGGAAAGATCTCCCATGCTCATGGATAGGCAGGATTAACATAGTAAAAATGGCAATCTTACCAAAAGCAATCTACAGATTCAACTCAATCCCCATAAAATTTCAAACACAATTCTTCACAGATGTGGAAAGAATAATACTCAATTTCATATGGAAAGACAAAAAAACCAGGATAGCCAAAAGAATCCTGTACAATAAAACAACCTCTGGAGGCATCACGATCCCCAACCTCAAGCTCTACTATAGAGCTACCATAATAAAAACAGCTTGGTACTGGCATAAAAACTGACATGTGGACCAATGGAATTGAATTGAAGACCCTGACATTAATCCGCACACCTCTGAACATATAATTTTTGACAAAGAAGCCAAAAATGTACAATGGAGAAAAGAAAGCATCTTCAACAAATGGTGCTGGCATAACTGGATGTCAATGTGTAGAAGGCTGCAAATAGAACCATATCTGTCACCATGCACAAAACTTAAGTCCAAGTGGATCAAAGACCTCAACATAAATCCAGTTACTCTGAACCTGATAGAAGAGAAAGTAGGAAGTACTCTTGAACGCATTGGCAATGGAGATCACTTTCTAAATATAACACCAGTAGCACAGACACTGAGAGAAACAATCAATCAATGGGACCTGTTGAACCTGAGAAGCTTTTGTAGAGCAAAGGACATGGTCAACAAGACAAAGCGACAGCCTACAGAATGGGAAAATGTCTTCACCAACCCCACATCTGAAAGAAGGCTGATATCTAGATTATATAAATAACTCAAGAAATTAGACAACAAAATGCCCAACAGTCCAATTAAGAAACGGGCTATAGAACTAAACAGAGAATTCTCCACAGAGGAAGCTCAAATGGCTGAAAGACGTTTAAGGAATTGATCAACATCCCTAGTTATCCTGGAAATGCAAATCAAAATGACTCTGAGATTCCACCTTATACCTGTCAGAGTGGCTAAGTTCAAAAACACAGAGGACAGCTTATGCTGGAGAGGATGTGGATCAAGGGGAACTATCCTCCACTGCTGGTGGGAATGCAAGCTTTTACAGCTACTTTGGAAATCAATATGGCTCTTCCTTAGAAAATTGGGAATCCATCTCCCCAAGACCCAGCTGTAGCACTCTTGGGCATATACCCAAGGAATGCTCAATCATACCACAAAGGCATTTGCTCAGCTATGTTCATATCAGCATTGTTTGTAATAGCCAGAACCTGGAAACAACCTAGATGCTCTTCAACTAAAGAATGGATAAAGAAAATAGTGTACATATACACAATGGAGTACTACTCAGCAGAGAAAAACAATGCCATCATGAGGTTTGCAGGCAAATGGATGGATCTAGAAAAAATCATTCTGAGTGAGGTAACCCAGACTCAGAAGGACAAAGAAGGTATGTACTCACTCATAGGAGGATACCAGATGTAAAACAAAGATGACTGGACTGCTACACAACTCCAAGGAGGCTACCTAGAAAATGGGACCCTAGGAAAGACACAGGGATCACCCAATGACAGAGAAATGGATGAGATCTACATGAACAACCTAGATGACAGTGGGAGTAATGAAGGACAAGATTTGAGGGAAAGAAAGCTTAGGGGAGCAGGAGATCCCAGCTGGATCAAGAACAGAAAGGGAGAATGAGGAATAACAGACCATGATAAATGAAGACCACATGAGAACAGGAATAGGCAGAGTGCTCGAGAGGTCCCCAGAAATCTACAATGATACATCCTCTGTAGACTGCTGGCAATGGTCGAGGGAGGGCCTGATCTGACCTAGTCTGGTGATCAGATGACTAAGCACCCTAGCAGTTGACTTGGAACTCTCATCCAATAACTGATGGAAGTGGATACAGAGATCCTCAGCCAGGCCCCTGGTGGAGCTCCAGGAGTCCAACTTTCGAGAAGGAGGAGGGACTACAAGAGCATGAATTGTTGAATCCACGATTGAAAAAAGTACAGGGACAAATATCCAATGGAATGGAAACACATGAAATATGAACCAATGGCTGTGGAGCCCCCAGCTGGATCAGGCCCTCTGGATAAGTGAGACAATTGAATAGCTTGATCTGTTTGTGAGGCACCCAGGCTGTGGGACAAGGACCTGTCCTTGGTACATGAGCTGGCTGTTTGGAACCTTGCGCTTACACAGGGACACATGCTCAGCCTGGAAGGAGGGGACTGGACCTGCCTGTACTGAATCCACCAGGTTTAAATGAGTCCCCAGTGGTGTCTTGGTCCTGGAGGACATGGGAATGGAGGGGACAGGCTGGGGAGAAGGTGGGGGTGGGAGCAGGAAAGGGGAGGACAGGGGAACCCATGGCTGATATATAAATTTAAAACACATAATAAGAAATAAATAAATAAATAAATAAATAAACAAACAAATAAATAAATACTGGCTAACAGACTCTAAGAACACATCAAAACAATTATCTACCGTGATCAAGTAGGCTTCATATAAACAAACTCAAAGAAAAAAACCACATGATCATCTCACTAGATGCAGAAAAGGCATTTGACAAGGTTGCTAAAATTAGAATCACTAGCATAAATAAGTCTAGGCAAAGAGAATAATAAAAATCTATGTAATTGTAATCCTGTATGTTAGGGTAAAATTCATTATATGTGGCCATGGAATCATTCAACTATCAAACTAATCTACTATATAATACTTAGACCATCAAAATACAATACCAAAAAATTGCAAACAAATACATAATTTCAAAGTTCTTTTTTCCATTAAAATTAATTTCAAATTGCTGCAAATTTTAGTGTAATATATTGCTTTTATAAACATTATCATGCTTCTTTCTGCTCTATGGAATACTTTCAAAATTGTAATTATTGGGAAAATTGGTTTAATATTAAATATATACATATAATGGAATTGCTTTTCTAATATGAGATATGCTTGAGATCATTTTGTTCTTTCAGCTTCATACAAAAAAATGGAAACTTTTGCTTTGCATAAAAGAAATTAAAATGAAAATACAACCATTTCTTGATTTGAATGTAATTGGCCCCCATAATCTCATAAAGAGTGGTACTATTAGGAGACATGGCTTTGTTGGAGTGGATATGGTCTTTTTGGAAGAAGTGTGTCATTGAGGGGGCAGGCTTTGAGGTTTCCTATGCTCAGGATACCATTGATTGTCTCAGTCTACTTCCTGTTGCCTTCTCATCAAGATGTAGCCAGCACCGCATCTGCCTATACACTACCATCCTCCCCCCACTCCCAAGATGATAATGGATTGAACCTCTAAAATGTTAGCTGCTACTTTTTTCCTTTATAAGAGTTGCTGTGGTCATGGTGTGTCTTCACAGCAACAGAAACCTAAACTAAGACAGACCAATATGGCAGGAAAGGGCTCATCTTCTGGCTATAAAACTATGCCTTTTCATTACAAGATAGAAAGCATGGTACTAACATCTCAATCATTTAGCTTAGACTTACATTTTGTTTTGTGAGTGTGACCACATTCAATTCCTCATTATTTTACTGAGAAACTGTTATTTTGTTCTAGTATAAATTATTCAACTTTGAACACTGGAACTCATATTTTAATGTGAAGGAAATTTATTTTAATACACAAACTAGAAAACATGCTCTTTTGTCAAAATCTGTTTCTTAGTGATAGTCTATTTTTCAGCTATCTTGTTTTTTTAAGATTAATGGTATTTGAAGGTCACGGTTCCAAGACATTGAACAGGTCATAGGCCCCATTTGCAATCGGACTGATGAACCATCACTTGGGGGGTGACAAGAAGACAGAGCTTGGTAAAGAATTGTTATCCAAACAAAGATAAAGGAATAAAAAAGAAAATGTCAAGTTGACATTTATGTTTTAATTGTGAATATCTTAATTAACCTCTTTCTCCTAAGGAAGCCATTTTACATTCCACAATTATATCTCAACACAATATTCTGAGTCTGGCTGTTCACAGCATGTAAACCTATGCATTTTCTTCTGGAAGCTATTTATCTGAAAACAGCTGACATAATACTCAGAATTCATAATTAAAAGACCCACTGTTATGCTTCTTTTATGTATAGAAGACATCATTTATAACAAAGAAATTTCTGAATTATCAATGTATCTAAAGATGTAAATACAATGGAGAAAACATGAATTAAACTCTCAACTTGCTTATCTTCAAGACAAATTTTAAAAGTCGTATTTCCCACTGTGGTTTTTAAAATATGAAAATATGAATTAAAGCCTTAGTTTCAATTAAAGTGAAAAATAGTTATGTGATATTTATGAGACACTGGATTGCACCATATTTTTTATTTTATGAATTTTAATAATTTGATATTATTTTGAATAGTTAGCCTATGTGAGGGTAATATTATTAGAATTGAAAGAAAACTACCCAAGCCCAGTATTAGTAACTAATCATAATGTGCAATGAAATGTGAGGACTCCCTCAACTTAACAAATATAATTAGCTAACTTACCTAAGAGGCCCTGCAAAATATTCTGTTAAATAACTGCAGAATGTTAGTCCTTCTCAAGCTCACATTCATTAAGGTAAACCACATTCTGGACCATAAAAGTGGCACATAAATTGTTGTTAAAAAGAAATCAGGATATGACTCATATGCCAAGAGAATTAATCTAGAAAGCAGTAATGAAGAGTAGCTCAAAAAATATCCAAAAGTATTAGCTAGAAAATGTCAAAATACACTTGAGAAGAAACAATAATAGTGGCTTAAATGAAATGGGGGGTCTCTTTTAAACACTGAGAGGAGATTTAGAGTTAGAATGAAAGAGAGCGAGCTAGGGAGACAAAAAGATAACCACCATGATAGAGATAATTCATGGCCACAAGTGGGAGACAAGATACACCTCTTCTGATAGCAGGGCCCTTCCTGGAACAAACTCTGATGGAGGAGTCTCTGAGCCAATCTCTTGATAAGAAAAAAGTCTGACTTCTTATAACCTTCTAGGAGTGGTAGGAAGTTTCACATCACATAACTTAGTTCAACACAGTGTACGCGACAGAGAACAAGAAAGAACCAAGTACCATAATTTGAAAACTGTCAAGTCCTAACACAGACTATTTCTTAACTCTGGCCCAGAAAGAATTAAACAGAGGAATGAATTGATTTGAATTATGGGATGCTGCCTAAAAATGAAGGTCTGTATTCTAACAAGAAAAAAGAAGTCAGGTCCAGCGAGATGATTCAGTGGGTAAAGCTGCTTATGACAAAATCCTTATGACCATTGTTTGATTCCAGGAAACAACATAAGGAAGAAGGATAGACCCAACTCCACTCCAAAATGCATAATCTGGCATGCATATCTTACCACACCATAGTCTGTGTGTAGGTGTGTGAGTATGTGTGTGTAACAAGTCTTTCTCTGTACTGCCAGCTCTCAAATAATGACATTGAGACTTCTTATTAATTATGAGAACTTGATCTATAGCTTAGGCTTGTTTCCAACTAGTTCTTATAACTTAAATTAACCCATTTTGTGTGTGTGTGTGTGTGTGTGTGTGTGTGTGTGTGTGTGTGTGTGCATTCATCCTAAATACTATTTAAATTTTGGAAATACTTTATAATTCTTTACATTGGTAAACAAATGTATTAATAGCTTCTACAGGGAATTTTTTTTTTTTGGTTTTTTTTTTTTTACATCCAAACCACAGCTTTCTCTTCATCCTCTCCTCTGAGTCCCTCCCTCCCTCCCATCTCCCCTCTGCACCCAAGTATCCACACCTCCTCCTCCATTGTTGTTTTTCTTCAGAAAAGGGCTGGCCTCTCATGAAAATCAAACACAGAATATCAAGTTACAGTAAGATGTTGCCTTGTCCAGCTTTACCATGAAGGGAAGTGTCTACTGGGAATTTTTTTTTTTTTTTTGAAAAACAATGGCTTCATATATAAAGGATAACTTTACCCTTATATATAACATTTAGATCAAATTTTAATTTTACTTTTGATAAAAGTGTTTAAATATATTAAAAAATATCATAAGACATACCTTCAGCCCAAGCTCCAACAGTTTGTATATTAAAGCCCACAATACTTAACTGAGTAGGAGGCTAAGGAGGACTACCCAGCACATCAGTCTACATTTTCACATGAATAAAAGTGTACTGCTGATTACCCTGACTCTTCCATTTGTGAAGTCTGAATTGCAAGTGATTTTAAGATTTGCGTCACAAACATGACCTTTATGTCATTTGGCAACAGGAAGCTTATTATTTTTAGTCGTCTCAAATATCAAGTTTCACAGTTTTCTTTTCAAGTTCAGAGAACAATAACATAGTTTTAAAATTAAAAAAAAAAAATCTCCTGGCTTATACATTTGAACAGCCGCAGCAGGAGCTTACCCTCTCTCCACCTTTAAATGTATAAGGTTTTAAAAATATGCATCTTGTGAGATGAAATAGCCATTAAATTTATGTTTTTTTGATTCTCTGCCAGGAAGAAGGAGTGATCTGTTTTGCACTTCTTCCCTTCACATCCATGCCATTCCAGGGAAATCCTTTCTTTCAAAACATGGAAACCTCCAGGGAAAGGAGTTTTTGTGGACATATACAAGGTAGTAAGCTTTTTCAGGGGGAAACACCCTTTGTTAGATTTCTCAAAAGTATTGTTCTTTCCTTCACTGCAATCCTGAAGTGTAGTGCTTTTTTTTTTTTTTTTTTTTTTTTTTTTTTTTTTTTTTAGGTTTGTTCTTTTAATTCCAACTGAGGTAGATTTCTAGAGATGTTACTCTGCTCTATTACTGGGATTGCTATTTTTCCTTGAATTAATTTTTTGGATACAACTATTCATTTCTGCCATCATGCCTAGGACAAAACAAACCAGACAATGAAAAAAAAAACTGTTGCATAAAGTTTGGTTTATGGATGTTAGGATACAGACTTTACATAATCCTCATATGTCACAAAATACCATCTTGTTATTCTCTTTATTTTCCCTCCAATATTTGAAAAAGCAAAATCTGTTTTTTAACCTAGCAAACATGTTTTTCAAGTATCTGAGTTCCCATTTACTTCCTTGCTCCAACAAACAAAATGTAGCTTTTAATGCTGTTTGGATAATAAGGTAAACCAGAAAATTAAGTATATTTTTGAAGCAATTTAATTAAAATATTTTAAATTAGTTTATTAATTTTAATTTTTTACTGTTGATATGTTTTAAATTAATGACTTATGCATAATATCACATTACATTGCTACTTTTTCATAATTTCTTTTGTTTTTGAGATTATAATGTAATTACATCGTTTTTTTCTTTTCTTTCCTACCTGCAAATCCTCCCATATAACCTCCTTGTTCTTTTTCATTAACTATTGTAGCATGCATATTTGTATATGTATATACATATATGTTTATGAATATTCTAAATCAGTATAATGTTGCTCATATGTATGATCTCAGGGTTGACCAACTGATATTGAATAGCCAATTGGTGTGCTCTTCCCTGGAGAAGACCGTTTCTCCCACTCTCAGCCTTTTTAGTTGCCTGCAGTTCTTTGTGTAGGGTTGAGGCTTTGTGGGCTTTCCCCCACCCACTTTGACATGTCTATTGTCTTTGTTCAGATCATGTTTAGGCAGTCATGGAAGATATTACAGCTGTCACTTCTGACATTACTAGGAGACAAAGTCATACAAATTCTCTGATCTTTTGGCTTTTACAATCTTTCCACCTCCTCTTCAGCAAAGTTCCCTGAGCTTAGGTGCAAGAGAGAATTAATTTTTTAACTCAAACATTATTATCAGTTAAAGGTTCTATGTTAGAATTACAATAGGTGAAACAGAATTGTTAACAGTGTCTTAGTGTTGCTATGATAAACACTATGACCAAAAGGTTTATTTCATCTTGCACTTCCAGGTAACAGTTCACCACAGTTCATCAAGCAGAAACTTGAAGGGCAGAGCTCAAACAGCAGGCATGAAAGAGTGCTACTTACTAGCTTACCCCTCATGGTTTGCTCAGCCTGCTTCCTTACACAACTCTGGATGACCTACCTGAGGGTGGTTCCATCCACAGTACAGCTGACCTTCCCACATTAAGAAAATACACCACAGACATGAATACAGGCTAATCTTGTGCAGGCATTTTCTTAGTTGAGGATCTCTCTTTTCTGATGTTTCTCACTTATGTAAAGTTAATAATCAACTAGCTAGCATAAATAGTTCATGATTTTCTGTGGGTTTGACTGTTTCCTTTCCAGTGTTTGTTTTCTTCTACATGTTTCCAGGAGGAAGTACCATTCTACAGGACAGACAAAAGTCTGACTTTGAGTTCTACTATGCAGATATTAGTTTTAGGACTTCACATGAGTTACTTAAAATCAGTTCACTTCTTTGTAAAGTTTTGATATTATTCATTTCACTTGGTTATTCTAAGTTATAAACAAACAAAATCCTCTGGAGTTTTACCTAGCATAATAGTTGACTTATTAGATCTTCACAAAGCACTAATTTCTACAATTACAATATTGAGGGAAAATACTAAGTTCAATTTTAATGGAGGAGCTCAGCATATTGGACAGTCACTGGTCATTGAACTTGAGAAGAACACAAAGTTAACACTGGGAACAGTTTCTCTTTAGTGTTGGGCAGGGATATGAGAAGTAGAAAGTCAAAATGATCACAGAGCTCAGTCTGCCCACTAGGTGGGCTCAGATAATCAATGTATGAATGAGAATCTGTTGTGCTCTTCTAGTTCATATGCCTCTAAAATGTAAAAAAAAAAAAATGGATATGAGAAATGTACACAGGTTGTATTTCATCTAACCTGTATACCATACTAGTTCACAGAACACAAAGAAGGAAATGAGAAACCCCAAAATTATGTGTCTCAACAATAACACATTTTCTATTTTGTGATTAGCCTCTAAAATTGCAGAACATTAAATCTGAGAAAGAAATACCTCCAAATGAAAAACATTATCAGTATGAAATAATATAGATAGATAGGTGGATAGGTGGGTAGGTTGATGGATAGATGGATGGGTAAATATGATATAGATAGATAGATAGATAGATATAGATAGATAGATAGATAGATAGATAGACAGACAGACAGACAAGTGGATTGTAAATAGTCTGAAACCCACATATAAAGCCTCAACAATTTGTTCTCTCTGTTAACTAACGTGTAAAAAAATAAATAGAAAACACATTTGGTTGGTCAAACTTAACACAGTTGATTTCAGGGCCTATAACCTTTCTCAGGGAAGCTGATATTGCTAGGTCTGTAAGCACCAGTTAAGGTTTCTCCATATGACTTTGCTTTCTTTGTTCCCAAAAATTTTTTATTACTCTCATGAAAAATCTCTTCACTAGTTTGTGGTATAAAGTAAATCTCAGTGGACATTTTAAATATCATGGAACATAAGAGACAGCTCTTGGTATGCTTATTTGTTGCTTTCTAATTTAAAAATACTAATGGTGTGTGTGTGTGTGTGTGTGTGTGTGTGTGTGTGTGTGTGTGTATCTATGACTGTGAGTTTCAGAAAGGGCTCAGTACATTATCATTATATCCCTAAGAGATATTGGTCTTTGATATAGATTATCGTCTTTTCATATTAATGGTATCAAAGTGCAATTATATGAAGCCTTAACTTACCTCCACCACTGTATTTTTGTGCAAAGAAGAGAAGTCTCATATTTCTTAAATGAAATATGAAGAATAACACCTTTAGCGAAGATACTTGCCTTTTATCTTCTATAAACTGTGAGGTCCACCAACTCAATGTTTTATTTCTCTTAGGGTTACTATACAGTAGCTACATCCATATTTTTTGAAGATCTCTCAAGAATCACTCTATATATTGCTATTGTACCTGAAGAGAACATAAGAGTTTCTTCATAATGAAAACTATAAATTGCAGTGAAAGTCACAAATATAAATACAGGAGTCTCACAACACATAGAAAATGGCAATCTTCCAACAAATAATACTTTAGGAAGCTTTCTGATTATCATGGTGAGAGATTTTAGTTTTGATATTTGCTTCTGTCTATTAGAAACACATTGTTAGCCACAAGGAATTAGCAAAGGAGATCTTTTCCTTACTGGAAATTATAGCTCTTCCCATATTTGGGTGGTTCATGCAATTCTTTGCAGAGCTCATTATTGAAGTCTTTCCTAGAGAATTTTAGAAAGTATTCTATTGTCAATCATCATACTAAAATATGAAATGATAGAAATGTAGAGGATCCATAATGGTGAGCAATACAGAAACAAAGTGTTCTGTACTCATTTCAGTAAGTGACCCATGCCAAGGTATACTACTCAGGCTTTGCC
This sequence comes from Onychomys torridus, assembly GCF_903995425.1. Lineage (NCBI taxonomy): Eukaryota > Metazoa > Chordata > Mammalia > Rodentia > Cricetidae > Onychomys > Onychomys torridus. Next base: position 78,024,504 of record NC_050449.1, read on the forward strand.
CAAGGATCTCTTTTGCATTAACACTCTGTAGTCCTTTCCACCTTTGGGAAAGTTTTTGATTCACTACTCATACCTCTCTTCCATATATACAAGATGTAATGCAGTTGAAATTTCAACTTCTTAATGTAGGCCTATTATCACCAGTAAACAGCTTATTCTTAAAACAATTAATTAGTAGTCCCGAGAATACTAGTGTACTTAGCAATAGATAATATTAATAACACTGTCATGAAAAAAATGTTAACTCAATAATGTCTTAAAGACAATATACAGCACCAAAAACACATAAAATCTGTCCTTTGACTCAAGAGAATATGGTTTGGGACCTATGGTCCATGTGAAACCAGCTCTGATCTGAAGGCATTCATCACGATCTCTACAGAGAACTCTGTTGAGCAAAAAGAAGCATCCTTATTTGACTAAGTGTTGAGAGGTCAGAGCTCAAGGCTTCCTGCCAGACTTTTTGGAAATGGAGCAGAAAAATCAACTAAAGTGAGGCTGGCAAGAGAAAGCTGCACATTTTGCATACACAAATTCCACCAAATTCTTGGCTCATTTCTGAGCTCAAGTGAGACAGGTCTCCAAGGAGGCCAACCAAAAGTACTAAGAATGCTAAAGGAGTTCATCAGCAATGTCAGCACCTGACCTGCTAGGGAGACAGAGGGAACTGCTGTTCCAAGTTACAGAGTCCTGGTTACTGTCACATACCTTCTCTTCACTATCAAAGCTGTATTTGCAGCTCCAGAAAAGCAGAGAGAGGATTAGCCCAAAAAAATCATCTGAGGAGATTTTCAACGAAGTGTTTTCAAAGATCTGTATGTCAACATTGCACTGTCTTAATTATTAATTTAAAAGTAAATATAAAAATCAGGTAGTAGAAATTACTTCACTTGCTTTTAAAAAGATGTTTTGAGGGACTATTTTACATTTTTTTTTATGTATTTAAGATCAATGGGTTCATGTCTTTAGAAAAGAATATTGGCCCCAAATCTTAGTTGTCATTATAGTAAATCTACAGAAATAATAAAGTGAATTGGCATTAAAAAAACCTTTACTTATAAAGTTTATGTATCCTTCTATCTAATTTGACATCCTATAATTTCTTTCATCATATTTTTATTTGTAGTAAATATGTGTATATGTGTAAAGAATACATAAACACCAAGCTCTAAAAAAATCTGTTTCATTTCATTATAATGATCTTTCTTCAAGAACTTAATTTCTTATATTTTTGGTTGTGAGCCTAGCCTTTAACAGCTGAGTTATTTCTTGCTCACCCTTGATGCAGCAGGGAGAGACTTGGTCCTGCCTCAACTAAATGTACCAAGCTCAGCTGTCCCCTCATGGGAGAACTTACCCTGTTGGAGGAGGGGATGAGGGGTGAGGGGAGTGAGAGGAGGGATAAGAGAGGGATCTGTGCTTGGTATGTAAAATGAATAAAATATTTTAAAAAAGGGAAAAAATGATTTCTTTATAATTTTAATATTCAGTGCTAGAATTATAGCTTGGAATTTAAGATCACTGACTGCTCTTTCAGACAACCCAGGTTGGATTCCTAGCACCCTCATGGTAGCTAATAGTGATCTATAACCCCAGTTCCAGGGGCTCTCATACTCCCTTATGGCCTCCCCAGGCACTGCAAGCACATGTATGTGTGTGTGTGTGTGTGTGTGTGTGTGTGTGTGTGTGTGTGTGTGTAAACACACACACATTCAGGCAAAAGCACCAATGTGCATAAAATAGTAATTAAATGCTTAAAAATAATTTCACTAGTGTACCAAATTAGTTGATCTTATCTTATTTGCACTGTTTTATAGCTCTTTTAACACTTCTTAATAAAATAATTTTTTAAAACTTCATAAGTTTGTGGATACTACGTGTACATATTGCCTATGAATGTGTAATGAAAAAATAATAAAAATAGTTGAAAGGAAATTCTTGTGTTGTTCCTAATGTTTCTGGATAAGCAAATTTTTCTTCATTAAATGACATTTAGCTATAAATTTTTCATAGACCTCTTTCCTTAGGTTGAGAAAATAAATTTATTTTCCTAGGTTGCTAAAGTTCATTATTTTTTCTTTAATACTTTAGTTATCCCCTCTAGGTCAGAAATCACAGATGACATGAGATATACAAATATACATTTAAATATTTATGAAATATATTATATATGACAGGTCTCAACCTTCCTAATACTGCCACCCTTTAATACAATTCCTTATGTTGTGGTGGCCCCCAACCATAAAATTATTTTTGTAGCTACTTTATAATTGCAATTTTGCTACTATTATTAATTGTAATGTAAATATTTTGGAGATACAGATTTGCCAAAGAGGTTGTGATCCACAGGTTGAGAACAGCTATGACATGTTAAGTATCAGCATAATATACATGCATATGTATATATATTCCACTAAATGTGTTTAAAAAGTTTTATTTTCTGCAATTTATTTTTCTAATTTAAAACTTTTTCAATATGGATATTAAGCCCAGAACAAATTTCTTTGCATGTAAATTTTAAAACTGACAATAAAAATTGAGTTGGTCTCTCAATTTTTAATTTTTAATCATTTAATTTTAGCAAAATATGTATAGAACATTAAGTTTTAATTAATTTATTTATTTTAATAATTGTCATCTTGTTGAAGATCTAAAAAATACATAATTACAATACACAGGCAGCCAATGAGTCAATTTCTCATTATAAATATCACTCAGATTGTCAAAATGAACAAAATTGGCAATTTTTGATTGACCAAACACTAGTAAATAAACCTAAACATCTACTACCAAGGACACAGGCCATAAATATTGATGTCTTTTTTCATAACACATTTGGAAGGGACTTAAAAATGTTAAAATAATAATCACTAAAATATTAACAACTTTAATATTCTTTATGCAGCCCATTTTCTAGTGAAGGAGTAAATTCTTCAAAGAAATAATCAGCCCAAAGCAATGATGTGAGTATGCCAGTGAAAAATTGATCATTTGTTTTATGAAAAATTCTCTTATGAAAGAATAAATAGAATCATGAGCTATAACCAAATAAATACTCTTCTAGGAAAATTTGGGCTTTCTGTTTCAAGTGACAAACTGTAACTGCTTCGTTCTATTTTTTCTGTATTTGGGCAATGGAAAAAGCCTCCAAAGATTCGACCTTTGGAAGATTAGAGAAATACTGTTAAGTGAAATGTATAGCACACAAAACTCTCTTCACTGCCATAAATCAGTCACTCTTCTTGTAAAGACTGTCTTTGCAGTCGTCCTTGTCAAATAAAAGAAAACAAGGCAAGATTTGATCCAACTTTGCATGGAGAGTACAGGGTAGTTAATGTGGAAGTACAACCTGGGACCCAGGAGAGCTGCAAAAATCCTCCAGATTCATACCATTCAGACTTGGTTGACTTATCCATCACATCACAGACATAGTATGTATTTATTTTACTCTTTCCAAGTGTAGAGTGAAGTTTTTCTGAGGGTTTTTGATTCATGGAAATTTTAGTCAATTGAATGTAAATCAGGTTTGAAAAGGCAGATTTTTTTTCCTTATAAGAAAACATTAAATCTGCAAAAATGAAAAACAAGAAGGGTAAAATGATTCATTTGGCAAACAGAATTGGAAACACACAACTGATGATACTGACGGTAACATAGAAATATAACAGATGTTTGCATATTCACTCATCATAAACACAATTCCTGCCGATTTCAGCTGGGTGAATTTAGAAGAAATCACACTCTCTTAACACCTACTAATAAGTCTTAAGTTCTAGCACCATTTACTAAATGCAGCAACCAAAGGCTCTTTTAAAATAAAGCTAATTATAAACCTGGAGCAGGAACTATACAAAATAATCATGCAAAGAGACACAAATTCCAAATGAAAGAGCTAGTAATAGTGAAAACTGGGATGATCAAGAACAAGTGAACAATAATTAGAAGATACCATTGAATTACAACCCAATCTATGAGATAAATACTCACAAATACATATTAATATAAACATGTTTAAAAAAATATAGAAGAGAGAACTCAGATATGAATAAACATTCCAAAAGTATATAGACAATGTACCCTTATGGAGGTAGAGGACAAATACTCATGTTTCTAGTGTAGGCTGTATGTAGTGGCTTTGTTCCCAAAAGCATATTGTGTAAAGAGAAGAGTTATTTTTCCATGGAGAAACTCAATTGGTAGTTTCGGCACTACAGTTAGATGGCTTGGGAGGCCAGATTATGAATATACTGTTAAGAAAGCCTTAACAAGGCCAGGCGGTAGTGGCGCACGCCTTTAATCCCAGCACTGGGAAGGCAGTGAGTTGGAGGCCAGCCTGGGCTACCAAGTGAGTTCCAGGAAAAGGTGCAAATCTATAGAGAAACCCTGTCTCAAAAAACCAAGAAAAGAAGGAGGAGGAGGAAGAGGAGGAGGAGGAGGAGGAAGAGGAGGAGGAGGAGGAGGAAGAGGAGGAGGAGGAGGAGGAGGAGGAGGAGGAGGAGGAGGAGGAGGAGGAGAAGGAGAAGAAGAAGAAGAAGAAGAAGAAGAAGAAGAAGAAGAAGAAGAAGAAGAAGAAGAAGAAGAAGAAGAAGAAGAAGAAGAAGAAGAAGAAGAAGAAGAAGAAAGCCTTAACAGAATGGAAAACAGGAGAAAAGTTCTTAGTACTGATGGGAAAGGGTGACAATATGTGGAAGTGGAGATTTGTCTGGTTTGCTTTCTGCAGTAAGGACGGGAAGAAGAAAACATTTCCATTCAACTCAGTGATGTAGCTGATGGAAATTCCCAGAAAGATATTGAGAGTGCTGGTTTGCAGCTTGTTGATACTTAGGATTGAAATATAACAGGACAGTGAGTAATAGATTGTTAACTACAGAGAGACCTGATGTTTCAGAGTTCAAAGATAAAGCTGCTTATTATTATCCTCAATCATGGTGTAATAATTTATTTTCAATAGATTCAGAACATAGGTTAAATCTGAGTTTGAACTTTGAGCTCCTTTGTCAAAACATCAGATGTTTCTAGGATATACCTCATTGAAACTTGCAAGCCTGTAAGAGCCCCTTTAAGGAGCTCAGTTATGACTCAGATTCTCTATATTTAACAATGAAACTTTAAACAATTCTGGAGTGCTGTTAGGCAATAAGTTCACTGGGAACTCAAGGAATGAAAAAGTTGTGTGTATGTGATTTCCTTATAAAGTGAAATGCGAATAAATAGAAAACATGCTATTAAGAAGATTATTCTGTTTAGCATAATGTAATACAACGTGAAAAAAGTGAATACTTGAATTCCAGAGATCTTGGAGAAAGAAATATTGTGAGAAAGTAACCTATAAAAATTAGCTGTTTTAGGATGAAAAGAGTGAATGAGAAGACAGGTACAGGATCCAGGGGACAGGGAAAAGGGGCTTGAAGAGCAAACTCCACCATATGACTTGGTATGATGGAGTCATGGTCAAGAAGGTAACAGTGTACTTATAGCTAGACTTTTGATATGTTGGGACCACCTTCTAACTTTCAGTTTTACCCTAGTAACAACAAATATAACACTAAAAGTTTTTTGACTATTTTTACATCATATGATGGTGAATGTGTGATAGGCAAATATCTCTTTTTTGTAGGTTGTGTTCTTTGGCTTAAGGACAATGTATGTAGGAACTACATGAAAGCACTCTCAATTGTCAGCAGGCCAGATTCATGTGATGAAAACACACTTTTAGCTGATTTTCTGATGGAGTGAATCTGCATCTTGAGAAATGAATGGCTATAGAATGCATGGAAGCGGAATGAAGATTCGAAGACTGTAAAATGTTCTGTGCAATCCCAGGTACTCTTCTTACAATTGTATGTTGGTATTATTACATTGAATGATTGGATATACCATTAGCACTTGGAGTCATATGGGACCTCATTATTATCCAATAGAATATAACACAATTGACTTATGCAATATTTGGTGCTGGGTTATGAAGGAGTCAAGTACTTTTGACTTGCTCTCTTAAGATCCTTGTTCTTGGAATTCAAACTCTGTAATGAGAGGAAGCCCAAAGAAAGTGCACAAGGAGATGAACCAAGGCCTCATTTGATAGCTTTGGATGATGTCTGTGAATCAAGTAGCCTGTGAATAAATCATTGTGGAGATATATATTCTAGTCTCATATCAGTCCACCCAAGCTTGATGCCACATGGTGCAAATATAAGCCCCTTCTGATATCTCAATTAGAGATTAATGAGGAATTTAAACTTGTCATTATAAATCATTGAGTTATGATTGTCATCAACAGGTATCTAGAATGCAAATAAATATATGTAAACCCTTTGTGAGATAAGAATATATGTATCTGTCAAAGGAAAAACACCACACTTGATTAAAAATACTCTTGTAGAATCAGGAATTTCTTGGCCAATTTAGTTAACATGTTTTTCATCTGTTTATTTTTCTTGCATCTCATAAGGAGGCACATTTTCCTCTTTACTTTAAGATGTCTCTGAAAAATAGTCCTTGGCAAGAATTTTGTTCATAGAAGAATTTCTAGAACTTCCATCTATGGCAAATATGAGTTTTTAGAAAGTACTATTAGAAAACACATTAATTTTGTATTTAAAATTACTTTGGAGTAATTGGTATACTTGACTTTGGGGGAAATAAAGTCTGTATGAATATAGTTCCTTCAAGTCCCATGGTCTCAGAAGGGATTAGATCCAAAACTATAGCTGAAGCCCTGAGAAGGAGTAAAGGGTCTGGAGCTGGGAGTCTTGAAATTGAAACTATCTGGAGTTCTGGGAATCAGTTCTGCATATTGAATCCCATAATCATGCAGCATGTCTACAACCTATTCCAGCTTCTGAGAAGATTAAAGTTGACTGACATATCTTTGGCAGAAAAAGGCATGATTTATCTTCACAGACAAAAAGTAAAATATAAAGTATAACTATTTGGGTCTAGTCGTCCAGATATACTTATGTAGACTCATTTTAGCAAAAAGGGAATCATGTATTTGAATCTAAATACCACCTGCTCTAGGAATTTGATATCTTACTAAATTTTCCTCAGGCAAATGAAAATATATTGGAGGTACAACATGTCTTGTTCACTGGTTAACTGTGGTATAAGAAGTTACTAATTTTTTAAAATTCTTGTTCTATTTATAACTCTTAGTCACTTTCACTAAGTAGCCCAAAGGTTTTTTGAAAACTTGACTGTTGATTATACCAAACTTGTGCCTTTTAGTACCTAGAATGTAAAAGTCAAATAGAGATTCAAGGTACTGGCAGTTTAAGTAATCAATAAATAGGCAGTATTAGAAACTTCATGTTGTTGCCAGGAAAACCTAGCCTATGTCCTTTGATTCTACTTTGCAATACAGGGACAAACAAAGCAGAATGGATGAACAGTACTCCATAATCCTTAGAGTCAAAGATGACTTCCCAAGGGAAAGCAAATAGTCAGAAATATTAAATATGCATGCATTAGTGACATTCAACCAGAGAGACAGAAATAGCAGATACACAAGAGAAAAAAAAGTCTAGATAGAAAATACAGCTGGGTAAAGTTCTGTGGTTAGATTTGGCATTGTATGTTCTGTGATTTGAATGAAAGCAACATTGCTAGAGTAACATTCAGGGGAATCCTGGGTGAGTTGTAAATTGCAAATCAAGTGTCTGTAAATTGCAGACATTATTAATTCATTTTGAACAAAGAATGCTTGTGAAATAATTAACTTTCAAGTTTCACAGCCTTTCACAGCCATAGTGTAATTCTGACACTATGATAATCCAGCCAGGTCAAAGAACTCACTGGAATAGTGGTATTCAACCATCCTAATTCTGTTAAACTTTAATATAGTTCCTCATGTTGTGGTGACCCTCAACCATTAAATTATTTTTGTTTCTATTTCATAACTGTAATTTTGCTACTGTTATGAATTGTAATGTAAAAAATCTGATATGCAGGATGGTCATAGGTGACCCCTGTGAAGGGGTCATTTGACCCCCAAAAAAGTTGTAAGGCACAGGTTGAGAGCCATTGCACTAAAATGTTACACATGAATTTACAATGCTTGTGGCCTATTTCTCCACTTAAATGTACAATTCTGCTTCTAAATCTAGTTTGGCATGTTCAAGGCTATATACTGCACATGGTAGGTGAGGCATTCTTCACTAAGACTTATTATTTACATGCCCTGTCCTTGTCCATTCACTTCACCCTTCCTCTGCATTGTATTGTCTTCAAATGACTATTAACCATCTCAATTTATATTTATTTACTTATTTATTAAATTGTATTTGTTTGCTTAATACTTTATCTTCTATAGAATAATCAGTTATTGTTTAATTGAGAAGACTGATTCATTTATAAGCAGAAACATTTTTACTTGCCAGAGTGCTGCTATCTCCATTAAGTATCTGTTGAAAGAATAAATAAAGTTCATACTTTGGTAATAATAATCTTAATAAATGAACGATGATGCAATCTACGTACATGTGTGACTTAGTATGAAGACAGTTTTTGTTTTTGTTTTTTGTTTTAAGAAGGGAAGACAATGAAATGAGCCACTGGGATGGCAAGAATGGTTTAAGTGAAATACTTAAGCTTTCAGTTTTGACTTCTATTTTAATGTATCACTCCTTCAAAGTTAATGTAAGAAGATTGTAATGATAATAACAACCATGGGCTCAATGTTGATGTTCTTCCTTTGCAAGAGTCCTTCTGTCTGTGTGCTTCCTTCTCTTTTCAGCCCCATTTGCACATGTCACTTTATGGCCTTCTTTTAAAAATATATGCTTTTAAAAATCCAGTTTCTTTGTAAGAGTCTGACTTGCTGTATCACCTCACAGACAGAAGTTACTTTGAAATATTTAAGAATGTCAGCCTGACAGGTGGATCTCTGTGAGTTTGAGGCCAGCCTGGGCTACAGAGCTAGTCCACACAGGCTCCAAAGCTACAGAGAAACCCTGTCTCAAAAAAGAAAAAAAAAAAAAAAAGAATGTCAGCCTGAGCTACAGAGTGAGTTCCAGGAAAGATGCAAAGCTACACAGAGAAACCCTGTCTCGAACACACAAAAAAAAGAATGTCAGCTCTTCCCTAACATAGTCGCATTCTACTAATAAACTTTTCAGTAAATTCTAGTTCAATTACAAATGAGGGAATGTTGATATTTTTAAGGAAATAAAACATCAGTCTATGTGATTCCAAGACTTTTTTGTAGTAATGGTCTTTGCAAAAGATTATTTTATATTTTAATGAGTTTTATTTTATAAACTAACCTGTCCTGTGGCAATTTTATTCTCTGCTCTTCATTTGTTTTGGATTGTTTTCCTAATGTAATGGAAAATTTGAAAATAAATTTACAATATTAAATGTTTTGATATTCAAGCAAACAGGCAGTGCTATGCTTTGCAAGGAAGTTCCTGTTCCTTAATAGATGAAGGTTAAGAGAGTTTTTGCTGCCAACAAGCCCATCCTTAAGCAGGCATACTTCTGTAACTGTGGAGAGATGAAACTATTCTGAGAACTGCTAGTGTTTGGATGGATGCAATGCTACAGTGTAGATACACAGAGCTCTTGGTGATTTTATCCCATGAGGAATTTTGTAGTCTCTTTTGTCTGGAAATTATTTTTCTCCAGGAATTACAGCCCCACCCCATCTCTTTCTGACTAAGTATTTGGCTGTCTATGATCTAATCTGGGTTAGCAAGGCTTTACTGAGATGCTACCAAATGAAGTTGGGGCATTATTCCTAACTGTGACCTGATTTTTAGTCACAAAGAGACCTCAGAAAAAATGCCAAAACTAAATAGGAGAGTGGAAATAAAGAAACCAGGTAAGTGCTAATACCATTAAGTACCTTATTTCTGTTTCCCTACAATCAACTTCTCCCAGTTCTTGCAAATAAATAAGAATTACTCTATTAATTACTCGAAACTTTTATTTATGCTGGGTGGTGGTGGTGCATGCCTTTAATCCCAGCATTTGGGAGGCAAAGCCAGGTGGATCTCTGTGAGTTCGAGGCCAGCCTGGGCTACCAAGTGAGTTCCAGGAAAGGTGCAAAACTACACAGAGAAACCCTGTCTCAAAAAAACAAAACAACAACAACAAAAAAATTAAGTTTTTATTGTGGGACTCAATGTAGAATTTACAATTAAGTTCTGCATGGTATTTATCTTGGATGTTTTGGCTTTAGCCATAACAAATATAACTTTGTAACAGGGCCCCTAGACCGCAATGGGCCCTAGATCTTAGCACAACTGACACCATGATGCAAGTATCATTTAGGCCTTGACACCCAGCATGTAGGCAGCAATATCTGCCAAAAGGAGGACAAAGACCTAATCCATCAGGGCCCATAATTGTGGGAAAGTCAATAAAAGTAATAACCTGGCTTTTTAGCTTATGTCGTTCTGCTTCTGAGGTGTGTCAACACAAGCTATGTTTTTGTGCTTCAAAAGCCCACCCTGAGAAAGGTTCAGGGCTATCTGTACTGGGGTCCTAAACACCCAATGCCATTGCAGCCAGCTAATAAAGACTTTCTGTTTGCATAAACCTATGTCTTCTCTGGTGAATATTTTACAGCACTCCAAGTTATGAATAATAACTAAGTCATTAGCTGAATGTTCTTTAAGAGAATGCATTTTTTCAGCTTAGAATAAATAAATGCCATATAAGATTTCAGAGTGAGAATTTAGGTATTTCTGTTTTCATTCTAGCAGTCAAAAAAGTCAAACAAACAATGAAGAGATTGATGTTCTTCAGAGATAAAATGATTATTATTTACAATAATTTAACAAAAAGACAAAAATGTGTATTAATTTTGGAAATATTAAATTGAGATTTTTATTCATGGCCTATGTAAACAGTACAAATTAAGAAACATGACAGTGTTCTCATCAACTGTCTATAATAGGTTACTTCATTTCGATGTCATACCATTCTAGCTGACTTCCTCCTGTGGTATTTTTGAACACAGAAGATAACAAAGGTCATGGCCATTTGCGGTCAGCAGACAGTCCTGTTCCCAGCTCTCCCAGCATCAGGGGATTCAGGCTGGTTATTAATTCAGGTGGCCTGGCTAGAATCCATCTTCAGTAATTACATTTCTATGTAAAATTGATGATGTAGCTTTGGTGAGAGAACTTATTCATCTTTGTCTTCATTTAAAAAAAAACAGACACAAAAACAACAAATGCTGTATTATACTCCAACCAAAGAGAAACAAAGTCTTCATTTTGCTACATGTTGATGTTCTTGAAGACCAAATATAACTAAGCAGATAAAATGATTAAGTCACATCCCCAGTGAACTTTCAGTATCAAGTACATTTTCCTGCCCTTCACCTTGGTGTTCAGTGATTTACACAAAAGAACTTTAGAAAGGCAACTCGTGTCCTTTTTCATTTTCAGTCACAATCCTTGTGCAATTTTCATTTTCTCCTGGAGCTGTTAGTAGTTCATATTCCACCTGCTAAGTTGAATTAGACTCCTTTTACTATTCAAGCATGTGCTACACCATCATTGTGTCAGCTGAACAGTTAGCTCACTGAGAAAAGAGCTCCTATGTTATCATTTTGTCACCCCAGTCTTAAATGCTTGAGGAATACGTGGATGTACAATCAATCAGCATTTAGTACATGTAAATAGAATGGACATATTCCTCTCACAGAAAAACTCTACTACCCAATAACAAATAGGAAGAATAACCATGCAGGAAAATAACAAAGGTGGAGTGTTTTGAGATTTAGAGTGATTTCTCAATGTCCTAAGGAACTCAAAGTCTTATCAACCAATTAGCAGGTGGAACACCATATAAGTTGATGACACATTTTTCTTCAGAACTATGGACGTAGTTTTCAAGGTAGAAAGGATAAATCTTACCAGGAAAATAAATACAAGACAGCCGAAAAGTATGTGGCCCATGAGGAGACAACAGAATGATGTCATCAATACCCAGTTCTGCATTCCCAGCCCATGTATGAAGTAGAGATTTATTAAGGATTAAAATGTACCAGGTGTATGGTCTTTCTGTGTTCATTATTGAAATGCCCATTCTGATCCCTCTGTTACTGGTTACTCTATTTTGTGTTTTTATAGGGAAACTATAAGAGCCGGTTAGTTTTATGAAGAGAAGATTTGGAAACTAAATGCTTACAATCAGGAGGCCCCACCATTTCAGTTCCAACAAGGACTCACAGGCACTTTGGCAAAAAAATGTGTGTGGCAAAGAATGTACCAGAAAGCAGAAAGATGGCAAGGCTAGAGTCCTGCTTATCTTTCAGGGCATGTGTCCCTGAAACTTGAGGAGATCCCACTTATTAAAAGTCTACCATTTCAGGTTGGGGATTTAGCTCAGTGGTAGAGCGCTTGTCTACCAAGTGCAAGGCCCTGGGTTCTATCCTCAGTTCAAAAAAACAAAAACAAAAAACAAAAACAACAAAAAAGTCTACCATCTCTTCTATTACCACACCCAGTACCAAGGCTACAACTACAGAAATTGTAGAGAAAGCCACCAAAGCTACAACCAAATTGTAGAAACAAACATTTTATTTACTTACTTATTTGTTTGTTTGTTTATTTTTTCAGCATGGTGAATCTACAAGTTATGAGTGAGGGACTGCATGCAGGAATATGGGTGACTCAAAAGCAGCTGTATTCATAAAAAAAAAATCCCTCCTCAACACTGTAACTAAAGTCCCAACTCCCAGTCAGCATTGTATTCCTTGTGTACTCTGGAACCTTCAAGACCAGGTATAGCTGAGTGGAAAGAAAGATTGGTGGCTGGAATTATAAGTGAAAATGTGTTGGATGGAAATATTAATAGTCTCATTACAATTACTGTAGATTACTATGATGACAAGTTCGAGGTATTCTGTAGATCACCACAGCAATCTCTACTCCAAGATGGCTGATGGTCATTTTCTGCCCAGAGGAAATAGTATCACTACAATAATCAGAGTATGTTTTCAGTCCTTGAATCCACTTCTATGTCTAGTTGAATCACCAGGAATCAAAAATGCTTCTTGATATCTCGTCTCTCATCACTGTGTCACCTGCATTTCCGACTTACTCAAAATAAAACATATCACAGGAATTCATAAAGGTGAAAATGAAATTTCAATGTAACAGAAAATCATAGTGTCTTATTATTAAGAAATTCTTAGCTTTGATGAGCTTCTCAGAGATTGTACTGATACCAGCTATTTAGTGTGGTTCTTATTCTGTTTAATTTTACAGTTTATTTTCATTTTTGTTTTATATGTGTGGGTGTTTTTCCTGCATGTATGTCTGTGCATGAAGCATGCACCTACTGTGTGAGAACTCATTAGATCTCACCAGAACTGGAGGGGCAGAAGGCTGTGAGCTGCCATGTGGAATTGAAGCTACAGGTAGCTGTACACCCGAACTATAGCATATATTAAAACCAATGAAATGGAGCTAGAGGGGTGTCTCAATGGTTAGGAGTACTGGTTGCTCTATCAAAGACTTTATCAAGTTCAACCCCCAATACCCACAGAGCACTTCACAGCAATGGGCATTAAATGCTTCTGTTACTACAGTGAAAACCTTGTGTGTATACTCCATATCAAATGGGTAAGTCAGTGTGACAGTTTCAGGGGAAAATTATCAGGACAAAATGAGAGAGTATTAGTAATTTGTATAATCATCACCATGCTATCTCCCACAGAATGTACAATTCCAAACAATATATGAATAATTTTATTCATTTACTTTTCCAATCCATATTTTAAGATTTTTCTTACTAATATGACAAATAAAAAAAAAGATGGTATAGCTCTAACACATACTTTTCTTATTGAGTAATGTTTTTGTAATTTCAAATTTAAGAGTTAATTCTGCTTTTTTTGTAATATCCATCTTTATATGGCTTTTTTATTATATTTGTGTTTTAATTTTACACATCAGCCATGGGTTCCCCTGTCCTCCCCCCTCCTGCCCCCACCTTCCCCCCTGCCTCTCCCCTCCATTCCCATCTCCTCCAGGGCCAAGAGTCCCCTGGGGATTCATTTAAACCTGGTGGATTCTGTACTGAGTTAATTCTGCTTTTAAAATGTATATCCATTTACTGTTTTCACCTTTCTTTTGTCATCTTATAGACACTCTGATGATTAGAAGAAAGTGACCATTTGATATGAGTTAACATAGGCTTTCAGCTCATTATTTCTAAAATCTTCAATAAGCTTGAGTATTAGTGTGCATTCTCTATCTCTCTTGATTATGTTTAAAGAAACAATAATTTCATTTCAAGACTTGCCTTCTCCTGAATCAAGTGGAAAAACACATCTCCACCTGAAATAGTAAAAGCATACTTGGGTTTAAGTTCTTGATTTTCTTAGTGCTGTATGACTTGAAATGAATTATTTAATAACTCTAGACTATTCTCTGTGAGATGAGCTAATAATAATGACCTAGGAACCTAATTTGAAGAGTGGTTGTAAAGGCGAACTGAAATATTAGCTGCATAATACCATAATGTTATCATATACTTTTAAAATACTGCAATAATGATGGCAAAATAATTGTAAACAACTGGTTTGTGGTTACTTAATAAAATGAGTGCTGAAATAACGCTTTTATTTTCTCCCAAAGACTTTCTTTCTCTTCCTTACATTGGTAAGTGAAGACATTATTGAGCTAGTCTCTCCACTAGGAAATTTAACCTTGTTACTCCTCTGTCTAAATTCCCATTAAACATCAGCAAGGTCAAAATGAAGTGAAGCTTTGGGAGTTGACACAAGGAACAGACATCATTTGACCACTCCCTCTGCTATTGTAAACAAGCACAATCATGCTATTGGTGCATGCCAAAACTCACCAGCCTGCCCAACATACCTGTATGTGTAGCTGATGTGCTGAGTCCAGAGGAGTTGCATCTATTTAAGATTGCCATGGAAACAAGAGGATGATACTTGTTCCACCAAATACACCTAGCAACTGTGTGGATGTCTGTATATTCAATTTCTCCTTGGTTACCCTGGGGATTACTCAGAACGTGGATGTCCCTGCCTTTGTTTTCAAAGCTCTCGGTTGTAAACAAAGCATCTTGATGGATTTGTTTCCCTGCCAACAATAACAGAAGAAGGTACTTGGGAAGGTTTCATGCTTCTACTTCCTTGTATAAACTGCAAAGCAAATGTCTAAATTTTCAGTAATGACTGCCAAAATGAAGAATCATTTACACAGCCACATAGAAGAGAACAGTTTGCTTGAAGTGGAGTTCTGCATTTTATAGAGAATTTCAGTGTTTCACATGGAATGCATGAAAACATTTATTATCTATTTTTTGTTTTAATATGTGGTGATTTGTTTAGCCAATACTACAAAACTACACAACACTGCATAGGGAACAATTCAGTGCTAATCATCATCATCATCATCACCATCCCCACTATCATAGTCATCTCATTAATGTCATCATCACCCTCTTCATCATCTTTGTTTTCATCCTCATTCTTAAAAAGCAGATCTAAGACACAGAGTTTGTTAGTAAATTTCTCTCTAGAATTTTCATGTAATCCAGTCTTGATAAACAATATTTTCCATGGATGCTCTAGAAAGATGGGGAATATAAAAATAAAAAATAAAACAATGAAAAAGAGACATGGAACTTGAAAGGGCTTTATTTTTTTTTCTATTTCTTTCATCTGAAAGACTACTGAGAAAACTGACAGAGGCTTACCTAATAGTCACGATAAACTGGTAAAACTTTACATCTTTAGAAAATAAACTTTTAAGCTTAAAAAAAAAATCAATACTGAAAAGAAAAGCTACAAATTCATAGGATCTTTTTTCTCAACTTCAGACTGATCCAAGCTTTTATTTCCTAACTAACAAAATTGATGGGGCTATTGAGATATTAGTAGGAGTGCATGAAATAAATTAGAAGGAAGAGCCTGGACAAGCTATGCTGAATATGGATGAAGAAGGAAGATCCTGAGGGAGAAGGCAAGCTAGCCTTTGAATCACGGATTTTGAAATGAGAAGGTGCAGCCTATGTGCTCTGTGGTCACAGAGAAAGTAAAGGAGACATTCAGCTGGCCGAATTTGAAGTGGGTAGGTAAAGAAAGAAACAATGATATCTTAAATTAGTAAATGAAAATCATGGAAAGGAAAGTATATACATTATTTAAATTGCAGTTGAACTCCAGGAAATTCTAGTCACCACTCATTCCATAACCATGTATGTGTTGGTAAGTTGATTTTTTCTTTTTGCTATCTCATTTTTGAGATTATAATGTAATTACATTTTCCTGTTCCCTTTCCTTCCTCCAAACCTTCACTGCTTTCCTTCAAATTCATGGCCTCTTCTTTCGTTAATTGTTATTATTGTTATTGTATACATATATGTGTATATATATACATATATGTATGTGTACACATATATATTCCTAAATACAGTGTTTTCAGTTCATCCAATGCTACTGGTTTGTATGTTTTCAGGGGAGAATTTTGGCCATAGGCAACCAATTGGTGTGCTCTTCCCTTTGCCTCTTAGCTTTCTTCAGTTGCCTATAGTTCTTTGTATTAGTTTAGGCACTCTGAGAAGCTTTTAGGTCAACTTAATGCACACTAGGGTTCTATGGAAATGAAAAAACCCAACTGATAAAATGTCTCCATAGGATTGCCTATCAGCAAGTCTGTGGGAACTGACTGATGTAGGAGGTCCCTGCTCACTGTACAGGCACATCTTGGAAGGCAGTCCTGGATGGCATTAAAAAAGCAGACTGAGCAAACCATGGGACACAAGTCAGTAAGCAGCTATGCTCCATGGATTCTGTCTCAATTTCTGGCCCCAGGTTCCTGCCATGAATTCCTTCCCTGACTTCGCTGGATACTGGACTACAACAGTAAGCTTAAATAAGCCCCCTCCTCCCTAAGTTGCTTTTGGTAATGGAGTTACATGGCAGGAAACATAGAAAGGAAACAATGTATTCAGCACTGCACATGATGTTAAAACTGTGATAGGGTGCCATGGAAAGTACTAGGCGTGCAGGATTCCTTCTATGTGCTACAGTGAGTAGTCTTCTATGTGTCCAGGATATCCAACATATCTGAAAATCTAAGAGGCATTAGGATATGAATCTAAGGAGCTCTGTGAAGCAGCTCTCCTGGGAAGAAGCTCCTTCATTAGAAACTGCAGGCCAGAAAATCAGCAAGTGTGTAGTGTAACCAGCACTCTAACAGAAGGCTAGTCTTCTATGGCTCACTGTTGAAATTTATTCTATACAGAAGAATAACTTATAAGTATCCAATGATGAAAGATACACTATATGCTTTAGAACTGATGAAACAAGCATTTATTATAGATTATATTCAGAAGGTAATGAGAGAGGGAACATGGTCTCACTGCTCATATCACTTTTCAGGGTCTTGTCAACTCTGAAAAGAGTTAGGACTATATCAGAAGTAAATGGGATGCTGAAATGCTTATTAAAACCATTACAGAGGAATGCATCCACAGAATACACAGAGAAAAAAGAAAGAAAATGACAGTCTGACTAGCTAAGGAATGCCTGTGTTTAGGGTCTATGAAAAGAAAGAGAAATCTGAAAATAATACTAATAAATGAAGACAAGATTATATGAAGGGTGGATATAGGTGAATCAGAGACAGCAAACTGCTGCTTCAAGCAAGGCATCTCTCTGGAATTTAATATTAAATAATTCACACACTAAAAACTGTTATACCAACCAACTTTTTAAGGCTACCTTTATGAAACTGCTTTATTCACATATAAATGTGCATGCCTGCATGTTGTTTATGCATATCATATGCATGCAGCATCTGCAGAAGCCAGAAGAGGACAGGAGCTCCTAGAACTGGAGTTGCAGGCAGTTGTGAGATGTGAGTAATAACACAGCCCAGTTCCAGTTCCTCTGCAAGACTGCTGAGTACTCTTAACTTCTGAGTCATCTTTCCGGCCCCTTTATTACATTTTAATTGGTGATGTTTATATTTATCATGTAGAACATTTTTATTTGCGTTTGCATTGGAGAAGAGCTAACATAAGCTAATTAGTATGTCATCTAACAGAATTATCATTTTTGATGAGAAAACTTGAAATCTATTCTGTGAGAAATTTTTAGGTCACAATACATTGCTATCAACTACAGTCTCCATGTTAATATAATAAATCTCTTGAATTGATTGCTGTACACAACTAAAATTTTATATACTACAATCAACATTTCTTCAGCCTCCCCAAGCCTACAACCTCTGGTAACACCCCATTCTATTCTCCTATGAGCTTATCTTTTCTAGCTTTCCTATGTAAGTTAGATCATAATATTTGCCTATCTATGCATAGTTTATCTCCCTCAAGTTATCTTTCAAGCTTAGCCATGTTGCATCAAAAGAAAGAATTTTTCTTAGTTTTAACAATGGATAATATCCCAATGTTTCTCTATAGTACCCCTTCTTTGTTTATTCATTTATCTGTCGATGGAAACGTAGTTGATTTTATATTGTGATATTCTTAACAATGTTGAGTTAAATAGGAGGGCAGAGAAATTTTTCACATACTGATTTCATTTCCTTTTGATATTTTTAGGGGTGAGATTATCAGGCCATATGGTAGTTCTCTTTGTAATTTTCTTAGAACTCCCGTACTATTTTCCATAGTGGCTGGACTAGTTTATATGCATACAAACAGTATGCAATGACTCTCTCCCACTCATACTCTCATCCACAGTTATTCCTTTAGGATAGTCACTATTCTAATAGCTGTGGGAGTGCATTTCATTGTTGTTATAATTTGAATTTCACTGATTTTGATAAATCTGAATGTTTTTAATAGTTTCATATTGTATGCATTATTTAAGAAGTATCTACTGAGATCCGATGTTCAGTTTTTATCAGTTATTTTTTTCCTTACTATTCAGTTGTGTGAGTTCCTTACACATTTTTGACATTAGCCCTTTTCTTTTTTTAAATTTACTTTACTCAAATTCTGTTTTTAAAAGATTTCTGTTTATTTATTGTGCACACAGTGTTTTGCCTGCAGGCCAGAAGAGGGCACCAGATATCATTATAGATGGTTGTGAACCACTATGTGGTTGCTGAAAATTGAACTCAGGACCCCTGGAAGAGTAGCCAGTGCTCTTAACCAATGAGTTATCACTTCAACCTCACCCTTTTCTAATGTATTCTTTGAAAACATTTTCAGTAATCCCAGGGGTTGTTACTCTACTGTGCTGGCTATTTCCCTTGATGTACAAAGACTTTCCAAATTGATATAATCTTATTCACCTATTTTTCTTTGTGTTTCTTGTTGTTATTTTCAAAAATCATTGTGCAGACCAGTGCCATAAATCATAAAAGGTAATCACATGAAGACTATGAGTAGACTCCCTTACAGAACTCTCACAGACCAGGAAAAGACAGCTTTGTAAATTCTAAGTCCTGAGGGAATGTCTTAGTGAAGATTTCTGTTGCTGTGACAAGACATCATGACCATGGCAATTCTTATAATTAATTAATTGGGTGGCTTACAGTTCAGAGGTTTAGTCCATTATCATCATGGCAGGACATGACAGCATGTATGGCAGACATGATGCAGGAGAGGTAACTGCTGAGAGTTCTACATCTTGCAAAGGCAACAGGAAGTGGTATGTAATACTGGGCATGGCTTGAGCATATTGTACCTCGAGCCTGTCTCCACATTGCCACACTTCCTCCAACAAAGCCATACCTCTCAATAGTGCCATTCTCTATAAGCTTATCGGTGTCAGTTACATTCAAACTACCACAAAGGATAAAACAATCATATAAGAACACTTTATTTGTCACAATTTCCCTTCAGATATGAAGAGAGGGTTATTTCTCAGATAAGCAGAGGCTGAGTGAATTATTATAGAAAATAGAGAAGTGAGCTCTTCACACTGAAAGGAAATTATAAATAATTATCAACATGAAAGCATGGATACCATGGGAAAGATAATAATCAAATTCAGAATACTACAATGGTAGTGTAAAAACCATGGACATTTAAATATAAATGTTAGCTCTCAAAATTATTAAAATAATGATCACTACAATAATTTTCAGGAGTATATACTATAAAATGTAAATTGCAAATCAAAACCATAAAATTATGAGAGGGGCAAAAAACATGCAAATAGAGTTTCTGGATGACATCAGAATTAAGTAGCTATCAATTTGAAATAATCACAAAATGAGGCATAAGGGAGCAGCCAAGATCTGTGAAGCAACCAGAAAACAACAAACAAAATGTCAGTAATAAGTCTTCATATACCAATAATCCTTAAACCATAATGGGTTAAATTCTCTAAAACACGACAAAATATAGCTAAGGGCCCAAAACAAAAAAAAAAATAATGATATATGGCCTCACTGAATAGTGCTTTATGAATTCAATTTGGCATGACTGTAGCCATCTTAATTTGTGATTGCTACATTGCCCCAGAGTAACTTTAGTGAGTGGTTTTCCAGCCAATGAACATAGACAAGGGTGTTAGGGTGTTAAGGTAGTGTTCAGATCTTCACAACTGTACTCTGGATTTGATGAAATCTGAAGAATATCTTGAAGTTTATTGAGTATTAGTAGCATCTTGTCTCTGAGAGAAATGAGCTCCCTAGTTCACAGTGCTGTGGGATTCCCTCCCACATAGAAGGCAGAGACTGAAATATCACACATATCTCATTGTTTAGATGATTTTGCTTAAGCTGATGTTAAGTGATGAGAAATCTTTTCCTACCTCATACTAAGTTCACGTGCTGTTTTACCCTACGTATCTGCTGTCATTCTACATTTGCTAACTAGTTAGAGCTGGAACCACTTCACATACTGAAGCCTAGTACGGAACAAAGGGTTACAACTACAGCAGGAAGCAGGACCCTTTCTTTGGGAATACCATGGCAACACAATCATTTTCTCTGTGAGGTACAATTTGGAAAAAAACAAAACAAAACATGTAAAGCATCAAGCTAGATCTTATGTCATCCCTGACTGACTTAGAAGGCTGAACAAATTCTACAAATTAAACACAGATTTCCTGAGATTTTGATTCAGTAGGTCTGTAGTTGAATAATCTCTATTTGAAAAAGGGTTTCCCAGACAACTTTGATTATCTTCCAGGTTAAGAAACATTGGACTAAATAACTTCTCCAAATTATGAGATTCAGTTTCTCTAAACCTGTTTTAGATTCGACTATCACATTTCACCACACAGGAACATTATGATTTAGAAATAGTTTGTTAGGAGCTGACAGAGTTGTTAGGAATAAACATTTGCTATAACAGTTAATAGGCAAGAAAATTTATGTCAACTGGACTTGCCTGCTAGGGATGGCAGCAATCAGCTGAAGATATTTGCATGCATTTCAATGAGTGGGCAGTGTTATGCAGCTCCTGCGAATGGTTCTCTTTTAACATTTACTATGTGATGATATTAATAAATAGATAACAGGCAAGAAAAATAAAAGAAGGAAGAAAGGCAGGAAAGAGGGAGAGGAAAAAGGAAAGGAGAAATGGAGAGTGAGAATGAGGGAGAAGGGAAAAAAAGAATGAACGTTTTGGACTGTTAGTGAAGTTCTTTAATTTCTTTCTGATTTAACTAAGAAACCATAGGGGGAGCAAAACACTTCAGTTATGATATTGGATTTTTGTGACAGTTTAAATTTGACTATATTTTACTGACAGTTTAGTAATCTTTAGAATTCCTGCTTTTATTGAAAATGAAATATGTGGGTCTGAGAAAAATGTTCATTTTTTTAATCTGTGGTCTTTGGTCAGTCGCTGAAATCTAGAAAAACTGTGTCAGTGTGGAAGAGCTAGATTCAGGGAAGCACAGGGAATGTCCACTGTTAGTCACCCTACAGTGAAGAAAACCATCTTGGCAAGAGAATTATTTTGATGTGAGATGAACATTGATGTTTTCTTTTTTTAGAATAAATCCCATATTTTTAAAATGGCACTGGATAGACCTAATTAGATACCAGAAAACAAATCTATTTAAGGCAAAATTATGCCGAAATGAGACTACCAGTAATAGTACAGGGCTATCTTTTATTAAAGCAACATGTTATCAGATTCAAGTAAACATAATTCAGTGAGACTAAGTCCTAGTCAGAATATAACACTGAGAGATAATTAATTCCCCTCGACGAACACTTCAGAAGGTGTCAAAGTCCTTGCATTTGTATTCTAAAATGAAGTCCTCATTTCCTGTGGCTTCATAGTCTATCTTAATTGGAATCACACAGTTTAATATCTTGCTATTAATTAATTGCTCAATATTTATACAACATTAACAAAAGACAACTCACTTCATTGTGCACATACTGATGTTAAATTAATAGAATACATTAGTAATGGGTTGAAAAGCCTCCTGTGCTATGGTTTTCACTGTAGCCATGATTGAAAACATTAGTTGCTTAATGATGTTTCCTTTTTTTGATTAACAGAACAATAATGGTTCTCAAAACCTTACCTGGACACTTTCTATTGTAATGTCAAGGAACTAAAGCTTCAAAATAGTCTTCTCAGAAAGCAGAAAAAGAAAGTGAATTCTAAAATTTAGACTTCTTTAAAATGTATCCCAGAGAATTCAGATGAAGCTTGAAAGTGAGTATCGAGTTCTAAAGTTGAATTATTTTAATATTTTAACAATTATGGTGATATTTTGTTTGTGCTCTAGCAAATAAAACTTGCCTGGAGATTAGAGTGCCAGAGTGCAGAGCTGTCCAGTAGAGTCTGGGCAGTGGTGGCACACACCTTTAATCCCAATACTTGGGATCTCATGCCTTTGAACCCAGCAAGGGAGGAGGAAACAGAAAGTGATATTGCTGGACAGAAGGAGGAAGTGATAAGACCAGGTGGAGACAGGGCTTTGACTATTTTCAGTCTGAGGATTCCTAGAGATAAGAAGTCTCACTAGTGGCTAGCATCTTTACTTCTCTGATCTTTCAGCATTTACCCTGATAGCCTACAGAATGGGAAAAGGTCTTCACCAACACTACCATTTGTTGAAGATGCTTTCTTTTTTCCATTGTACATTTTTGGCTTCTTTGTCAAAAATTATATGTTCATAGGTGTGTGGATTAATGTCAGGGTCTTCAATTCGATTCCATTGGTCCACATGTCGGTTTTTATGCTAGTACCAAGCTGTTTTTATTACGGTAGCTCTATAGTAGAGCTTGAGGTCGGGGATCATGATGCCTCCACAGGTTGTTTTATTGTACAGGATTCTTTTGGCTATCCTGGGTTTTTTTTTTTTTTTCTATATGAAGTTGAGAATTCTCAACAGATGAAGTTCAAATGGCTGAAAGACATTTAAGTAATTGCTCAACATCCCTAATTATCTGGGAAATGCAAATCAAAACGACTCTGAGATACCACCTTACACCTGTCAGAATGGCTAAGATCAAAAACACAGAAGACAGTTTATGCTGGAGAGGATGAGAAGCAAGGGGAATTCTCCTCCACTGCTGGTGGGAATGCAAGCTTGTACAGCCACTTTGGAAATCAATATGGTGCTTCCTTAGAAAATTGGGAATCAATCTCCCCCAAGACCCAGCTGGACCACTCTTGGGCATATACCCAAGGAATGCTCAATCATATCACAAGGGCATTTGTTCAGCTATGTTCATATAAGCATTGTTTGTAATCGCCAGAACCTGGAAACAACCTAGATGCTCTTCAACTGAAGAATGGATAAAGAAAGTATGGTACATATGCACAATGGAGTACTACTCAGCAGAGAAAAACAGTGACATCATGAGGTTTGCAGGCAAATGCATGGATCTAGAAAAAATCATCCCGAGTGAGGTAAACCAGGCTGAGAAGGACAAACATGGTATGTACTCACTCATAGGAGGATACTAGATGTAAAACAAAGATGACTAGACTGCTACACAACTCCAGGGAGGCTACCTAGAAAACGGAACCCTAGGAAAGACACAGGGATCACCCAATGACAGAGAAATGGATGAGATCTACATGAACAACCTGGAGGACAGTGGGAGTAATGAAGGGCAAGATTTGAGGGAAAGAAAGCTTAGGGGAGCAGGAGATCCCAGCTGGATCAAGAATAGAAAGGGAGAACAAGGAATAACAAACCATGATAAATGAAGACCACATGAGAACAGGAATTGGCAGAGTGCTGGAGAGGTCCCCAGAAATCCACAATGATATATCCTCTGTAGATGGCTGGCAATGGTCAAGAGAAAGCCTGATCAGATGGCCAAGCACCCTAACAGTTGTGCTGGAACTCTCATCCTATAACTGATGGAAGTGGATGCAGAGATCCTCAGCCAGTCCCCAGGTGGAGCTCCATGCGTCCAATTGTCAAGAAAGAGGAGGGACTGTAAGAGTATGAATTGTTGAGACCAAGATTGGAAAAGCACAGGGACAAATAGCCAAACTAATGGAAGCACATGAATTATGAACCAAAGGCTGTGGAGCCCCCAGCTGGATCAGGCCCTCTGGAAAAGTGAGACAATTGAATAGCTTGAACTATTTGGGAGGCATCCAGACTGTGGGACTGAGACCTGTCCTTAGTGCATGAGCTGGCTGTTTCGAACCTGGGACTTACACAGGGACACTGCTCAGCCTGGAATGAGGGGACTGGACCTGCCTGTACTGAATCCATCAGGTTTAAATGAATCCCTAGTGGAGTCTTGGCCCTGGAGGAGATGGAAATGGAGGGGAGGGGAGGAGTGGAAGGTGGGGGTGGGGACAGGAGGGGGGAGGACAGGGGAACCCATGGCTGATGTGTAAAATTAAAACACAAATATAATAATAATAAAGAAAATAAAAAATATGTAATATAAAAATTAAAGTGTATTCAATAATCTGAAGTGGTAGTTAGTATGCATCAAGTTAGATAGGAATCCAGATATTTCACAATATGAAATCCTTTTATTGTTTAGACACCACATTATGATTAACTCAATGCCACCAAAAAGTGGTAAGTTGGCATCATGTGCTTATTTTATCCATGCACTGAATTGGACACAATACTACTTTAAGTTGTCTTTCTGCTAAGACTATTTAGCCTAATTATAGCCATAGGAAACAATCAGATAGTCCAGATTACTTAGATTGTTCAAACCATCTATCTATCCATCACAAAGTGTCTAATGCTTCCAAAGTGAAGCTGAACCAGATACAAGAAGGTATGGCTGGGGGAGGGGAGGAAGTGGGTGAGAGAGAGAGACAAAGATGAATATCAGAACTTATTATGCCCATTGAAAGGTATATGCATATATAGATTTCTTATAATATGCTTGGAGATTTTAAAATAAAGGCTTTTTTGAGAAATGGGTTCCACTGTTATTTCTTAATCCATATACCTAATCAATATTTGACATAAGGAAGTTCTGATAATGAAAATACAACCTAAACTTTAAGAGTAAAAATAGGATGTAGTATACAGAGGTAGGAGCCTGAATTCAAGTTCAGTTTCATTAGCTTAGAGGTTATGTTCAATAGTATTGTATTTTTGGTAGCTGGCTGGTCATCTCTGACATGATAGCATTTGACCTGGATGAGTTCTCCCACCTCCTTATATAGTTTAGAATCAGTATTTATTTTTAAATTTATTTTTATTTTTTATGATTTGTAGATGTGTGTA
This sequence comes from Onychomys torridus, assembly GCF_903995425.1. NCBI lineage: Eukaryota > Metazoa > Chordata > Mammalia > Rodentia > Cricetidae > Onychomys > Onychomys torridus. The sequence continues at coordinate 78,050,107 of NC_050449.1, forward strand.
TCATGCTGTGTGCATGCATGAGTGCAAGTACTCAAGGGTCCCAGATTTCTGTCTCTCTGGAGCTGGAGTTACAGGCACTAGTGAGGTGCTTGTTGGGGGTACAGGGAACTGAACTCATATCTTCAGCGGGAGCAACTAGCTCTCTTAACCTCTGAGCAACCTCATCAGCCTCTAGAATCAATAATCCTTTCAGACAGATAATAGGGAAAAGACCTTCCCAGTGGAACATTGGTAGTAATCTGTAAGTCAGGATAGGTACAGGTTGCTGCATCCCTTTTGGAAAGGCTACAATCCAGGCAATAGGAAAGAACTTTTTGTGCTTAAATTGTAGTGCATTTTGGCATTTCAATTACACTTTATTATTCCCCACAGATTAGGAAATACTCAATATTGAAGATTACAAAGTTCATTTAGTTATTTCTCTAGCATCTTGTAGATTACCTGATGCTGATAAAATTTCCTCAGAACTATAAAAATTCACATGTAGAAAATAAAGAAAGTACTTAATGATTGATGTAGTCATTCACCCCTACCTAGCAGGAGGAACACATTTTTTTACCCCTGAGAAAGGATATCAATTGTACATTTGCAAGAGCAGAAGATGAACTGTGCTGTTGTGAATGACATTGGAACAGTCTTTTAAAGCACCTTGTAAGAAAGATGACTGTAGCGTGAGTAAGGTCCAAGAGATCACAAATAAATTACTGAATCAGGATTCTTTCTTCTTCTTTTTTCTCCTTCCCCTTCTCCTTCTCCTTCTTCTTCTTTTCCTTCTCCCTTCTCCCTCCTTCCTCCTCCTCCTCCTCCTCCTCCTCCTCCTTCTTCTTCTTCTCCTTCTTCTTCTTCTCCTTCCCCTTCTCCTTCTTCTTCTTCTTTTCCTTCTCCCTCCTTCCTCCTCCTCCTCCTCCTCCTTCTTCTTCTTCTTTTCCTTCTCCCTTCTCCCTCCTTCCTCCTCCTCCTGCTTCTTCTTCTTCTTCTTCTTCTTCTTCTTCTTCTTCTTCTTCTTCTTCTTCTTCTTCTTCTTCTTCTTCTTCTTCGTCTTTGTCTTCGTCTTCGTCTTCGCCTTCTCCTCCTCCTCCTCCTTTTCTCCTTCTCCTTCTCTTCTCCTCCTTCTCCTTCTTCCTCTTCCTCCTCCTCCTGCTCTTCCTCCTGCTCCCCCTCATCTTAATTCTCATCCTCTTCTTCTTCCTCTTTCTTCTTCATATTATTATTATTATTATTATTATTATTATTATTATTATTAATTCTTTCTGAATTTCACATGTGCATACAATATGTTTTGATCATATTTACCTCCCATTTCTCCTAACTCTTCCAGGAAAATTCTACCTCAAATTGTTTCCAAATTTCTCTTTTTCCTCTTGCTAAAACCTACCTCATGCAATTGGTGCTATGCACATGCTCATGGATAGGAGCCCTCCACCTACCTGAGGGCCATCCCCTTAAAAAAAACTGACTTTCTCACCCCCAGCAGTCATCAACTCCCAATAGTTCTTTAGATGCGCATGGGGTTCCTCCCTCCTTGTGATGTATTGTAATGTTTACCCACTTGATCAGATGCAGTTAACCACGGTTGCTACGAGAATAGGAGGGCAGTGGTCCTGTAATGTCCATAACAGTTTCACTCCAGTCCTCCCCAACCTCTGATTATTCGCATCTCTCTATCCCCCTCATTTGCTATGGTTCCGGTGACTCAGGACTTCAATACTTTGGAAACCTCTTTATTACATTTATTTCACTGTCCCTGTGAAACATATTTTGGATATGTTTGAAACTGGTTTCCTTAAGATGTTCTGAAATACTGTAATTATTAAAAAATAATCAAGGATGCTAGAAAATGGGCAATGTGTTAACTTAAAATAATCACAGAAAGTAATCCCATTACTGTCATTTCCACATGAAAGGTATCTCAGTGCACATGAAAACAGGACCAATCTATATGTCTGTCTTTCTTTCTTTCTTTCTTTCTTTCTTTCTTTCTTTCTCTCTCTCTCTCTCTCTCTCTCTCTCTCTCTCTCTCTCTTTCTTTCTTTCTTTCTTTCTCTCTTCCTTCCTGCCTCTCTCTTCCTTTTTTCTCCCTTCCTTCCATTCTTTCTTTCCTTTTTGAGATTATAATTTATTTACAACATTTCTAGCTTTCTTTACTTCCCTCCAAACTCTCCCATATACCACCACTCCTGCTCTTCTTCAAATTCATGACTTCCTTTTTTTTTACTTACTGTTATTGCATGCACGCATGTATGTATACACATGTATATTTCTAAGTATATCTTATTAAGTCTATATAATGCTATTTGTAAACACATTTTCAAGGCTGACTGTTTGGCACTGTACAACAAAGTTGTGTGCTCTTCCCTGGGAAAGACCACCTCTTCTGCCCCAGATTTCTTCATTTGCCTATAGTTCTTTGTGTAGGGTTGAGGTCGCATGGGTTTTTCTCCATCCAGTTTGGCATGCTCGTTGGTGTGACACCTATGAAACACTTCAATTGCCAGCATTGCACAATAACCCTGTAGGTGCAGTTGTTGCATACATACCTTAGTGGTAACCAACAGCTCTCTAATTTGTCTTAAGACCCCAGTCAACAAGACAGAGACCATAGTTGGTACTGGAAACCTCACTAATTACTTAATGCCAGTGGGACATGATTATTGGTGAAGCATCTACAAGCCCTGATTTACTAAATTACTGTAGTCTCTAACAACAATCTATAACATTTGTTCTTATACACACAGGTAAGTGCAGTTTTCATCCCTCATCAAGAAAACTCCTCTTTGCATCAGACAAAGACCACTACAGAAAACCACAACCAATTGAAATGCAGAGTTGTGGAACTCAGTCCCAGTGGATACATCTACAAAACACACCCACACCTAAGGTTCAGCGAACACTGTGAAGATGGGGCAGAAAGACTGTAAGAGCCAGAAGGTCAGAGATGTTGGTATAATATTGTGTTTTCTAGTAATATCAGAGGCTACACGCATAAATTTTCACCAGAATGACCACCCAAATGTTAGCTGAACAAGGATGACAGCAACCTTCATCCTTGAGACTTGAACTCTTGGCAGTCTGGACTTAGACTTTATCTAAAACATAAATTTTGCCAAATGTTATATATTATACACTCTGAGTCCAAGACATTAATATCTTCTGGATAAATATTGACCTCTCCCATATTGGTTGCTGTGGAGAAGGCCAGTATGTCATTGTCCCCCAATTTTGGTGTGGTTGTAGTTACGCATTTTTCATACAATCTTTTCTTAGGAGACAGTAAGTACAGTGCAGTATCTAAAAGGATAGATTCAGGAAAATATTTGAGTATTTTAATTCTGATTTGAGTCTAATAGTTAATCCCCTAGTGTCCCAGTTCCTTAATTTTAAAACATGTCAAAAAATAATACATATAGCATAAAATTAATAATAGATCAAATGAGATAATTCATATACTGTGTTTTGCACAGACCCTGCCCCAGTACAAGTGGAATTTTTCTCCAAAGCTCTCCTTCTTCTCTATCTCTTTGATTGTGTTTCCACAGACATTGTCTTCCTAGACACCTGTTACCTTCTACCTGCATGACAAGAAGTCCTACAATCTCAGGAATTACATTCTAAGTAATTCTGAGAACAGAAACCATATGTTGCTCATGCTTTTCACAGGACAAATAACAATGGCTTATTATCATATATAAATATATATATATATATATATATATATATATATACTTAATATGTTTATTTAGTCAATTTTTAATTAACTTTCACATATTGATTTTTAATATAAGTTATTTATCTTCTCATTTGTGTGTTTGTGGCTACAGAATTTGATTTATCTTATGCGCAAAGTGTTGGCCTTCGATTTCCTTTGAGTCATTCATTATTTTACTCATTCAACTCACATTCTCTTGAGATACGGAAAAGACTGGCTATCAGGAAAGCCTTTCCTGCCTGTGGCTTACTTATGCTATGATTCATCTTGGAGATTCTGATCAATTTGAGTACAATTGTGCAGCATCCTGTGTGCTCTTTGCTGTGAAAAATATCTTAATGTTCCATAACTGACTCAGGTAGAGATGGCAATCAATGCAGAAACCCACACACAGTTACCCAAGAGAGTAGCTTAGTCACCAAACCATTTTCCAACAGAATTAATTCTAAATTTTAAAGTTTTCAGAAATAGAAACTTTTAATGCACTAAATGTGGGAGTAAAGAGTTCCTTCCATTTATGTCTTCTTCCTTCTTTCCTCCTTCCTTTCTTTTTCATTTGTAAGCTATATAAGCAACATCTACCGTGCATGTTCAGTTTTGTAATACTACCTTCTTCCACTCCCCTCCACAAGCCCTTTTGCAGCCATCAAGCAGTACATTCTCCTGTTACTTTCTTTAAATACAGAGTTCTTTTTCTACTTCTAATTTTACTCAATGTCCTCACCATAGCCTATGTGATTCTTGCACCAAGAACTGTTCTGTGCCTTCACTGTGGTCCAAGTGGTCTTCCTCCTTGCTCAAATTCAGTAGTAATTTTCTCATCCCCATTTGTCAGCTCATGTACTACTCACAATTGATATGTATGCATTCATGCAAATAGGCTCTGCTGGGAGAGTATGTGCATGCTCAAGTGAGTGATTCCTTCCTTTATAATCCATAGCTGAGACCTAAGAACAAAATATTTCTAGGGCAGGCATACAGAAAAGGTCTGGGAATGTAGGTCAAGTAGATTACTCAGTAGATTCTTATATTCTTGAAAATAAAATTGTGGCTTTGGTAACAGTCTCTTTGAAATAATAACATATAGCAATATAGCAATGGGCTTGTTGGATTTATCTTTTTACATATGTTTCTGAAGTCTTTGTTTCCTTCTTCTGAAGGTAGGGACATGATATGAAAATACATTAGTAATAAAAAACTTTCCTCCATATCCTTATGTGGAAAATATAAATTATAAATTTTTACTTATAAAAACAAAGAAAGTATGTTTCAGACAAAAGATAGTGCCATTGCATGTGGTAAATAGATAATGTATTTATAGGATAAAGCTTACTAAAACACTTGAGAATTTTTAACTTTTTATTAAATTTTTCTTTAAGGTTAAATATTTAACCATCTTACTTAAAAGTAAACAAATTCTGACTTATTCACACAGCTGTTTTGTATGCTTGTTTGTTTTTGCTAATAATGTACTTTACATGTGCATTTTGAATTTTGAAGCTCTATTTTAAGTACCACAGTGGCAGTCATGTAACTTTTGAAAGTTGAAATATGTAGTTTTAAAATATTAAATAAAATTCCCCATAAATATATGGACAGATCATCATTTTATGAGACTTTCCATTTTTTCACAATTCATATGACCTATGTCTTGCAACTAGCACTCAAACTGATACTCAAATATGTAAAGAGATAAAATTCATTTGAACATCAAATAAATGAGGCTAGAAGATTTAGAATATTAGAATTTAAATTTTATATTACTGCTAGAACAAACGACAGCAAACAGATGGCAGAAAGATCAGATTTTTGAAAATGCAGAACCACATAGGCAAAAGCCACATTTGAAGAACTTTTCTACTTCAGGGCAGTAGGGCTGGTCCTCGGGTAGTCATGAGATTTTGGCTCAGGCTGTTGGCAAATAAGCTTTGGAACATCCAATAAAACTTGAAGGAGAGGATAGCTAGGAAAAGAAAGTGCCATGGGTTGGGAAACCCAACATCTGCATGAAACATGAAAGAACTCTTGTGAGTGGCTTGGCTGAACTGAAAGTGTGTCCACAGGGCTGGAGACAGAACTTTGAAATGTTCAGTGAAAAGTAGGGATCAAAGGATGAAGACTCAGAATAAAGCCTGGACTTGGGTTTTCAGATTCTGTATCCTTAGAGGGTCTTGATAAATAATTCCTCCTTCCCTTAAACCAAGTATCGTTGTTCTCTGCCGATATAGGTAACCATACAGTTGTTCCTATTACTCAGATCAGATGGCTAGTGTCAGCATGAGTATTACTGCTCACAATTGTTACTCTCTGGGAACACATAAATAATATGAGGAAGTCTATAAAATGAATTGAGGAAATTTGAAGACATTCATAACATATTTAATGAACTTACCAATGCTAATGGCTTAAATGAAAGAAATGTATAGATGGACAAATTCCCTCATATTTTTATTAAGAGTGACATAAGATTTAGAAAATAGGAATAATTCTAAATCTATATAGTAAAGAAATTAAATTCATTGTTTAATGCTTGACAATTCACAGATTTATTTTTCCTTGTTTAAGAATTTCCCACATACACATTATATGTCTTAATCAAGTTCATCCCATTCTCTCTAATTCCTCCCTGTTCATCTTCTCCTCATTCAACTCCCCACTATTCCTTTACATTTTCATGTATCCCTTTCTTAAACCCAATGAGTCTATATAGTACTGTATTTCTCACAAATAAAGTTTATATCAAGCCTTCACACATATGCTCTATCAAATATCTAAGTAAAATATAATAATTATGCACAATTGTTTCACAAAACAGATCATATAAAAATGACAAATATTCCACATGTACTGAATGATACTTGTAACAAAATTTGCCAAAAGTAGAGATGTGGATAAAACACATGATAAACAAATAACAATGTGTACAAGTTACAAGCATTTATAGCATATTATAATCAAGTGAAGTTTATTCCAGAATAGGAAGCTTTAAAATGACTGTAATGAGCATATGAACTTAATAAAAGAGAATACTATGTAACCATCCATCCGGTCACACAAGCATCAAAATCAGTGTCAAGTGCTAGATATGGAACTTCATGCCTATCTTCTCTCCCCATGTTGGAATTTTGACCAGCTTGAGTTTGAGTTGGAGCAGATCTTACATGTGAATGTCTCAACTTCTGTAATTCACATGTACATCCACCCTATGTCCAAAAAATACTGTTTCCTTGCAATCATCTTACAATGTTTCCATTCCCTCTTCTGCAGTGATTCCTGAACCTTTGGTGGAAGGATTATAGTATAGATATCTCCTTCAGTACTGAGCATTGCACAATTTCCCATTCCTTGAAACTTGGCTCATTTGGGGTCTTTATGTTAATTGCCATTTACTTCTAAAAGAAGCTTCTCAGATTTGAGGATGACAGGCTTAGTAATCTAGGAATATAATAGTAATTATTTAGGATGTAGCTTAGTAGTATGTTCATTTAACAAATTAACAGTAGTACAGTGTCCCCTTATAAGGCCTATGAAATGTCTAGCCACAGGTTGCCAACCTGTGGTACCAGTTATTTGCCTCATCTTGTGAAGCAGGATTTAAAGTCAACTAGAAAGTGGTTATTTACTTACATATTTGTGACACAACTCACCAGGTCAGTCATGATTGCTCACAGGGTTCACTTGGATATATCTGGTAATTACATTTCTCCTCTAGCAGTACATAGCAGTTTCCAGCAGTATTAAAGCTAGACAGTAGGGATGAAGTTTCCAGCGGTGTACCAGCTTGATTTCTGCATGTTCCACAACTTAAATGTGTAATGTCTTCAGCCATAGGGTCTTACTATCACATGCTGAAGGGTAAAAAGAGCATTAACAAAAACTTGTATTTGGAGGTCTAGGGGAATTCACTTTCCATAATCTTCAAAAGACTTAGCCCATTACTGTCCCTGAGCTTTACAGTTATTATTCTGTGCTGTCAAATAGAATTGTCTGTTACAGATCAATGCTATTTAAATTCTTTTTATGCATGTGCATGCATAATGAGAGTGATAACTAACACTAAAGACATCTAAAAAAAGTCATTTGGAAACCCATTGCTATAGAAACTCCCTAAAACATAAACAAAGAAAAAATTGTGTATGGAATATAATACCAAATCATAAAAGATAAAATTCATTATCATCCTTAAAAATTCTGCTCATTGTAGAATACTAAAAATTAAGTATCCAAGCAAAGGTGTGAAGAAAGCAAAACACTCAGGAATTGCTGTAGAAATGCGAGACAGTACAAGAATGTTGGTGAGCCTTTGATGTGATTTCCCCTATTCTGCACTGTGGTTCTTTCCAAGAAGAGAAACTAGACTGGTCCATGAATGTCATTTCATGGACACTAAAAGTAAGTTGAAAATAGAATCAAACTACATTTTTATCATTAGAAAACAGTGATGTGTTGTGATCCAGTCACTGTAGTCAGCATTGGAAAGCACTAAACCACTGATTCAGGTAAAAGTATGACATATCTTCAGTCATTCAAGTTGAACAACAAAAGCCAGACTCCAAAGAAAACCTGTTGCCTGACTAATTCTGATTTTAGAAGGCAGAAGAGTGGATGCAATTAATCTCCAGAAACTTCAGTAATTGCATAAACAATAATTGCATATTCAGAGAAAATTGAGATGATGAGATAGTGTCACAGTGGAATTTTTAGGAGTCACTGAAATGTTTAATTGTGGTGATGCTTACATGGCCACATATTTTTATGAAAACTCATTTGTTAGATGTTTGAAACACTTAGCATATATGTAATTCAAAGACTTTACCAATCTCATACCATTTATTTCATAAATGATAATGCATGTGATTAATTAATTTAATAATGATTGTTTTGTGCTCAAGAAGTTTACATTTTGTCTCTTATTTTCATCATGATTACAATTAGCTGAAAATATATTCTATGATGTCATATCAATTCTTAGAATAATGTATAGATTTTTTTAGTAAAATTATTTTGTAAGTATAATGATTCAAAATGCTGTAATCCACTTTCATAAGTAGGTTGTCTCACATAATAGGATTCAAGATCTGAAATTCATGTAGTTTAACATTTGAAAAGAAATGGATACACATTTTCCTCCTTGCTTTGTCAGTTATGAGAGCTGAGAAGGAATTACACCTCTGAAAATAACACACAGCTGTCAGCCAGCTGTGGCAGTGTACTCTTGTAATACCAACTTCTCTGAAAGCTGGGGGAGTAAAATGGCAAGAGTGAGCCCCTTCTGGAATAGACATTCAATTCAAGTTTATTGTAGGCAACTCAATGAAGCACTGCCTCAAAACAAAACAAAACAAAATTTAGAAGTTAAAAGGGTCTGGGCCTAAACCAGACCTGTGCAATGACATCAGCAGTTGACATCACTGCATGGGTGGGGGAAATCTCATAAGGCTCATCCACAGATGAAGAGCTACTGGTAATTAATGTTTGCTTTAAAAAGGAGATAATCAGTCTGCTGTAGGGGTAAACACCATGGTAGATTATCCAATTCTAAGTGATTATCCCTAAACATGTATACATAAGAACAACACTAAATGGAAACAGCAGATTGTGCTTATTTATTTATATGTAGGTAGTTCAGAAGATACAGATGATAGATAGATGATATATGTAATAGTTATAAAAGGAGGTCATGACATTGAGAGAGTAGAGGAGACATACAAGAAGTTGAACAAGGTGAGTAATGGACAGACATGGTTTAAATACAGTACTTATGTATAAAATTCTAAAAAATAGGCCTGCAACTTTCTGAATAGAAACAGAGGAGTGGGTGAGGGTACAGAGGGGAGGGGAGGCAGGAAAGGTATGCAAGGAGAGGGAACAGAAAGAGAGGAAGGAAGGGAAACTGTGGTCAGGCTGTAAAATAAATGAAAAAATTTAGTTAATAAAAAATTCTAAAAAATAATATCAGAAAAGATGTTTAAAGGGGCTGTGATTCTGAGATTCATCAAGAGAATATTTTGCTAGCATGTACTTACTCCTGGTTCCATGTTCAATAGCACTATTAGTGTTTGGGTCTTTTTTTCTATGATCACTTTGCAATCAAAGAAGTCACAAATTCTTGGAGAAAGATCTGGTTCCAAGAGTAGATCATGAATTGTGTAGGATGGTCTGAGAAAGGTAGGAAATATTCAACCACTGTCAGAGGTGGGTAAAACTTGAATGAGCATAAGGAACAATCTGGAGAACATTCTATAAATTGAGCAATAAATATAAAATGAATATTTTGTCCAATGGCTCTCCACCTTCCTAATGTGGTGACCCTTCAAGACAATTCCTCATGTTCTGGTGACCCCAACCATAAAATTATTTTTGTTGCTACTTCATAACCATAATTTTGCTATTTATGAATCATGCAAGTATTTTTGGAGATAGAGTTTGCCAAAGGTGTTTCAACCCACAGAGTGAGACCACAGATCTAGGTCATATTAGTTCAAATAGACAAATAATAAATAAATAGACAAATCATTGATGGGTAACTAAATGTGTGGAAGAGAAGGAGTGGTAGCCATCCTAAAGAATTGCAAATAATTTATATATCTACTCAAGCCTTTCAAGAGGGGATACATGAATTCACTACTTAAATGTGACCTGCATAATGTGACTTGCTTCTAAAGGATAAATAAAAGAAAAGGAGAGAAAATAGGTTTGTTGTACAGGAGGGTGACCTTGAAAATGCCGTTCAACCAATTGATTAATTCATTCTTGATAGATATGCTGTGCGTGGCACTTTCCCTATGGGACCTTCCACTCAAAGCCATGCCAAATGAATCTTACCAGAGTAAAAACAAGTCAACCTCAATATATTCTTCCTTAGCACTCTCCAACATTGTCAAGGGCATCAAAACCAAGCAAACTCTGAGACATCATCATAGCCAAAAGGACCTGCGCAATTTGGAATTCTGAGTAGGCTTCTGGACCAGAACAGAGTATTAGGTTAAAAGCTGGGAAAACCTGTAAAAAGCATAGAAACATCAAGTTACTAATATATGTATCTGCATGGTTCAATAATTATAACCAAGTATGCAAACTTCTGTTAGCTGTCAATATTAGAGGGAATCCAGCATGAGACACACAGGAACTCTTTGGAGCACCTGATTCATTTTTCTGTACTAAAATTGTTCTAAGGTATTTTTTTTTCAAACTGTTTGGAATGCACAAAGCCATAGAGAAATGAAATTTTAAGTTGTTCCGTATGACTGAAGGGTGTTGCTTGTGAAATGAAATGAAGTTTGGGGAGTAGTCGTGGAGGTATTTCATACTTCACCAGTTCCATACACTAGGCTAAGGAATTTGGACTTAATCCTCTATAAGAATTAATTGGAAAAGGACATCACAGAAACAATAACAACAAAAAAATGAGCAAGTTTGTAGCATTCACTTCAAACTGGCCTTTATAGGAAATTGGACTCAGTGCTGTCTTCTTGCAGAACTGTTTTGAAAAGCCGGAAGATAGGAAGGTTGACAAACAGCTGTGAAGATGGAAGCGACAGGAACCATTCGGGACTCAGCATCGACATCCTGTTGTAATGGTTTCCATATGGATTTGCTGTGTTTTGTGGGGTTTAGCTGCTGACTGTTTTCTAGGCACTTGGCTAAGTTATTAGCCTACAGAAACACATGCAAAGTCACTTTGCCTGCTACTGTTACAAAATCTCACAATACTGTCTAATGAACATTACTTAGCATGTACAGGGGGATCTCTTTTCTACTAGGCATTCATGCATTTGAAATTTTTATTTTAACAATTTTCTTATATTTGAGGAAGTAAGAAATAAATTCTGAAAATTTAGCCCATAAAATGTAGACAGTGGAAACCAGGGAAATTTAAAAAAAAAAAAAAAAGAAAGAAAAGAAAAAATAAGGAGTCTTCTTTTACATGCATGCTCTGTATATTGCCAATCTTAACTGTGCAGGGATCTGAGGTCCCTAAGCTTAGACAGTTCTACTTAGGAGTATCAGCTAAAGGCTACAGGTAAAATTTACATATTTATATTAACACTGTGAAGGATTTATCTTTTCTTTCTCCCAAAAATTCTCACTCAGGACAGTCCTTGGCTACACGTTCTTCTTTTAAATTATGTCATTTTTAGGATAGATATGCAATCTACAGTGCACAGATTCCACTCAACATTGTGGTTGAGCTTGCCTGGTAAGCACAGGATTTCCTTTTAACTAAGGATATTTAGATCTGCATACAGCTGTGAGGAGTTTACCAATACAGAGGGAGAGGCTGTGAATTATGCAAGTGAGAGAAAGCATCTAAATGTCCCTAGTACAGCAGAGCACCACTCAAGATTTAAGGCAAAGGTCTGCAACTACTGCTACCATGAAGGCACTTCTGAGATCCAACCAGACCTCTGGGATTGTTTACACGTTTTACTGAAGGGTGTGTAACATAAAAGCCATCCCCTCGTCCTGTGTATAATCTTCAATAAATTGGACACAGCTCAAAAACATTGTGTGAGGGAAGAATGAGACGCACTTGCAAGATGTTGAATTCTAATGCAGGTCCTCTTAGCCTGGACACAGAAACAGTACATATTGATGGAGGAGCTGGTGCACAGTCTAAATCTTGAGCCACAGTGAAAGTAATATCATATCAAGATGCACAGTGAGCAGAGGTTGAGATGTCAACAACAGCACACAGGACCAGTACTTTCATATAGAGCATTTTGCAATGTGAATTGGTTAGCTTTTATGGATATTTTCTCCATGTACACCAAATAGACATTCACAGTTTTATCCATAGATTCTCCATGTCATTTTCAAATCTTGACTTTGACCATCTCTGCGTCTTAAGTTTCCTGTGATGTTGCCCTTAATCTTTCACGATGAAAACGTTTTCGAGTTATTTCATATTTTTCCCAGGTATGAAACTGCCTTTAGGGATAAATTGCACTTAAACAAACTTAGCTTTATCAATTCAAGCAGGCCTTTTCTACTAAGCTTTTAGAATCTTACGATTTTGATTAAAATTGATTTGCTTTTATATTGTTCAGTGCAATGTATTATTTTAATTTAATTTTTATCAGTCAATGTGAACAATTTTTTAATTTTATTATTTTGTTCTATGTATATGGGTGTTTTGTATGTCTAATCATCTCATTTATGACTGGGACTTACAGAGGCGTAAGGTGTCAGATGTCCTCATACTGGAGTTTCAGACAATCTTGAGCCCATGTAAGTGCAGGGAATTGAACCTGGGGCTTCTGAAAGAGCCTCAGTGCTCTTAATTATTGAACTATTTCTCCAGCCTGGGAGCAATTTCTAAAAATGTGCTATCCTTGAACTACTGAAATAAACACTAAAGAAAATATTTCTCGGTGCTGATTTTTCACGTGTTTTATTTTTAAAGTTTTCCATTTTTCATTATCGTGTTGACATTCAGTATTGTTTGTTTCACTTTTTCAGATACTCAGTTTTAAATGTCCCTGGCTTTCCAAAGCAAGTGAGGAGTTTACAGAGCAGCACCTGCACACTTAGATGGTAGAAACAAACCAACACCACGGTGGTGGTTCACAGCAGCAAATGTGGAGCAGAGACGCTCGCTCATGTGAAGGAAGAAAGGAAGAGCTGGCTCTGTGAAATCTAGTACCTTGTGCCTGGATATGCCTCACCACTCTGCTCACATTTAATTTTCCAAACCAGAGATGACCTCAGCAAGCTGGGGGACATGTTTCTCCTCTGGGAAGGCATGAGATTCAGATATGGAAAAAGTAATTTAATTCCTTATCCCAAGAATTTCCCAGCCCTCCTTCCCCCAGATTTTTCCAGAAATGGCTCAAAACAGTTACCTTTAATAATAATTCCTAGAAATTAACTCTAATTCCATTTATTCCTCATTTCTTACCTGTGTACAGACAGGTAACTAGACAGGAAATGTGTGAAAGACAGACAGACAATATATGGTAGACAAATAGACCAATAGCTAAATAAATAAATATACTTGTGGTCTGTATGAGATGCAACTATTTTCAGGATGCTGACTTTTTGTTAAGCTAGGTGCACTATGGTGTCATATATTTAATAAAATATAATTATAGTTTGTTCACAGATATGCTCATTCAGAAATATTCATTCAAAAGTATTTGTAATCTCCATACTAATTTTAATATAGTTCCTCAGAGATTTATATTAAAGTATTCATTTTTTAATATCCATATTTTACTGATTTTATCTAATATATAGCTTCTTATATTCAGTGGCAAGACAAAGAAATGCTTCTTTAGATGAAAAGCACCACACAACTGAGTTCTGTTTTATTTTGCTTTCCGTATAACTGAAATCAAGTCAGTGTTTAGAAAACAATGTTCATTCAAGTTACACAGTAAAATTTAAACTTTGTTTCTAATACTCAATATTATTTTGACTGAATTTCATGTTTTCTCACTTTCTGGATCTTTTTCAATTCAATGCTGTTTAAGGATTATTGGACTTATGAAGATTATCTATAAAATAACCTAATAATAGAGATTAGCCAAAATGTGCATACAATTTCATTTTGTGCAAGTTGACACTTGAAGTACTAATAAAATGGATATATATATATATATATATATATATATATATATATATATATATTGCCTGTAAATGTTGCCCTAGTTAACCTCAACTGAGGCAATAGTCTAATTAATATTTATCATCGAAAATCAGGAGTCAGCTATTGGAGTAAGAACTTGAAAGATCAGAGAAACAGGGAGTAGCCACTAGTTGCTTCCTACCGCTTCCGTTCCTCTGTCGCAAAGGGCCGAGATACTCTCTCAGCCTGGTCTTACTACTTCCTGTCTTCTCTCTGTCTACAGTTCTCCAAACCTCTATGGTTAGTTTTGGTCAGCTAGTGGCTAGCTCTACCCCTTGACTCCAAGCAAGCTTTATTTGTCAGAATATAAACAAAACATCACACAATACTCAGCAGTCACCTTAACAGAGCCTACACTCATGTGATTGGCTTTCAATTGAGTGATTGTCCAGATCAGGTTGGTTAATGGCTATGTCAGTGACTGATTTTTTTTTTTTTTTGACTAATGGTTGATGTATGAGTTTAGGAGAATGTGGGCAGCACTATCCCTAGTCCTATGGGCCTGGGATGTATGAGAAAGTTAGCTGAGTTAGTTGGGGTTTCTATTGCTGTGAAGAGAAACCATCCTCATGACCATTACAACTCTTATAGAAGAAAACATTTAAATGGGACTGGCTTACAGTTTCAGATGTTTAGTCACTTATCATCATGACAGTGTGCAGGTAGATGAGGTGCTGGAGAAGGATCTAGAGTTCTACATCTTGATCTGTAGGCAGCAGAAGCCATTGTGTACTGGGCGTAGCTTGAGCATATATGACACCACAAACCCACCCCCAAGAGTGACGCATTTCCTCCAACAAGGCCACACCTCCTAATAGTGCCACTCCCTATGGGCCAAGCATTCAATCACATGAGTCTTTGGGGGGCCATACCTATTCAAAACACAACACTGAGTAGGCCAGCAAAGAACATTCCTCCACGGTTTCTGATTCTGGATAGATGTTCACTGGTTAATTCTGTTGTATGATGTTTACTTTATTTACAAAATGTTATAAGCCTAATTTAAAAAAAATACAGTAGAGTGAGCAGTTTATAAAACATATTTATAATCTACTGTGATTCTGGAAATATAATTTGTTATTTTATATAACTTAATAACAAAATACAAAGTACTTTCAATTCCTTGATAAGTTTTAAGTTCCTGACAACTGTGAACTATTCTTAGCATTTAACAACTCAAACATAACAACATGTGTGTTTTCTGAGTCATTGTGCTTACCTCATTCGCAAATACCAATATTATAAAATGCCTTCCAATTCTTCCTGAGAATGACTGTATCAGTTTCCAATTAGAATGAAACTTAATGACATGACAGTTTCACAATACTAAATAAACAAAGTTTTGTTTTTTTCTCTGTTGCTTGAGAAAATTTTGACAAGGATAATTATCAATTTAATATCTGATGTCTACTTTAAACAAGCTATGGCAATACATTTAGGCTTTCCCCACAGAACTAAAAGTCATAGCTCTAGAAGATGACAAATATTATATCTATATCTATATACATGATAGATATAGATATAGATATAGATAGATAGATAGATAGATAGATAGATAGATAGATAGGTATAGATATATCCCATAGTCTTTCATGGATAGAAAATTATAATTGAAAGAGAAAGACAAGATAAATTTGGATACTATGTAACCTAGGGCAACCATTCATTGTCCGTGTGTCCATTTGTAAAGAGAGTAGGAAGGAGGAAATCATTGATGAAAACGTTCTGCCACTTTGCAAGTCTCTTCCATGCAGCATTCGTGTGGTCCAACACTCCTGAAAAGGAAGGAGACTGTCACCTGCAAGGAAAGGTGGTGGAGTGAGGAAAGTTTCCAGGTCAATGCCATTTGACATTTCTGTCACAACTGCACGAGACTGAGATGTTTAAGGGTGTAAGGAGAGTGCTGCCACGTGACACTGTAAACACCAAGCTTGCCTTGTCAGAAAACACGCTGTAAAGAAATTGCACAAGTTCAGCCAGGGAAATAAAACGACCTAATACTCTTCTGTCCTCCCAACACTCAGTGCCACTGTGATTTATGTGCACTGGCTCAATGAGAGCACAGGTTCACATAAGGTTCTTATTCCCGTATTTTTTTTATGGTCACATAAAGTCTGCTTTTAAGAACTAAACATGCTGAAATTTCAGCACTTGGAAAAGCCTATTACTTACTGAAGGTTTGAGGTGTTCTTATACATCATTTCAAAATTATTGCTAAGGTATTTTTTTCTTACAAAATCTATAAAACCTGGCCTACCTAAAACAATTATTGCTTCCATTCCTTGTAGCAGTGACTGCACGGTTGCACTGTTTTTGATAGAAGTTACTGTGTTCAAACAGTTAACACTTGAATGTCAGGTTCACAGAAGCAAAATAAGGCTTTGAATGGTATGTAATTTCAAAACACTCTCCTCTTGGTTGTATGTCTTTCATATATAGACTTGTTTGAATGCTCTTTTCCTCTCTAAAATTCTCTGGATAATGGTTTAAACATTTCTTAGAGTGACATTATTGGGAAGACATTTCAAATCTGGAAAAAATATGGGAATAAAGGAAGGGAGAAAAGTTAGAGGGAGAAAGGAAGTCTGAAGCAGTCATACTCACAAGACAGGTGATAGCAATTGTACAGCTTTGGAAATGAGAGTCTAGGGCATTATACTGAATTTTATGAATGTATACAGCTCTGGGGATATCAGTTTCATCTGAAAAATGTGGGAACACAAAGATCTCTGTGGTCCTTTGCAAGATACGCTTTTGACTCTACTATCATTAGTTATTCTCTTTCTCTCAACCAAGAAACATACACGTGTTTCAAAGCATTGTAATAGTACACACTTCCACGTATCACAATATAATTGATTTAAATTACTATTTTCTTTTAAAAACCACTACGAAAGGAATATGCACCAATCCCATCAACATTCTATATTCTCTCTAGCTTCTGTGCTACTGAGTTTCCTTTCATAAGGAGCATGGTAAAGTGTGTACCATGTACACTTCCTTTGCTCCTTAACACTCTCTCTCTCTCTCTTTCTCTGTTAGTTTATTAGTCTTCTTCCTATCCTTATGATTAACCCAAAAGTCCAACCACCACCTTTTAATGTCCAGATCCAATGGACACTCTCAAGTATGATTGTGTGTTTGATAATTGATAGTTGTAACTTAGTCTATCAGGTTAAAATGTTTCTTCCTCTGACTTTATTTTCATCATTTAAAATTTCAAAACCCTTGCCATATTCTTAGCAAGGGATTTACTGTGTGTAGACATTCTTTGCATGACTAAAGTACCTGCAAATAACCTTCAAATGTTACTCTGTTCCTTTAGCTGCAACCGTGGATCCAGTACATGCTCCCGCTGATCACAGAATGTGTATGCCACAATTACACCCAAAAGCAAATGAGTAATGAGTACCCAAATAACCCTGTAGATTTTTCCTCGTATGACTTGGGATTTGGTATATTTTTCCTACCCACTTCAGCCCCACCTTGGCTTCCTCTCTCTCCAGACTGTCCCAGACCTGGCGCAGAGTGTGGCTACTCAGCTTTCATCATCTGTTCTGGCCAGCGGGATGCTCTCTGATGCTCTTCTTGGCTAGCTGTGGCTCCTACTTTCATTTTCACTATGGGCACAGCCATTCAGTGCCCCCCCCCCCCCCCCCGCTGCAAACTCTGCTTTTCCAGACAGTCCTTTGGGAACAGTGCATTTCCATAAAGCCACTAGATTCCATCACTGTTCTCCGTGGCTCTCTGTTCTCTCTCGCTCACTCCCCAGTTCCTCAGTGGCGGGCAGGGAAAGCCTCCACAAGTGCACACTGCTTTGGTGTTGTCCTCATGGGGAACAACTCTTAGTATTCATTTATTCTCATGGAAAAAAGACCACCAGGATCCTCTGCCTCCTCTATTTTTTCTTGTTGTTCTCATTCTTCATGGTCCAATCATCTCAGGATACCCCTACAGAAACACATTTTAATCTGATGAAATTCTTACCTGAGGAATTTTAATTAATGAATACTAATCAGTTAGTTCCAAATCATAAATATAAGGCATGCCTTATATTTTAAGATCATATACACACATATACATAATCTTATAAGAACTGTATGACATTTCTCCAGGTATTTAAAATTAACTATATCATATGATAAACAATCTCAGATTTTTGTCCTTTAGTAAAATTTTCTCTAAATTTATATTTACTAAAATTTTATTCCCACCTAGAATAGCTGTAGACTGAAAATCAATGTGAAGTCTCCTATGTAACCCATTTGGTTTTAAGTCTACACACCACAGTCTAAAAACTAATAATGTATCCATTTCTCATTGAATAAACTATCACATAAGAATATTTCAGCCTATGAGAGAAATTTTACTTTTTAAAAACTTTTTTTATTCATTTTACATAGCAACCACAGATCTCTCTCTCATCCCTCCTCCCATCCCCCACATTCCCCCCCACCTCAAACCCACCTCTCATCCACTCCTCTAACAGGGTAAGTCCTCCCATGTGGGGACAGTAAAACCTGGTACATTCAGTTGAGGCAGGACCAAGCCCCTTCCCCCTGCATCAAGGATGAGCAAGGTATCTGACCATAGGTAATGGGATCCAGAAAGCTGGCCTATTTACCAGGGATAGAATCTGTTCACAATGCCAGGGACCCCTCAAACACACAGAGCTACACAACTATCTCCCATATGCAGAGGGTCCAGTCTGGTCACATGCAGGTTCCACAGCTGTTGGTCTAAAGTTCGTGACTTCTTTTGAGCTTGATTCAGTTGTCTCTGTAGATTTCCCCATCATGATCTTGACCCCCCTTGAAACTTTATTTTTATGATGTAGAACATTGTACAGTGGTGACCCAATGGTAAAATGTGTCCCTTTTGGATATCCTGTGTCTTCATCACAAAGCTTATAACTGTAGCTGGCTCTTTTCTTGTCAGGTTTCAAATAGGGAAGAGCTGGGAACTCATCAAGAAAGTAATCATAAGGAAGAGATTTTTCTATTCACTTACCAGTTTCTTTAGCCTTTCATGCTATTAATCATCCTTAACCATAATTTAGTAATCATATATAAATACAAGCATAAAATAATATTTAAGCTACATGGTAACCACCAAAAATATTCTTTCTAACTAATACATAGGTTATATATAGAAATAAATCACATATTGATGCTAAAAAGTTAATCAAATCATGAGAAAAACTAATATTGGAAGAAATTGCAAAACAATAAATAGGCAATCAAATAGAAATTGGAATTCTTTACATATTCATAATGACTTTAGATATGCATAGATTAAATTATCCAATGAAAAGACCTATGGTGACTGAATATACATCAGACAAGATTAAACACTATGCTGCTAAAGGGGACTCATAATAACTTTTTTTTTTTTTTTTTTTTGGTTTTTTGAGACAGGATTTCTCAGTGTAGTTTTGGTGCCTGTCCTGGATCTTGCTCAGTAGACCAGGCTGGCCTCGAACTCACAGAGATCCTCCTGGATCTGCGTCCTGAGTGCTGGGATTAAAGACATGTGCCACTGGTGCCCAGCGATTCATGATTATTCTAAGGACACATATAGCCTTAAAATGAAGGAATGATAAAAACTATATTTCATGCACTGGTAAAGAGAGAGAGAGAGAGAGAGAGAGAGAGAGAGAGAGAGAGAGAGAGAGAGAGAGAGAGAAAGAGAGAGAACATTGATACTAAACAAAATAGAATTCAATGCAAAACCTACCAAGTGAGACAAGAAAGGTCACTACAACAGTAAAGAGATTAATCTGTAAAGAGGGTATAAGATATACCCCCACACACATATCTTCAATAACAGTGTAAAGTAGATGTTAACAAACATGAAAATAGAAACTGTAAAATAATATATTGTAACAGAGTTTTTTTCGTGTGTCCACTTTCAGTAGCAATAGCTAAAACATTAGACAGGAAATCAATAAGGAAATGTTGGCCATGAATAATCTAGCTGGCTTAAAAGAAATGTACAGAATATTCTCTCATAGCAGATGAGTCCTCATGAAACAAACCTGCAAACTATGTTTGGTTACGAAATATGTCTTATCATACATAAGATGGTAGAAGCCACGCCAAGTCTCTTTTCTGACAACCATGGTCTAAATCTAAAATTAAATACAATAATAGGAGGAACTCAGAAAATTCATAAATGAAAAAGTGCTCCAGAGAAAACCATGGAAAAAGAAATTTAAAAAGATTAAAAAAAATATATCTTAAGACCAACAAAAACAACTGCAGCAAGCCAGATCATTTAGGTACACGAAAACAAAGCTGGCCAGAAAAATTTCAGTGGTTAACTCCTCTAGTGAGAATAAATCAGTTGAAATAAACTAACATCACCTATCAAGGGTCTAGAAAAACAAAAACAAAACAAAACAAAATAAAAAACAGACAAACAAGAGCAAAGTCCAAAGTCAGTGAAGGAAAAAACAGCAAAGTTAGGGGAATATGTGAAATACACACAATAGTGGAAAAATCAGTAAAGACAGTAGCTACAATTTTTAACTGTCAGCAAATTAAGCAAGAAAAACTTTTTCCTAGTCTAAAAATAGTATTATGTAATAACATTATAACTGACATCACACAAAAATCCATTAAAAGAATACTGTGCACAAATGATCCAGCTTACTTACAAGGAATGGGTGTAATCTTGTAGAAACCCACAACTTACTGATATTTAACAATATAACTAGAAAACACAAGAATATTAGTAGTGAATAGCACATTGACTCAATATTAAACAACAACAACAAAAAAACGTATACAAACAAAACAAAACAAAACAAAACAAAAACAGTATAACACACACCTGGATACTTCTGTGGGTTGACTGTACTAAGCACCTAACACAAACATTTAAAAACTGAATTGTGAGAATTCAAATTCAAATCCAAATTCATTTTATTATGAAAAGATTAGCATTATATCAGTACCAAAAACTGCAGTAAGAGAAAATTATCAGCCAATACTATAGGGGAACATAGATGTGAAAATTAGATATAAAACTTGTAAACTTAAACCAGATAGTACTTGTATGCATGATCCCAGGATGTCTAAACACACATAAATCATTAAATATTGTATATGATACTGAACAAATAAAGGGTAGGAACAATATATTTTTAGTAACTGGCAAAAAGCATTGACAAAATTTAATGTGTTTCCTCAACAATACAATGTCTCAACAACTTATGTAGAAAAGGAATATCTTTCAACATAAGCTAATGTGTCATGAAGCTGAGATAATCTAAAATCTTTTCTTCTAAAATCAGTAATAAGAAATGGATTTCCAGTCTTGCGCACACAGAACTTATGCCAAAATGGAGAGTCTACTCAGAGCAATTATACAAGAAAAAGAAATAAATTTCACATAAGCTACAAATCAATGAAAATGAAAATATACCAGAGGCATAAAAACAGATGCATAGATAAACAGACCGAGTGTCAAGAAGCAAACTCCCACATAACTAGTTAACAAATCCTTGACAAGAATGAAAAGAGAGTACTGTGGAGTAAAAGAATCTCTCCAGCAAGTAATATCCACATGCAAAACTATGAACTTGGTTCCTTGTTTAACACCATCTACAAAATTTAATTCACAATTGGTTAGACTTGGATGTAGGTTTCTGCAACCAGAAAATCCAGGAAATTATTTGGGCATTTGTCTTTGCTTTTATTGATATGGCGAGAACTATACAGACAAGAGAATCAGAAGTGCCAAGCAGGACCATATCACAATAAAGAACAGAAAAGAGAACCTGTGCAATGGGGTCACATATTTGCAAACCAAATATGTGATGAGGGACTAACCTATAAAATGCACAAGGGACTTATATAGGGGCTGGAGGAATTGCTCAGTAGTTAAGAACACTTGCTACTCTTGCATAGGACCTGAGTTTGGATCCCAGCACCCACATGCCAGCTTACTGCTGTCAGTAACTCCAGTTCAAGGGGTTTGTTAGCCTCTCTGGCCTCATCTGGCCCCAGGTATACCCACAATGCACTCACATGTGGGTCAAACATTCATACACATAAAATAAAAAACAAATGAATTTTTTAAAAAGAAACCTTTATGTCTCAAAATTAGAAATATCATAGACAAAGAGCCTGCACATACACTCTTCCAAAGAACACATACAATGATAGACAAAGATATGCAAATGTGCCCAACATCACTCATTATTGGAGAAATTCAAATCAAAACTACCATGAGATAGCACCCATCATCTGTTTAGATCATTGTTACCAAATGGTAAGAGATGACAATGTTGGCAAAAGTATGCAGAAAATAACAAAGTAACACTGTGGGAAGGGAATAACAAGATTGTGAATCAGTGTAGCTAATGTGTGAAAGAGTTCGGCCATTTCTCAAAACTTAAAAATAAAACCATGGGATGACAAAACATTCTTATTCCTGAGTTCATATCAAAAGGATGAAATCAAGATATCAAGGAGATGTCAACATTGCCATTGTTCCTTGAAACATTTTCACAACAGCCAATAAATAAATAAATAAATAAACATTCATGAACAAATAAAAGAAAAGAAATGAAAAAAAAATCTACAATTGCAGCAACATAGATAAACCACAAGGAAGTGTGATAAGAGAAATAAGTCAGGCATAGGAAGACAGATCCCTCATGATCTCACTTAGACATGGAGTCTGTAAACAACAGCAACTCATATCAACATTGCTATGGTGTGATAGATAGGTCAACTTGTCAAGTTGGTGGGGTTGAAAGATGACTAGAAGACTAACAAAACATGCTCTGGCAGTGTCTGTAAAGGCATGGATGGAGGCAACCAGAATCGATCCAGGAACTGAGGGAAAAAGACCAAACCTGAACAAGGTTCATGTTCATCCAATAGGTTGAACGTCCACTTGGTACATATAGGAAAGCAGTGAACACAGGCATGCTTTCTCCCCTCTCCCTTCCTCCCCACCCCTCCTTCTTCCCTATTTCCCTTCTTCTCTCTCTATACCTCTCCTTTGCTCTGTCCTTCCTGGCCACCATGAGCTGAACAACTTTGCCCTAATGTTTTGCGTTGATGCAGCTACCTAAGTACGGACCAGTAGGATCTGGGGGCCACAAATATGTCTTTTCTATTTCTAATAATTTTGGATTCAGATATTCCATCACAGTAACAAAAGTCCTGGCATATTCAGGTGGCTGCTGAGGAACAGGAGATGAATAAAATGAGAAAACACTGGTCAACTGTATAAAATTTGACTGATAATATGTGAAAGAATTTTGAAGATCAATGAATAGTGGTAAATATACTGGTTTAATTGCAGTGATTATCATTATATATATATATACTATTACAATGTGTATTTCGAATACCTATGTTTGTGCCAATTAAGCATTTTAAGTTGCATTTTGTTTTACTGATGATATTCTGAAGGAGGTTTCAGAAACAAAATGTTTTAAAATTATTATAATCCCCTAGTTGTATACAATAGTTATGTGGCTGTGAGAATGTAATACATCTTAAACCTAAAGAAAAATGCGACTGTGAATTCAAAGCAGAATATTATAGAAGTATGCCTTCATATTTCAGGGTGTTTGTCCCTTTGTAGAATAATGTCAGAAAGTCTGAATGTTTTCTCAGTGTAAAATTCCTTCTTATGCCTTTTCCTTTGTTGACTGGAAGTAGGACTTAATGCATACCTTTTGGATTATTTCCTAACTCATCTGTTACTTTCATTCATGTTATTTTACTCATGCAAACTTCATCCTCAAAGCTTAATTCAATTCAATAATGTAGCTGCTTGGGGATTTTTTCTAATGGCAATGTCTCTAACCACTTCTATGAATGATTTAAATATTTACTCACAAAAATGAGGTAAAACAATTTGCTGAAAATTCCACTTAGCTTCTTTTCAAAGTTCTTACTTTCTGAAGATCTTTCTTGGCTTGAACAGAAGACTCACTGAGTGGGCAGACATTTATGCATCACATGGATGTGAAAGGATCATACTCAGTCAAATTAACTGAATGTGAAGAAAGGAGGTACCCTCCTGAGGAGAAGCAAGATGAGGCTGTCATCTTCTGAAGTGCAGCTTCTTGGCACAAACTTTGTCTTCCCTGTTGTCCTTCTATAAGAGAGAAATATCTTTATACTTGGTATAAGTCACAAAGGTGACTGGATAATTCACTTCATTTTTTTTTTTTTTTGTATTTGTGTTTCTGTGAGTTGCTGTCAACCCGAAGGAGATGTTGGCAGCGTATGTGGTAGTCAAATAAAGATTTAAAATAAGAGCCATTATTCTACATAGGTCTTCTACTCCAGAATGTAGAGACTCATGATCAGAGATACTGTAAGGAGTCGAGGAGAAGTCCATGGACTAAGCAATTTCATGCAAAATCTATAGCTAGATGCACACAGGACCTGATGTGTCAGCTATTTGCAGACTAAAGTTGAGGCAAGAGCTGTTTGCCTCTGGGAACTGATAAAGAGACTCACTTAGCAATAATGAAAACAAATTGACTCAAAATATGGGGACATTTCTTTAAAGAATATTAATTTTATTGGATTTGTAACAAAACCATAAGAACTCAGCATTTGAGATATGGTTTCTATTTCATCAAAATAAAAGCTGTTAGGGTTTATGGTAATTACTGAAAATGGAAGACAATGGACTATTGAGGTGAAGCATGGCATTAAAAACCTCATTGTCAGGTTTGTTGAAAGCCAACACATTCCTTATATATACATTTAAAACTTTACAAGGTAGTTATTAGACTCATGTTTTACAGATAAAAGGTTAATATTTTGGTGCCATTGTCACATACATAGTATAATTTTCCAATTTTCCCAAGAAGGAAGACAGCACTAAGAACTGTGAGAGGCCCTGGACAAACTCTCAGCCAAAATGTGGCATTTCTGATGAAATTTAGATCCCTAACACGTTTACCTGCCATTGATAGGCAAATTAGGTGTTTGCCCAAAATATTGGTAGCTATTGACTGATGGCTGTTCTTTCCTTTGGCTACAACAAAGGACATGTGAAGTTCATTTTCCTACTTGCAAACAGTGAAGTAAGTAGTTTTTTACTCTACTTGTGCCAGAAACAGACAATGCTTGGTAACACCACACAAAGTGATGATACACAATCACTTGAGTGGACCAAGAACTAGATTAAAAACAAATTTTCAAAACTAAGTGTATCCCATGCCATTTGGTGTGCTAGGATGTACACACCCATATCCATTGCATTTTCAGTCCATTAAATTAACAAAATGCTTGTACATGCAACCTTGAAAGTTAAAAGCAAGTTGAAACGTACTAGCATGTAATATGTGAGCTCTGCTTAAATCTTTCCATTCTTCCTTGCCTTAGAAACCACAGAACTTACAAAAATAATGAAAAGTGCCATTCATTCTGTCTTGTGGTTTCCAGAAATCTGCACAGCTCCTTATAAGTTATATCCAAATGACTGTTAATTTAAGGTCCTAAGTCAAGTGTGCACTTCTATATGTAACATAAACATATACAAAGTATATTGACAATGTTTAAATATACAGAGCACAAATAATGTGTTATAAATAAAAATTTCTATCACTGTAAAACACATTACACAGAGGATGTGTATTTTGTTCCCTCATAATAAATGAGAAGCATTCCTTTAATGAGTCATTACTGAGTAAAAAAATGTTTGTAACTGCTGACCTAGTTATGAATTATATAGGCCAAGTCTTTGGAAACATATAATTCAACCTATAAAAGTTAATCACACACACACACACACACACACACACACTCATAGACACACACAGATACACACTCGCAGACACACACTCACACACACTCACACACAAACATATACACACACACTCACACACACACACATGCACACACACTCACACACACATGCACACACACACACTCACACACACACACACACATACACACACTCACACACACACACTCACACACACACTCACACACACACACACACATGCACACACACATACACATATACACACACTCACACACACATACATACACATACATGCACACATACACACACATGCACACACACATACACACATACACACATACACACACATACACACCTACACACACTCACAGACACACGCTCACACACACACACACACATACACACACACACACACACATACACACACACAATCAGTTTAACCTCCCCTGACTATCTTCCTACATCGTCTAAGCACACTGTGGCAGAGGTCTTTGGTGACCCAGCATTCCTGGTATGAGCCTTTTTCACAATGTCATCTACCTCTGCCTGCAAGGCATAAAATATCAGAATTCATGTGATTCTTCTTAAACCAACTTGTTCTAGCCACCTGTCTCTATATTTGTGTGTGATTGTATATGTCTTTCTATAATAGAAACTTCATACAAATTGAATAATCATTCCCTTTTATTCCTTTCCTCTCTACCAAATAGAGCCTGTTGTCATGTGTCTTTTATTTTATTCTTCACAAATTTTCAAAGCTAACATACAATGTATTATGTTTCATTATGGCATTTTCACACAGTACACTTTGTTCTTAATCACTCCCCATACCCACTCCTTTCCCCATCCTGGCATCCCCTTCTACCTAATCACCTTCTTCCACTTTTCTTTCCTGTCACGTGGATCACATTATAATCTCATTCTGCTCCTTCTGGATCACTTTAAATGTCTTCATTCCTTTGTATGCTCTTCTTTTTAGCCCATTACTTGCACACACACACACACACACACACACACACACACACACTTAAATATAGAATCTGACCAAAAGATAAACCATGCTGCATTTATCTTCAGGATGATAGCTTATTTTTATTAATATGATAATTTTCCATATTTAAACATTTTCATATGAACACCATGATTTTATTTTCATTGTTTTTCTTTTATTTTATTCAATTGTTTAAAATTAGCATTCAAAGCAATGAGTTTCATTATGGCAATGTTTATATAATTTGTTTATGTTTCTCCATCTTCCTCAGCTGGTCCTCCATTATCCTGTTCAGTTGTATTGTTTTATTCCTCTCTCTAGGTACCCTCTTCCTGTCATATGTCTGCTAATATCATTTGTCTTAGTTAGAGTTTCTATTGCTGTGATGAAACACCATGACCAAAGAAAGCAATGTGGGGAAGAAAGGGTTTATTTTGCTTATATTTCTGAGGCACAGTCCACTGAGGGAAGCCAAAGCCAGAACACAAAGTGGGCAGGAATCAAGAGGCAAGAGCTGATTCAGAGACCACAGAGGGTTGTTGCTTACTGTCTTTGCTCCTCATGGCTTACTCAGTCTGTTTTCTTATAGAACTCAAGACCACCAGTATAGAACAAACAACTTTCAAAAAATAAGAAATGACAGAAACAGCTGGCTGCCTGGTCAGTCACCCAAGATTCCTTTGCAACATTGGGGCATCCATCTTTGGTTTTCTGGCTTAGAATATCTGACAGGCTTATCTGTGAAGCAGGATCTTTGAAGGACTACCCCACCTTGTCTTGGAAAAGTTCTGCACTCACTTTCCTTTCTGTCCTGCTTGAATTTGGACAACATATTGCCAGCAGTCAAGAAAAGGACATTTTCCTGCCCAGTGGCTAACTTTTGCCACAAAGAAAGTAAACTCCATATGCAGTTTCTTCAATACCTGATGTAAGATGAATTGCTAAATGGTCTTATTAACAAAAAACGAAACAAAACCCAGAGCCAGACACTGGAGTTAAAGCTGAGGGATCAGAAAAATAGGACAAGCCACAGCCAACCTAACCTTAGTAGCCCCCAGTCTCCAAAAAAGACCTACTTTCTATATACCCACACCTATATGTCTTTCTGTGTCTATAATCTTACTTCCTCTCTCTGCCTAGCCACATCACTTCCTCTTCCTGCCCAGCTTTGTCACTTCCTGTCTGTCTGTACAGACCTCCAGACCTTTATGGTTAACTAATGTTGGAATTCACGGCATGTGCCACCATGCCTGGCTCTGTTCCCAGTGTGGCCGTGAACTTACAGAGATATTGATGGATCTCTGCCTCCCAAAGGCTAGGATGAAAGGCATTGTCTGCCTGACTTCTGTGTTTACTGTAGTGGCTGACTTTTTCCTCTTATCTTCAGATAAGGTTTAGTAAGGTAAAGAATACATTGGGGGGACACAATGTATTGCCACACCCCTTCATCTTCTCTAAAGTAGATTGGTGCTGCCAGGAGCAGACATGTTTCATTGTAAAAAAAAAAAAAAAAAAAAAAAAAAAAAAAAAAAAAAAAAAAAAAAAACTTACATGATTAAAACACGTTAAATACCATATTCTGTAGATCTCTGAAGACCACTTTACTATCTAAAATATACGTGTTTGACCTTGAAAACATAACTAACATGAATGCAAGCTTGACTGAAATAGTTGACTAACTAACTACTAACCTGTATTTCTTTATTATCATAGTTTGTAATAATAACTTTCAAGGACTAGAAATTCATATTACATTGTTAGATGAGCTGCATAGCTACAATAGCTTGAACTAGAGTAGAAACATATGGACAATATGTTCTAACCAAAATAATCTTAAATTTGTATCAATACAAAAAAATCCATATCAATGTAAAATATTTAAAACTAGTGGTTGCTTTTTTGTTTGAAAGTAGATTCAGTAATCTACATTTTTATTCTATAATTTCTAACTCATATACAGTATAACAAAAATAACCTCAAATTTGTATCAATACACAAAAATCTAAGCCAATGTAAAATATTTAAAGTTAGTAGTTGGTTTTTAAGAGTAGATTCAATAATCTACCTTTTTATCCTATTTCTATGTCTCCCCTTTTTATTTTTAAAATGAGATCCCTGAATCTACTCTCCTTGTTCAGCTTTTTTCCTGATCATTACCAATAACAACTTGTAACCAACCCTTCTAAATGATGACAAATATCCATAACCCACTAAATTACCAAAAACAACAACAACAACAACAACAACAACAAACCATTTTACCTCTTGGACATGTGACCATAATGTTCTTAAAATTACTTCCTGTTGTCTGGGGGCAACGGCATCTTTAGGGAACCCTGAGAAAATTGGCATAATTGTCGAGTCCTGGGAGAGCTGGCTGTGCCATTTGTTATCCAGTCTCTGTGTAGTGGGAATGTGCAGGCTTGTCTCAAGTCCTGGATAGAGTAGTCTGTGAGGCTGGACCATCTCAGCTAGTCACCTTTAAATTGTTCTGAGACAGTCTTTAGGTGATATTTGTTAGCTTAGTGGCATTACCATAGTAGAGGTGGGATCATCTTGTGGGGCCCCATCCTCCTTTTGGAGACTTCAGAGATCTTGGTTAGGTATGGTCATGGTTCACTGCAGAAAACTCAAACGTTTTAAATGTCACTTGCAGCAGATCTCAAGACGTTAAAGAACCATAATTTGTTATGTACATCCAGAGTACAAAAACTTAATTCCTAGTTACCTGATAGAGACTCAAACCTGAAATCATGTACAGGAAGCTAGAGGAAGCCTTTCTCTAGAAACAGTAATCTATATGACCATTAATATCATGACAAAAAGTTATATATATATATATATATATATATATATATATATATATATATATAAATTTATATAATATTCATACCTTAAGAAAAGTTCTAAAGAGTCAAAATAAAACCAAAGTATCACAAGATTACTAGCAATAGTATAATCCCTTAATTTTGGTTTTGCTTCTGTCCCATATCAGGTGGCTCTTCTGACATAAGACAGAGATTTTGGATTTGTTGTTTGTTTTGTTTTGTTTTTTCAAGACAGGGTTTCTCTGTGTAGCTTTGTGCCTTTCCTGGAACTTGCTTTGAAGACTAGGCTGGCTTTGAACTCACAAAGATCTGCCTGACTCTGCCTCCGGAGTGCTGGGATTAAAGATGCGTGCCACCACTGCCCGGCTATTTTGGATTTTCTTTTTAACAAGCATGCTTAAGTTTAGAGAAAGAGAGAGCCACACTCCAACTCCAAAGCCAGCTTTAATTTTAAATTGGAATGGGACTACAAAAAGATCGTTTGCATTATGTGTCTGTAGAGAACAGCAGAAACAAACATTTGGGAAGATTCATGAAATTTTATCCTGTTGGAAATGTGATATACCAATAGGCCAATTTACTCCTTTTCTTGGGACATTTTCTCTGGATGACTCATCCTTTTTCTTCAAATGTCTTATTTGCCCAGTGGTCTTCAGATTCTTTAGTGGTTGCCTTCATTCTCCTAGAAAGACAAAAACAAAACACTGCCCCAACTCTAACTTTGGGAGGTTCCATTTTGGCAAGTTGTACCTGATCAAATGAAAAGCATTAGTTAGTCTTATAAGTAAGTTTAGATTGCGTGATCAGACTAGTTGATGAACTATCACCTCTTTTAATCAAGAGGTTTCTCTTGTTCAAATCTAATCTTTATCAATTTTTATTTGTGGTTTCTCCTGAAATTTTTGTTTTATCTTCTAAAGCTATTCTATCATTCAGAGCAGTATGGTTTTTCACAATAGACATTAAGTCCTTTAATTGCTCTGGAGAAGAGTTTCCCTCACTGTGACAGGGAATGACTGGACCAAATATGACATGGGGGACTATGAGAGGACCCTTAAGGCATTTCCCAATGGCAACGGGTTACCCTGTCTGTCCTTTGCAATGATCTGCATTCATTGGTCCAGTGTCAGCCTTTGCTTCCCTTTCTACACACTCAAGAATGGAGGGGCCTTCTACTTGGACTATTCCTTGAGAAAACATTGTTTCTAGGAATGCCACGTCTACAATCACTTTTCAGGTGACCTTGTTTGCCACAATTGAAATACATGACATTTTTATTTTTCTTCAAATTTCTGGAAGTCACCTCTCCTATCCAAGCATCATCATGGTTATAAGATTCAAACATTGACTGTATCTCAGATCCGTTCCTCTATGGGTGCCAATCATGCCTTTAAAGGCTTAATTACTCTTTTGCAATGTGAATTAGCATTTTCAAAAGCTAAAGGCTCAATTACTATTTGTCTAGATTCCAAATTTGATATCATTCTATTTACAGCTGAAGTCAATCTTTGTAAAAAATTAGTGAAGGTCTCTTTGGGGTCCTGTATAACTTCAGTAAATAACTCAGTTCTCTTTCTGAGTTCTTCAATTCTGTCCCACGCATCAAAGCTGCTGCATGGCATTCAGCCAGAGTGTGGTCATGATATCTCAGTTTGGGTCTGAATATCTCTATGATGTGTTTTAATAAATTTTTCTAAGTCAGATATCTTGGCACTCATATCAACCAATTTTTTAGGGATAAAACAAGAATTATCAAAATGATAATTAACATTGGGTCTATCCCAGTTAAGTTGATTATCCCTTCATTTAATTGTTCCATTTTTAAATCACTCATTGTGTCATCACACAGAGACCTAACTCCCTCCATCATAATAGTGTTTCCCAGTTTTTAATGTGGGGAAAAAAACTCTCTGTTTTTGAGACTAATTCCCCCCTTTAAGAATTCTCAATTGTCTCACCAAATTTGCTGACAAAGATGGTGAAGGTGACGTTGAAAAGTGAGGGTGACTGCAGC
Organism: Onychomys torridus; assembly: GCF_903995425.1. NCBI lineage: Eukaryota > Metazoa > Chordata > Mammalia > Rodentia > Cricetidae > Onychomys > Onychomys torridus. Next base: position 78,082,027 of record NC_050449.1, read on the forward strand.
TGCATCGAACAGGGGAAGCAGGAGTGGAGTGCAAGCAGCAGCCTGAGGAGGGGTCCAGGGAAAGTCAACAACCCATCAGAGGAGTGAGCTTTCTGTCTGAAATACACAAATGGGATTGTGGGGAAGAAGTACATGCAGGGAGGCTCCTGAAGGGAGAGATGGCTGCTGGTGAGGGGCTAACTCAGGTGGCATTTCAAGCCCATGCACCTGTGGAGTTTGCTGCAGAGAGACTGCAAGAGAAAAAATCCTAAACCCACTCAGAGGCTTGGGGACAAAAGAAAGGAAAACCTAGCAGGCAAGGTGGTGACCCTGGCAGGAGGCCCCTGCACACAGCTCTGGCTTGTGCTGGTGGCTACAAAGCCATGGGAAAGTGGCTTTTTCATGAATTCATGGCCCAAAAGTTAGACAACAGAAGAAGCATGATCCTAATTAGTTTACCAATAAAAACCAGGAGTCAGATATCAGAATGAAAGCTGAAGGATCCAATCAGCAGAACAGCTACAGGTACTTCTTACTTCTCCAAATCCTCAGACCAAAAAGGAGGCTGAGATCCTGTCTCCACTCACCTTATTTTCCTATCTCCACCTCCTGATTGTGCTGGGATTAAAGGCATGTGCCTTCCTAGTGCTGGTATGAAAGATGTGAGCCACCACCACCTGGCCTTTATGGTTAACTAGTGACTAGCTCTGCTCTCTGATCTCCAGGCAAGCTTTATTTGTTACAACTCAAACAAAATATCACACAACAAGTTTGCCTCCCTTTCAAGACATCTTTCACCCTTGAGAGGGTTCTCTTTTTTAATTTCATGATTTATAGCCACACACATACACATACATATGCACATATATAAGGGATAAAAATCCATGATCCACACATGGCAGAAAACATATTTGTCTTTCTGAGTCTTGGTTTATTCACCTAACATAATTTCTAGTTTTACCCATTTTCCTGCAAATATCATTACTTAATTTTTCTCTCCAGTTCAATGAAATTTACTACACACACACACACACACACACACACACACACACACACACACCACATTCTCTTTGTTCATTCATTTGTAGTAGACATCTTTAAACAATAAAGATGGATGAGCCAATATTTCTATAGTAGAACTTGCAATCCTTTGGGTATATTCAGGAGATATTTAGCTGGATCATATAGTAATTTTAGTTTTAATTTTTTGAGAAACCTTAATTTTGATGTCCACAGTGCTTGCAGCAGCAAAAAAAATATTATTTTAATTTGATGTATATGGATGAGCACCCACATGTATGTAAGTAACCACATGCATACCTGGTTCCCAACAAGGCCAGAATAGGGCATCAGATTCCATGGAATTAATACTACAGGCTGTTGTGAGCCACCATATGGGTGCTCGGAGCTGAATCTAGGTATCTGAAAAAGCAATGAGTACTTTTGACTGCTGACTCATTTCTTCAGACCCCATTTTCACAGCTCTTTATAGATTCTGTTTGTAAACCTTGTGCTTACTGAGTAGTTGAAAATGATTTTTCTCCCATTATATTAACTGTCTCTTCATTTTCTTACTTTTTTCCTTTCTTGTCCAGAAGTTTTTGATTTAATGAAATTCCATTTGACAATCCTAGGGCTATTTCCTGTGCTATAGTCTTTTCCTCAAATATTTGACTATTCTTATGTCTTGAAGTATTTGACCCATTTTTCTTTAAAGTTTCAGGCCTTATGTTAGGATTGCTTGTCAATTCTATATTTATTTTCATGCAGGTTGATAGATGTGTATTGAGTAGCTGATGCAGCCAAAATAGTTTAAAATGTTATTATAACAATGTTACAATTGTAAAGAATCCTGCCATGTTCGACATAAAGCGTCCCAATTTATCAGAAAAGGATGTCCAGGCTCCCAAGATTGTCTCATCTCTCTTACTGTAGTGTTATTTTCCTTTGACAATCTTGATGTCTTATAATATAGTTCTTTAGTGGCATTTCTCTCATTATCTCAATTTTACACACTGTTGCTTACTAGAAACACACTCTTAATCATAATTTTGGATGTCATTTAGTTGCCATCTATCAACATGTGAAATCACAAATTGTTTCATGTTTCCCAGTACTCAGATTTATTTAAGTGACTGCATGATATGGGTGGGAGTTTCCTTTAAAAATGTTATATAATTGTGTGGTGTTTATGGCAACTCATCTTTAAAGGAATAAACACAACATGATTTTCTGCACTGTTTGGAACAAAACAACACTTTTCCACTTGGATAACAAACTCCCAAGTGCATCTGGAGCTGATTAATTTGTTTTGCTAACAAAAAAGGGAAAATAAAAAGTTTTGAATAGCCAACACAAATGAATGTCATATGCCCCAGGTACAGAAATCAGTCGATATTCTAAAGAAATGAACAAAAAGCTTGGAAAACAAGGCATAAAATTTTTGTCTCAACTAAGAGACAAAAGGTTTAGAATTTAAACTTATAGCTATAATAAATTATCAGAATTTGTAGAGCTGAAGAAATTGTTTATATTAATGAAAGTAGCTTACTTTCCACACAGATATTAAGTGAAATGTACTACTTTTTCTATGATTGTACAGGAGAGCATTTCATTAAAACATGCTCAGATGAAATGTCATGTAATTACTGAGCTGCAGAGAACCTGCAAAACCATTTCTGATTCACAGTCCAGTCCATCCTATACAGTAATCTTCTACATGTGTGAACACTCTTAGAAAACAAACCAAAGAAGGACCTAATTCAGAAGACTTTTTTCTATAATCTTTACATTTAAGCCTGCGGAAATCTAGATAGACACTACCTTGTAATTCCTTTGACTTCGAATATAGTTCTGCATTCACACTATGGTAAACTGGAAAGAAGGCAATTCATTAGTTAACTTATTTGAAACGTTCATTGTGTATGTATTAGGTAGAATATACTAAAATAAATGCAAAGATAAATGCAGTAGGCCTCATGACTCAGTAGTGAATGAGCTTGGATCATGAGCAAGTTTGTGCTGATAGACAGAAGGTGATATTTAGTAGAAGAGGACAGATACTCTGGGCTTCCTTGTGTGTAGAGACTTTTCTGATGAAAAGTTTCAAAGAAGATGTCACCTAGATGATAAAGGGTCTAAGGAGACAATGATGAAAAGACACATGAGTGTTTTGAGTGCTGAGGAAGTCTTCAGCACAGACCCAGATACAAAAGACTCGAGGATGTTTTTAAAAGAACAAATATTTGTTTTAGTGTTGCTTCTGACCTGCTAAAAGTAGGTAAATTAGCTTGTGGGTATTACTAGGAAGCAACCTAGGATACTAAGCCTTTAATTTCTTTTGATGGTAGAGAGTCAGTATTGGTTTGAGAAGAGTTAGTGAGTTTAATTGAGCTTTAAGCCTGGCTCTGCCTGCATATGTAAAAAGTTAAGAAAGATAATGTTAACAGTTTGGTGTGAAGCAAAGTCCCATGTTCCTATAAACCTCCTCATTTCTCATGAACTGTAGCCATGTTAGCATCCAAGCTGGGCCATCATGGTGATTCCTCAGCTAGGCCACCTAGTCTTCAGTGAACTCTAGCTCAAGCTGTGTACTCCAGTATGTTTCTGCTTCAAAACAATTTTCTTAAGGTTGTAATATGACTACACTGTTAAAAACTATAACACTCCTCCCCATAAGTTCCTCATCCCCAAACTTCTGACTATTATGTAAGCCCTCCAGACCACAAACATACATGAAATTCTTTAAATGAAATGTGAGTTTCCCTGTCATTCAGATGTAATATCTAGTATTGGTACACTAGGGTGTACATCTACTCCTGTGACCAGCAGCTTGTAGGCTAGGATTGGTATCTGAATGAGCTTATGTTTGTAAGCTGTGCCTTTCATACCTTCAAAATAAGATGCCACTTAAAAGTAGAAGAAAATTCTTAGAGCTAAATGAGTAAAGAGACTAGTTTATTGATCTGTGCTTCTTTCCTTGTGTTTCTTAATGCTGGCTGTTTGGAACCTTGGGCTTACACAGGGACACATGCTCAGCCTGGAAGGAGGTGACTGGACCTGCCTGTACTGAATCTACCAGGTTTAAATGAGTCCCCAGGGGTGTCTTGGTCCTGGAGGACATGGGAATGGAGGGGAGGGGCTGGGGGGACAGGGGAACCCATGGCTGATGTATAAAATTAAAACACATAATAATAATAATAATAATAATAATAATAATAATAATAATAATAAATTAAATAAATAAATAAATAGAAGTATAACTTTCTGGGGTGGCATATATTTATGTGATTTGTTGTTTTGTCATTTCTTCTAGAGATGCCTATAGATTAACATGATGTTTCCAATGAGCAGTTGAGAAGTAATTTGGAAAACAGTTGCTGTTCATGGATCTCTGTCCCAACCAACTTCAAATGAAAACTTCAAATAATCAGGTTTCATGTGATTGTGATTTACCGAATACATACAGACTTCTTTTTTTTCTTATTATTATTACCTAGAAAACATATGTAACAACTATCTTGGAGTTTATATTGCAGTAAGTATCTTAAATAAATATTAACAACTTAATGACATGGTATGTATTTAGTGAGGGTTCTCTAGAAGAACAGAACTGATAGAATTAATCTATATATAGTCAAAAGGGATTAGTTAAAATGCCTTCTATGCTGTGGTCTGACTAGTCCAACAATAGCCTTCTCACAAGGGAATTCCAAGAATCCAATAGTTATTCAGTCCACAAGGCTGGATTTCTCAGCTATTATTCAATGTGTTTGAGAATCCCAAAGAAGTAGATGCTAATGCCATGAAAGGAACAATTCAGGAGCAGGATAGATGAGGGAGAGCTGTGTCACTGGTGGTAGGTTTGAAGTTTCAAAGACCACTTTATTTCCAATTAGCTCTCAGCCTCTGCATTTGGATCAAGGTGTAAGTTCTCAGCTATGACCTCAGCACCACTCTTATCTGCCTGCAGCCATGCTCTCCATTAAGATGGTCATCGGCCAACCCTCTGAAACTATAAATCACCAATAAATTATTTCTGCTATAAGTTTTCTTGGTCATGGTGTCTTATCACAGCAATAGAAAAATAACTAACACACTAAAGGATTGTGCTCATCTAATAATTTTGAGTTATTCACATTTATGGATTTGAGGAGGGGTAAGTTATGCAAGGGTTAGTCTACAAATCCATAGGCTGTGCATCTATGCCCCAGTTTCCTTTAACAGACATAGATGATTATAAGATTACCAGGACATGAACTTTAAAGAGAATTAAATGTCAGTGCCACACACAAGAAAAGCAAAAGCAAAAAGAAATTATTTCCTAGGAGAACTGACAGTGACTGAATGCACACAACACATTTCTCCAAGTCACTGAGATAAGGACATTTCTACATGCAGTACTTGTACTATTCAACTTAACATCAAACAAAGACTATGGAGAGAAGAGAGAGAAAGAGATGGGAGAGAGAGGGAAAGGGACAGAAAAGACTATGGCTTTTGAATGCTACATAATTTTCCAGAGCAATTCACTATTATCCTAGAGTCTGGCCATTCCTTGATTCAACATGCTTACTTTGATTCCACAGCCTGCGGGGTTGATATCCTTTACTCTACATATGTCATACAGCCAAAGATGTCTCTGCCAAGTCTCACGCCATTGAAGTAGTAATTGTGTCTCCACCTTACTTCCCTCTTATCATTCCTGAATAAAAGAACATATTTTCTCATAATAAGGCTATAAAAGTGAATCATTATTAGGCAATAAAAAGATGTCAGCAAAGTGAATAAATTAGAACTGTTTACAAAAGTTATGAATAGTTTTACTGTATTATCATAGCACTTGGTTAGATTTGATTCCCTAGAGGCATTAAATGTTAAACTGCCCTTGTTTTGTTCTCTTTTTCTGAAGATAAGTCTAAGCATTCACTGTCTTATCGTTAGTTCCTCAATCCTTAACCACTGACTTTAGTCAAAGATATTAGGAAATTTTAATTATGATTGCCCTTCTCCCAGTATGGCAATTTTATCAAAGGGAGCTTGCAGGAATGCATTTTGGCCATGTAATCTGGGTTCCTATTGTCTAACCTAGCTGCTTACATTCCAATGTACCTATGTGTTCTAGATCATTCCATATTCATAGATCTTCCACATTATCTAGAAAAGATCTGTTCAGGGAATTCTTGCACAGTCACAAAGAAAGCAAGATCATGAAGCTGAACTGGAAGCTTTCTCCACAACTCTAAGAACTTATTCATTCATCCTCTTTGACATGCATGTCAGACTGGAGTCCCTAGTGCAGAGGAAACTTCATCAGAGACTATGGCATGTTGCTGGGTATTCAGTGACAGGCACATATGAATATCCTATTTTTGCAAAACAAGCAGGAAATATGAAAGCATTAGGAAGAGCAGCGGTGGGAGCACATAATGTCATTTGGAACATTCTAGATTTTTATCATAAACTCATGTTTTGGAGTGACAAAGAAGGCTGGAAGAGCTCCAAGTGTGCTAAGGCTTGAAGACGGATATATTGTATAGGAACATATATCAAATCACCTGCCAAGGAAGACCAATTTTTCTACATCCAATGTAGATACTATCTGTATTAGTTATATTTCTATTTTATAATAAAATACAGTGACCAATGCTGTGGGATGTTCTGTATGACAAATGTGTTGCTCTGATTGGTTAATAAATAAAACACTGATTGGCCAGTAGCCAGGCAGGAAGTATAGGTAGGACAAGCAGAGAAGAGAATTCTGGGAAGTGGAAGGCTGAGGCAAAGAGACACTGCCAGTTGCCACCATGACAAGGGAGATGTAAGGTACTGGTAAGCCACAAGCCACATGGCAAAGTATAGATTAGTGGAAATGCATTGATTTAAGATATAAGAACAGTTAGCAAGAAGCCTGCCACGGCCATACAGTTTGTAAGCAATATAAGTCTCTGTGTGTTTACTTGTTTGGGTCTGGCATCTATGGGCCTGGCGGGTGAGAGAGATTTGTCCTGACTGTGGGCCAGGCAGGAAAACTCTTGCTGCAGACAAAAGCAACTTATAGAATGGGGAGTTTATTTGCAGTTTACAATCCTGATGGAGAGCATGGCGGAAGGCAGGTTGGCATGGCATGTAACAACAGCTTAGAGCTCACATCCTGATCCACAAACTGAAGGCAGAGAGATCACACTAGGGCTAGCCAGAGGCTTTTGAAACCTCAAAGCCCTCCTCCAATAACTACATGACAGAGTCAATTTAAGGCTGTCTTGAAATCTCCTACACCAAAGAAATTAGTTCATTATCTTTCAGTTTAGCCCCAGGAAAACAAGAGTAAAACACAACCACAAGAATGAAGAATGATCTCTAGCCCAGAGGATAACACTGCTCCCCTCTGAATCCTCTTGAGCCTGGCCTTCACAGTCCTCCTAGCCATTAGCACTGTGGTCATACAAGCTCCTACTGGGAAGTCCCATTAAGTTCTGCTTACAGAATTCAATCAGTTTCCTAGTTCAAAGTCCCACATTCTTTCACGTTCCTCCAAAAACAGCATGATCAAGCCTGTTGTAGCAGTAGCTTACTTCCTGGTACCTTCTTCTGTGTCAGTTACTTTTCTATTGCTGTGATAAAACACCATGACCAAGGCAACTTATAGAAGAAAGTGTTTGATGAGACTATGCTTTCAGAGGGTTAGAGCCTGTGATGATTGATTGAAGGCACGGTGGCAAGACCAGTCAAGAGCTCACACCTTGATCTGAAAGCAAGAGACAGAGAGACATGTTGGGAATGGTGTGAATCCTTTGAAACTTCAAAGCTTGCCTCCAGTGACATATATACTTTAACAAGACCACACTTCCTAATCCTTCCCCAATAGCTCATCAACTGGAGATCAAGTATTCAAAGATATGAGCCTACATGGGACATCTTCATTCACCCATCATCCTTTTTATTCCTTTTTTAGAAATAAAATCAAAAGATTTTGTGTTATTGTTTTCTTCATAATAATACATAATAATGTAACAAAATGCCAGTCAAGTAAGAAGAACATAGAATATTGACTCACTAGAGCCTTGTTTCAAATTATGACCCAATTTTTGTTGTGTGGGAACAATATAAAATACACTCTGGGAATTTTAATGCCTTCATTGATTAAATTAAAGTTGCATATGTAATTGGATTGTTTACTTTAGCATTGCTGTGACCAAAGTACCAGGAAGAAAATGTTTCTTATGCTATATGATTTGAGAAGGTTTCTATCCATTGGGATAGAAAAGACACTGGGGAACAATTCAGTCTGTGCTTAAGAAACTGTGTAGTATAGGTTTTTCATATCATGGCAGACCAAGATTCAGAGGATGAGGCTGGTAGCAGAGACTGGGTTATAATCTTCAAAGCCCTCCCACCCCACTCTGATGATGTTTATGACAGCTAGGCCCTAACTCCTAAATGTTTCACAAGGTCACATCAGGCCCTCAAAACTTAAGCCAATAGGGCACATTTCACATTTGAATAATAATAGCAACTCACAGGGATTTTTCTAAAATCACATATCAGATTGCCTAATACAATGTTCCTAGTAAATAATAGCTACTGTCAGTAAATATTTGTCAAAACAGAATCTGCTTCTGTTCTGGAGATAAAGTAAAGTAAATACTGATGAAGAACTTACTATGATTTAAGCAGTTGGATTTCAAACATACAAATAAATACTGTGTTCAAATATACAAATACCCTGTTCAAAACTCTTCAAGATGACAAGTAAAATAATTATATAAGAATTTAATATTACTTAGGCAACCATGAATGCTTTTAGTCTAAGTCTTCATCTTCACCTTCCTGTTTGAGGGCTTTGGTAGAAATATACACCAAAAACAAACTTATCTAGAGAGGTATGTTATACTAATTGCTAAAAACTGATGAATTTGACTGACACACATAGAATAATATTCTATCTGGGTAGTTGAGTATAGACTGTCTCTTTCAACTCTACAATGACCATCTATAATTTCAAATTAAGTCTTGATTTTTTTCCATATTTAGAACAATAAAATCCTACATTGATAAGAAAAGAACAACAACAAAAAATCTTAATGCTATAAGCAGTTCTGACTGAATCAGCAAGCCTGAAATGGATACAACATGATTTTCCTATAGAAACATAAACGGTCAAAAATAATCAAACCACGAACAACACAATGGTCATTCAAGCAAGAAGCCTGAAGAGATGGAACTGTGTAATGGGTGGTTAGCAGCCAGATGTGTTGTTTCAAAATGGTAACATTTTTAAAGAGAGACTGGGACACTAAAAGAGATACAGAGAGTATGGTTACTACAAGAATCCAGGTTGAAAGTTTTGAGAATCTGACAGTTAAAATTTATTTTACTACAGTCTATTTATTTATTTTATATGTACTTGTGTACGTGCATGCACACATGCCATCACCCATGTGAAGGTCACAAAACAACTTGCAATAGTCAGTTCTTTCCTTCCATCATTTGAGTCTTTGTTATAGAACTCAGGCCATGAGGCTTAGGAGCAAGTGCCTTTACCCACTGAACCATATCACTAGCCTGTTATTTTATATTCTCTCTCTCTCTCTCTCTCTCTCTCTCTCTCTCTCTCTCTCTCTCTCTCTCTCTTTCTCTCAGCTATCATGTATGTATATATGTGAGTGCAGGTATTTACTTTGAAGAGGCCAGAACAAGATGCCAATTATCCATCTTTAATCACTCTCCACCATACTTTATTAAGACAGGGTTTCTCAGTGAACCTGTAACTGAAAGGCAGCCAGCCAGTCTCAGTGGTCCTACCGCCTCCACCCTTAGATCTTTGTGGTTACAGGTGCATGTCACTACAGCTTTTTGCATGGGTATCTGAATGTGATCGTCATGTTTGCACAGCTAGTGTTCTTGCTCCAGCCACCTATGTTCTCAAAGTTCAAAGCTAGTCATTATTATATCTGGGGTTATATAACTAGTTAATATATGTTTCATGGTCATTAATATTTCTGATATTAAACTTTCAGAGATCAGTCAACATCACTAAATAGCTAACTGTGCCAGCCTTAACCAGAAAACAAATGTAGAAAACACAAACTACTAATTGAAGCATCTTAGACTCATGGAAACATTGAATAGAGTATCTTTGACATTTTCTAAAATCTAAAAAAAAAAAAAAAAAAACACACACTATTTCTCAAACATTTACTATGACTATTTTCTAGGAATTATACCAAATTAATATCCATATCCATCCATATCTTCATAGAGTGATAGCCTCTGGCCCTGTAGTGTCTGTGTGCAGTTGTATCTGATGCAATGAAATGGAGGCAGCAGCTGACCTTTGCCCCAGAGCCTGTATCACTCCATGATGGCTCCCTCAGCAAGTGGGCTAGTCTAAATGATGCCTGATCTAAATCAAGCCCAGTCTTGGTGTCTTACCAAAACAAGTTCCAATTATTACCCATATCTTTTATGGCCAACTTTGGCCACATCTTTTCCAGTCCATGTCAGTCTCTTCTGTGCAGTTTCAGCTGCTCCTGTCTGTTCACCATGGTCTTGAAGCACAGGAAAAGGATCTTTGAAGCTCCATTTCAAAATGATGTATACTAGTGGCAGGCTAGATGGCCCACTGTGATATCAGAAGTGCAGGGAGTACACGATCCTTCTGTAGAGACAACCCACCAGGGAGCAGAAGTGGAGATTTTTCAATCGTCCATCTGTGGGGATTATTGAAATAAAGACCGCCTGGAATTTTCTGTATAGTTTGGTAATTTGTTCAATTTACCAAAATATGTTTCTGAAAGCAATGAAAAAAATCACAGCCAAAACAGAAATTTTCACAGGTACAATGCTTATTCCAAAGTATGTAAAGGTGGAAAGCATGACCTGAATCAAAGCACCATGATGTCACAGATAAGAAGGAAATGTAGTCAGATTTCAAGTATGTCCATCACTTCCAAATTATGCGACCTTTGGTGAGTTAACTGAACTGTATTTTTAACATGTGAAAAGAAGGATTTTTATTTAAAAAAAGAAAAAAAACTTCTTTTAAAAGCTAAGGAGTCCATATGGTATTCTTCCGTTTAGTAGCAGAACAGTGCCATGGAACAAAGCTGCTGTTGCAGGCTGCATTGTGACAGAATGTGGTAGTGAGTCAGCACAGCAGCATAGGGCTATGGCAGACAGCCATGTGGCTCACCACATTTGCTCTCCTTCAAACACTTCTTTAGGTTTTAACAGGAATGCCCACCAGGGCAAGCAGAGTACTGTGATCTCTGTGGTGATCACACCTGTGGACACTGTGCCCACAGAGGAAATCTATAGAGGTGACATGGTTGACACAGTAGATGGCACTTGTTGGTGACCACGTGGAAGGAGCTTCTACCCACACGTAGGGACCAGACTGGCATACAACTAGTGTGAAGCTCTGAAAGTACAACCACTTCCTTGGTCAAAATTTCAGAATGACAATCATTTAGGTTCTGGAAACTTTGAAATCCTTGAAGTTAATGGAACACTGCTAACCATTGTGATGCTTGTCTGAAACTAATTAAACTATTTTACTTTTGATTTGTGAGGGTTGGTATCTGGCCCATGGGGCACCATTGAACTGACAACCAGCTGAAGGAAGAAAAACTCTAATGATAGGAACAACTGATGAAGTTGTTGACCATCTGCCATGAGGCCTTCAAAGAACAAAGTGTCTTAAAGTTGCATTCTTCACTGATGAACTATCAGAAGCTTGGTTGCCTGGCTGCATTCAGCTTACCAAAACCTTTGAGATGAGGCCATAAGAACAGTAATCACTATTTCTGAGAACCCAGCCTCAGTCAATCTTGCTTGCCCTATTGGCCCCTGTTCAAAACTCAGTTTGGACTTTGGAGGTTACATTCCTTAATGATACTCCCTCTGCATACATATCCTTGCCATACGAATTATCTTTAGATAATTAGTCTCCCTTCTAACCCATTCCTGGATGTCCCATGACACTTCTTATCTCTATCTGTCACTAATGAACCTCCTAGTAGAAATCTTACCTGAGAAGACCCCACTTTCCTCTTTTCTTAATCCTGGATACTAGCTGTTGCAGATCTTGTCAGGGCTAACCTTGGGTAGTGGTAGCCCTGGGATGTTCCTTCAGAGGCTACATGATCCTGCTTGCTGTCTATTAGAATCTATAGCTTTAGCCTGTTTCAAGAGAATATTGTAAACATATAAACACACAGACATACAATGATTACTTTAGTTGATTGTCTTCAAAACATTCCCATTATATAGCTCTAACAGACCTCACTTCAGAGGGCTGAGATTCTACTATGTCTGGATTGAATAATTCTGCCATGATAAATGTTCAGTAGACAAAGCAAACTATTTAGAACATGGAGATGCCAATCTGCAGTGCTTTCTCTGGGCTGTCATTTCACATGAATGCAAATGGCATAGAGAGGATGATGTTCAACCTATCGTGGGTTCTCAGCTTCTTCATTCTAACCCACACAGAGAATATGGAGATGCTAACAACACAAAGATTCTGTTTTCCTGAATCGGCTTAATGAATTGTACTTTTAAAGACTGCGTCTCTGAAGGGCTTTGGACTCAGGGGAATGCAGAGCACAAAGTTGCTATTGTGTGAAAAGATCTTCATAAGGAACTGAACACAGCACATTAAGCCTCACTCCATGGCCAGACTTCAGTGTATTGCAATGCAGATATCTCCTTTACAATATGGACTGGGTTATTATATTTGTTTGCACATACTTAAAATAGTTTAATAGTGCAGCTTGCTTTAAGTTATACAAATCAAAAACATTAGCTGGTAATATTAATTTTTCACCACACCATTAAAGTTTAATTTGCTTGATCATCATTCTACAATAATAAATCTCTAAACCTAAAGTCATTTTTTATATTGCTTGTTGAGACCTTATAAATAGGAAACTGTTTTGGGATTAAATTAGTAAAGTAGGTCACTTACAGAAAATATCCAAATAAGCAGAGAAATGATACATGCTCAACACAGTTGTGTTTGGGATTTGTTCTAAGCTAAATATCTGCAATTAATGATGTAAATATTAAACACTGAATGTAGATGTATGATGGCAGCTAGTCATACAATGTTTAAAACCACCATTCCTCTGCAAAAACACACCCAAGACATTACTTCTCTGACTGGGTTAACGCATCACAGCAAAAGTTAATGATAACTATATTAGCTGTTTTTCTTGCCACAGCAACAGAATACTTGACAGAGAAGAGGATTTATTCTGGCTCTCTGTTGAGGTGGTAGAGTCCACTAAAGTAAGCATGGATGGCTGTGACAGTGATCATCATGGCAGGAGCTTGAGATGGCTGGTGACATTCTGTGGGCACTCAAGAAACAAAGTTCCTGTTGGAGATAGGCCAGAGAATAACCCATAAAAGCCATGTCCCACCTCTTCAAGATTCCATGCCTCCCCAAACTGCATCTCCAGCTCCAGACCAGATCTTCAAACACAGCAGCCTGTAGATGGCCTCCTAAATGTAAAGTGTGGCATATGTTTTATGTGACAATTCTGTAATCTAACAACTTGAAATACCTTCTGTGCACACTCATTTAGCACCCCGTGAAATCAAGTGAGGCGGTTAAGAACCATGTGAAAGGAGTCATATTAACAATCTCAAGACAATACATTTGGGCATTTCTCATGAAAAGATACTATAAAAATATGTTAGTTCTGACTAATTTAATAAGCAGAGAAAACATGCCATATGTGCAAAACTTAAAAGCATGTTATGACAGTGAAAATGCTGTCTATTTGGCAAACATGGACCACATGCCCACACATATGTTTTCATTTATTAAGAAATCAAAAGGGATCATAATCCAGTTGAAGAAATAAAAATTAACCAGGAAAAGATTTTGAGTTTCTCTTTTAAAATTATGTTTTTCCCCACAATTATGAGTTTTTCCTCATCTACCATAATAGAATGCTATTAAATCTATCCCATATTAATAACCACTGAAATTTTCTTATTAACAAGAAAGTCTTTTGTGACATTATAAATATATAACTGCTAACAGAAGGAAAGAATGAATGGTAGATACATAAGAAAGCTAAAACCTTGCCTCTACTAGATAGTGTACTCTATATCTTTTTTTCCTCATTATTGATTTCTCACTAATACTTTAAAATTATATCATCATATGTGCATGAATTTACCTTCTTTGAGAACCTAGGAGCTATTTATTCCAGATACAATAAGGAACCTAATTTAGACCTATTATTTTTTGTTTATTTTTAATGTGGATATGATTGCCATTGATATTAATTACTCAATATGCCACATATGAAGTCATATAACTCAAATTTTGTACTTAGGAAAAAAAAACAGTTTAATTATTGCTAAAGTGATTGGGGGGGTAATGATATATCATTCTGCTTCTGATTTTTCCTTAGTTTCATGAGTGTTGATCGAGTCAATGTGAAAGTAGATCACAGAAACTGCCTTAAACCTCACATCTCCATGGTTTACTTCTTCTTCCCCATTGTCATTTCACTTTGGTTAACTTGATGTACTTTCCAATGAAAATCTCATGCAACATCATTTTAAAAGTAATATGAATAAACTTTGCAAGAATCGATTTTTCATAAAGAATAAAATAAAATAAAATAAAAATAGTGAGAGAACAGAGCAATAACATGCTAATTTAATTTGACAGTATAGGAAGGAAATAAAACAGGAAGAGGATAGATCTTTCTAAGACATGAAAAACAAAAAAATGTGTGACCTCCATTTGTTGACTAAATATCCTTTTAGTTGTTGCTCATTGGGAAGCTTTAGCTAGTCTTCAGGCTAGCCATATGCTGAAATGTCATGTAACATGAGGAAGTTAACATCAGACATGGTTTAAGAGACTCACTGATTTGCATGTCAGACATTCTTTTGCATCATCACCAATCAAAGGCATATCATTGGAAGACAAAACCAAGCCGTACTGTTAGAATATCATATCTTAAAGCATGTGACCCAGAAAATTCTAATAGCAGATATTAATATTACAAAAATGAGTTGGTTTCTATATTGCTAAAAAAACACAAAAAAAGGTTACCAAAACTCATATGCATAAAGTTATTTGCCTGCATTAAAGCCTTAATGGCACCTTCTTATGAAGAAGAAAATGCCTCTATGTCATGCCTCACCTGATCTGACTGCTCGTGTTCTGACCACTCAAGCAGCTTCCTCAGAATCCTTGACTTCTAGAAACATCATCATTGTGCTGGTGTTACTGTATGCATTTTAGTTAAGATGCTTTTTCTAATACTCTTCCCTCTTCAGGGGCTTCTCTTCTGTTGCTGGTGAACAGTGGTTTCTTGGGTCATTGAATGGAAGACATTCTCTGTCCGCTAACTGTCTTTTTGAAGCATGAGTGAGGCAGACCCTTGTGATGCTTGCTTAGTGAGTCTAGCCTCAGCACTTTATGGATTTTTACTTCTTGGCAAGGTATATAATTATCTTATGCCCTTGTTTTCTTCTTTGGAAATAAACACAATCATGTTATCGGTTTCATAGGGATTTTATACTGATAAAATAGTTTAATATATGTGTAATATCTAAACTTATGAGTTCCTGGAGAGTAAAAAGTTGTTAACTGTTAGTTATAGAAACATTGTGAGCCACCTGCCTTCAAACCCATAGCTTCTCTCACCCTATTATTCCGTTCGTAAGGAAGCTGTTTCAGTAGATCCCAAAGACCACACTCTCAGTGTGGCATTGGTTGAATCGATGGTAAAGAGCTAAACTGCCGACTCAGCACCAATGATGGCGCTTAAAGGGACTTGTGTCCAATCCCTGCCGTGAGCCTTCACTTTTTAAGTCAACCAGTTTCATCAGTATGTCGAGACTGGAGTGGGTGAAAGTGAAGGATCAGCGTGCATATCAAAATGAATATATTTTCTCTGAAATGAGGTGGACCTTAGAGAAAATAGTTTGACCTGTACAAGCTAGTTTTCATGTCAACTTGATACAAGCTGTAGTCATCTGAGAGGAGAGATGCTCAAATGAGAAAATACCTCCATAATTATGGGCTGTAGGCAAGCCTGGAGGGCAGTTTCTTAAGCAATGGATGAAGGAGGGCCCAGCACAGTGTGCGTGGTCTTATCCTGTGCTGGTGGTTGGTCCTGAGTGCTATCATAAAACAGACTGAATAAGTCATGAGCAGCAGCCCTCTTCCATGGCCTTTGCTTCAGCTCCTACATACAGGTTCCTGCCCAGTTTGAGTTTCTGCCTTGCTGACCTCAGGGGACTGTGACTTGGGATATATAAATGGAATAAACTTTTTCTTCCCCAAGTTGCTTTTGGTCGTGGTGTTTCATCACACCAATGATAACCCAAACCAAGACAGTATCTATAGAACAAAATGGTCTTCAAAAAGTCCTAACTATAGCTGGGCAGTGGTGGTTCATACCTTTAATCCTAGCACTCAGGAGGCAGAGGCAGGCAGATCTCTGTGAGTTCGAGGCCAGCCTGGTCTACCAAAGCTACACAGAAAAACCCTGTCTCAAAAACAAAAACAAGAACAAACAAACAAACAAAAACCACTATTTTCCACAAGCCCCATATCACTTTCATCAAATGACTCACAGTAATTTGGACTATATAAGAATTTTTTTTTTATTCTATTTGTAAGCAGAATGGTAAATTTTACCTCTGAAAGGTAGCATAGAGGATTATTATGTCTCTAAGGAAAAATAATACCCACTTTTTAAAGACCAAAGTAAAGAAAGCTGTCATTTCTAGTGTGTGATGTTCAAATACATCTGCTAAATAAAATTAAAGTAAGAATGAAATCTTTAAGCATATTCAATATTCATGTTTAAGCAAAATAACTTTGGGATACCTTGAGTACAAGTTACTGTCATTGTCAGATGTCCAGTGAGGAGTAATTAAAGGAGCAAAGAGCAGTGCATTCCTTCACCCTCCTGCCACGTCGGTCTTTGGTTACACACAGTTACTGACTGACAGGTGAACACTTCCCAGTTCTATACTTACGTTTGGAAAGTGGTGACATTGCTTCAGCCTGGAATCATTTACTGGCTTAGCAGATGATATAGACGTTATTATTCATCTCATATACAATCATATTTATGCCAGAAGCCTTAAATTATAATGCAACCAAAATGAGTTATTTTATTTCTTTTCAATTAAAAGGTTTAAATTGGACCTCAAATAGATCAAAGATAGTTCTAGTTAATTTTTAAGCTAAAGAAAGGTAATGTGTTGAAATAGAAAAAATCAGTAAGCTTTTAAAGTACTATATGAATATTGATTGTACTATTAACTTCCTTTAACATTTTTATTACATATTTTCTATTTCTGTGAATTTTAAGCAATATTTTCTCTCACTAACATAAGAAATATTGAGCCTATTTTTTTTTAAATCTCTGCAAGTATTTCAAGTGAGATGATGCAGCATTGGGATTTGCACCACAGTTGTAGCCATTATTTTCAAAGTTATTACTCTGAGCTTTGAGCTTTAAAGCATCCAGCACAAACTATAAAATGAAATATATAGCCCATTAAAGGTTAAAGTTTAAATCTTTTATTTTATTTTATTTTATTTTATTTTATTTTTTACACAGGGTTTCTCTGTGTAGCTTTGTGCCTTTCCTGGGACTCACTTGGTAGCACAGGCTGGCCTTGAACTCACAGAGATCCGCCTGGCTCTGCCTCCCGAGTGCTGGTATTACAGGCATGCGCCACCACCGACCAGCTTAAAGTTTAAATCTTTAAACATGACACAAGTATGATTTTTATGATGTTATTAAATGTTCCTAAAGATGGGGGGGACCACAATGAGATACCTGACGTTTTATGAGTGTTATGTGTTATTTCACATAACATTTATCAAAGTCCTCATAGGGATGAGCCTTACTTTACAAAGAAAGAAACAGAAAGAAATGTAGGAAGACAAGGAGAGAGAGAAAAATGTGAATTAGGGCCTAAGTAGCCTAGTGGGTGTCTTTTGTGTATTCTCAAGGACCCTGGTAAGTCTCTGAATGAACTTTGGGTGAATACTACTAAACAACTAAAGGTGAGTAAAGGATTGCTCTCTCCCAGCTGATCTGGAAGGATTTGTGAGCCTTAGCAGACAAGGCTCAAAGTTGACCTCACAGTGAGCAGAGTTCCTTCAGCAAGGCAGTGCAGCTGTGTGGCTGGGACTCTGCATTAGAAGAGGATTGCTGATAACTGAGTTTAGAGAGGTAAGCAGAGTCAAGTCTTTCATTTGGTTTAAAATTGTGGGATGTTATTCCGGGGGAGTAGCAAAGAGCCATTGAAAGGTTTGTAGACACAGGAGGCATTAGTACTATCACTTTGGCTAATAGATGGAGGTTGAACTGAAAGCAAAAACACTGGAAACCAGTTAGGAAAACATTATGATGTCACTGGTTCTACTGGCAGTCTGCCCAGAGAGGTTGAGAAGATCGATGCTTCCAGACTACTGTGAATAAAAACACACACATACTAGTAACCACATTAAACAAGCCAAAAGTGAACATCTTTAAATATTATATTTTATAAATCCAAATGCATCTGAGATTTTTTTTATTTCACTTAGTACAAAATGTTCAAAGTATTAATGAGATTTTATGTTCCTTTTTATACATAGCCATCAAAATAAGTTGCAAATTTTAGACTTAGGACATCTTCAATCCCCATACTAATTGCCTTTGAAGTTTACTTGATCTCAACCTGTCTAGAATTTCATTTTGTTTTAAATTTTGTGAGATTTATAATTAAAATTATTGAGAACCTTAACTGTTTTAAATGTTTAAAATCATCTCAGAAAACTGGTTTAGTATTAGATTGTATTTAGTATTAGATTATTTAAATTAGAAGTATGTAAATAAAGTTTTGATAATGTCTCATGTATGTTCCTAAAGATAATTGTTTACAAAGAATTCTTTATGGTTCAGAATATCAAGCCACTTCAAAATATTTTATGTACACAAAACATACCTTTTGAATTAGCTAAAAATAGATTGATCTGTGTTAATTGTTTCTTATAATAACATTTATATTCAAATCATACAACTTTAATTTTTAACATAATGAAATTAAGTTAGTTTCCTTCTTATTTAAAATACACTTTTAAAATTTACTGAAATAGTTCATAATATTTACAAAAAAACAGAGCTCATTATTTTATTTGTGCAAAGGGCTCCAAAAAAGAATATTTTATGGAAGTCTTTTTTTCATCATGTACTTTTAAACCACTTCTGAATTAAACTTACTATGGAAGAGTTGAATTTAAATTCTTTTCAATAACAGGCTGAATTTTTGCTATATATACAGTTTTATTATTTGTGTGTGTGTGTGTGTGTGTGTGTGTGTGTGTGTGTGTGTGTATGTATGTATGTGGGTCTCTGTAGAGGCCACAAGAGAACACTGGATGCTCTGGAGCTGGAGTCACAGGCAATTGTGACCAGTCCTACAGTTAGGGCTGGAAGCTCCATAAGGTCCTCTGGAAGAGCAGCAGTACATAAGCTTACCTGCTGACTCTTCTTGGCAGTGCCTAGATATGGTTTCAGGCTAAATAAACAAAGCTTTAATTTTTTTCCTATTAAACAATTAAGTCAATAGCTTGTTATAAAAAATGATGGGTAAGAAGAATGTTATAAAATAAGGTTAATATTGACTCTTTTTTAAAATTTATTATATTTGTGTTTTACACATCAGCCATGGGTTTCCCTGTCCTCCCCCCTCCCGCCCCTGCCCCACCTTCCCTGCCCCACCTTCCCCCCAGCCCCTCCCCTCCATTCCCATCTCCTCCAGGGCCAAGACTCCACTGGGGATTCATTTAAACCTGGTGGATTCAGTACAGGCAAGTCCAGTCCACTCCAGGGAGGTTACCTAGAAAACGGGACCCTAGGAAAGACACAGGGATCGCCTAATGACAGAGAAATCGATGAGATCTACATGAACAATTTGGACGACAGTGGGAGTAATGAAGGGCAAGTTTTGAGGGTAAGAAAGCTTAGGGGAGCAGGAGATCCCAGCTGGATCAAGAACAGAAAGGGAGAACAAGGAATAACAGACCATGATAAATGATGACCACAAGAGAACAGGAATAGGCAGAGTTCTAGAGAGGTCCCCAGAAATCCACAATGATACATCCTCTATAGACTGCTGGCAATGGTCGAGAGAAAGCCTGGTCTGACCTGGTCTGGTGATCAGATGGCCAAACACCCTAACTGTCGTGCTGGAACTCTCATCCAATAACTGATGGAAGTGGATGCAGAGATCCTCTGTCGGGCCCCAGGTGGAGCTCCAGGAATCCAATTGTTGAGAAAGAGGAGGGACTGTAAGAGTGTGAATTGTTGAGACCAAGATTGGAAGAGCACAGGGACAAATAATACTGACTCTTATGTTGTACTTGCCATGTTAGGTATTGTCCTGAGTACTTTACCTATATTAACCCAATTCTTTTTTTAAATTAACTTTTATTATAATTATTTTCATTCAATCTACACACCAAAGATCCCCCTCTCCCTTCTTCCTGCCCTCCTAGCCTTCCCCTCCCAACTCACCCTATTCCTCCCCACAAGAAGGCAAAGCCTCCCACAGGGAGACATATCCAATAGAGGCAAGTCCAAGCCTTTTCCCCTGCCTCAAGGCTGCAGGAGTTGTTCCATATCATAAGTAGTAGGCTCCAAAAAGCCCACTCATATACCAGAGATGGATTCTGTTCCTACTGCCAGGGAACCCCCCAAGCAGATCAAGCTACACAACTGTCTCTCCATGCAAAGGGCCTAGTCCAGTCCCATGCAGGCTCCACAGCCATTGATTCAACTTTGATGAGTTCCCACTAGTTTGGTTTGGTCATCTCTGCAGGTTTCCCCATCATGATCCTGATGCACTTGCTCATAGAATCCCTCTTCTCTCTCTTTGACTGGACTACTGGAGCTCTGCCTGGTGTTTAGCTGTGGATCTCTGTATCTGCTTCCATCAGTCATTGGAGAAAAGCTCTGTGATAACAGGGTATTCACAGATCTGATCACTGGGGTAAGCCAGTTCAGTTTGAGCACCCTCTCCACAATTTCTAGTAGTCCAAGCTGAGGTCATCTTTGGGGATCCCTGGCAACTTCTCTAGCACTGAGTTTCTCTCTATCCCCGTGATATCTCCCTCTATCATTATTATCTCTTTTATTGCTTTCGCACTCCATCCCTGTTCCAGCTTAGCTATCACATTCCCTTATGTTCTCATCCTCTATCCCCTACCCTCCATTGTCCACCCCTCATCCCCAGTTTAGTCATGGAGATCTCATCTATTTCCCCTTCCTAAGGTGATCCATGCATGTCTCTTTGGGTCTTCCTTGTTAGCTAGCTTCTCTGGAGTTGTGGGTTGCAGTCTGGTTATCCTTTGCTTTACATCTAGTATCCAGTATAAGTGGGTACATACCATGTTTGTCCTTCTGAGTCTGGGTTACCTCACTCAGGATGATATTTTCTAGTTCCATCCATTTCCTATAAATTTCATGATGTCATTGTTTTTCTCTGCTGACTAGTACTCCATTTTGTATATATACCACATTTTCTTAATCCATTCTTCAGTTGAGGGGCATCTAGGTTGTTTCCAGGTTCTGGATATTACAGATAATGCTGCTCTGAACAGACCTGGGCAAGTGTCCTTGTGGAAAAATTGAGCATTCCTTGGGTATATGCACAAGAGTGGTATAGCTGGGTCTTAAGGAAGATTGATTCCCAATTTTCTGAGAAACCACCACATTGGTTTCTAAAGTGGCTGTACAAGTTTGCATTCCCACCAACAGTGGAGAAATGTTCTCCTTGCTCCATATCCTCTCCAACATAAGCTGTCTGCAGTGCTTTTGATCTTAGCCATTCTGACAGGTGTACGATGATATCTCAGCTCCCAATTCTTAAAAGTAACTCTGCAGTGAAGGTTATTGCATGATCATGATGGATGCCTTAGGTGTGAAGAAAGGAAAAGAATCAAAAAGTAACAAACCGTCAGCTGAAAAACAAGATCTAAGGTTTGAACCTCAACACATAGGCATCAGCCTGTAGTACTCTTGGCGGCCATGTTATCTGTTTAATTTATGATGATCCCAGGTTTTGAAATTTTCTGATGAATTTCATCATGTGCTCATTGGGTCTGAATGCCTATACTCAGACTAGGTTAATTGTATTTATCTGATGACCTTGTGAAATGAGCCACAGAACTGCTCGCTCTCTCTCTCTCTCTCTCTCTCTCTCTCTCTCTGACATACACACAAAATCCAGTTTTTGTTGTTCTTGTATAATTTTAGCTGTGAACTTTGTGAAAAGGGGTCTTTTTTTGTTTTTTATTTTTGTAATTACATTTTAATATTTTTAGTTGGTATGAAACTATAGCACTTTCGTTACTTCTTTTTCTCCCTGCAGTCCCTCCCAAGTGCTCTCACTCAAACTCCTTTTATATTCCTACAGCTCTCAACTGATTATTTTTATTGCTACACACACATATGTGTGTGTGCACAAATACATTTTAGTAAAAATTGCCCCAAGCCTTTCCGAATATACAAGATGAAATTAATATTTAGAATGACAATGATAGAGACAAAATTTACTCTTTTGACAAGATCAAACCTTAATTGCTACTTAAAGATAAAAATGACAAAAATAGAAAGTATACAAAATAAAATAAAAATGAGCATCCAGATCCTTCCTCTAACATGGCAACTACACGTTTCTACATTGCATGAAAAGAAAGAAATTGTTCAAATCATGTGATTATTTTTTTCACCATTATTATATTTGGCATTACTCTGACCACATCCAGGATGCTAAATCTTGTTCGGGATGTCATGATTTGGAACCAAATATAGTTTATCATTTTAAAATTAGGGTCATTTGGAATCTAACCTGAGCATTATGCCATAAAGAAATGAATGAAAAGATAAAGATTTGATTGAAGGTAGAATAAACTCACTTATAGTGGGAACTGGGGGTAATAATTGCAGGAAAGAATGCATTTATTCTAACATTTCTATGGGATAATATAAGGCTAATGGACAGGAAATTCAGGCAAATCTAGAACTGTAAAGTTAAATCCTATAAATGCACATCTTGTGAAGCAAGAAACTCTACAGCTCCTGAAGAGCAAAGAGACAATGAACAACCATGTTAGCTCTACCTCTGTGAAGCTCTCTGTAGTGAAAAGAAGTCTGGATGAAAATACCTCTGACAGTCTTTATTAGTTACTGTTCTATTGCTGTGAAGAAAGACTATGACCAAGATTCCTTGTAAAATAAAATGTTTAGGTGAGCTTCAGGTTCTGGAGGGCTAGAGGCTAGACCATATGATGATGAAGTGAAAGATGTGGCTGAGAGCTCACATCTGGATCCATAAGCAGGAAACAGAAAAAAAAAATGGGAATGTAGCAAGTCTTTTAAAGCTTCAAATCCTGTCCCCAGTGACACACCTCCTCCAACAAAGCCACACCTTCCTATCCTTTCCAAAAAGTTCCACAACTGGGGATCAAGTATTCAAAAATATGACCCCATAGAGGCTATTATCATTCCTATCTCTTGTACTCTCTTAATAAACTTTGTATCACTTTTTGTTTTTGTTTTTGTTTTGAGACAAAGTTTCCCTGTGTAGTTTTGGTGCCTGTCCTAGATCTCCCTCTGTAGACCAGGTTGGCCTTGAACTCACAGAGATCCAGCTGGCTCTGCCTCCTGAGTGCTGGGATTAAAGTGTGCAACACTGCTGCCCGGCCTGTATCACTTTTTTAAAACTTTATTTTGTACCTGAAGTTTTTATTAAATATCATTTCAGTTTAATTTTTAAAACTAAATATTTTCAAATTTTGTGTCTATCATTTTTATGGTATTGGGGATTGAACCTAGTAGGGTAGACACATGCTAGGACAACATTCTAAAATTAAGCAATTTGGTATCTTTTAATTAACCAAATACAAATATGTTATTATTTACATAATTGTATACCCACAATAAAGATTTCAAAAAAAATTCTAAATTCATTTTCTGTATCACAACAGAGAGGAGGAGTTGAAGAAAAGAGGATGGTGAATTGTTGGTATCGAAGTTAAATAATATTAATGTTGAGGTGTGCACTGTGTACACACAAAGAATTCACCACAACTCACGTCTATATAATTAGAATAACTTAGTATTTATAGTATTCCAAGCTGTGTATTTGACTGGGACCAAACACCCTTTACACATCTTTGAAGCAGACACCATATGCATCTACACCTCTCACTGTGCTGGAATAATTAAGCCCCAAGCAAGGGAGAGCCAGGCTGTAATGTTAACACCACTGTTCTCAAAGGGTATGCTGGATGAAGTCATTGGCATGTCCATCTCCTTACAGTTTCTGATTTCATTTTAACTATGAAAGATTTTGCTGGATTGAAACTACCTATTGGACTTTTGCTAAAGGGACTTGAGTCTATGAAAATGAACGCCAAGTGGTAAACTAATTCTTTTAATTGTGAATGTTCATCTGACTGGACATCTCAGATCTTAGATCTGACAGGGGACATCTAAGTTTTTGCAACTGTTAAATCTGAAAAAGATGCACAGTTTTCCCAGAATGAAGAGAGTGCCTTTTGAATGATGCAGTTCTGATGTAGTTCCAATTCACAGCATGTCATGAAATAGAAGATACAGCATTTCTCTTCTGGAACCAAGAAATAGAATCAAGTAAGCAAAAGGTTGCAAACTAGACATTTATAGTGTCCCCAACAACCTAAAAAGAACAACAACTTCAGACAATGCCATATAGGAACATTAACACATTTGAATTCTACTCTGTGTAAAAAGTATATATTTTCAGTGGCTTCAGGAACTATATTGAATGGTCTTATTTTCTCCTACCAAATCCACATCTCGCTTGGAAGTGTCTAAGAAGCATAGAATTATTTCTGTAGGTGAAGAAACTGTACCTGGGAAATTTAAGCATTAATTGAGTCACTAAAATGTTCTGTTTGTTTCTAATTTTCTAATTGTCATGCTAGTATTCTGAGTTAGCTATTTTAAGTGAAAAGTTACAAAGGGGAGATCGTACTGTGACTCCAGTTTCTTCTTTCTCCTTTCTCTTTCTCTTCTATCTCTCAGCATCTTCCAATTCTTTTTATTTTTCTATTCCTTCTCTTCTTTCTCAGTTAAAAAAAAGCATGCTGCAAAATGCTGAATAAAAGAGTGTTTGCCTTTTATAGGTTTTCTGTCTCTTCTCATAAAGTATTCTCATGAAGATGTCACGTTAAATGCAGAGGAAGTGGCGACAGCAAACAAAATTGTTATGTTTCTATCCATTTGCTGTTACAGATAAAAAGTTATTTGTTTCTCTGTATGCAATTTGAATATTTTAATATGAAAATATATCTCCCCTATAAATTTGAAAAGAAATGTAAATTAACCTGAAATTCATTTGTCTTAATTTTGTACCAGATTATGTTTTGAAAATTAGCAATTATTTTAAACAAATCTGAAGCCTGCCACACATTCCTGTTCAGCACACAGCTCTCTGAATTTTTTTTTTCCGAATCTGTGGTGTTCTTGCCTGGACATCTCAATGAACGTGATCAACACATATACATAAGAAGCAATTCTAAGCTTACCATCAAAATTTTCAGAACTGTTTGGAAATGGACTCTGCCATAGGTGATACCTAATGAGCAATGCCCACATAACTATACTCACTATTCTCTGACAAAGTAGGATTGAGCATTGGGAAACATCAAGGAAGGCACAGCAGACCACAGCCAAGGTTTATCCAACTGGGAACTTTCTCAGTTTTCCTTTGGTGTTGTTCCATGGCAGGGAGAGCGGAAAAAGCAGAGTCCTGTCACAGTGAAGTTTATGTGTAAGGAAGAACTCTCCTGCCAGAAAGGACACAGTGCAGTATCGCCTTGCCTTCCATTTTAATGGCCTTTGAGTCTTTCCTTTTAAGGAACATCCCTAGGATCCATGTAGACAAATGAAGAGGAGAACTCAGAACACCACAGGAAGAGGTTTTAGGTAATAATGAATACTGAAAGGTTTGTGACTTTGTTATAACTCTCCTGGTTTTCCTCCCACTTTTCAGTGAAGTAAGTGGGGAACAGACAGTGTGAGATTGCCCCTTGCTTGGTTGCTTGGTGGTGGTGGTGGTGGTGGTGTGGTGGTGGTGGTGGTGGTGGTGGTGGTGGTGGTGGTGGTGGTGGTAGGGGAGGAGGTGTGATGATGTCTAGGAATGTGTTTCTTTTCACCAGACCAGAAAAATGGCCTCTTTCCTGAGTCTCACCTTCCCTCTGAGACTGATCCTCAGTCAGGAGCTCAACTGAAAGGCAGAATCTTTAGCAGGAAAATTTTTTGTTTGTTTGTTTTTTGAGACAAGGTTTCTCTGTGTAGCTTTTGGAGCCTGTCCTGGAACTAGCTCTATAGATCAGGCTGGCCTGGAACTCACAGAGATCCACCTGGCTCTGCCTTCCAAGTGCTGGGATTAAAGGTGTGTGCCACCACAGCTGATGAGCAGGAAATAACAGTGGTTGAAATGTAAAAAAGAGTTAGATAAATAAAAATATATCTGCCTTACATTTTCACATGCAGGTTTCTAAGTAAAGGTTTCATATTTGAGGAAAAAGAAGTAACACCTGGCACAGATCTGTTCTTCAGCAGTAAATATATAGGTAAGAAATGCTCCTGTCCTTCCCAGCCAGTTATCTCTTTTCTTGTTAAGACAGAGAGAATTTTCATAGGGTTAAGCAAAGTTTGTGTCTCCTTTTAGTTTAGGCTACTTATCTCCAAACTTATCTTTATAATACTAAGGGCTACAACTTTTCTCACAGGGTGTGACTTTCTAAAATATTCAAAATGAAATTGTATTTGCTTGATTTTAATGCCAGACATAAGCCAAGTGTAGTGGCCCACACCTTTAATCTCAATACTCAGGAGGCAGAGGCAACTGAATCTCTGAGTTCAAAGCCAACCTAGTCTACAGTGCAAGTTCCAGGATAGCCAGTGCTACACAGAAAGACTGTGCCTCAAAAAAAATTAAAGAAATAAAGGAAGGAAGGAAGGAGGGAGGGAGGGAGGAAGGAAGGAGGGAAGGAAGGAAGGAAGGAGGAGAAAGAGAGAGAGAGAGAGAGAGAGAGAGAGAGAGAGAGAGAAAGAAAGAAAGAAAGAAAGAAAGAAAGAAAGAAAGAAAGAAAGAAAGAAAGAAAGAACAGCATATAGAATATGGAGGAGGAAAGTGGCTTTGGGAAGAAGATGGAATAGGAGTAGCCAAGTGTATGTGTCATTTCTGGATCTAAGGTTGGCAGTGATCCTTCAAGAAGGCTATGAAACAAGTAGTCCATGTTTCTCAACATTCTTATCTGAAAAAATGGGGGAAAAAACATGCTTACCACATAGTGTAATTGCTTTGACATTATAGTCTTCCTTTGTAAATGGTAAAAGACACATTCAACACAAACACAAAATTAAATAGTGAGATTTACTTGTAATTACAGGTCATTTTTGGCTCTCTTAAAAGGCATAAAACACACAAGGCTGTACTGTGGATGCAGAAGGGGAGGTGGGTGGAGTGCTTTGTGGGTGGTATCAAAGCTAAGTCAGAACTAAATAAGAGTCTTCTGCATCCTTTTATTTTTCTTTTAAGGTAAATATGCTTGTGAGAACAGCCCCACATGATAGTAGAAAAAGTGGCCGCCCATGTGGTATGGTTTCAAAGCCATGCCTAGTCTATCCAAAACCATTTCTAACA
Organism: Onychomys torridus; assembly: GCF_903995425.1. Taxonomy (NCBI): domain Eukaryota; kingdom Metazoa; phylum Chordata; class Mammalia; order Rodentia; family Cricetidae; genus Onychomys; species Onychomys torridus. Next base: position 78,109,753 of record NC_050449.1, read on the forward strand.
CCAGCCTGTAATGTTACCAGAAAATTTGCCACCATTCCTTTGGCATGCCATCTCTGAAAATATTCAAATACCAACCCCCCAGTACCATTAATGAGACCTCAGTAGCTATGCAAGATGCTTCAGGCTGAAGTTGAAAACTCAGAGGTCCAGAGTAAAGGGAACTTCAGGGAGACAGACATACATAGAAGAGCCCTAGGGGCAGTAAAGGGAGCAGCTGAGAAGGGCAAAATGGACAAAAGCCAGAGAAGCAGGCAGGAGACAGAAGGCACAAAGTTACTACTGCAAGCTTTAGTCTGTGCCTGGGTCTGTATTTTGAAATTACAATACTTAATGTGGCGGTATGAATAAGAATGGCCCCTATAGACTCCTATTTGAATGCTTAGAGAGTGGCATGAGAAGATGTGGTCTTGCTGAAATAGATGTGACCTTGTTGGAGCAAGTGTGTCACTGGGGGTAGGCTTTGGGGTTTCAAATGCTCAAGCCGGGTCCAGTATCTCTCTCTTTCTGCTTCCTGTGGATCTAGACGTAGAACTCTCAACTCCCTCTCCAGCACCATGTCTTCCTACATACTGCCATCCTTACCACTACAATGATAATGGACAAAACTTCTGAATTATAAGGTAACCCTGATTAAATACTTCCCTTTATAAGAGTTGCTGTGGTCATGGTGTCTCTTCACAACAATGGAAACCCTAACTAAACCTACTTTTCTTCCTCTTTATGACTGCCAAAGCATTTTACATGTTAGCATCAATAGAACATGCATCATATAATTTCTAGTCTTGGTCCTGATTGTGTATCTTTTGTCCTCTGCTACTTTTAATTACCAGGGGTCTGTCTTTACAATGTCAGCATTCTGATCACACCTAGCTGCTTTACATAAAAGCATTGTATTAATACAACTAATGCAATGCATATGGTCATGTTAGGGTTGTAGAGAACATGGAATCAGTTTTACTGGTTTTCAGATAATCTAGGCAAGGGCTTCAGAGTAGAAGTTGGATTACTCAGCTCACCAATAATTGTAACACATTATAGACATTCAGGGACAAGTTATTGCCTTGTCCACTTGTGGGATTTGTTACCTGATTCTTTTTGTTTGTTTGTTTCTTTACATTCACCTTCCTGATTAAACTTTGCAAGTGTGGAATAAACTTCAGGGATAAACCCACACTTGCCATTGACAATATTTTCTTTATATCTTTTATCATACTTTCTTCATTCCTCCCTTTCTTCCTTCCAGGTGCCCAAACTGCTTCATCATCTCCAATCATGTATAGCAAACATGACAAGGAAGCCTAAAAGAATATTTAAAGATTGAAAAGAGAAATAAAGAAAGGGGGAGAAGGAAGTGATGGTATGAGCAGTTAGAAGTACATTTCTGGTCACTATTTTTTTTAAGGAGGCTATAATTCAATGAAAAGGTCAGGGGAACAGCTTCAGTTGACTTGTGCTTGACTGAGAAGTGGCGTGCTTGAGTTTCTGTGTGGAGTTAGGCAGGTTGTGAGAGAGCAAGCAGCAGATGGATTGCTACAGGTAGTTACAGGTTATGCTGGCACACCGATGCGCCTTTCATCTTGTCTCTCTTCCAGAATACATGTCAGCATACAATTGTATTGTGTCAACTAATTCTTCTATTCACTCACTCACTTTGTGCTTTGAATATTAATATGCTTCTTAAATGGGGTATTCTATGGAAGATTATTAAGAATTGAAGCTACATTTTGTGCAAGATTTCATTCACACCATTCATTCAGGTACACATCTAATTATACTTTCAGCCAAGGATATTGAACAACTCTTTCTAGATTTTTAGAGAGGTCATTTAGAAACTGTTTATTTTAGTCATGGTCCATCATTTCCTGGGGATTAGCCATGCATGCAGCTACTCTACAGAAAAAAAACCACTCAGACAACAACTTTATCCATCTACCTCTTGGTCCATTAAGAGAGTGCTATTTCCCTTAGCTTTTAATGCCCTGGAAGATCATCAAGCTTTTTTGCACACAGGACTAATTTTGTCAAACTTACATTTTGTCCAAAGAAGCACACTATCTATTCACAGCACACAGTGCCTACTTGGATAGGCAACCAGTGAATGCTGAATGGATGTCTGTAATTGGAAGAGCTTAAGCCTGCTAACTTTACTTTTCCCAGCAGTCCCATAGAACTAACAAGGAGGGACATCCCAGTTACATGTAGAAATTGTTCAAGCAGGAGCTGATCATTCACAAGTCACAGCAGGAGTTTCTCAGCATAAGACCTATAATATGGGACCTGGAGAGCCCAGAACAAGTTAAGAATTATGGAGTAGACTAACTGTTCTTGATTTTTGTGGAAAACATGTTATGGTCCTTTGGAGCCTCCTATGAGACCACTGAATGATCGAGAGGCATAGAATGGGGGTGGAAAGACACACAGGGCACATTTTTCCACTGTATTTTGGCTCAAGGGAGATTTGGAGAGTACAATTTTGTCATTTATAAGATCTCTCTAGTGCTTGGCCCCTACCCCCTTAGCAAACAGAGAAATGAAATTACAACTGGAAAAGAAACAGATAAATAAGAAATGTGTAAGTTTCTCAGGAAACAAAAATAGTTAAACTCTGGTGCACTTTTCAAATATGCCTCTGAAATTTTACAAGATTTATGCAAGGGCAGAAAGAATGCTCCCCTGTTGGCAGCAGAGGGCCATGTGATGATTCAGCAGTTTCTTTGGCTCCAGCAAAGCCAGCCCTTAGCAGCCCTCAGCCATGCTGCATGGTAAAAGAAGGAGAATTAGCACGTTATGGTACCACTATCAAAGACAAGTCTTCATTATTTCTGAGAGGATGAGGAGTGTCCTGGTACTGGACAGAGACCTCTGTAGCAGAGAGACTGTTTCTTGGAAGCTTGTGATAGTTCAAACCTATGTCAAAAATTGAGTGATAAACTTACTTGTTTTTATTTCAATTTATAAATGTGCTCACCACTTGCTTCTTGATTAGTTGGCCAACCAATGAAGGTCTACTAAAAACAGGAGCTAAGATGATGATACTCTAATTGCATGTTTAGTCTGGAAAGGTAATAGTTTTCAGGAAGAAAAGACACACTGGTATGTATATGGCTTTTCTGGGATGTTTAAAAAACAAACAAACAAACAAACAAACAAAAAAGGAAAAAATGAATTGTACCTTGAAAGGCATGGTTTACAGAGAAGAGTCCAAATCAGATCTCACCCTGTTAAAGACCCCAAGTATTTCCTCCTCGGCACAAGTCGGGCACAGAGCTGGTCAGAGGCTTCTGGCTTCTGACACATTGCTAAGAAGTGAGGGGATTAGAGAGAGCTCTATAGCAAATGGGGGGGTCTATAATTTGAGTAATACTTTGGGGTATGTGTTGTTGTCTCTGAAGATACAGGAAAACAGTGTCATGTTTATATTCATTCCTTCTCAGAGGATGCAATGTTTAGACATGTTTTCATTCTTGCTGGCTTATGGGTAAAAACTTATTTACAGGAGCAGAGATGACTCAGACCCAGTTGCAGCACCGGAAGTCCACCCAGCATGAGTGACCATTCACAGAAGTTAGAAACTTTGTGCTCTACAACCTGCAGGCAGCTCAACAGGTTGGAATGTCTCTTTCAGGATGAGTAGTTGATCTGAGCCTCCAGGTAGACTGCTGCTCTCTGCCTCCTCCAGGCAGTTAGCTGGTCTGAGCCTCTTCTAGGGGGTCAGCTTGGCAGAAAACATCTCTCAGCAGTTCTTACTACTTTTCTATGCTTGGGGAGAGGGGGATTCAGCGAATTAGTTTCAGGGATGTTCTGAAGCCTCAGGGTTCACTTCTGGAATTTCAGGAGCTCTCCTGCAGAATGCAAACTCTCACCTGCCTTAGAATATCCTGTGCTGATGAACTCCCCTTCAAGATCTAGGCCTTTAACTCAGAGGAAATTGCTGTGCACCAGGAAGCCACAGGTCAATCTTGGGTTCCTTCCTCTGGAGCTGTCTACCTTGGTGTTTTGCAGTAGGGGCTTTTTGGGGTCTGGATCTTTTTATTAGGCTACAGTGGCTAGGCAGTGAGATCCAGTGAGTTTCCTGTCTCTCTGCATAGCACATTACACCATTCTTGGCTTTCTATGTGGGCTCTGGGATATAAATTCAGGTCTTCTCCACACATGCGCAGCAAGCACTTTATCAACTGCACCATTTCTCCAGTGCTGCTCAGCTAAGAATTTTATGAAAAAGAAAAATAATGACGGTGTCTTGTTCCTTCTGATACTGTGTATAATACATTTTAAAATAATGAAAATATAGTTTTAAGTAGAAATGATTTATGTAAATTTAACAGAATAAGTGGAACCATATAACAGCCCACTTTAGATGATACTTTAATATATAGTGATGGAGAGAGAATAAATTAGTAGAGAAGAAATTACTTATTAAGTGATGTTAGAAAATAGGATTGAAAGAAAAATGGAATTATGAAGTAATTGAAGTAAATCATTATTTAACTGTTACTTAATAACATTAATGCTTTTTAGTAGTAAATGTCCCTGCATTTCCATGAGGTGTTTGATTTGTTAAGCACTGCAGTGAAACTGAACAAAATTGTTGTTATAAAAGTGCAGAGGAGCACAGGTACTTTAGGGTTTATACACTGTCTTACCAACTGTTGAGGTTAAATGTATATTAAAGGTTCACAAATCAAAATTTAGTTATCAAGAATTTGATCTGAGGAAGAGTGACCTTCAGGATGTGACTAAGTTTGAGGCTCTGCATACAGACAACAGCCTAGTCCACAACAAAAGAGCTTCTAGTGTTTGCCTTTACTCTTGCTCTCTCTGCCAGTGAGGACAGCCTGCAAAGAAAACTGCTAGAATCTAGGTCTCTCAAGAAGTGGAAATGAGTGTGTGTTCAAGTGAGCTCCTAGAAGTAGGAATGCCCACAACAGAGAGGCTCTCCTGGGTGGGAAGCTTGAACACTAGCATCTGCTTCTACCTGACCTAGGTCAAGGTCCTCTGTTGCTCTTCCTGACTGTATAAATATCTATTCAATATTTATAATTAAGTATAAGTAGGAGTGAGTACAATATTAAATTTATAAGACTATTATAGCTATTTTCTTTTCTTTCTTTCTTTCTTTTTTTTTTTTTTTTTTTTTTTTTTTTCGAGACAGGGTTTCTCTGTGTAGTTTTGGTGCCTTTCCTGGAACTCACTCTGTAGACCAGGCTGGCCGCTGGCCTCAAACTCACAGAGATCCGCCTGGCTCTGCCTCCTCAGTGCTGGGATTAAAGGCGTGTGCCACCACCGCCCCGCGCTATTTTCAATGAAAGGACATGAGGAAGAGGGTGAGTAAAGCAGACTCGTCAACCAGGATGCTAATCCAACTGGAAGGTACAGAATAGAGAGGTTCAATGAAAGAGCACTGGATACCAAGTAATTCAAGGGAAGTGTAACAAACCTTCTGGAAGGCCTTTGTGCAGTGAGACCATTCCTTTCCCTGCTTCTCACAGTTACCGGTACTCCACCTGTAACTGAGTTTCAGTGCCTGTGATGTTGAATCTCATAACGTATCAGCAGCCTTCTATGCTGCCAGCTCAGAGCCATGATGGCCAACCTGATAGAATGAGGGAGCCATAGATTACTAAACTGTCCTTGTGGGTGTGTCTGGAAGGGTATGCACAGAGATGCTTAGCATATCCAACAGCAGAAGGAAGGGGGAGACTCTGGATGTAGGCAGCATCAGTTATTTAAAAGACTCAGATTAGTGCAGAAGAAAGAGGAAGCCAGTCATCTCTTCCAATGCAAAGCCAACAGTTGTTGCTGTTATCATCTATGGATACCAGACTGCAGTTTGTTCAGCCTCTAGGATGCACATTAGCACCCAAGATTCCCCAGAGAGGTTCCATGCTGCCAGTCTCTGATGGAGACTATGTATCATTGCTGTCTCTTGTTCTGAGATTTCTTGTTTCTTGTACTCAACAGGTACTGAGTTCTCTTGGTCTTCAGTGTGCCAAAAAACTTTATGTAAACTAATTTAATAAATCCATATATATGTGTATATGTACTTTTTAAACCAGGACTAGCATCATAGTTAATGAGTGTGTTTTGATTACCATCTTCCTTATTTCCTTTTATTGAAAAAATATAACATTCTTATACATTAAATATTGTATTAACTCATTACTAATTATACTTAATTATAAAGATTAAATGGATATATATATATATATATATATATATATCCATTTATATATATATATAAAGTCAGGAAGAGCAACAGAATATCTTGGTGAGATAGAAGCAGTGCCCATGTTCAAGTTTCACACCCAGAAAAAATTCCCTATTTTAGACATCTGTACTTCAAGGAGCTCATTTGAATAACATACTCATTTCCACTTCTTGGGAGACCCAGATTAAGAGACCCAGATTATGGCAGTTTTATATATATATACATATACATATATGTGTGTGTGTGTGTGTATACATATATATGTGTGTGTGTGTGTGTGTATGTACAAAAAAACATATGTATATGCACACATGTATACACACACATATATGAGTGTGTGTATGTGTGTGTTTGAGAGAGAGAGAAAGAGGGGGGGAAGAATGTAATAAATACTATGAAAGCTACTCATCAAGATCATGCTCTTGAGACTGTGAAATTGAAATTACTTTCCTTACAAAGTACTGGTTCTATTGTAAAAGAAACTAAAAGTGAACTGATGAAAGGTCCAATTGATTTCATCAGTGTAGCCTAAGATCATGTATGGTAACAAGAATGGTAGATTGACTATCAAATGATCTCTTGTATAGATATGTGTATTTGTCTCTGTGTGGGGTGAGTTTGTCTGTCCCTGAGGACTTACATATTTTACATGCTTATACTAACCCCCTTAAAACTACTATGAGTTCCTTTAAGACAGAACTAGTGTGTATATATATATATATATATATATATATATATATATATATATATATATATATACTTTAAACATTTTAATTACAAAATTTCCTGATTCTGGGTTTATGTTTTGTTACATTTGCTGTACAATTCATTGTCCCTCAAAGTGTGTGTGTGTGTGTGTGTGTGTGTGTGTGTGTGTGTGTGTGTGTCTATCTTAGCATGGGTTTCTACTGCTATGATGAAACACCACTACCAAAAGCAAGTTAGAGAGGAAAGTGTTTATTTGGATTATGCTTCCATATCCATAGTCTACCACTGATGGGAGTTAGAACAGGAACTCAAACCAGGCAAGAACCTAGAGGCAGGAGCTGATGCAGAGGCCATGGAAGGGAGCTGCTTAATTGCTTGCTCCTTATAGCTTGTTCAACCCATTTTCTTATAGAACCCAGGACCATCAGCCCACGGATGGCACCACCCACAATGAGCTAGCCCCTCACCCCATCAATCACCAATTAGGAATATGCCCTACAATCTTGTCTATAGCCCTGTCTTAAGGAAGCATTTTCTTAATTGAATATCCTTTAATTGGATTTAAATAACTTTCCCAATAGTGACTCATGTTTTTTGACCTGAGATCCCACTGGAGATCTACCATCATATTTAATTTTCATTTTTTTGATCCTCTTTAACATGGAACAAGTCTTCATTCATCAGAAACAACATTATAATCCTTTCATCAGTATGTCACTGTAAACAGTGTTACAGCACATGTACAACACTAAAAGTGGACTTGCACAAGTGCAGCCATAAGTCACAGAGGCCCCTAAGTTTTGGGAGTATTAAAGTAAAGCACACAGGGGTGTCTATCATTTTATAAGCAATAATCCTATATTAATTTTAAAATATGATTGACACTCTAAGTGCATTGTAGAAAAATTATTTATTAATGATGTTACTTAGCCTGTCAGAACCTCTTAAAATTTTATCTGGAACTCAGGGAACATACACTTGGGGATTTTCATTTGAGCCACATTCAAAAGAATAAGCATTTAAGAATATTGAGGTATATCTATTTAAGATTGAAAGGCTACTGACTGAGCCCTGTGTTATTGAATAGCTTTTATTTAATCAATTATATTTTCTGTCACTCAGTCAAGTAAACACATTTGAAAGAGAAGAGCTGATTTAAAAAATAAAAACATTTTAAATAGATGTAGTGAAAATAAGTCATAGATCCTGAACTATTGAATGGATTTCTGATGCTGAATAGCCTTGGGCTAAGGAATCAGAATGTTACTATAAATTTTACTCAAGAAACATAAATAAAACATCTCTAAGTTGAGAAGGAAAATATAAAGTACTTCTATTTGGAGATGATGTAATTTTATAGAAAAAAAACAATTTAGTGACTAGTCTCTTGTATATATATATAAAGAATTCAATGATAAAAGATAAACAGCCCACTCAAAAACTGAACAAAGGACTTGGATAAACATTACTATAAAGAAGATATTTAACTGTCCAACAAGCAAATGGAAATATGTTTACCATCAGTAGTCATCAGGAAAATGCAAATTAAAACCACATACGCATTCTACTTCCTGCTAAAAGAACTATAATTAAAAACAGATACGGAGAGGGTGTGGGGAATTTGGAACCTTCAATATGGTATGGGTGGGAATATAAGATAGTCTCCCCATCACAATAATACAGTATTTCCACAAAGCATTAAATATAAATTACTACATGATCCAGCAGTCTATTTTCAAAGGGATTGAATGCTTACTGACCTTTAAGCAATTAGCACTGTAGGCTGAGAGTCATTAACTCTAAAGCCATGGATGTCAACCTCAAATCTTCATACTTCAGCTATTTGAAAATTTTTGTCTGACTGTTTCATACACTTCCCTCATCTCTCTCCCTCTCTTGCTGGAGACCTTCTTCTCAACAAGTCTCCCTCCTACATTTATGCCTTCCCTTTGTGTGAGGCCCACTGAATTGAACAAGAGTTACTTGCCCAAGTGTAGGTAGGAGGTTATTTAATAGAGCAAGGTCAACTTATCCTTCATCTCCCCTGGGAGTATTCATGCTCTTTTCACTCCTAAAGGCCTTTAAATGTCTCTTACTATATATGATTTCCAGCCTATTGTATAATCCTAACCAGTGGGACTTAGTAAAAGTCTTATATGCTACTGCCTCTCATGATCAGTCCTCAGGTCCCTGATACCTCCAAGTCTCCAGGAAGAAGATAAACTAGATAGGGACTGCAGAGAGGGAGAACAATTTCTGGACCCCAAGACCAGCAGGAAAAGATCACATAGACTCTCCAGTTCAGAACTCTCAACTTTCAAAAGAGGGGGCTTTAGCTGCACTTATTTTTCAGCGAGATCAAGTATATGCCTTTCTGAAATCATAGGGCAAGAGGGCCACCATCAACAGAAGAGAGTGTTGAGGAAGCCAGGCCATAGCAAGCAGTAAAAAGAAACTCTGTCTCCTTCATCCTCAGTGATTTCTTCTTACTATTATATGATACTGTAAGAGAAGTACACAAAATCATGGCTTCTGCCACTTAAAGTGGTAAAATGTTGACACTATTGTCAATTGTATATTGTAAATCACATAGTCATGCACCAGTTATCAACAAGGTCACCTTCTGAGGAATGCACTATCAGATGAGTTGATCATTGTGTGAATGTCATAGAATGTACTTGCACAAACCTCCATAGAGTACAGATCAGTCACTCATCATGATCTCTTGATAGAATTACAATACACAGTAAGCACAAGGTATACAAAGCTGCTGCCACTATCTCATATTACATGTTGGATGACAATAATCTTTCTGTAATTAGGAAAAATAAATTATAAAGTATTTGTAAAATTAGTATGGTATGTAATAGAAATGCAAAAAGAGCCAGTAATCTGGCATACCAACTTATCAAATAAAGACAGATGTTATACAAGGATGAGTCAGTCAAGTATGGACTACATATATGATGATGTTCTGGTATAGTTATAGCAGAGGTGAAAAATGATTACCTATTATTTTATCTCTGTTGAGGTATACAAATATTTATCATTATGTTGTAATTTTCCCTGAATTTATCTATTAGAATCTGTCTTGAAAGCCTAAGATGAAGGCCATCTCTGTGTCTGCTTCTCCTGACTTTTTCTTTTCTTGAGCATAATGATGCATATCCCATCTTTAATTAATTCTTAGATTTGTTTTTATTTTATGCACTGAATCTCTCTTTAAATACTAAAGTAAATGACAGAAATTTCCAAGAAATTCCATGACTAGTCTTATATTTGGATGCAAATGGAAGGTTTAATCAGTGAGTTCCAACTGAGCTAGACTGACTTCACTGCATCATTGGTTACATTCAGTTCCCCAGTAACTTCTGTGGTGGTTTATATAAGAATGACTCCCTTAGGTTTATATATTTGAATGCTTGACCACCAGGGGGTGGAACTATTAGAAGCTATGGACTTGGAGTAGGTATGGCCTTGTTAGAGAAAGTGTGTCACTGGTGGAGGGCTTTGGGGTTTGGAATGCTCAGACTAGGCCCAGTGCCTCTCTCTTGCTGCTGCCAGCAGATACAGATGTAGAATTAACTCTAATCTCCTCTCCAGCACCATCTTTGCCTGCATGCTGCCATATTTCCCGTCATACTGATAGATAATGGACTGGATCTTGGAACTATAAGCCAGCCCCAATTAAATGTTTTCCTTTATAAGAGTTAAATGGTCATGGTGTCTCTTCACCGCAATAGAAACCCTAAGACAGAAGTTGGTACTAGGGACTAGGGTATTGATGTGATAGAGCTGACCATGTCTTTGTTTGGAGGAATGTAGCCTTTGGGTCTTTGGATTAGAAAAGCAGTTGACCACTTTAGGTGGGGATTAATTAACCATGCTAGTAGTTATTACTCCCTATAAAATATTTTGAAGTTGTCTTAGGGAGGAACAAGTTTCTTTACACTATGACATCAGATCAGGGCAATGGGCAAATTCAAGAGTTCTTTTTGTGCTTTAGAATGGAGCCACTGTCTATCTATATCATCAATGGTAGTTCTGACTTTTTGATTCCAGGAACTGTACTCTCTTGTGTCAGCCATGATCTTCTGAACATGTATTTCCTTCTGATTCCTATTTACCAATCTCATCAGAACTGCCATCTTTCTTAGAAGCACCACAATGCCAGGGAGGTTTTCATCTGCCTTTGCCAGTCTCTATGGATCAGAGATCAGTGGGTTTGAGTTTTCTATTCATGCCCTCTCTTGACTTCCACAAACACCATGTTCTACTTAGAGGAGACTCTCATATCTCATAAGCTGTCTCTCTTGGCTCTCACAAGGCTTTCTATATTGTCCCCAGCCTTTTGGCAAGTCTTTTTAAGCACTAGGTGAAAACCTGTGGGAAAGATGTGGTGGGTGGTGGTAGACTTTTCTATAGTTTAGATACCCTGGCAACCCTAACTCTCATGCCAACCTACACATAGTCATTACATTCATAGGAAGTTGTTCTGGCTTCTCCTTACCATTCTCTATGCAGGTGCCTCTCCCTCGAGGAATTCACATAAGGTGAGAACAACTGCAGAACTCCTTTGTGAGGGACCTGTTGTTTGTTTGTAAATTAGTTTATTTAGGGTTTGCAGCATCCTCAGACCTCAAAAAAAAAAAAGAGAGAGAATTATATACTTTTTGAATACTGTCCAGCTTTCTTTTTGAGTTTTTTGGAGGTCAGCAATGACTTTTGTGTCTTGCTGCATCTTGACCATAAGTAGAAGTATCACACAATCTTTGTACAATCTCTTAGCTCTATGTTTTAAAATTTAAAATTCTGGGTTATGAATTAGTGACCATATATATAATAGCTCTCTTCTACAGTAAAGGTTTCCGTGAACATTCACATTCTTGTATAGTAAATTGACTTATTTATTTATTTTTAGTTTAAAAGTATTTGATGACAGACTACTAGATTAGAATTTTCAGATTTTATATCTATTGAACTCAGGTGTGACCTTCAAATGGATACCAAGGTCAGCATGCTCATACGAGTGTAAGATACCCCATTCATCTTAAGTTTTTAAAGAAATTGCAAATCTCTCTTTTTAGGGACAATTTCTTTGATGCCCATAATGCTTTTTAGAGTCACAAGGACTGACAGTTGAAACTTGTTCCATTAAGTGCAAGTGGTATTTAGTAAATTGATTTGCAAAAACTGCATTTGGACTTTTACATTTAACCCTAACAAGCCCAACTGCTTTCACATACATTTTCCAGGTTTTTCACATTTACTCTCTGTAATTCAGAGTATCAATATATGTAGTTAATATTACTTACTAAAAGGGTCAATAAGTGAAGGTCTGAAGCCTTGCTAGAGATGACAAAACTTGAAGTCCTTAATCTATCAATTCTCCCGCAGCTCTCTTTAGATATTATAGTAGTCTGAACACATTTTCAAAGTTTGCTGGATTTTGGAAATAAAACCTTAGTTTTAATAATGAGAATTAGGTAGAAAAATAAAGCAAATTCATACAATATGCTGTCTTTCATTTCCTGTTTTCTATGGGTATCAGACTGTTTATTTCTTTATGTCTTGTATAGTTTTATAGCTGTGGCCAGGACTATACAAAACCATGAATTTACTTCAGTGCAGCAATTGGAAGAGGTGTCATGTATCTGCATAGCCTCATGGGCAGAGCACAAATTTACAGACATAAGACTACACTGTGTGCCTCTTGGTCATTCTGGTGTTACAGCTTCCACACAGTTAGCAGGTGCCAGTCATCTGCTAAATGAAATCCTGAATACTCAGTCTGCCATTGATAGGTCTTTGCAATTTTACGCTACAGGATTTTCTAACCTTGTCATTGGCCAAGTGACACTTTTCTTGGTGATAATAATTAATTACCTCCTTGATAAGGATGGAGATGAACACTGGATTACTGGAAAAGAACATTCAATTTACTGGGAGAAAGCAGAGATGTGGGTTTTTTATAATCTAACTTCTAAACCTAGTTACAATTCATTCATTCATATATATATGCTGTACATTTTGGAATGTAAGATATTAAAAATCCTTTTAAATTCTGACAATTTTTAACTATATGAAATTTTACTGTTCCAACTTTTAGTTTGTTTATTTCTGCAACTTACATAGGCAAAATAAAGGGAACTGACATTGTTGAATCTTCCATATTGTTAACCTGCCCCATCCATTTATGTCATTTAATAAGTGCATCTTGAAAAACTTGATGATTCAAATTAGAAATATTATATCTATGTTTATTTGAATAAAGCGACACATGATGTTTGGCTTTTTCTGGGTTTGATTTTTGTAAATAGCAACAAACACGTCTTTTAAAATCTAACTTTGCAAATTCAGCTTTACATTTTGAGAACACGTATGAAGATAGGCATTCGATTTTCCTCATAAGAATGTCTCTGACAGCACTTGGACTAAAAGATTCTCAACAAATTTCCAAAGTTAGGGACTGAATACAAGCTATGCTTCCAGAAATATCTCATCCTTCAGGCTCACTGAGAAAGTAGCTAGACCATTTGTCAACAAAGAACAGATTTTCTGCTGAGGTAATTTACTAGCCAGACGCTGACATGGTCTTCTCATTCCAGGTTATACTTTTTTGCCAGAGACCACACCTTCTATTTCAGGCTTTGTGACAAATGTTCTTTGGTTTTAGACTAACTCCAGACCCAGCACTGGTGGAACTGCTATAAGCAGATAATACATCTGAATTACCTCAGCAAGTCGGTTCAAGGGACATTCTACCTACTGAATCCAGGGACTCACTAAATCTAGTGAAGTTACCTCTTTGCAACCCCCCCTTTTTTTTTTCTTTGATTATCTGCCTCTTCCCACTGATGACTGAATGACTTCAATTAGGTTCTGTCAGTTCAAAAGGACTACTAGTGATGACTAGGTGTAAATTGAGCAGATTTTTCTGAAACTGTTTTTTACTAGGCAAAGAAATTCTTGATAAGGAATTATGAGCTTTTGCTTGCCTGGCAGTCTTCTGGTTGGCTATGGTGATGATTTCAGGTCATTGGAAATATACTACATCTGCGAATATATGGAACTATATATACTCCATACTGTGAATGACTAACAACACCAAGTTGTCAGAACATGTTTCCTGAGCATATGTTAGTCATTAACATCACCTTAAGAAGGATCAGTATGCTTTTAGATTTCAGTATTTTCATTGGAAAGAAGGATAACGGAAAATGAAATTCTTGTTTTTCAATAAGAATATGCATATTCTGTGTGTTTTCCATGTATACTTAATCTTATGAAAGTTTGTAAGTGAAAAAAGTTGTTACTTTTTATGTACAAATGAAATGAAGTAAGAAAAAAACCAGCTTCTATCAGGTTCTTCAACCTCACTGTGTCTGATTGAAAGCTGTTTTTTTTTTTTTTCCAGGTAATTCATTTAATCCATCTTTGTTCTTTAAAAATAACTTGTTAAGAAAAACAAAGTTCTCAGTTTGGTCTAAGAGTTATGAGAGGAGGTTGGAATAACTCAAAAGCATCAGTAGAGGGAAAATTCTTCAAATATGTCTCTTGTTAAATTGGTTAACTTGCTGGTCATGGCCTTACATGCCTATCTTTCCATAGGTAGATTACTGCAAGTTTGAGGCCACTCTGGTCTACAGAGAATTCCATGCCCACCTAAACCCTTCTTTAATGAAAAAAAAAAAAAAAAGACAACAAAGAAGTAACCCAATGACCAAATGAAACTGGCTAACTTTTAGACACATTTTAATAAAATAAACATTTCATACCTTAGATAAATGAAAATAAAGAGTGAAATGGAGACTATATTTTTTTCCATTCAAGTAAAATAGCCGATATACACAAAACAGTTCTTAGCATTGGGTATTTGCTAATTTTTTTTTCAAGCTTAAATTTAAAACAAATTATTAAAGGGAAAAGATAAGATAAAGCACAATGGGGGTTGGGGATTTAGCTCAGTGGTAGAGTGCTTGCTTAGCAAGCACAAGGCCCTGGGTTTGGTCCTCAGCTCCAGGGGGGGGAAAAACACAATGATTAAATATGATCACCTGTATTATAACATATGCAAATGGAATTTACAGTATCTATGTAATACTTTTAACATGTGAAAAAAAGAAATTGAGCTTCTGTTTTGTACAGATATCTTAAACAAATTTTGGAGACTACAATATTTATATGTTTGTATATTATAGTCATTATAGTTTTCTGTCTTTTTGTATAGAATTTTGGCCATAACAAAACTGAGAAAGATCCTGATGACAAAATAAACAGTTCCATGTATTAGGAATCAGGCAGTTAGTCACTGGTGCACAGGTTTATTTATCTAATGACAAGTAAATGGGAAGGTAAAGGTGAGGAGAATATCAACAGTTTATTTTTGCTCTTCTGAGGTCATCAAAAACCATTTCCTAAAAGTCAGAGACAGAGTAACACAAACACTACAGAAAGAGCAATCTATGTGGCTGCTGGGGACAAGAGCTCACAGTAGGAAAAAGGCAAGTGCAGATGACCAGGGCCAAGAGCTTAACGGGAGTTCCCTGGAGAGCAGGGTGCTGGGCAGAAGTGCCTGGAGCCCTGCCATGGGGAAACCGGGGGAGGTCGGACCTGAGAAGCAACAGAGGCTTCGTGATGAGATAAACCCAAACCCTACCATTTCCCTAGTATTCACTGCTTGTCTTGCCACTGTGAAGGAATGGTCTAGTATTTCAGCTCTTTCTACCACCCATTTCCAGGTTGTGATTCGAAACTGGAAGCTTCCTAGAAGCTGTGAGCACACGCCTGTGCTTCAGTGAGGAAAGCAGGCGCAATAGAGATTCCTTCAACTGCCACGAAGATGAGCAGGTGTCACTGTTCACTGTGCTGTGTGAATGGAGTTGCTTTTTGTCTAGTCACTCCATTCATTTACTCATGGATAATGACTCCCCCGTAACCCCCCCCCCGCAATGAGGAAGCACATGCAAAGATGTTGCTGCAAAGCAGACAGTGTAATTCTGCAAATGAATCCAACTATTCCCTCAGGTGTCTTCATTATTCAAGCTTCCAAAGAAGACAAAGCTGCTATGTTGAAGCTACAGCTACTAGGAACTGCGTACATAGGCACAAGTAGCTGTATATGTTTTGATTAAAAAAAAAAAATGGTGGGTATGCACATCATCTTGTTCTGTGTAAAAATTGATACAATGGTGCAAAGTGAATTTTACTCTCACCTTTCCCCCATTACTTAGTAAGTTATAAAGAACTACATTTCCCACAGAGACAACTTCAAAATCAACATACAAGTGTATGAGGTTATTTCATGCTATTTAAGAAATTATTACCATCCATTCTTTACTTTCAGATGAAAATTACTAAGAGAAAAATAAAAGCTTCTCTCTAACATCATTCAATGTGAAACCCCATGGTAGTATCCTTCTTAAGTTGAATCTACTTTGAATAACAAATTTATCAGTAGGATGTATATATACACATATGTCTATATTTATAATATTTAGCTTGCTAGGGAAGAATAAATAATGATTTTGCCCATTTGGATGTCCATTTTTCTTGTTACTTAACAAATCCAATAACTAAGATTTCAAAAAAAAACATACTTTATAGGTTATGTAATAAGTTTACAAAAATAAATTTGAGAACTACCAAAGTACCTACAATTCATATCAGAAAAATCTGGACTTTTTGATTTATTAAAAATAATTAAGTGGTATGCCTTAAGTGGTATACCCTTCTTAATTTCTGCTGTGATCATTCAAGATGCTCTCTGAATGCATAAAATCATAGAAAAAGAAGGTGATAATGTAAGCACCCAACAGGAATTGACTATAGCATGCTGTGGATATCACTCTGTGTAAATAAAGTTCTGATTGGCCAGTGGCCAGGCAGGAAGTATAGGCGGGACAAGAGAGAAGAGAATTCTGGGAAGTAGAAGACTGGGGAGAGACACCACCAGCCGCCGCCATGAGAAACAACATGTAAAGACACCGGTAAGCCACAAGCCATGTGGCAAAGTATAGACTAACAAAAATGGGTTAATTTAAGAGAGAAAAAGTAGATAACAAGCAGCCTGCCACAACCATACAGTTTCTAAACAATGTAAGTTTCTGTATGTTTACTTGGTTGGGTCTGAGCAACTGTGGGATTGGCGGGTAAGAGAGATTTGTCCTGACTGGGCCAGACAGAAAAACTCAAGCTACAAATGGCGCCCAACGTGTTGGCAAGAGTTTCCACCTAAAAACTGAGAAAAAAGATTCTAAACAGAGCTAACAACAGCTTCCTAGTTGTCTCTCTCAAGTTAGCGGCAGCCTGCCAGTTTGAGCTACTGTGGCGGGTTTCTGGCTTGTGTGTCTGACCTGCAGTGTGGCAGGAATGAGGAGTGTACAAGCTGCACTTTACTCTGCTGCATGGTGGATTTAGCCTTTGCTAGTTAAAAAAAAAAAAAAAAAAAAAAAAAGATTTCTGGGCTATGCACTACTTTGATAGAACTGCTTCTGATAGTTGATGGTACACATGGTTCCAGACCCAGAGCTGGCTGTAAACTGTACCACCGCCATGTTGGGAAGCAGAGGTGGGCGGAGCCAGCAGCCACAGCAGTGTTTCAGTCTTACAAAGATGGATATTACACAGAGAATCTGGTTTATGTTGTCTTTGGGATTTTTAACCACAGAAAAAGATTTGATCATAAAAGCTGTTGAGTTAAACAAATATGTAAATTTTAAAGGTACCTTAACTTCAAAATTTGGATATAAGGATATGTTGCTTTGGAAAGGAGTCTCTGCTTTTGTTTCCACAGAAAGCCAGAGGCTGTGGATTTGTTCCAGATTAAGATACATCAGGTTTGATCAGCCAAGACCACCTGAAAGGTCTCCGATGACACCATGGCCCAGATGATCCGACATCCAGAATGGTTTCAAGGCAACTGGCTCAGAGGTTCACCCTAATGGACTACTCCATAATCCTAAAATTTTCTTTGTGTCCCCATAAGATACAGCACCCCCCTCCAGCAGGAAGTAGTAAGAGAAACTACGCCCACATTCCCAAAATTATCAAGCTGGCTTTGGAGATGGAATTGGCTCACTCCTTCTCTAAACCCAGACATATTGCTAAAAGAAAAGGTTAAGAGATTCTTGTGTCCCAAATCAGAAGAGCCCTCTGGTGTGGGACAGAGAAAAACCAATATTTTTCTTTAAAGCAGTTTGATTATAAATGAGATCTCTTTCTAAAGAAGAAATGGGGATATGATACAGATATAATAGGATGAAAGGGTAGATTAAGCAACTTGCTTCTAAAGAGCAACAACTTGTTTAAAATGTTTTACATTGGTATAGATTTTAGTCTATTGATACAAACTTAAAGTTAATTTTGTTATACTGTGTGTATATTTCTACTCTTGTTTAAGGTATTATGTTTGTACAGCTCATTTTAAATTGAAATGGATAATTAAAAATAGATTGATAATTAGTCATCTATGATAATCATACTCATAGCCATGTTAGTTAAGTCTTCTAGGTATACACAGAGATATTTCAGATAGATAGGTAATCTTCAAATACTTCAAAGACCTACAGAATATGGCATTTAAAATACTTTTAAAATTTAGACTTTCTGGACAGTGAGACATGTCTGCTCCTGGCAGCACCAATTTACTTCAGAGAGGAGGATGGGCATTGAAGACACTTCATATGGAGTTTATCTTCACCTTGGCAAAAATAGCCATTTGGGCAAGAAACTGTTCTTGTATGGACTGCTTGATCAACTGGACATGCAGGACCCATAGAAAGGTGACCATTAAACTTTGCTTGACAAAATGGTCCTTCAGGTTCCTGCTTCACAGAGGAAATGGCCAGACATTCTACAGGACACTGAGAGAAGTGACCAAGAGACTCTAGCCCTGTGGGCTGAAGACAAATGCCCCAACATTACAAAGGAACATTAGGTGACTGTCAGGCTGCCAGCTGTCTCTGTCTACTCTTGCAAGACTCCTAAAAAATGCTTACATCCTTCTCCCAGTTCTCAGGTAATATTATATCCTTCTGAGGTCTTTGATGTGGTTGAAGGCTAGATAGTTATAATTTCCTCAATTATGATAAAAGATAAGTTAGATATAAAACCTTAGACTCACAAATATAAGATAGATAGGATATCTTCTTTAATATTATAACTGTAATTCTTGCTTGATAATTGTTTTGTTATATGTAATTGTACTACGTAAAAGTTAAAACCTTCCTTGAAAAAAAAGAAGAAAAGGGGAAGTGCTGTGGATATCACTCTGTGTAAATAAAGTTCTGATTGGCCAGTGGCCAGGCAGGAAGTATAGGTGGGACAAGAGAGAAGAGAATTCTGGGAAGTAGAAGACTGGGGAGAGACACCACCAGCCGCCGCCATGAGAAGCAACATGTAAAGACACCGGTAAGCCACAAGCCATGTGGCAAAGTATAGACTAACAAAAATGGGTTAATTTAAGAGAGAAAAAGTAGATAACAAGCAGCCTGCCACGGCCATACAGTTTCTAAACAATGTAAGTTTCTGTATGTTTACTTGGTTGGGTCTGAGCAACTGTGGGATTGGCGGGTAAGAGAGATTTTCCTGACTGGGCCAGACAGAAAAACTCCAATTACAATAGCATACTACAAAATTATACCTGAATTGATTCCTGCCCTTGCTTCATGTTCCATTATATCAATTTTCTGAGATTCTTAAAACTATCAGCCGTCAAGTTGCATAACAACTAAATCAGAAGCTTTGGTTCTATATTAGGCATTAAAATTCTTAAAAAGATCCCCATTGTGTTACCAAGCTTGACACATGTCAAAAAAAGCAGTATGATCTTTAACAGTGTACAAAAATGAGATTGTTAAACAGTAAAATAGAACAGAACTACCCAAACCAGTTGATTATTGTAGTAGACTGAGTTCCAACAATCTTTGAATAAATGAAAGCCTTTTCGATTAGTAATCAGTGACAATAGCTGGCTGTTTTCCCAATCTTGTTGAAACAACTTGTCAGATAACTACATGTAGGTGGCAGAATTCCAGTAAATTAATCACCTGTTTTTGTTGATGTCTACATTATATTTGAGGTTAGGAACATGCATTCATGTCTTCATTAAAAACTACTGTGGATTTCATGATTATGTGGCAGAAATCACTCATAGGGAGAACCATAGAACTGAGGCATACACACTGTCTCCATATGAGTAACTTATAAACAACAACAACAAAATAAATGCAAAAGTAGGAAATATAAAATATGATTATGAAAAATACACTGAAAGATGTGAGGGAGGATAGAAAGTATGGGCTGGAAAAGAACTGGGTACAGGACGAATAAAGAACAGGAAAGGGCTCAGTGAGAACATCACATTTAAGTGGAAGCATAACTGGGAAGAAGGGACAATTTGGAGAAGAGGGTACCCAGTAGGAAAAAGACTAGTTCAAATGTCCAAGGTTGGGTACTTCCTGGGACTCCAATGGAGTGCAGGGTGCTAGTCGGTGAGGCTGAAGCAGAAAGATGAGGCTACCCAGTGAAGTAGGCTCCAGGAACTGACAGAGCTCATGTGATGTTGGGTATTGTCTGAACTTGAAGAATTTACCAGAACTCTGGTTAATCATATTCCCTCAGGTCTATGATTTTCACCTCTCCCTACCTGGAACTTATAAAGCAACTTTAGTTTCTGGATCTGTAGTGATATGTTGTGTACCCTAACAAAATATGCCTGAAGATCAGAGAACAGAACAAGCCACTAGATTAAACATAGATGCCAGGCAGTGGTGGCACACACCTTTAATTCCAACACTTGGGAAGCAGAGATCCATCTGGATCTCTATGAGTTCAAAGCCACTACATGAGACTGATTCAGTCTAGGAGAGAAGCAGAGTCAGGCAGTGGTAACACACAGCTTTAATCTCAGCACCTGAGCTCTCATGTCTTTGCTACTAGTATTTGGAAAGCAAATGTCATTAATCTCATCACTAGGAAGGAAGTGATATGGCTGGGCAGAAAAAGATATATAAGATGTGAGGAGACAGGAACTAAAGCTGGCCCCCTTTTGGCTAAGGACTCAGAGACATTCAGTCAGAGGATTCGTGGAGTTGGTGAGGTGAGAAGTAGCTATGGCTTGTTCCTTTGTCTCTCTGATCTTTTACCATTACCCCAATATCTAGCTCTGGGTTTATTATTATTATTATTATTATTATTATTATTATTATTATAAGTCCATTCAAGATTTTGAGCAACATGGATTTGTTTTAAAATTAAAATTTAAAAATTCTTAAAACTTTCAGTCCACTCACAAATCTTTTCTCTTCCTTAATTTAAATTGCATTCAGTACACACTATTATTATGGCTATCTTACCATCACATGATCTTTCTGTTTCTTTCTCTAACTAGCTTTTGCCAGCCAGTAGAGCTGGAACAAAGGGACAATGAAAGCATTGTGAGGCAAGGTCAGGAAAGTGCTTGAGGTCATGCGACCTGGGCCTTGTCTCTACTTGCACTGGTTGGGGTGCCAGAGAAGGATTTTAAGTAGAGGACAGACAAGACCTGGCTTTCCTTTTAAATTAATCACTCTGGTCAATGTACCAGGAGCTGACTAGAGGAAGATACCGCAGGAGTATATCAGTACTTTGGTCACTCTGTTATAAAGTGCTACATGCTCTCCCAAAGAATATTCTGGAATTAGAAAGGCATATATGCCTTCATCAGAGTTCTTGTGCGGATTCAAAGAAGCATGTGTGCCATGCCATATTCAAATGAGGAGTATGAACAGATTATCTGAAAAGGAAACATAAAACATATTTCAAAAAGAAAAAAAATAGAAGTATATTTACAATGGTGTATTAGGAGGGCTGTGGTCTTCCTAGACACAGCATGCACGCATGCGCAGTCACTATGCCCAGTAGTTTTCACTTCACATAAGCAATGAGGTAATCACAAATGTTTGTAGGAATCTAAGGATTGAGGGAGAAAAACTAGAATAATGAAAACTTAGAGTCAAACACCGATTCTTGCCTTGGTCTCAGTCTAGCAGAGAATATAAATGATTTGCAATTTAATAAAAGCAAAAATGGTGTATAAAATCAATTAAGTAGAAGATAAAAACTATAACTTCAATAGAAGTATCAAGAATGGCATCTTTGAGGGAGTCATCTTTGAACTGGATTTCTAAAAGTCAGAGTGTTTTTATTTCTTAAGTCATGAAAGGGAAACAAAGTCGGGAAAGAATGAAAGACCTGGGAAACTTACATGTGACTGTTTGAGGGGAGAAAAAAAGAACACATCTAGCCACTCCAGCTGGGAAGTCAGTGACAGAAAAGTCCAGCTTGCTAACTCACTGCGTTTCCTGGGATTACTTACAGGAGTGTGTTAGATGTTACTGACAGAAACACGGAAGAATGAAAAGCTACAGTTGCTGAGTCCTCTTGAATAGCTTGCTGGCATCCTGACCAGCCAGAAAGACTCTTCCTTCCAGGCCTCCTTATTGCTTATTCTACTTGGAGGCGGAGTCTTGTGAACATTGCAAAGACTTGAGGTTGTTTCCTTTCTAAGCCTTGTAAGTTTTGTTTACTTCCTGGATCTGATTTCTTTCTTTTTTCTTTTTTCTTTTTTGTTGTTGTTGTTTTGTTTTGTTTCAGACAGGGTTTCTCTGTGTACCTCTGGAGCCTGTCCTGGAATTTGCTTTATAGACCAGGCTGGCCTGGAACTCACAGAGATCTGCCTGCCTCAGCCTCCTAAATGCTGGGATTAAAAGCCGGTGCACCACTACCTCCTGGCTACTTCCTGGATCTTTAGGAGCCTCTTAATATGGAATATGCCCAATCAGAAAAAATTGCTACATAACAAACTTCCAAGAAGAAGGATGGACTCTGAAAGATACAGGGAACACAAAGCCATACAGAGAAAGGGAGAGAAGAAAGAAAATGTCATTAACAAGGCTTTTATAATATTTGAATGGTTCTACTCTCTGAGTGTGTCTAAGGGAAAACGTTAAGTACAACCTTGAAATTCTCAGGCTGGCCTTCTGGAAAGCTGCTGAGGGATGTCTTTGATAATATCAAATCTCTGATAAAGATTTATCTTTTATATTTGATAAATAATTTCTAGTGAAGGAAGACTGGCTAGAACACTGTTCAAACAGTCTACAGCAGAAATAGGGTTGTGTTAGACCAGTAAATATGAATGTAAAGTAAGGGTGAATTCACGATGTAAGTCGGAGCCCAATTCAATTGCTTTTGGTGATGAATTATTTGACAGGAAGAGAGAAAAAGGAATTTCAATGACACATTTCAATGACGTGTTGATTTCTGTCTTCAGTCTCCAGGCTTAGGATAGTACATTCATTAATGTAAGAAGGAAAGGAAAAGGAGAAAGATTGGGTTAGACAATAGACTTGAGAAAGGATCTGATAGACTTGAACATGTGAAACTATAGAGGGAAATCCTAGATTTAAATGTCTCATAAGACCAGGGAATATTTTAGGAGCACAGTAGATGGCATACAGTAGATATTCAATAATTTCTCAATTTGGATATGCAGCTCTATGTGAAACGAAATTAGGCGAACCTAACTTGTCAGTTTGCAACATTTCAACACTTCAGAATCTTGCACTTTTATCACATTTCACTGATTCACTCCTAACCCACCTGTCAATGATAAATTCTGTGTACACAACAAGCTAAGGCCCAGAACTAAAACTGTCAATTCAGAGAGACAAAAATGGTGCTGAATTTGCTGTCCCCTGGTATATCCTTACTGGTTGGTAGTGTCCACCGCTACAATTTAAAATGTACATTGATTTAATTTGGATAAACATTCAGCTACCACGCTCAAGTTAGATAATTTGCAATTTGAATAGAACTAGAAATAATGAGAGGGAGACTGAGATTGAGAAAGGTAGTGAACTTAGCAGACAGCGACATGGGCCCTCAAATATGCTATAATATACTTTGTCAAGTTCTACTGATGTAGCATACATACCTTGTAAAATGAATGGAAGAACGTTTGTGCCTCTGTTCTTTCTTTAGCTAAAATATAGTTCTACTTAACCAATTTAATAATCATGATTAAATAATACACATAAAATAATTTTCTGTGACTACTATATTAAGATAAAATATATTCAAATTTATGGCACAAAGATATTTTCATTGAACAGTTCCATACAGTTACAGCTAACTAGAGAAAGATATTTATTTCTTATGTCTCCTTAAAATAATTGATAATATTCATGCATTTTGAAATGTATGACTGGTGAAAATTAGAAAAAAAGATCATGAATTCTATATGATTTTATATTATAAATTCATAGAATTTAAAGTGTATTTTTCTTTCCATTTCCACACTGATTTATTGCTTAGAGGTCAGTGTCTCACTAAATAACACAAACATAATTGTGGCTCAAATAATTACATGTCTGCTTAGGGATTCCTTGTTTGAGGGAGAAAATTATTTGAGGATACTTAATTCCTTTTTTCTTTTTTTCTTTTTCGAGACAGGTTTCTCTGTGTAGCTTTGTGCCTTTCCTGGATCTCACTCTGTAGACCAGGCTGGCCTCGAACTCACAGAGATTCTCCTGCCTCTTGCCTCCCAAGTGCTGGGATTAAAGGCGTGTGCCACCACCACCTGGCAAGGATCCTTAATTCTTAAGTATAATTCCTATATAGTCTCTTCTCCATACTGCGTTTAGAAAGAAACACTGCATGTTAAACTAAATGATGTCTCTGTTTTTTCTGCTTGCTAATACTGGTAACCACAAAGAGCCTCAGGAACACTCCATTATTACACTGCAGAATCCACTAATATAACATTTAAGATAGCACATTTATTTTCCTAATCCTTAAAATCCCCCATACTTATAATACTATTGACTATATTACAGACAAGAAAAGAGAGGCTTAGAAAAATAGGGAATTCTTTATCCTAACATGACATATTTAATTATGGGCAGAATTATCTTTGACCCAAGTATGTATATTAATCCAGGGTAGGTCTTAGAATTTGCTTTGTGTACACCAACATGCTGAGAATGGAGAATGCCAGTGCAGGAACATCATACCTCTAATTTTCCTTCAATGGTACATGTGCTTTGTATTGTGCTACATGAACTACAACAACGCCTGTCAGTAATACATGCATAGTCCCAGTTTAATTCACACTGAATTACTTCATATTTTTGTTTTTCCAGAAAGTGTACTATAGTAATGATACAAATCGACGTTCTTATGTCATATGCTCTCACCATTGTGATTGATTGACAAAGAATTTTCACCTCTGTTTCATCAGCCCATGCCATTTCTTCAATTTACTGTCATTTTCCGTGTTTCATTCTGTCCTTCTTATCACCCTTCCTCTTCCTGCTCTTCCCCCTTCTTCTTCACTTCTTTCTTAGTCTCTGAGCAAATTAGGGATAAGAATAGAAGAATCCTGTGGTGTTCAGTTATGTATCAAATGTGCATGGCACAGAGTAGGGGGTCCAATCAGTGATGCTGAATTGATTTTCTCTGCTTTACATGGGCTGTATACTCAAGCACTGCAAACATGCCAGTTGGCAATAGTGTCATTATTACCCTTAAACCAAACTTTTCCAGCACCAGAATCAGAGAGACTTTCAGAAATACAAGCTCTAGGGGCCTACTCTGAATCAGAATCTGCTTATAGGAAAGACAAATCAATAGTACTTTGGGCAGTTCTGGACTCTTGTGAACCTTGGTTGCAGTGGGTAGCCATTCCAGCCTTGGCCTGGAAGTTCCAACCCCCACTGAGGCTTCTGTAATGGTCACGCCCACAAGGCGGGGCTGAGGGAGGACACTGAAGACCCAGGATGGAGAGGAGAGGCCTCTCTTGGTTCCAGGACCCTGGACGCTGGAGGTAGACTGAGCAGAGTTCTCCAGAGAACACTGCGGGACTGCGCCATGCCTTTCCCAGACTTACAACCTATCCCTTCATTTGTAAGTTACCCCACAAAATAAACCTCCCTTTTAACTATGTGGAGTGGCCTTAATAATTTCACCAATACTTGGTTTCAAATAAAAGTCTTTTGGTTGCCTGGGTAAGAAAATGAGATATCCATTAGGAAAATCTCAGTCCATTGGGTATTTTATTTAACACTATAGGAAATCAAGGGTACTTGTAATGCATTCATGAGATAAACACATTGAGCTATAAAAATTTATAAATAGGTAAAAAATAAAGTATAAGCTGGGTATGGTGGTTCACACCTGTAACCAAAGTGCTTTAGCAGCAGACAGAAGGATCACCATGAATTCAAGGCCAGCCAGGTCTACACTGTGCATAACAGGAAGGCTAGAGACACGATGAGACTCTATTTCAAATTTTACAAAAGATAAAAGAATATAAAAAGTTGTTAACAAGACTGAGTTCATATAATGCAACTATATGGGCAAAATTATTGACAAAAACAAAAGTTTTAACATGTTGCCCTCTTTCTTTTCATTTTTGTCTTTTATTGAAAATAAATTCTTGGGGGAGATAGATTCCCAATTTTCCAAGGAAGTGCCATATTGATTTCCAAAGTGGTTGTACAAGCTTGCATTCCCACCAGCAATGGAGGAGAGTTCCCCTTGCTCCACATCCTCTCCAGCATAAGCTGTCTTCTGTGTTTTTGATCTTAGCCATTCTGACAGCTGTAAGGTGGTATCTCACAGTTGTTTTGATTTGCATTACCCTGATGATTAGGGATGTTGAGCAATTCCTTAGATATCTTTCAGCCATTTGAGCTTCCTCTGTTGAGAATTCTCTGTTTAGTTCTATGGCTATTTCTTAATTGGACTTTTGGGTGTTTTGATGTCTAATTGTTTGAGTTCTTTATATATTCTAGGTATCAGCCCTCTGTCAGATGTGGGGTTGGTGAAGACCTTTTCCCATTCTGTAGGCTATTGCTTTATCTTGTTGACTGTGTCCTTTGCTCTACAATGGCTTCTCAGTTTCAACAGGTACCATTGATTGATTGTTTCTCTCAATGTCTGTGCTACTGGTATTATATTTAGAAAGTGCTCTCTGGTGCCAATGTGTTCAAGACTACTTCCTATTTTCTCTTCTATCAGGTTCAGAGTAACTAGATTTATGTTGAGGTCTTTGATCCACTTGGACTTAAGTTTTGTGCACGGTGACAGATGTGGATCTATTTGCAGCCTTCTACACGTTGACATCCACTTATGCCAGCACCATTTGTTGAAGATGCTTTCTTTTTTCCATTATACATTATTGGCTTCTTTGTCAAAAATTATATGTTCATAGGTGTGCGGGTTAATGTCAGCATCTTAAATTCAATTCCATTGGTCCACATGTCGGTTTTTATGCCAGTACCAAGCTGTTTTTATTACTGTAGCTCTATAGTAGAGCTTGAGGTCGAGGATTGTGATGCCTCTAGAGGTTGTTTTATTGTACAGTATTCTTTTGGCTATCCTGGGTTTTTTGTTTTTCCACTCTTGGGCATATACCCAAGGAATGCTCAATCATACCACAAAGGCATTTGCTCAGCTATGCTCATATCAGCATTACTTGTAATAGCCAGAACCTGGAAACAACCTAGATGCTCTTCAACTGAAGAATGGATAAAGAAAATATACACAATGGAGTACTTCTCAGCAGAGAAAAACAATGACATCATGAGGTTTGCAGGCAAATGGATGGATCTAGAAAAAATCATCCTGAGTGAGGTAACCCAGACTCAGAAGGACAAACATGGTATGTACTCACTCATAAGAGGATACTAGATGTAAAACAAAGATGACTAGACTGCTACACAACTCCAGGGAAGCTACCTAGAAAATGGGACCCTAGGAAAGACTCAGGGATTGCCCAATGACAGGGAAATGGATGAGATTTACATGAACAACCTGGATGTGTGTGTGTGTGTGTGGGGTAATGAAGGGAAAGGTTTTAGGGAAAGAGCGCTTAGGGGAGCAGTACATCCCAGCTGGATCAAGAACAGAATGGGAAAACAAGGACCATGATAAATGAAGACCACATGAGAACAGGAAGAAGCAAAGTGCTAGAGAGGTCCCCAGAAATCCACAATGATACATCCACTGTAGACTGCTGGCAATAGTCGAGAGAAAGCCTCATCTGACTTGGTCTGGTGATCAGATGGCCAAACACCATAACTGTTGTGCTGGAACTCTCATGCAATAACTGATGGAAGTGCATGCAGAGATCCTCAGCCAGGCCCCAGGTAGAGCGAGGAGTTCAAATGTAGAGAAAGAGGAGGTACTATAAGATTGTGAACTGTTGAGACCAAGATTGGAAAAGCACAGGGACAAATAGCCAAACAAATGGAAACACATGAATTATGAACCAAAGGCTGTGGAGCCCCCAGCTGGAGCAGGCCCTCTGGATAAGTGAGATAATTGAATAGCTTGAACTGTTTGGGAGGCACCCAGGCAGTGGGACCAGGACCTGTCCCTAGTGTATGAGCTGGCTGTTTGGAACCTTGGGCTTACACAGGGACACTTTGCTCAGCCTGGAAAGAGGGGACTGGACCTGCCTGTACTGAATCCACCAGGTTGAAGTGAATCCCCAGGGGAGTCTTGGCCCTGGAGGAGATGGGAATGGAGGGGAGGGGCTGGGGAGGAAGGTGGGGGCGGGGGCGGGAGGGGGGAGGACAGGGGATCCTATGGCTGATGTGTAAAATTAAAACACAAATATAATAACTAAATAAAAGGAGAAAAAAAAGAAAAGAAAATAAATTCTTTTCACACACAATATATCCTGATTATAATTTCTCCTCCTACTTCTTTCATTTCCTCCCTACCTCCAGCCTGCCTTGGATCCACTCCCTTTCTGTCTCTTATTTGAAAAGAATAGGCTTCTAAGAAATAACAACCAAACATGACAAGATAAAATATAGTAAAAAAAATTAAAAAAAAAAAAAAACATCATATCAAAGTTGGAAACAGCAACCCAGCAGGGGGAAAAGAGCCCTCAGAGGAGACACAAGAGTCAGAGACACACTCCTTCTCACAGTCAGATGTGGTGATATTTTGTGTGTGCTTTAACAAATAAATCGTGCCTGAAGATTGGAGTGTGGAGCTAGTCACTAGAGGCCAGGCAGTGGTGGTACACACCTTTAATCCC
Source organism: Onychomys torridus (assembly GCF_903995425.1). Taxonomy (NCBI): domain Eukaryota; kingdom Metazoa; phylum Chordata; class Mammalia; order Rodentia; family Cricetidae; genus Onychomys; species Onychomys torridus. The sequence continues at coordinate 78,138,765 of NC_050449.1, forward strand.
AGCACTTGGGAGGAGGAAACAGGAAGTGATATGGCTGGGTGGAGAGAGGAAGTGTTAAGGCAGGATGGAGACAGGAGCTTGACCTTTTCAGGCTGAGGATTTAGGAGAGGTAAGAAGTCTCTCTAGTGGCTGGCTCCATTTCTGATCTTTTAGCATTTACCTTGGTAGATATCTGGCTCCGGGTTTTTGTGATTAATACCAGTTAGGATTTGTGCTACAGTAAAAATTCCCATGAAAATAATAAGCTAATAGCTATAATATACATACAGAGGGCCTGGTTCAGACCCATGCAGGGCCTCTGCTTACTGCTTTAATTTCTGTGAACTCATATGTGCCTTGTGCCTTGCTTAGTTGATTGAGAGGGCCTTGTTCTCCTGGTGTCCTCCAGCCTCTCTGGCTTTTACAGTCTCTCTGCCACCTCTTCCACAAGATTCCCTGATCTCATAGGAGAAGGATTTGATGGACACCTCCCAATTAGACTCTCTGTCTACATAATGTGTAGTTGTGGGTCTCTATATTTGTTCCCATCTGCTGCTGGATGAAACCTCTCTGACGAGGACTGGACTAGGTACTGATCTATGAGTATAGCAGACTATTTTTAGGAGTCATTTACGGGTATGGATATATATATATATATATCCATACACACACACACACACACACACACACACACACATATATATATATATATATATTTTTTTTTTGTTTGTTTGTTTGTTTGTTTGTTTGGTTTTTTTTAGAGCAGTTTTGGTTTTACCCTAGATCTCTGGGATATCCAATCTTTGGTTCTTGGTTACCTGAATAGTGTCTGGTATGGGTTACTTCTTTGTGAGTGGGCCTTAAGTCAAATTAGACATTGGTTGGCTATTCCTACAAGTTCTGTGCCACTATTACCTGTAGTCTGTAGGCAGAACAGATCATAGGTCAAAGGTCTTATGGCTGGGTGTATCCATGTTTCTGTTTTGGTAGATTGCAGAGTACCCTCCTGTATAAAAGAGACTAGAACATAGGGGAGTTATGTGGGTATTACCCTTGGCAATAGGGCCCTGATGTCAGGTTACAGAGAATGACCCTTTGTCATAGCAACAGTTTGGGTTGTTTGGGGATTTTTATGGGACCCTGTTGGCCTATAACTCAATCAAATGCAAACCAGTCCTGCTACTGGAAGTCTTGTCTGGTGACAAGAGTTGGCTTGTTGGGATTCTGTATCCCCATTACTTGGAGTCCTCATTTCGATCACCTTCATACATTCCAGGAAGCTCATCACACTTTTCCAATTGTATTTATTTTTAATTATTCCGTGTGTATGTGTGTGTGTGTGTGTGTGTGTGTGTGTGTGTGTGTGTGTATGGTTTCTGTTTGCTGCACAGCGTACAATTTTAAATGTCAGTATGGGTAGTAGCATGCACACTTGGGCTCAGACAGAAGTTTGAGTCACCTTTCCCTCTCTCGTCCCCTTTGGAATAGAAGGCTGCATATTCCTCCTTTCCAAACACTTTTTGGGTACTCATGTTATATGTTAAGTCACTAGTAGGAAGAGGGGTGTGAGCTTGGCTTGTGGTGAGGTACAATGAGTCTAGGAAAGATGGAAATAGACCAAGACTGCCTCAGCCCCGCCATTTCTCCAAGCACCTTCCCCAAGGTGATAGAAATAAGACAAAATGGGGACTAATTGCCCATGTCACAAAAGATTTGGGGGAAAGTCATTTTATGCTCAGAGATATCTATCATTGGAATATCATTTGGACCTAGGATCATCCCTCTTTGCCTGGGAGCTGAAAGACAAATCTGACATTTACTATGTGGGACAGTTACTGATGAAGCAACAGTGACAGTTAACTAATGATAAATGCCCTGGCTTTCCCTTTGGTGGAAGAAGCTATTATCACAGCTCTTGGAGAGCAGGGAAAGAAGTTAACTGGTAATTGTCTAGATTTCTTTGCCATTTAAATGAAGATATGAAATGGAGGGGAGAAAAGCAAAAAGTAAAATTTGTTCCTTTCTGTTCAGGAAAAAAAAAATTGTTCTGGAAAGGAGGCAGTGGACTGTGAATTTCAATAAGACCCTGAAACCAGCCATGCCAGTGGAGCAGACAGATGGTAAGGCCTGGAAGATGAGGAGAGGAACATTCAGCTCTCCTCTTCCCTGGTGTTTTATGGCCACAACTGCTTACTTATGAAAACAGATGCCATTTACATGGCAATACAGAACAGCCAAATGAGAATCAAGAAGTGCCGTTTATCCAGAGCTTAGAGTAGCCAGAGGGTCTGCCAGAGTTTCAGATGCACATAGAGGAGAAAAAATGTTTGATAACGAAAAAAATGGAAAAGGTTCAAGTACACACTGATAGGGAGGTTTTGGCCTAGAGAAGTTGGTAGTGGACAAGCCATACTTTGGGTACCCTGTGTACTTAATAAGGGATGGATATTTGATTTTCTCTGATAGGTATAAAGTTGAGACCTTCAGTTATTAATTTTGTCATTTTAATCAGATTGTGATACAAGTCACTGACTGCTTTTCTGAATTTTTGCTACTGATAGACTTCTTACAAGGACTGTTGGGCTGTAGATTTAGTGTAGATAAAAAATGACTTTTTGGAGAAGGGACTGCACATTGCAGAAGATAGTTCTCCTTTTACCCAAGCAGGCCAATGTTGCCTTGATAGTTAGGGTCTCTCATTTATAACTTTGTCACTCAAAAACTGATCCATAAACTAGTAATATTGCAACCAACTTGAGTCTTTAAAAAATTCAGACTTCCCCAAATCTAAAACAGCAAACTCTAGGGCTGGAGAGATGGACATTTTAAGAGTACTGACTGCTTTTCTAAAGAATGGGAGTTAGATTCCTAGCAGCCATGTTGGTCAACTCACAACCACCTGTAATTCCTGTTCCAGTGGATGTGATATCCTCTTCTGGTTTCTGCGGGCACCTAAATACAACATATGTGGCAAACACACACACACACACACACACACACACACACACACACACAGAGAGAGAGAGAGAGAGAGAGAGAGAGAGAGAGAAAATGTTTTAAAAAGACCCTCCAGAATCTATCAGGTTATTATTATTCACATCAACATTTGAGAAATACTCAACTATGATATGATATGACATACTACACCACTATTTATTGTGCCACTGCATTAACTCTATCTTAAAGACAAGGAAATGAAGGATTGAGAGACAGGTGACTAAGCATGTATTCTATAATTAGAATAGCCAGATCAAGATTGCCACTAGCTTCCAAGCCCTGCTTTTGGTGTGCAGCCTGAACAAAAGTACTGCTTTTTCTCAAGTGAAGGGATTAATAGTGGTCTGGATGACAGAACCACATGCTAACAAGATAGCTAGACCAACTCTGCATAACAGGATCCAGGTGACATGATTACTGTCAATGAAGATGCTGATGAGGTATTATTCAGATTAATGGAATATTAATAAACACTAGGTCTCTATGACAAAAACATCATGAGCAAACCTTAAAGTTCTACCTTTGGAGTGTAGTCCATTGAGATTTGACATGTGACATTTCCTCCATCTCATTGTGACCAGAGAGATTAATATTTTATAGTTAATATTTATAAGCAAGCATAGACCTTTATAGAAAATAAACATAGATAACAACAGAGGTATGTTTATTTTTTCACACATGTGAATTTTCTAAGCTCTCATAGAATCTGAGGCTGTCAACAAAGAAACTAAAGAAATTTTTTAAAAGAAATAAAAAAGAAAACCCATATGTAAAACCTATGAGCCACAATTACTACCATGACAAGATATACTGAAAGGGAATTTTGCCACTTAAACCTCATGGGTAACTCACAGCTACCTAATTGGACATAAGTCCAAATCAATAGGAGGGAAATGATGCCTGGTATTGCAAATATAGCCAACTGTCCATGGCTAATGAGATCATGGATGCTAGAGGAAAGCTTAATACAGTCACATTCCTAAACCAGTAAAATTCTCAACTGCGTTCTAAATGCACATCCTTATATCCAAAGATAAGGGTAGCTCTCACCCCTCATTAAAAATCTTCTTTTTCTACCAATGAAGACCATCATAGAAATTTATATCTTGTCAAAGTGTGGAGAGCTATTGCCTAGTCCTAACTGATATATCTACAACACAACCAATACACCTACTGCTCAGGGAACAATGTGAAAGATGGGGCAGAAAGATTCTAAGAGCTATGAGACCATGAGATAGTGTCTTCTGTATGTGGAAAGAAGTTGTTCACCCATAAAATCTCAGCATTTAGTCACTAAACATGAACTGAACAATGAATGAAAACATCAGGTGACACATTAATGTGGATGGGAGAAAATGTCACAAGGTCTCACTTCTAGGTGAAGAACTATGTGCAATAAATGGCTGCTGTGAGAGAGAATCGGTTTTTTTTCTATTGATGTTGGATAATCCCTTGATAGATTATCCAATCCCAAATAGTCGTCATTAAACACATGTATTTATCATCTTTAAAAATATGTATATATTTTTATAGGAGAACTATAAATGGACTAAGACGGTTGTATTTACACACATACACTTACACACAATGCAATGTAACAATCTGGGTTAAAGACAAGGTCATGAGGTCAAAGGGAGTAGAGGTCACAGAAGGAGCTGGAGGGTGGAGAGGGAAAGATGGAAAAGATATAAATATAATACACAATGTATGAATTCTCAAAACAATTAATGAAATACATAGTATAGAAACACAGAAAAATAATGCTTTTAGTATTATCATTTTAGAGAACAGAGAAAGACTTGCTCTTGGTATTCCAGGATTAGAAAGCTGTGGTTGGGAATCTAGCCACTGAGCATGTGCAAACAAATTTGGAATGCTACAGAAGTGTGTCATCAAGAAACCACAGTCCCTGCTTCCAGGGATACAAAAGGGATGAAAATGTCTGACTTTTCTCTCTGAAACTGTCCTTTGATCAGACTCAAAAGGTTTAGTGATAGACTTCTATATACTTTGCTGGCCTCCAAGTGGCCAGGTGAACAACAGAAGCACCAAGCCTGAGAGCTAAAATTTCATTGCAAAGACTGGTACCATGCGAAGTTCAAATAAAACCAGCAATATTGGACTTTGATTTCATGCTATTTCTCTCCACCTCCCTTCTCTCTCTTGCTCTCTCGCTCTCACTCTCTCTGTCCCTCTCTCCCTCATTTTTATTAGTTGAGAATTTCATTCAATATATTTTGATAATATTCATCCTCATCTCCAAATCCTCCCAAATCCACCCCTTCCCCTACTCACACAACTTTATGTCCCCCCTAATTTTGTCTGTTTAATTCATTCTTTTACTTTTTGCCCATATTTTGAAACTAGTAAAGATATTAAATTAACCCAATAATACTAATTTTTGCATAAAGAATTACTTTTTTTAGGAAAATGTAAAAAGCAAGACAGACTAACTTCAACTTTTTAACATTTACAGAAAAGCAAATATTTTATTTATTCTTATCTTCTCAAAAATGTTTATATCAATGATACAATTTCTTACTATGTTTTAATTCTCAGAATACTGAATGTAAAGACTCCATAAATTTACAATTTTAATAAAGGAAATCACAAAATCCATCATATAATCACAGCTACTAGTTTTAAAAGAATTTTTTATCATAACATGTAATACAATTTTTTAAACATTTTATTTTCTCCCAATAGAAATAAATAATCCCATTCTATATAAACAAATAACAGTCCAGATAAGCTTAGCTTAATTGCCATTCTAATAAAGAATCATTGCATATGGCCTAGAGGATAAACTTCCATGACAAAATTGGAACTCAGAGTAACTTATATACCAGTTTTAAGTAATAATTCATCCCTCTGAGTGAAACCAGAAAAATGGAGGTTAAAAAGACTCTTTCTCTCCACTTCTCTTCCCGAAAACACACACACACACACACACACACACACACACACACACACAACTTTATTTTCCTGGATAAAGTTTCAAGATTTCATTATTTTTCCATGGGGTCTACAGTTTTACACTGCTGACAGGAAAAGACATTAAGAAAAAGGAAGCCATTTTACTTCTTCTTGAGACTAGAAACTTTTCCTAGGACATTGTGTTCAGTCAGGTTTGAGTTTTATGTCTTTGGAAAGCTCAATAGTGAGAACTCTTAAGGATTATCTGTCCTGTGCATTGAAGTGATGACCTATAGAGATTGCGGATCTCCAGGTGGAGGGGTAAAACCACTTTTCTTGGTCACGTCTTTGCATACTCTAGTAGAAATATATCACAGAGTCCTAGGGCTAACTAGAATTTATCCAATAGTCACCAATCAATATGGCACCTACAAACATTTGAGTAACTGTAGCATAAATTTTTGGCACACTTATTCCCACATACTTTATATACTCTTCTAATGTGTTAAGCTTCTCCCAAATATTACAGTTTGTCAGTAGATTTACTCTATTATACTTTATATACAATTCTAGATGTGTATATCTACATACACACACACATATGTTATAGGTGTACAATTTCCAAAGCAGACAAAAAATAGTACACCAAAGTCATAATGTAAATACATAGAAAGCCAGAGGATAAAGCATTAGTTCCTACAGTTCTAAATAAAATCAAGCAAAAGTTATAACCATATGCATTCCCAATTGAAAATATCATTAATGGGAAGAAAATGAACATAAATTGTCCAACATTTCAAATACCCCAAATGACAGAAAGTATTCTAATTACAAAGTTAAGTATGCATTTCTTACATTTATTCAAGCAGCCAATTTGCAATGTTATTTTTACTTTATGAATTTTCCTTTTGGTAGTCAAGCCCAGAGAAGGCATCATATTTCCACCTTGCCTACAAATTCAGGAGTGCTGAGAGCTTTTCAAGAGGGGCCTGTGGTGGTTTTAGAGTCAATTTACAGAAAGCACAAGTCTTGGGTGAATTACAAGGCCAAAGTCTTTAAGCACAAAGTAAAGTACTCTACATATATCTTACTTACTTCCCTTCATTGCCTTTGGAGTATTAACATGCTGAAGTTTAAGACTCTAAAGAATAAATGGATATAGACTTGGATCATCTGAAACTCTGAAGGAATAATTCATTCATCCTACATTTTAAATAATATATTATGCTGTAAGTAACAGGTGCCAAGTAAATTGTCCTAAAAAGTTACCGTATAGGTCTAATTTGGAAACTACATCTTGAAATAATCATAGCCTTTTAAGATATTTGCTGTCTATTTTTAAGAAATTCATACATGTGTATAATAAAAATATGGCTTAACCCACATTGATCCTTCTCTTCAAGTCTGCACACCTACCCCAAAGCCCAACTTCCCAATACCAGGTCTGGTTTTTGGATAACCAAATAAGTCCCCTTAGTTCTGCCATGTGTGCATGAGTGTGGCGCTGTTCTCTGGACTGAGGTAAACTTACCAGTGGTCACTTCCTAAACAAAGATAGATTCTGTCTCCCCCAGCAAGTGCCACTTGCTCTTAATTATGGAGTGTGGCCCGGTGATCATCTGCCTCATCCATGCTGGTATTTTAAGTAGCTTGATCTTGTGTGGGTCTCATGTAGGTGACCACAGTTGCTGTGAATCTGTGACTGTGATAGCCATGTCATATCCAGAAGACAGAGCCCACAGTTCTCCTTCCCATTTGATTATACAGTGGTAGGAGTTTGAGGGAAAATGATCGAATTATAGCTTTTCCTTATTGCTTTAGCAGATTCAGAGAAGACATTGTTTGTTGATGCAATGACTAAAATGCTATTGAAACATAAGAATGATGACTTAGGTGATAAGACCTCTCATTCTTTAAATATGTTTCTCAAGAAATCCATGCCCTGGTGAATGGGAAAGCAGTAAGATGGAGAAGAGAAGCGTTGTACAGAGAGTCAGAAATCTTGGAATTCTGGTATTGAAAGCTTGGGTAGTTCATTCACTTCTCACTAACATGGGAGATGATGGTGTTAGCTATTTATCTCCAAAGTTCTTTCTAATTCCAACTTAGGATATCATAATTTAACATCATCAAAGTTCTTTCTAATGCCAAGTTAGAATATTATAATTTAACATCAAATTAATTTCATTTTATGATTGTTATTTGTGTTTTTTTTTTTCAATCTTACCATAATAGTAAAATTAGCAGTGACAATACCAATAACAACAGTGCTAGGCTGGAAGAAAATAATAATGGCAATCAAGTAACAAACCTCATTGCTTCTCTGTAAGTGGGATCTTAGCTATGCTTTTTTGTTTTGTTTTTCTTTTTTAATTTTCTTTCTTTTTAAATTAAATTTATTTTATATCAGGACCACAGTTCCCCCTCCCTCCTCTCCTCCATTCACTCCACCACCTTCTCCCATTCCCACAATCCACTCCTCCTGTATTTCTGTTCAGAAAGGGGCAGGCCATTCATGGGTGACAACAAGCCTATTCCTCATACTGAATTGCCTTGCTCCGCCTTAACACAAAAAGGGAGAAGCTTAGTCCTACCTCAACTCGATATGCCATCCTTTTTCATTTTCTTATGTGGAGAAAAAGAAAAGTGAGTTTCTGACAGAATTCTGCTGAACACTAGGATGTCATAAAGGTTCTTCATGCTTGAGCTGGCTTTGGGGAACCTATTCCCTATATTGTAGAATAGGGTGCCTTGCCCAGCCTTGATGCAGGGGAAGGAGGTTGGTCCTATCTTAACTTGATTGTGTGTGTGTGTGTGTGTGTGTGTGTGTATGTGTGTGTTGTGTGTATGTGTGTATATAGGTGAGTGTGTGTGTGTATGTGTGTTTGTTGCATATTCAGCTCATAGCCTTGAGCATCCTCGTTAAATATCTGAGTCTAACTATGTCTTTTGTGAATGTTTTAAAAATACAATTCAAACACTATTTCCTCTGTAAAAATATAAATTTTGACATAATATAATCAAATAATTTCCTTATTCCCTTTTCTCCCTCAACCTATTCCCATACACTCCCTTGCTTTCTCAGATTCATGCCCTTTTTTCTTTAATTATTGTTGCACACATATGTATTCATAAATTCATAACTATAATCCATTCATTCTGTATAATGTGTACAATGATGTTATCTGTATGAATATGCAGGGACGACTACTTGTTACTTGATGTAGTTGTGGATATATCACCTGGAGTAACTGCAGAAAACAGGAAAATAAAAGGATGGAAGAAGAGCAATACAAGTGATGTGAAGGGGGAGACTACAAAAAAAGCATGGAGTGAAGAGCTCCAATTAAGGAGAGACAATTCAGATAAATTCAAATGAGGGGAAATGGTAAAATAATAAGAAGAATGGTTGAAAAATTAATAAAGAATCATTATTTTATCTACCTAAAATTACACATAAAACAAATAAGTCTGTGTATACATACACAGGTTTAGTTTAAATGGAACTGTCCCATTTGGGATGACAATGCTCCCTCAAGATCCATAAGACCATTTTACACAAACCTCAACAGGAGGCATGAGAAGTGGCTCTTTGAGTCATCTTCATTAAAGAGATGACCAAAACATGGTAGGCTATTGCTGTTGCCCTTGGTTGTCTCCCAGAAGTGGAAAGTAAGTCCCTACTGCTGGAGACACCATGCCCTTCAGCACAGGACCAAAGTGACCTGAGATGGATCTGACCCAAAAACTTTTTCCATGATGTCTAGCTTTCATAGTACCAAAGTACTCCATGCAAGCTTCCATGGGAGTAAAGCAACAAATAGTCCTACCTGGCTATGATGCCTGTGAACTATAGCTATGACCATCATGAAATGATAACTCTAAGAGTGCAATAGTGGCATGGTATGCATTCCTTAATGGTAAGCAATAGCTCTATAATTGGTATCTTAAGGCTCCATCAACAAGAGGGAAGTCATGCCTGATACTGGAAAGACAGCCAGTAATGATGGACTAGTGAAATCATGGAGTTGAAGGAGAACCTACAATCGCCACTTTACTAAGTAAGCATAATTTCTAACTATGTCCTAAACATAAATCCTTAAACCTACAGATAACTATAGTTCTCACCACTCAGGGAAGGAACATCTCTTTGCAACAGATGGAGACAATTATAGAAAACCATAGCCAATCAAAATCCAGACTAAGAGATTATATAGTACTCAGTTCCAGCTGATACATCCCCAATAGAACTCATGCACCCAAGGCTCTGGTATCTTTGGAGAACAAGGGGTAGAAAGATTATGAAAACTGGAGGAAATGAAGTTTGATGTGATATTGTCTTCTAGAAATGTCAGAGAAGCTACATCACATTAAAATTATTTAGATGTTCTCAGGGTTATTTTCTTTGTTCAGTACTTGAGCTCAAATTCACAATTTTTCTCATATTAGTCAAGCATTGTGCCACTGAGCTATATTCCATAACAGTACTCTCATATTTGCCTCTTTTAAAATCAAATCAAATCTTCGACAATGATGTTAATATATATTTAATATTTCAAAATTGTTACAAGTTTTAAATTTGCTTTCAGAACAAGTTAAAAATTTATGTTCAATACAAAAATCATTATGAGGAGTTGTGAGAAAATCTTAAAAAATGCATTTATGCTCTTCAAAAGAAAGAATGTTAATGAGGAAATAAGAAGAAAAAAGTTGGAGTCAGAGATGTGTACCATGACCACCACTCCCTCCAACCATGTGATTGGAAATACTTCAGTCTCTAGCAAGGAGTAAAAAGCCTCCTTGTAGCCATGCCCTTCACCATATATATGAAACAGTGAATACCCTGTTGAGACAAGAATCTCCAGAGAGTATAGGTACAAGGATTCTGGTGCAATAACTGTAAGAAATGAAGAAGTGCAGTAATATTAAAATGCTCACTGTGCATTCACTTTAGAAATTGTTCATTAGGTTGCACACACTCATTCTGTGGTATTCCACAAGCACTTTATTTTAAAATGCCACTTGTTAAGCAGTATCTGATCAAAATAGCTTTGCAAGGAGTTGTTTCTTGTTGGGTTTTGGAGGGGAGGGTGGTCTAAGGCTTTGCTCCATTCCTATGAGCTGCACACACACATCTCAAATGCTTGCCTCTCCTTGACAACATCAACAAAGCAAACTCAATGACCATCAAGCTTCTATGTTATTTGTTCTGTTTCTTTGTACAAAGACTCTCTTTAAGTGACATGAAACCCACTGAAGTTTTCACATTCATTTCTTCTCAGACAAGAAAGCAATAGCTTGAAGAATATAGTGATTGTTAACTGTGATTTTGCCACTGACATTCTCCTTCTCATGTGACTGGAAAAAGAGGCAAACACCTCGTGTAAACTTGTATTGTTCAATTTCACACTAGTAAAATTCCAGTAAGAGTTGAGAGGAAGTGAACTGACAGCTATTGTAGAGGCAAACAGTACTAAATGCTTCACTGAACATTCTCTGATGGTCTTCTTTCTTATACCTTCTGCTTCCTAAGCTCACTGTTCAGTTTTGGAGCAGTATGTGCTCTGAATAGCAATGCACTTGTTGTTCTTCTAAGGTTGGCAGTGCAATAACAAGAATAATAGCCTGCCATTTCAGCTTATAAATGTTCTCCCTTAAGCAAACTGTGCATCTTATCATTGTATGAATTATTACATAGATGCTTGACACCTATCACCTAAGCAGACTCAGAAACTTTCTGACTACTAAGTTATTTTAAGCATGAGCACAGAAGCTCAGTATTATTCGACTCTCCCCATTTGTCACCATCTAATAAGTTTTTATCTATACTAAAATTTTATCTATACTACAAATATGAAGAATTTCAAATGCTTAAAACTCACCTTTCATACTGCCAGATACATAGTCCTGCACTGCTATAGACCTTTCCACTAGTAATGTGTTCTCAGCTCCAAAACAGCAAGGAAATACAAAGATTTTCACTTTTGCTTAAACCAGTAGTTACATTTGCCCCTGAATTTGTGAAATGGAGGTTCAGCTACAGTGATTACTGTAAGGTAGAGTCTTCAATAAAAAAAATATATTGGAGGTGGTGTTGATAAATCAATAACTTTTAATAGACAGCTGTCTTTAGGTGATTCGCCTATAAACTATATTTCAAGCAACAATGAATGGTGTGAACAGACGATCTTAACTCTGTGTCCTCTCTAATGCCTACTTAGAAAACTAAAGAATGTCACAAAAGCACCAAGAAATATCACACTCTGAAGTCCAGTCAACAAGTGTTTCTACCATCAATCATGTCTCCTAACTTGGCTGGCATCATCTAGTTGCTAGTTGACTAGGTGTGCTTCAACTCAACTCTGCAACCAGAGGCTGTTGAGTGGGAGACTTGACTGCATAGTGAGACATGATCCCTAATATCCACCCCTCAGGCACTGGATGACAGGATCTCAGTTGGTTCAACAACTACCCAATCACCAAGAATTCAGTCTATTGTCTTTGTTCAAATGACCAGATCTCAACATTCATGGCTTCTCTAAAGTGAGGTAGAATGATAAAGGTCTGGGTACACTTATAAATGAGGGGTATTGACATTTTTTAGGTCAACATGTGGCCCTTTTTTAATTTAAAGTAATAATTCTCTTATTGTTTGAATCATAGATTCATCCAGGTATATTAATGTACACATTTTTGGTAAACCACATAGAAAGACAGATAAACTCAAATGTTCTAGTGAGCAGGAAAATTACTAAAATAATAGGGTGATTTGAGCAGCTGAAGTTATGGGAGGAAGTTCATAATGTTAACAGAAGACAATTGTTGCTTAAAAGATTCATTACATTAGCTATTTATGCACTTTTAGGCATTAATAGTTGAAAGAGTTTCCTTGGAAAACATCTCTGACCTCTGTGTGTGCCCTCTTTGAAGATTTCAAGATTCATGAAGCACATTATATTAAAAGAACTTTCAAGTCAATACTTTGATTTTTTTTTCAGAAAATGCATCCCAATTTTCAGTTAACTAAAAATTTCCAGCCCACTGTCTGGGTTTCATGGTTTTTGTGGATCAGTTCTCTGATGGCCTACTGTCAACGATGATTTGGAGACCATGAGGTAAACCCTGAATGTAATGAGCAGAGTGTTTATGCTGCATCCAAAAGTTCATCAGAATCCCTTTCTCATTTTCTTAGTCTTGTCCTGTGTACTTGCTCTATTAGTCTCTAAAAGGGGCGTACTTATCTGTCTTTCTTAGCATACAAGTCTTAAACTGAAGAGAACATCATTGGCATAGCCAGAAGGCAATTTTATTGTATGGTGTTTCCTGAAAATATTTTTTTATAGTACAAGCTATGATTACAACAGCTCTTTGTCCAACATGATATTCACATAAAGTTAGAGTAACTAGATACTGTAAAAGACTCTGTGTTCACCCCATACCTCACTTTTGGTGGTATGCAGCCAACCCACTCACATTCTATACTATTACTTTTTAATAGTCAAAGCACATGTAAATATGTAACCAAATGCATTTGTGACAAAATTTTATCTTGTTTGCTTTCAATGGGCCAGTTCACAAAATTAAGGATGATTCTGTCAACAAGTATAAAACTTCCCTCCCAAGCACCATTGCCTCCCAAATGTTATTAGATTAATCAGTTTAATTGAAAAGAGTAATACATTAATAGCAAATAATCACACTTTAGAATCCGCTTACTAAAAATTAGATCAAGATGCTTTTGTAGCTGGAGAGCCACCAAGCCCCCACAGTCCCAAAACCCATGTGTAAAATAATCACTCAGATGCTTATATTACTTATAAACTATATGGCCATGGCAGGCTTTTTGTTATCTACTTCTATCTTAAATTAACCCATTTCTATTAATCTATAACTTTCCACATGGCTTGTGGCTTACCTGTACCTTACATCTTGCTTGTCATGGTAGCGGCTGGCATATCCCCCCACTCCTGTTCCCAGAATTCTCTTCTCTGCTTGTCCCACCCATACTTCCTGTGTGGCTACTGGCCAATCAGCATTTTATTTACACAGAGCGATATCCACAGCATGCTATGTTCCAAATAATTTCTGTTTATTTTCAATATATTTTATATGTATATTTTATAGATCAAATTATTTCAATTTAGCCTTCAGTGTCTTCAATATATCTGAGAAAAAGTATATATAATTTCATTTAGTCCATCATAACTGGAAAATTGTCAAGCATATATAGTTAATATATGTAGCAGATATATATACAACTCCCATCAGGGCAGGAACTATTGTTAGAAACCATATATTGGTGTACATGGTTTCTGGACTTCTGAAACATACAATTTATATTTTTATGTTGAAGACAGAAAAAAACAGCATAAATGCAAACAAATATTTCTATAATTTGAATGTAATGAGTGTGATCATGGAAATGGAAAGGGAGAGAAACAGGATGGCTGATTCAGTTTGGGATGATGGTTTGTATAATTTAAAAAAAATCAACCTTATGCAAGTATTTATTTCTAATAAGAAATCAATTCCATACTATCCTAGTTCATAGTAGTTATTTGGAATTAGACAGCTGTTCATAGATATTTGTGGCTCTTTGGGTAAACCTTAAACATCATTATTACATAGTTTTGCAACAATGCATTTTGTTTGAAATATGGGAAAATGGTAGTTAAAATTTTTCTACTGCCTTAAATAGTGTCCTGAGTCTTCTTTTTATGTGTGGATTCCTTAGGAACAAACTCATAATTCATATTTCTAACCCCATTTGGTTTGTTATAAACTTTTAGCTTTGCAAAATGATATCAATTCAGGAAACATATTACAAGTCTTGCAAAGGGTACTGTGCAATTTTGTGTTCATAGTTACATCTCTTGATGATATTAGGTTTGCTAGGAATTTCCAGGCTGTGAATAGTACCAGTTTGCTGGAATTTCTTAGAACCATCATGTGGCTGCTCAAAACAGAGATTGTTTCCAATAACATAAAATGAAAGAAAAAAAAGTATTACCCAACTCCATCTCATGGATTGATGAACATGATTTACTCTCTGTTTAGTTTGTTTGCACAGATGAAGTGCTTACTCTAAATCTAATTTTGCAAGATCAAGGTTGGGAAAGCAATGAGTTAAACTGAACCCAGAATTTGTGCACTGGTAGAAGGGAAGTTAGAGTCCAAAGAGACAGCACTGGAAATCAGATTTAAACTGTGATGACAAATTGGAGAACCTTTCTGGACAACAGCATAAACAACTAGGGAAGAATGGATATAAAGAAGTTATTAGAAGTTATGATCTGAAGGATAATAATGGAGAAGTAAATGCAAATAGATAAAGATGGTGAAAAAACAAGTAAGTTCTTAACCATTGCAAAGGCCTCTTTAAATAAAGATGCTGAGAACTAAATGAGGCCCAACTCACAAAATAATGCAATAAAACAGCCCTCAAGTCGGTAAACAAAATTTAGTCCTGATCTTCCCCATTCCCTATATACATACCCGTGCCTTGTCATAGCTGCTGACTTTGTACAGGCTTAAGGCACGTGACAGCAGTGAGCTTCATCCTATGTGAGTTTCCTGCAAAGGACCAGCAGAAACCTCACAGTATCAGAATACGCTCTGCCTTGTAGTTGAGTTTTATTTGTGGCAGAAAGACATGGGACAGTTCCTGAGTATTACGGTATTTAGGGGAAATAAAAAAATCTGACTAATTCTGCACTTTTGAACCAATCAAAATCAACCCAGGAGTAAGCTTTGGGGACAAGCAGAACAAAGACAGGCGGAGTCCAAGTTGAGAGAGTAACGATGACGAGAGCTGGTGAAGGGTAGTTAATTCCAAAACCACGGGAAGAAATGCAAGAAGCTCCAAGTCTGTGTCCCAGTCTGGTGACTAGTGCCAGGACATTTGTGCAAGCATGAGGAACAAGGAAGATCTGACATTCAGTCGGACTCTAAAAGACTGGCCATTCACAAAAATATTCAAAATAGACAACTCACTGACAGAACTGTGGGTATGTGGGCACATTGCAGACAAGCATCAAACCAAGAGCCACTGCAGATAGGCTTAAGCCAAAATGAGAATACTGGACCAGGAGATCCTTGGAGCTATGCCAAGGTGTCGTCTCTCCTCTTTACTGTGACTATGGCTATTAGGGCTTCTTCTTTACTTACATATAATCATGTCCTTGTCTGAAAAAGAGGGGCATGCAGGCGAAAGATGCTCATCAACCTAATTAAATCCTCTTTAACAGGCTAGTCGGAACAATAGTGGCTAGGAGAACTCATGGGGAGTGATGTAGTTGGAGTTCCAAGTGACAACTCAACACAGCTAAAGTTGATACTGTTTACCAACTACTAAGAGGAATGTGTACAACTTGGTAACTGCCAGAAGAAAGAAGTGTCTCCCAAAGCGTGAATGAAACAGAGATTTTTTTAAATTGGTATCTGGAGCCAGGCAGATCAGCAAATCATGGGAGTAATTAACCATTTGGGACTCTGGGCCAAAGAATGATACTGGAATCTCTTGGAATGTTGCTCTTTTCCAATGAGACAGCTACATAGGCAGGAGAGAAAGCAAAATTACCAGCAGGCAGCTTAGCTGGTTCCATGAACACATTGAATTTGAA
This sequence comes from Onychomys torridus, assembly GCF_903995425.1. Classification (NCBI taxonomy): domain Eukaryota; kingdom Metazoa; phylum Chordata; class Mammalia; order Rodentia; family Cricetidae; genus Onychomys; species Onychomys torridus. The sequence continues at coordinate 78,155,279 of NC_050449.1, forward strand.
TCTTCTTTACAATAGCTACAAGGAATTCAGCTCGTGTAAAATAACAACAGCAACCATGGCTTGTCCAGAAATTCTTCCTTATTCATGGCCACACAACCAAGTTACACCATCAGAAAACTCTATGCACATAGCGTCCTCCAGACACAAAGAGACTTCATAAATAATCACTCCACGCATGCCAGGCTCCGGTCTGTGCTGCACTCTCTTAGGAGAAGAAGCAAGTGTTCAGTGTGAACGTTATCTCCATAATGATCAGTAGCAACAACTAACTTGAGGAAAGCCCAGGTCAATTACTTTTATCAGTGGAGTAGAAAACAATAGATTAAACTGGTTTCCCTTGTTCAATGATATTAGTTTACACTCTATTAAAAGAAGTTCAAAACAACAGTAATACTTTACCAAAGAAAACGACAAACTCTAAATATAGCCTAATTTTCTGACTTTTTGAAATAGATTGTTATTTTCTTCAAAATCAAATGAGAGAAAATCATGTTTTCTAGGTTTTTTAAGTGTTTAGCAGTGTCTGGTGTAGAGTCATTTAATGTAGAGATATGGGATAAAGAAGCATATAAAATATTCCCCAAAGACTCAAAATAAATCCACAGCTTTCCCTGCAGGTTAAGAAGTTGCAACTTCCTAGGAAATGTATACTGTTACATTAGAGAATCTAAAATGTCATTTGTTATGAGAATCATGAACCTGTAGTTGCACTTGACAGTTATTGGTAGAATACAAACCAAAGATTACTTGGGCAAAGATCAATTTGGGTTTGATGTGTTTGCTTTTAAGACAGGGTCTTGCTGTGCACACGCCTAAGTCCCTATCCTCTTGCGTACACCTTCCATTTGCTGAGATTTTAGACACTCATTGAAGTACACAGCTTATCTTTGATTTTAAAAACAACTACAACAAAACCAACAAAATGAAACAATAACAGTGACAAAGAAAACAAACAAACAAAAACCAAAAACAATAAACACTTGGCAGGGTTTGGGTGCCGATTACCTGATGCTATTGATAGGGCACATTTCGGGACTTAAGGGTAATGTATTTCCACATTCAACTTCAGTCCCTTTTCCTCATCTATCAAATGGGAATTGATATATCCACATGACTATGTTGGGCAGAGGTAATTATTGACTGGACACTTCATGAAGGATGAAGCCCACAGTCTGGCTCATGGAAAGTAGCACTTCCTTTTCTCTCACCTTCTTTTCCATTTATTCTCCATTTACCCCACTCCAGCCTACACCATTTGGTACAGACTCTGTCTTACTTTATCAGAGACTCCGCCATAGTGCATTTGTTTGAGTAATATAAGAGTCATATCATCCTCAATCATCCACATAATTTGTTCTCATATGTGTGATTTTATAGAGTGAGAAATCTGGCAAGTTGATATCAATCTTTTTTTTCTATCCTATTTTCACAAATGCAACACTTTCTGTGGCTTTAAGTTGTCATCTGAGGTTACAGTAATACTTGATAAATTGGACACTTTTGGTGACCTCAACCAGACAAATTCAATTCTGATGAGCAGATCCAGGCTGGGTCCCACATCTTCTCAGTACTAGACTCAAATTCCAAGTACATGCCATTCCATTCCATTGCATGTTTCCAGGAAACCTAAGGGATTATATTAAATAAGTGGGAACATAATTTATTTCTTGCTAGTCATCTTTTTAAAGTTTTGTCAGATATTTTAGATAAATTTCTTTCTCTGTGGATTTGAAGATAGGCAAACTGACTAATACAATGTAAAATAAATGATTACATTTTAATTAACTAACTAAAAGTGAGCAAGATTGTGTGATTTACCTCAACAAAATATGTCACGACACAGCCAGTGAGATGGTTTACCCACTAAATGTGCTCACTGTCAAGCTTAATGATTTGAGTTCAATTACGGAACCAACATGGTGGAAGGGGAGAACCAACTCTAGTAAGTTATCTTCTGACCTTCGCAAGCATGCCATAGTGTGAGTGCACACACACACACACACACGCACGCACGCACGCACACACACACACACACACACACACACACGATAAATAGACAAATAAATAAATAAATGCAGGAGAACTATATCATTACAACCTCATAGCTCATCTCTACTGACTTACATCACTCAGAATTAATTCAAGGAGACCAGAAATTGAACATGATTGGTATTCTTTTATCTTAAACTTGAATAGTAGTCTCTTAAGTATTTATATTCACATATCATATACACAATCATTTTACCCACTTATATGTCACATTATATACAGCCAGATATAGTTACACATTTTTATACCATACCATATAGATAAGCCAGAAAGAATGATATGATTATTATGATGCTTATTTTAAAAATAAAAAACAGAGCAGAAATATTTAAGTAACTTGCCAAAATTTATAATATGTACATATGCAAAGCCAAGATTGCTTGTCCTATATATTTTCTATGACTAAGATGTGGGATGAACTGACTTCTAAATATCCAGAATGGAATAGTGTAGATTTACAATGAAGAAACCCAGGCGATCAAAGAAAGTTACAAGTCCTTTTGATGCCATGAACCTCTGAGACAAAGGATTGAGAAAGGAATATTTTCTCTTTCTCATACTCCTCCATAAAAATAAATCCAGTATAATAATGAGGTAAAGAAGACAAACAAATCATGAGAAATTCTGTAAAATATCCCCCACTGTTGATCAAAACTGCCACAATAATAAAAGAAATTGAAAGACAAAGAAATTGTCATGAATTCTAGGGATTCAAACAGTTGTGAAGACTAAATATAGTTTCCTACCTTGAGAAGGATAAAATCCTAAAATGGAAGGATTTAGCGAAAAGAAAAAAATTGGCTCTAAGAATGTTGTGTGCTAAATTTTAAGTTTTGAGAAATCTAATATGATTGCATTAAATGTTAATGCCAGGGAAGTTTGCTGAAGGACTTATGGGGACTCCATGTTGTCTTTGAAATTTTCCTATAAATACAACATTGTTCTGAGATAAAATGCTAACTTTCCCCAGTTTCCTCAGGAGAGATGCTTGCTTATCTATGCCTAAATGATATATGATTCTAAGTAACAGACTATGACCACATTCATTAGAAGAGAAATTCTTGATCTTGGACAATTTCAGTGCCCATTGTACTAAAACCACAATCTTAAATATTCTGTGCGTGTAACTTAATGTTTTGGGGAACTGTATGAAAGGTATATGTATGTCACTCCTGAATACCTTTTTGACAAGATTCAAAAACAGGTATTAGAAGGTCCCCTGAGGCAGCCATCATCCAGAAATATCCTGTTGAAGGTGACCTTGCTTCAATAGTAAATAAGGACAGGGGTAAAGTGTGTTATAACTGTTAGAATTTCATAATTAATATTTATCAAGCATTCCATGTTCAAGTTGCTGAGCGTGCAAGGTTCAAACAGATGTCTCCATTGTCCCTTCCTTTGAGTAGTTCACTTTTTAATGGATTGGGCATGCAAAATATTTTTCCCATTAGTCTCCAAGGCCAAAAGACGTTTTTCCTTGTATATTTTACACCCCCTTCTTTCAAGAATGGCACAAAATCCATTTCAAATTCATACTTTCCAACCAGATCTAGACATATGGGACATCTACTTTTTCATTAAGCCTATTAGAGAGTGCAGAATCCATTTTCCCTTTGTTCTTTTCCCCAAACACTGCTCATAAAGAGTACTTATTCATTTCCAGCCAGCTTATTTAAGCAAAAAGATTGCTGCTACTGCTGCTTCAAAAAGTATGGAGGAGGGCATACACGGTTGGAAGTCTGAAAGAGTTTGATAATAGAATATATTTTTAAGTTAGGCTTTATTTCCAGTGAAAAAGATAAATAATAGGAAATTTCTGTGCCACGTGCGGTATTTCTTTACTCAACAATGTTTTCTATCAACTACACATTTTTTAGGGAATGATTTAAATGATTATTTTATATATAATTTTTATATATAATTGGCCTAGTGACTCACTCCCTCTTCCTGCTGTCTGCAGATCCTGAAGTAGAACTCTTAGCTACCTCTCCAGCACCATGTCTGCCAGTGTGCTGCCATGCTTCTTGTGTGATGACAATGAACTTAACCTCTGAACTGTAAGCCAGCCCTAATTAAATTACTTAATTTTTAAAAATATTTTTATTTTATAATTGATTTAATTTTACATATCAGCATGGATTCCCCTGTCCTCCTTCCTCCCACCCACCCCCAGCCTTCCTCCTTAATTCATCCCCCATTCCCACCTCCTCCAAGGCAAGGACTCCCCTGGGGATTCAGGCCAGCCTGGTACATTCAGTTGAGGCAGGTCCAGTTCCCTCCTCCCTGCATCAAGGCTGAGCAAAGTGTCTCAGCATAGGCCCTAGGTTCCAAAAAGCCAGCTCATGTACCAAGGACAGGTCCCGGTCCCACTGCCTGGGGGCCTCCTAAACAGTTCAGGCTCATCAACTGTCTCACTTATCCAGAGGGCCTGGTCCAGTTCCATGGGGGCTCCTCAGCTTTTGGTTCACAGTTCATGTGTTTCTGCTAGTTCGGCTATTTGTCCCTGTGCTTTTTCCAATCATGGTCCCGATATCTCTTGCTCATATAATCCCTCTTCTCTCTTGCCAATTGGACTCCTGGAACTCCACCTAGGGTTTGGCTGTGGATCTCTGCATCTGATTCCACCAGTCACTGGATGAGGCTTCTATCATGACAGTTAGGGTGTTCAGCCACCTGATCACCAGACTAGGTCAGCTCAGGTCAGTAGTCTGTAGTGGAGGTATCTTTGTGGATTTCTGGAGACCTCTCTAGCACTCTGCTTCTTCCTATTCCCATGGGGTCTTCATTCAGGCTACCTAGTAGAAAGGACCCTAAGAAAGACAAAGGGACCCCCCAATGACAGAGAAATGAATGAGATCTACATGAGCAAACTGGGGATGGGGGGTGTAATGGAGGGCAAGGGTCTGGGGAAAGTGAGCTTAGGGGAGAGGGAGGTTCCAGCTGGATCAGGAACAGAGTGGGAGAACAAGGAAAGAGACACCATAATAAATTACTTCCTTTATGAGTGTGTCTCTTCACAGAGGTAGAAACCATAACTAATATATTCATTCTGTCAATAAATAGAACAAGAAGAAAATAATATCACCCACTTTACTAGGTTGCTGTAATAATTGAACAGGAAGCTGCATGTCAAACACAGAGCAATATCTGGTACAATATTCTAAAAATAGTAGTTACCCTTAGTGGTTCTCCAAGATCACCATGAAAGCCCCCCTCTGCCCTGACAGCCATTAACTGTTATAATCAGAGCAAAAGAGGTTTTCCCAAAACAATTTGCTAAGAAGTGAATGAGACCACAACCACTTTACAATAGTATTTTATTAGAAAGATTCAAGCTCTGGTTTATAGAAATAGCAGTTTGTTGAAGGCACTGAACTTACATTCACTTCCACTGTGAGATCCATGTTTTGCAGAGAAAAATGAGTATGCCTTCTAGACAGCTCATGTCTAAGAGGAGAAAGAGGTATGAAGTCTACTAGCTGTCTCCACCTTGGAGCCCAGCTACTGTGAATTACAGATTCTCAACTATTGCCTCTCAGTGCTATTACCTATTTTTTTCTTTCAGTTTTAATGATTTTTAAGATAGTTCTTCCCTTATGGGAGTACTTTCACCAGAGTCCTTATTTCTGTTGTGGGGGGTAAGAAACTTGTGATTGGATATATGATTGCATTTCATTTGAACACAGACATTAGTATCTGTGGGAAATTTTTCTTTAATGTATCTATTTGCTTTTTAAAAGGGAAACTGTCATAGGAAACCTTGGCAGTTTCCTTATGCTAGTAGCAATCAGAGCTTAATTCCTAATCTTTGTGAGAGTATGAGAAGGATCAGGGTGTCCAGCCTCTTAGCTCCTGAGATTAAGAAATATTTTTCACATCCTTCCCTGCTGTCTGCCTTTGGCCCTTACTTCACTTCTGTGAGTTGCTACAGCTTAAGCAATGGATCACATTAGAATAGGGTGAAATAAAAGGCTAGCTCCCCACATCAGGGGTCGAGGTGACAAATTCAAAAACTTCCTTCATTTGAAACGACTTCTACCCAAATGCCAACATTCCACAGAAGCCACACTCTACAACTGGCTAGTTTGATTGGAACAACATGAAATCCTAAGTGTGGCTGGTTGCCTAATGCTGCTCCCCTCCAGGCATGACCAGCAATGGGCCCGGTGTGTAGGGAGGGGAGCGGAGCGTGGGAGGTGAAAATGAAGGGTGACATGCCACTTGCCCTCCTCAGTCCTACAGATTTTAGATGCTGCTAAGGAACCATGACTGAGAGAGCAGGCAGAAGCCATCAACCAGAGCACACAACCTGTGGGGCTGAGTGACATGGTCCTGACACATGTGGCCTGGGACCAGCCATTCTATCCAGCTTCTGTTTTGCAAGAGCCAAGATAATACATCTAGAATTGCTCCAGATGGAGCCCATGCATGCCTCTTTGCAATGGTCAGAAACCCCCATGGCAGGTTTTTTGTTTGTTTGTTTGTTTTCAGTTGAAAAAAGAAATTTTTATAATCCAAATCTACTGATAAAGAACTTTTAACATATTAAAGAAAAAGTTTTATAAGTCATGAAAATAGAAGTTTTCTAAAATTTCATACGGTTTTTGAAAGGGAGACTGAATCAGGCATCGACTCTTCGTTAATAGCATTGTCAGCTAGTCGTTATCTGTTAAATTTTAAATCAGCAGGTTTCCGAAACAGGCTGAGGCCTAAGTCATCAACACAAGCTGACACAACAGATTTACATCTGCACTCCGACAGGTATGACCATCAGATTTAACAGCCTGTAACACATCTGTTGGAATGGAGTAATGGGCCACTCAGAAGGCTAGCAAGAAAGAACGGACTGGACCCAGCATCTGAAAATGACCCTGTGTGTCAACTTAATAGTCAAGTCCAGCAGCCTGAAGCTGAAAAGTAACTGCTGAGATAATCAGCATTGCTGGAAAGGGTTTTTGGCGGCTCAGTAAAGGCCTGTTTTTGCAATTGCACTTGATGCGCTTTGAAAATCTGACATGGAAAGCCTTCACTTGAACCAAATAAACTGGTAAGCATCAGATCCTGCACATCTGTGTGACTTCCGGGTGCATTTTTGAGGGCAGCAGCCATTTTAAGGCATTTTAAAATTAGGGCCTTTTCTCGTGAATGTGGTCAAATGGAATTTCTAACAAGGTCACTAATGGAATTTACTTGAATGACTCATTTATCCTTTTATAGCACATGCATGGCCAGACAGGGGTGTTATCTACTATGTTTCTAAAATTACCTTTTGGAGACTTCCAGCTTTCGGGAACTTCAAAGAAAGTAGAAGAAACATATTTTGTCGAGTTACTTCAAAACCAGGTAAGTGGATTTTAAATCAGAGGGAGAAAAATCCTTAGAGACTGCAAAAAGCTGCACTTCAACAAGTTCTTGAGGTGACAGTCACAGAAAAGTTGGGGAAAATGAAATGGAGATTGCAAAGAAGTACCCCTTTGGCATTATGAAAACATAAGGAAATGTCATGTCGTATATAGTCCATGTTTCAATGGTAACAATACATAGAAAAATAGAACAAAAATTAAATAACCCAATCAAAACCTTTCTTCAATTTTAAGAAAAGAGCACTTGAAACTGGCAAAGGTTCTTGCAATGAAGTGATTTTTCCCCTCCCAGTTAGTGAGTGACACAAAAAACCTGGGCCAAACATATAAACTTTCTACAGGCTACTTCAACATTTTATAAGGTCTTAAAGAATTTATAATTTTAAATTTATAAGGAGCAAAAGGCAGCCTGCTCATACTTTAGCCCCTTAGTGAGCTGTCTTTCCTCCCGTATTTGGATGTTTTATTTGGGACTAGACACCCAATCAACAACCACTAATGCAGGCCTACCCGCTGTCTTCCCACTGAGGGCATTCATTAATTCGCTGACTATATTAGAGACACATCCAGTGAAATGGCTCATTTTCTTTACAAAGCTCAGAACCAGGTTGTTTTCTTCTTTGTCTAAAAATGTTCTCTTGGCGGGCAGTGGTGGCACATGCCTTTAATCCCAGCACTCAGGAGGCAGAAGCAGGAGGATCCCTGTGAGTTCGAGGCCAGCCTGGTCTACAAAGCGAGTTCCAGGAAAGGCGCAAAGCTACAAAAGAAACCCTGTCTTGAAAAAATAAAACAAAACAACAACAACAAAAAATGTTCTGTTGTGTTAGTTGCATGATGCATGAGATTAGAAGGCACCAAGAAAATACAAAGAAGTTGATGGTGAAGTTTAAGGTCATCTTGAATTCAAAATGAGCTGGGCATATTTAGGGCTATGATGTCTCTGAGAATCCTGTCAGCAAAGACACTAGTCCTTCCAGGTGCCCAAGACTCAACAAATGTACTAGAAAACTCTACCTTTCTATGTAAGCCTAAGATTTCTACCAGTGACACACATTGTAAAGCAATGTTAATGCCCTAACGGGACAGTGATAGTAAAGGTGAAAAGGTGATCTTTCAGCCTCCCCTCCATAACCCTTCACAGTGAGGCACTGTCCCAAAGCCCTTGCAGAAGAATCTTTCCAAAAACAACTGAACACAAGAAAATGAGGAGAAGGGTAGCAGTGGTTATAAAACAGAGGACAGTAAAAGGCAAGGCTGACCAAAAACCATTCTTCCAAATGTTCTCAGCCACTTTCCATTCTATTTCTACGATCCAAGGCCTCTGTATTTTCTTTACCCAGGAGAGAGAACAGTGGTAGCCCCGGCCTGTGGAGGAGGATATAAACAGCTATCCAGTGTTTGCTGAAACTTGATTGGAACACTTGATATTTAAAGAGTTGCTTAAAAGGTAAATTAAGTATCTGTTTCTCCCTGCTAGCTCTGGGTTAAGTTCTATAACAAGAAAGAAATGTTTCCAGATTATCTGTCAGCTGCTTGCAGCAGAATCCTGTAAAGGTTAAACTTCAATGTTCTTACTCTCAGTTCTCATAAAGGTGAAATTTAAACCTTGGACTTAAATTTAACTGTCTGCTCATTCTGCCTTTTGTGAGATACTCTATCACACACTCCTCCCAAGATTTAAGTAATCAGAAGGGCTTTTTGTTGGTGGTGGTAGTGGTGGTTTTTTGTTTTGTTTTGTTTTTTAAGGTAGATTTTAAGACTACTTATCTTGGGTAGAAAAACAAAAACAAAGTAAGTCATCACCCTGGCTTTTAAAACCAGCTACCAAGGTCTCTTTGAAGTTGCTGCCCCTTCAGCCACTTGAAGTGCCTGCCTTAGTGAGCTAGCTCCATTTCCCTCATCCTCTTCCTTTCTTATGCTGCTCAGATTTGAGATCTACAGATTCACAGCCTTATACTTGGGCAGAGGACTTTGGAAAATACAGATGCGAAATTACACACTATAGAAAGGGACTCTTCAAAGGGTCAAAGGAGTATACATTTTATGTAAACATCTTGGTGTTTTAAATATCTTAAGTTGTTCTCATGTATCACTCAGTAATGTTCAGAGATTCCGGCCTTGTTGGTTTTGAATTGAACAGTGTGGCTGATATGAAATGTCCCCCCCACCCCATCCATGCTGTCTTTTTTTTTTTTAAAGGTAAGATGATGAGAGAAAACAGTGACAGACAGAACAATAAACCCACACAGTGCTCCAAGTGCACTGCGTGTTTCTGGGATCATATTAAGAAAAAATGCACAGAGAAAACTAGAAATTCTGTAAGGAGAACTAGCAAGTTTTTTTCTTCTTTTTTTGTAAAATAGAATAAAACTTCTGAGTTCTAGTTTCCTGGTAGTTAAGCACAAGAGCTAGATTTAATTGCTTTATTTTTGAAGCAGGTTATGTAAAAGGTTTTCTTTGGGCTATAAGCCAGTTGCAAGGGTTTGATTACTAGATAGTTGCCTAGCTTTCCCATGCAAATGGTTATTACAAACATTAAACTCAGGATACCAGGGTATAGCTGCTGTACAATGGATGTCATTGATAGAAATCTTACATGGAAAGGTAGATTTTTTTCTAGTCGAACTGTTGAGTCTATGCAGTGTACGCACAATCTAAATATATAGAATTTGCACAGTTCTGGAAACACAGTTATTTGAAGCAAGTTTTCAAAACATCACAATGCATGGCCTTAAGTAACTGATGTGCATTTATATAATAACATATACAATATTAATACATGTAAATCCATGTTTAAAGCAATGTGACTAAGAGCTAAAACACTTTATATTAAGTTACTTTTTCATTTTTTTTTTGAGAGTTCACCTAAAATATTTCACGATTCCATAAAGGATTATATGAGAGCAAATGACACTAACATGTAGCCAAATTTAGCCAAGTTTGAAGATGTATACAAGGTTTTAAGTCTCTTTTCAGAATCTTTAAAGACATGGTAAGATAAGCATGAATATCCAATTTACTTTGGTTATACTCACAAACACAGTCGAAATGGTGAAATCATAACACTAGTCATATTTTTTAAGAAAGAAAAAACCCAAAAGACAGCCTCTGATGGCATTGAAAAGTGTGGAAGAGCGCATCCACACCCTGCAGGTGCAAAATTAAGTAGAACTAAGAGTAAGAAAGGAGACGTTGGGGGGGATGTTTAAAAGTGTCATTTTCTCAAGACAATAACATACTGCATTATAAGAAAGCAGCAGAGAAGCTAGAAAACCTCAGTTATATTTCCTTCTTTTAAGAAGCGGGGGTTGGAGAGCCCCAGAGGGAAGGGAAACACCTAGTACTGCTGTAGGACTGATCTGAGTGAGGAAGATCCAGACAGGCTTGGCTGTGCCCAAAGGCAAAGGCAAGCCTGCCTGCACCTTGCTGGTTTAGTTAAATAGTTAAAAGACTTTTTTTTTTTTTTTTGGATGAGTGGAACTATTTCCTAAAACAGAAAAAACTAAAACATATAATCAAAGGATATTTAGAAAGTAACAATAATGAAAAATTTTACTCTTAAAAATGTTGACAGGTGGCCAAAATTACACTCTGCAAAAAAGTAGTAATTTTTATTACTTTAATGGTTCAACGGGAAGGAATAAAAATAAATTAACTAAATATCCAAAGGAGGGCTAGAATAAGAAAACAAACCCAAGGCAGACAAGTGAATAAAATAGACATTTATTCTAATTTTTGAGTTCTTACTCTCCTAAATTCTTTCTCTTTTTGTATTGTTTTGTTTACCAAGACAGGCATTTTTCAGTGTACCCCTGGCTGTCCTAGAACTCAACTTTTAGAGCAGGCTGGCCTCAAACTCAGAGATCCTCCTGGCCCTGCTTCTGCTTCCTGAACACTGGGATTAAAGGCATGTGCCTCCACCACCCAGATGTCTGATAATTTCTTTAACTATACAAATTAACTTAATCCTCCCTACTTTTCAAAGCAGTAGATACTTTAATAACACTATTTCACAAATGTGGAGACTTAGGTATGTTTTTTCCCTATGGGAAAGTGGAATCAATAATTCATCAAAACAATGCCTATTTATTATAAAAACAAAATCATAAAGGAAATCATGTATACTAGTTAATGGATGAAAATGATGCTATATCCACAAATACAAGGGAATTCATAAAATTTTAAATATTTAAATTTTGTTTAAACTACATTTATCTCTCTTAATATTGAAGTACCAAAGAAATTGTATGACTTTGCAATACAGTGTATGTCACCAACTTTGACTCAAAAAATTGTAAAGAAAAGAAAAAGAAAACAATCTTAACCAAGTTCTCAAAAGAAGTTGTACAGTTGATAGGGAACCCTTTCAAAGGTATTTAACATTCATAGCCATTAAGGAAATGCAGAGTAAAACTGCATTAAGATTCCATCCATTTGACACTAGTCAGAATGACTGTCATCAAGAATACACATGATGTGGGGGTGGGGGCGGGAGGGGGGAGGACAGGGAAACCCATGGCTGATGTGTAAAATTAAAACACAAATATAATAAAAAAGGGGGGGAGAAAAAAAAGAATAGACATGACAACAAATGTTTTTGCGAACTTAAATGAAGGGGAACCATTATACCCTCTTGATGGGAGTACAAACTAGTACAGCCACTTTGGAAATCAGTCTGCATGTTCTCAAAAAAAGCTAGAAATAGAACTATTGTACAATGCAGCTTTCACACTCCTGATATGAATGGACTTTACATCCTACAGAAATACTTGTACATCTGCTGTGGGATATCCTTCTGTATGCTGTGAATATGTGTTGCTCTGATTGGCTGATAAATAAAATACTCATTGGTCAGTAGCCAGACAGGAAGTATAGGTGGGTAAGCAGACAAGGAGAATTTGGGGAACAGGAAGGGCTGAGTAAGGAGTCGCCAGCCAGACACAGAGGAAGCAAGATGACAAGGCAGAACTGAGAAAAGGTACCAATCCACATGGCTAAATATAGATAAGAATTATGGGTTAATTTAAGTGTAAGAGGTAGTTGGTAATAAGCCTGAGCTAATGGCCAAGCAGTTATAATTAATATAAGCCTCTGTGTGCTTACTTGGGTGATGCAAATGGGAAAGATTTGTCCCTACTGCCAACCAGCTGGAACACAGGAAATCTTCCAGCTACATACATCCATGTTCATTTTGGCTCAACTCACAACTGCTAGGACATAAAATCAGCAAAGATGTCCATCAAGTCATGAATGAATAGGGAAAATTTGATACATGTGCAGAATAGAATGTTACTCAGCTGTGAACAAAAATGAAGTAATTAAATTAATATATCATATGTAAATGGATGGAACTGAAAATAATTACACTGGTTGAAGTCTCATAGGCCTATAAAGATAAATGCTGCATTTTCTTTCTCGTGTGAATCCTAATTTTGAATTTTTCTTTTCTGCATTTAGCTTGGAGTACATGTGAAGCCAGGAAACTAGAAATGGGTTGTTGGGAATTGATTAACCAAGGTGTATAATAGAATATATGTAAAATATTAGGAAAGATGAGAACTACTGGAAAGACTGAAGGTTTAAATAAAGAGCTCAGATGGGGTGGAAGCAAATGAGAGGGGAGGGGAGGGTAAGCCAAAATGAAGGGTATATGAAAAACCCATGTAGAAACCTATTATTTTTAAAGTAAGTAATTGGATAGGATAGTGGAACACATGTGATATGAAAGAAGATGGGGAGGCAATGGGGCTTAAAAGGTTAACACAGAAATTTAGATAATGGGAGGGGGAAAAGGAGGGGACAGGGATAACCAAAACTACAGATATATGAAAATTCATTATGGAAACCGACTAGTTTTGTAAGCTAATTTTAAAATACAGTGTCAAAAAAAATAGTTTAAATGGAGATAACTTTCATGGGTGGATAATACCATTCCCAAGAAAACATGTCAATGTCAAGCATGGGATGCCTCACTACAATTATTGGTCAGAGAGGCCACAAAGACACCAAAAGAGCAGAGATTATTGCTATTGCTCTTGATTTCCCACCATAGCTTGACCTGTTGCTAAAGATGTCATGAATATTGGTTGTAGGACATAGGGAAAAAACCTTGAGCTGAATAGGAAACTTCTTCCTGCTTTCCAGCTTTCATAATTCTGGGAGAATTCATGGAGGTCACTGGGAGAGAAATGACATCAGGGGTATTACCTACTGTTGCTACAATAATGATTTGCCAGAAAATATGTGTCCCTGGTGTAATAGTGGCATGACTCTTATGGGATAACCAACTACTTTCTGATTGAGTTGAGTCATTCTTTGCATTAAGGAATCCATGTTTGAAACTGTAAATATCATCAAAAGCCCATTGCACAGGAAGTTCTAAGGCCTACTGTGGAATGTAATTTTTATGATAAATTGACATATTTTCAAAGAACCTTGTAAATATTTACGTTTGCATTCATAGATGCATGGCTCTCTCATCCTTGATTAGAGAAGCTTCCTTTTTCTTCAGTGACAGCATTTGAATCAGAGGCTTATAAAGGGATGTGTTTAAGTGACCATGGAGTGTTCAGTTTTAAATGGGACATCTATATCAATACCCCTCTTCCCACATAAAGTAGTATCATGGAAGAGGGGATAGAAAGTATGTAAGAAGCAAAAATAGAAAGGAGTGGTATGAAATGCTGTCTTCTGGACATTATGTGGCTGTTATACTCATGAATTTATAGCACTGGGTTTAGCTTCACAAGAACCACACAGGATCAAGCCAGTCAAACTTCCATCATGGATGAATGAAGGTTCCTAAGGTTCTATCTGTATCTGAGGAGCTATTGGCAGTTGGAGGATTCTGAGTCAAGAAGAGAATCTTGGGGGCATTCACAATGGTACATTGGTCATGTTCAAGAGTATGGCCCCACAACCAGGTCCAATGGGGCAACATTACACTTAGCAGGTTGAAAAGAAAAGAGGGAATGTGAAGTTGAAATATGGTTTATTGTGGGGGTGCAGTCTATAGGAAGAGTTGACCTGTTCTAGCAGTACTCCCAAATAACCAACATAAAAACTGAATATTAACTGTAAATGATCAGCCAATAGCTCAGGCTTGTTACCATATTAACACATATTTCTTATCTACCCTCTACCATCTGGCTCATGGCTTGTTACTTCATTTTCTATACTCCCTGCTTCCTCTGCATCAGCTGGTGTCTCCTCTGAATCTGTCCTTCTCTATCCCAGCATTCTTAGTCTGGTTGTCCTGTCTATACTTCCTGCCTGGCTACCAGCCTGTCAGCTTTTTATTAAACCAATTCAAGTGACAAATCTTTACAGTATACAAAAGGATTATTCCACAGAATTTCTTCTTTTTGTCTAATTAAAAAAGGAAGTTTTTAACTTTAACATAGTAAAATCATATACAAAAAAGTAAGTGTCATGTAAGAATTACAGTTACAAAATCCAGTCTATTTGTATTTGGCAAATTTAGAGAAAAAGACTTGATTATTTATCTTATCTTTGTAAGTCTAAAGTTTTATACCTAATTTACCTTTTATCACTATTAATGAAAACTTCAACTATGACTATCTAGTCTTTAATCTTGTCCAAGACCCCAGAAGGGTGAAATGTTATCTAAAGACAGGGACATCTGGCTGCCTGGACAGTCACCCAAAGTTCCTCTGAAAAGGTTGGGGCATCCATATTTCTTACCTACCTTCTGCCTCATGGCTCATGACTTGTTACCTCATTTTGTACATGCCTTGCTTCCTCTGTGTCAGCTGGCATCTCCTCTGACTCTGTCCTTCTTCCTCCCAACATCCTTAGTTTTATTGTCCCACCTATACTTCCTGCCTGGCTACCAGCCTGACAGATTTTTACTAAACTAATTCGAGTGACAAATCTTTACACTATACAAAAGGATTATTCCACAGCAGTGGTCTAGGAGGAGTCAGGATTCGGTGGGCATGATCAAATACATTGTACACATATAGAAAATTTTCAAAGAATAAATAAAATATATTTCAGTAAAGTATAAAACGTAAGTAAAATAGAACTTCAAATGATATCAATGAAATCCTCAAAATAGTAATATACATCTAACTAGCATTAAGGATGGTGTTCTTGATCCAGAGACTAAATTAAATGGTTAAAAAAAATGAATAAGGCAATGACACACCTAAAGTAGACATCAGAAAATGGGAAGGTGAAAAGTAAATGGCACCATTTTTATAGAAGGTATTTGTTGAATAAAGAGCTACACTGTGGGTAGATCAATGAGGCAGTTTAGTAAACTGACTGGAGGAGATGGCAGAAGAGGAACATCCCTTTAAAGAAACTCAGTGAGTAGAAACTCATGACTAATAAGAGTGTTAGAGGTTCCAGGAAAAAAGATGGAGCTATTTATAGTATGTCTCAATGAAAATCTAAAAGACAGGCAAATTTCTCCACGCATCTATTCCATCACTTCTAGATACTGAAGAGTCAGAAATTAAGTTAAAACTGAAGTTTCTGGAAGAACCCCTTCACCATGTGTGTATACAGATTAGGGGTTGGTGTGGACATTGAGTGTTACCTGGAGGAAATAGGGCAGATAGAAAGGTATTAGTGCCACTTGTCCTAGCACCTAGAGACAATCCAGCTTAATGGGGCAAACCTTATCTATCTACATGGAAGCAGTTACTATCATTGACAACTCACTCAATGCACGGGCTTCCAGGAAGCCTCCTGCCTCTTACTTTATTCTTAAAGCCCAAATGGATAATCTGTAGCTAGTAAGTGTTTGAGGCAAGTGAGAAACCAGAAAGAAAAAATTGAGGTACTAACTGAAAAACTGATAAGAAAAGAAAGAGCAATAGTTTGGGAAAGATGAGAGAAAATAACAATAAGCCATTCGGAAAAACCAATTATCTCAGAATCTCTATGATGCATGGGAAAAGTACTATTGATTGAGAGAAGTGGAATATGAATGGTAGAGTCAACAAAAATTGTGTATCACAAATAAATTTACCAAATTGATAGCTAAACTGTATACTATTGTTGTATAAAAGATTTTCTCATTTTAGGAACACATAGGGAAGGATCATACTGGAAGATTTTAGAGGTAAAAAGCTAGGATGTTTGTGACTTTGGTCAAATATAAATAATATAAATACATATATATTATATAGTATAAACACAGACACACATATAATTATATATAAATATATTAATTATATAATTGATATGTTTAAATAGTCAAAACTAAAAGTAACTATAGATAGAGGATATACAAATATCTTTTAGACTTTTCTTGGACTTATACCTTTTCTGATTTTGGAGGGATTTTGGCACAAATATAAAATTAAACGTCAAAAAAATATATTCTACTCTGATGTAAATTCTCAGAGAGATATTAGCATAGGCAGTCCCTAGATCAAGAAAGAAGGCAGGAATCAAGGCATAAGGTGCAGGAGCATGGGGATTCATCATATTAGAAGTGGGGGGAATGCTCAGATGTAGAGAAAGAATAGAGACTGGATAAGACAGTAGCCGCAGAACAGGCTCTCCAATATAAGTTGGAGTTCATAGAAAGATTCATAGCTCTGAATCCTGTGAATGGTAATTGAAACAGCATGGGTAATGGGGTTTTTAATTACTGACTATATAGAAAAGTAAGTGGACATTGCATAACTAATAACCACTGATAAATAAGTGTTTTAAGAAAGATAGGCAATATTAGCTGTCTACATGGCTCTATGGAAATAATGCTTATATAGCAAAATGAGTAATTGATAATATATCACAGTACAGGAAAGGCACACATTATGTCATAAAGCAGGGACATGGAAAAGATTTCAGTGTTCCTTATTGTCTGTGGAAGATTAAAATAAAAATAATCATGAAGCAACAAGGCAAATATACCATATAGAGATTTGGCCTTAAAAAGTGAAAGAATCTGTCATACTACTCAAAAAAACATTCACTTAAATGGCAAAATGAAGACAGAAGTAGCTACAAAATTCAGGTTCACATAAGCTAATAGATTTTTTCTCACTGTGATTCTTTAAGAATTTCATACACTATGTTTTCAATTTTCATTACATTCATCCCTACTCCCCCTTGTAAACCTACGCCTTCTTCCACTCACCCAAGTCTGTACCCCCACATTTTGTTTCTTATTTGTTAACACATTATAATTAAAATATAATTGTCCCTCTCTCCCTCCAATCCATTACACATTTCCCCTTTCAAATGGACTCATTCTCTTTGTCCTTGATTATTATTGTAACATATAGAGAGATGTACTAATATATAGATACAGCCTGCTGAGTGCATTTTCCTGCTTATATGTACATGGTTTCTGGACTGACCACTTCATATTGAATAATTTTGTATTGATTAGGGACTCATTCCTGAAAGAGATTAATTCTCTTTCTTTCAGCATCATTAGATGTTTGTAATTCTTTGATTAGGGGTAGGACCCTGTGACATTTTCCTCCTTCTACCTTAGCATATCTATTGATATTATCATTATTCAGGTCCTTTTTAAGCAGCCATTTCTAGAGAGAGTTTCACACATGACTTCTTGGTCCTCTGAGTCTTGTAATCTTTCCACTCCTCTTAGTTGAATCTACCACTACAAGACCAATATAATCCCTACACACACACACACACACACACACACACACACACACACACACCACATACACACACACACACAAACACACATACACACACACATACACACCACACACACACACCACACACACACACATACACACACACATACACACACACACACACACACACACCACACACATACATACACACATACACACACATACACACACATACACACACACACACACATACACACACACACATACACACACATACATACACACATACACACACATACACACACACATACACACACACACACACACACACATACACACACACACACACACCACACACACACACACATATGATATATTGAATATATATATTCAAGACAGGTTTCTCTGTGTAGCCCTGGTTGTCCTGGAAAAACACTCTGTAGACCAAGTTGGCCTCAAACTGAGAGACTGGCCTGCCTCTGCCCCCACTCCAATGCTGAGATTAAAGGCAGGTACCTCCACAGCCTGGCTTTAAAAAAAAATCTATCAAGAGAAGTAGGTGCTGCCCATATAATCTTGGATGTGTGGGCTTCCACTAGAGCTTGGTCAACCCAGCAGGGGCCACACACCTAAAGAAAACTAAGTCTCCCTCTCTCAGTAGCTATGAATTATCAATAGTTCCTGAGCTAGGAGTGGGGCTTTAAACACCCTCACCCCACAGCTGGATTTCATCTGGCTTGAATTTGCACAGCTCTTCACATGCTGCCACATGTAAAGCCTGAGTTCACATGTACAGCTGTCCCACTGTGTCTAGAAATCACCATTTCCTTGAAGTCATTCATGACCTCTGGCTCTTATAATCTAAAATTCTACCTGTATAACTAGCAGAGACACTGTGAGCATGAATTCCTGGAAAGAAGCTTTGTCTGCAGAGGCTGATTGACTGATTAGAACTATAATACTGTGGAGAGATTGGAATGTTGCAAATCCAGTAGCTAATTACCTTATCTTAGGCTAGTTCTAGCCCTCCAGAACAAATACTCTTTGGTTTCCTGTGTCTTAACTGACATAATTTAACTGTCCTAGCTAGTTTTATGTCAACTTGATACAAGCTAGAGTCATCTGAAAGGAGGGAACCTTAACTGAGAAAATGTCTCCAGAAGATCCACCTTTAGAGAACTTTCTTAGTGATTGATGGGGAGGGCCAAGCCTGTTGTGAGTATTGCTGTACCTGGGCTGGTGGTCCTGGGTTCTATGAGAAATCAATTCAGTAAGCAGCACTCTTCCATGACCTCTGCATCAGCTCACTGCCTTCAGGTTCCTGCCCTGCTTGAGTTCCTGTCCTTACTGCTTTTGATGATGAAATATGATATGGAAGTCTATGCTGAACAAATCTTTTCTGCCTCAACTTGCCTTTTGGTTATAGTGTTTTATCACAGTGGTGATAACCCTAACTAGGACAGTGACTCATAGATTTAAAAAAAAAAAAAAAAAAAGATTGAAAACGATTATCTTAATAGACCACTAGCTTCCACCAATCAAAAAGTTAACAATGTCATCAGATTTTGTGCCTATAGGAAAGCTTCCGACATCTTGCTATAGCCACCTCTCTGATGTACCTATCAATGTATTTTAAACTTGTCTTGATTTATGACTTTGTTAAACTATAAAAATTATGCCAGCACCATTTGTTGAAGATGCTTTCTTTTTTCTATTGTACATTTTTGGCTTCGTTGTCAAAAATTGTATGTTCATAAGTGTGTGGGTTAATGTCAGGGTCTTCAATTCGATTCCATTGGTCCACATGTCGGTTTTTATGCCAGTACCAAGCTGTTTTTATTACAGTAATATAATAGAGCTTGAGGTCGGGGATTGTGATGCCTCCAGAGGTTGTTTTATTGTACAGGATTCTTTTGGCTATCCTAGGTTTTTTTTTGTTTTTTGTTTTTTTTTCCATATGAAGTTGACTATGATTCTTTCCAGATCTGTGAAGAATTGTGTTGATAATTTGGTGGGAATTGTGTTGAATCTATAGATTGCTTTTGGTAAGATCGCCATTTTTACTATGTTAATCCTGCCTATCCATGAGCATGGGAGATCTTTCCATTTTCTGACATTTTCAATTTCTTTTTTCAGGGACTTAAAGTTCTTGTCATATAGGTCCTTCACATGCTTAGTTAACATAACCCCAAGGTATTTTATATCATTTGTGGCTATTGTAAAGGGTGATGTATCTCTTATTTCCTTCTCAGCCTATTTGTCTACTGTATATAGGAGGGCTACTGGAACTCTTGTCCAATAACTGAAGGAAGTGGATGCAGAGATCCTCAGCCAGGCCCCAGGTGGAGCTCCAGGTGTCTAACTGTCGAGAGAGAAAGAGGAGGGTCTGCAAGAGTGTGAATTGTTGAATCCAAGATTGCAAAAAGCACAGGGACAAATAGCCAAACGAATGGAAGCACATGAATTATGAACCAAAGGCTGTGGAGCTCCCAGCTGGATCAGGCCCTCAGGATAAGTGAGACAATTGAATAGCTTGATCTGCTTGGGAGGCACCCAAGCTGTGGGACCAGGACCTGTCCTTAGTGCATGAGCTGGCTGTTTGAAACCTTGGGCTTACACAGGGACACTTTACTCAGTCTGGAAGGAGGTGACAGGACCTGCCTGTACTGAATCCACCAGGTTTAAATGAATCCCCAGGGGTGCCTTGATCCTGGAGGACATGGGAATGGAGGGGAGGGGCTGGGGGAATGTGGGGGTGGGGGCGGGAGTGGGGAGGACAGGGGAACCCATGGTTGATGTATAAAATTTAAAACAAACAAACAAAAAAAACTATAAGAATTTCATGAAATTGTTTCCATGTTGGAAAATGTAATTTAAATCTATGTTCTCGGTCCACGGTCACTCAAAATGGCTCCAGAATAAACTATCTCTTATTCCCTTTAAGATGAGCTCTATGGTTTTTGTATTAACAACACAAATACAATTAATGATAGATGGATATTGGCATGGAGGGAGAATAGGAAGAGGACAATGCATGCTGGCTCACAGAGAATGAATAAATAGCCAAGCCAGTTTCATCCACATTTCTGTTCTCTACATAGCTGCATCCCTGCTTGTGGATGAACAAAGCTTTACTATGTATATAATCTGTATTTTTTTTCTGTCCATTTATATTCTGATGGGCACTGGGTTGATTCCAAGATGTGGGCATTGTGAACAGAGAGAATTGCCTTAAATTAAATAATCCAGATAGACGAAAACAAGAGTCACCTATTTTCTCTGATATGTAGAATCTAGGAAAACATGAAAGACAAAAGGGCTCTACAAGAAATGTGGATGGTGAGGGGGGAAATAGGAGGTAGAGAAGATGAGGGGTGGGAGTAACAGGGGTGCGTATGAGCAAAGCATACTATTTTAACATAGCAGTAGAATGAATGGTACATATATAAAAATACAAGAATCTTCTAAAGGGTGTATGAATGTCCTTTGTACTTTTCTTGTCCTCACATCTATAGAAATTTTAACATCCTTTGTGTAAGGGTAGAGTCTGGAGATGCTATTCGTAGCCAATAGAATAAGAAACAGAAGTAGCTTTAAAATGCATATGTGCTCTGGAAATAAACAAGTACCTAAGTATGCCAGAAGAAGAGGATGCTTGGAAATAGATGGTCATAAACATGACACAGTATATGACAAGTGAATAGATAGCATCTAAATCAATAAATGCAGTTAGTATAAATATGTATAAAACTCACAAAAACTTTAAAACAAAATAGGATAAAAGAAGATAGCTCTAGGGACCAAGACAGAATGGGGACTGGAAAATGAGATGGCTGGATTTTTTGAAAGTCCTTTCTTATAATTTAAATTTGTGTCTGTGCATTTACATGACTTTGATAAAAATGCAATTTTAAAACCCTATTTAAAAAGCATTAAACAAGATAGGAGGCTTAGCAATATATTTTGTAGCTAAAATAATCCTGGTTTAATAAAGACAGAATAATATTTAAATTACAAATCAATAGGTTCATGAATACAAATGAGAAATTTTAAGTAAAATAAAGTTCTGGTAAATTACACTCAAAATAGAATTTTTAAAGTTAATATAGTGTGACTGTGTATTGTTTTTTCTCAATATGAATTACTGACTTACTATATGAGGATATATTAAAACAATTTGTCATATAAAAACTCAAAAGGAAACCCAGCACACTCTATGCACATAGACCAAACCTCATTTAATAATATTGTAATATTATTCTTTTTTCTTGCTGTTGAGCCTGTTGTATAACACAGGCTGGCCTAGAACTCAAGATCCACCCCTCCATTTCTCAAGTGCTGGACATTGAATAAAATTGAGTAGACATCTTTTAGTTGTTGTTTGAGTTGTGAGACATGGATTCATAACTCAGGCAAGCCTGAAATTCTCTGTGCAGAGAAAATAACATTCAGCTTCAACTTCTCTAAACTGGGGTTGCAGGTCTGCACCACCATGCTTGATTGATGTAGTGCTGGAGATTGAAGCCTGGGCTTCATGTTGGGTAGGCATGCACTCCACAAACTGAGCTAATCCTCAGATAGTACATGGGCCTCTTATTAAGCAAATGACCTCCTGGAATTACAGAACAACCTTGCTGTCCCTTTGTGGAAGGTAATTGTCTGCACTCTGTTTGTTGAACAAATACAATTGATTATAACACCATCTTAAACCCTGTGGTGGGGTGGTAGAGATTTTGTAGTGAAGAAATCACACTGACGATGAATTTGTTGAATTTTCACCATAGTGATCAAGGTGGCCAAGGAATAGAGAGGGATATAACTTTTTATTTGTGCAGTTTTAAAAATCAATAAAACAGAGTGAGGGATAGGGAGTCATGGAAGTTCTCTTTCAGATGAATTGGTGAGGGCCTTGTGTACAGAGGTAGCACCATTTAAGAAGAGTGTGTCCTGTGTGACTATGGGGCACACAAGCATGCATCAAAGGACAACCCTGGGTCTTTTAGGGAGCCAGTAAAGGGATAAGGGCCAGTTTTAGTGAGGAGAGTTTGAGAAGCATGTAACCCTCTGTGGTCTTGTAGACCACAGTCAGGACTTGCTAAATTATTGGTTCTAGATGCCAGATGGCAGCTTCTTTGACTTGCTCATACACCTTTGGTTTCTTCAGTCTCTAAAGACAGTTTATTTGTAATGAGAAAATAGAACAGTTTCAACCCTCCTGCATTCTTTCTACTCTAGAAATATGCCTCTCGTGTGAATCTCTTGAACTCTGATTGAGGTCATCTGCTGCTGCTTTCTTCCTTAAAGTCACCAGGCTGTGTCTCTAACCCTACTCCCCTGAGCAGACTCTGCCTTTCCTGAACACTGCTGTCCTGACACTTCTGCATGGGCACTGCATGGCCATTATTGCTGGCTGCAGACCTCCTTTCCAGCACATTGTAAAAGGCGCCTTTACTCACTGATTTCCTTCAGCATGTAATATCTTAAAATATTGCATACTTTCACCACACAGAAAGCCTAAGAAAATATAAAAAAAAAATCTTGTAATTCTTTAGAAAGTTCACCAATAGCTAGTTAATCAAAATTCATTATCTATCATTGAAATACACCAATCATAAGGTTATATATCTATAAACAATGCAAAGGACTTAGGGATAAAACTTTGCTAATGGATATAGCACAAATTCTAAATGGTCTTTTAATAAAAACCCTGGGGCCAAATATTGCTGTGAATGCTGAAAGATCAGAGAGACAAAGGAATAAGCCACCTCTTAACTCTAGGACTCCTCATCCTGAAAAACTTGTAGTTTCTGTATCCTCACACCTTATACACCTTTCTCAGCCTACCCATCACTTCCTGTGGTTAAAGGCATGTGTGCTTTCCAAGCAAAGGCATGAGATCTCAAGGGCTGGGATTAAAGGTGTGTGCCACCACTTCCTGGCTGTTTCTCTCCTAGACTGAGTCAATTTCATGTAGTCCAGGGTGGCCTTGAACATACAGAGATCTAGATGGATCTGCTAAGACTAAAGGGGTGTGCCACCAATGCCTGGCATCTGTATTTAATTTAGTGGCTTGTTCTGCTCTCTGATCTTCAGGCAAATTTTATTAGGGTACCCAATATATCACCACAAATGGTTATTTAGAAAACGAATGTTCAATGAACAATTTCTTTAACAAGAATAAACAGAAAGCTTGCATCAGTCAGTGAAGAAAAACATGGCCTATGTTTTTCCTCAATGGAGAATATAAAAACTCAAAATAATTTTGAAAATGCTTGAATTTAAAATTATTTGAAAGGAAATGGGGAACAAGAGAAAGCATTAAAAGAGAATTTTCCTAAGACCACATTTTTGCTCAATCTCTCTCTAAAATGAATATATAAACATACATTTATATACACATGTACAAGTACATATCTACATAAATGTATGGGTGTGTCTATGTATAAAATTCATAAATATATCTATACAGATAAAATAACTGTATTCCAAAAATTCAAAAACCACATGATTCTAAAATCTAAAACTGTGAGCAACAATGTGGTATCAAAGGGAGAAAATTCATGCCATTAAAATGTTTCTTGCACAAATTTTAATTGTATGAATTACCTATAATCTGTATATTTAACATGCATACAATAATAAATTTCATGTATAGATTAGGTATTTTTCACCTAAATTTCTTGTTATGAATTTCCCAATATTCCAAATTCTGAAAAAAAAAAAAAACATGGAATTTGAAATAGTTCTTGACTTAAACCTTTTTTGATAACATGTGTTCAGTTTGTGTTGTGTTAGCTCACTGGTTAGTTACTGGCACATTAGTATACTTACAGATTGTTGCCATGAAACATAAAACCCAGAAAGAGTACTAATTATATAAACCTTGTAATGAACTGTTGTTATTTAACGTAGTGGAAACAGCTGGCCAATCAGAGTGCCGGTAGTCTCCTCTGAGAAGGAAACATTAAGGACAATACTAGAAAGAAAAGGTGGGCTGCAGGGTTGGACAGAAGAGGTGGCCACAAGGGGGAGCAAATCAGAACAAAGTCTTTGCAAATGTAAAGAGCCATGGGGTAACCTAGATCTCATTGGAGGGGTGTTGTTGGTTATTTTCGTTCTTTTGGGGGACCCACCACCCAGCTCCCAAATAAATCACACATGGAGGCTTATACTTAATGATAAAATGCTCAGCTTTGCCGGGCAGTGGTGGCACATGCCTTTAATCCCAGCACTCGGGAGACAGAGGCACGTGGATCTCTGTGAGTTCGAGGCCAACCTGGGCTACAGAGTGAGTTCCAGGACAGGCCCAAAGGTACACAGAGAAACCCTATCTCGGAAAAAAAAATGCTCAGCTTCAGCTTGGCTTGTTGCTAGTCAGCTTTTCTTAAATTATCCCTTCTACCTTTTGCCTCTGGGCTTTTTCCTTTTCTTATTTCTGTAATCTTACTTTCACTCTTACTCCATGGCTGGCTATGTAGCTGGGTATCTGGCCCCTGGAATCCTCCTTCTCTGGCTACTTCTTTTCTTCCTCCCAGATTTTTCCTTCTATTAATTCTCTCTGCCTGCCTGTCCTGCCTATCCTCTCTTGTGCTTTTCTATTGGTTGTTAAATTCTTTATTAGACCATCAGGTGTTTTAGATAGGCAAAGTAACACAGCTTCACATAGTTAAACAAATACAACATAAACAAAAGTAACACACCTTAAAATTATATTCTATAACATTTCCCCCTTTTTGTCTAAATAAAAAACGAAAGGTTTTAACTTTAACATAATAAGACAGTATACAATAAGAACAATTATCAAGTAAACATTACAGTCACAATGTAGTGAATTCCAGTTCATTTGTATCTGGCAAATTGAAAGAAAATACTCCATTATCTATCCTATCTTAGTGAATCTAAAATTTTATACCTAATTTACTCTCTATCACAACTAAGGAAAACTGTAATTATAATTATCTAGTCTTCAAATCCATCAAAGGTCCCAGAAGGATATAATATTATTTAAGTAAACAAAAAGTGCATTACAAGCAACTTCTAAAAACTCTAGAAATGACAGAGACATCTGACTGCCAGAACAGTCATCCTAAGTTCCTTTGCAACACTGGGGCATTCATCTTCAGCCTACAGGCCTAGAGTATTAGATACACTTCTCAGTGAAGCAGGAAATTTGAAGAACTGTCCTGACTTGTATTATCTAAGTTCAACAGTGTAGCTGGAAGTTTCTCCAGTCCCTCATGGCCCCACAGTCCTGCAGCTGCTTATAAAATAATCACTCCGAGGCTTAATATTAATTGCAAATTCTACAGCTTACTGGCTCAGGCTTCCTACTAGCTAGCTCTTACATTTTAACTCAATCCATAACTATTAATCTATGTATCACCACATGTTCCATGGCTTTAATGGCAACCTATCATATGTTGCTCCTTGAATGGCAGTTTGGCGCCTCCTCCCACTCTCCTTTCTTCTCTCACTATCTCTCTTGGATTTTCCCGCCTGGCTCCATCCTGCCCTGCCATAGGCCAATGCAGCTTTATTTATCAACCAATCAGAGCAACACATATGCACAGCATACAGAAAGAAATCCTACAGCACAACACTTGCTTTTCCCTCTATCCTGCAGAATATCTGACAGACTTTTTTGTGAAGCAGGAATTTTGAAGGACCGTCCTTCCTTGTTTAACAAAGTTCAACAGTCTTTTTCCTGTATGTCCTGCATGTCCAATTTGCACAGCATGTTGTCAGCTGCCAAAGGCAAGAGCAGTTTCTTTGCTCAGTGATTAATCTTGCCACAATGAAAGCAAACTCCATAAGGAGTTTTTTCGGTGCCCATCATCTCTGAAGTAAATTGGTGCTTCCAGGAGCAGATGTGTCTCATTGTCATGAAAAACCTTAAGTTAACAAAACATTTTAAATGCCATATTCTATAGGGTTTTAAGTATTTGAAGACCATCTATCTAAAATACATCTGAAAGCATATATAACATAACTACAAATTTGATTGTTAGAAATGACTAGCTACTAACCTGTGTTTCTTGATTATCCTATATAATTTATAATAACAGCTTTCAAAAACTAGAATTTTACCTTATGTTTCTAAATAAACTTCATAGGTACAATACCTTAATCAAGAACAGAAACATATATACAATATGTTGTAACAAAAATAACCTTAAATTTTTATAAATATATAAAAAACCCTTTAAACAAGAATAGAAACATAAATACAGTGCAACAAAAATAACTTTAAATTTGTATCAATGTACTATATTCCCCTATATGATAACAAATATCTATAACCCACCAAATAACCAAAACTTCTCATTATCCCCCAACTCTTAGGAACATGGGTATAGTTCTTCCTACTCTCTGTGTGTGAGGGCATCTTTTTTAGGGATCCCTGAGAAAATTTGAGACAATACTCAAGTTCTGGGAAGACCAGCTATAATCTTTGCTGATAGATATGACCTGATAAGATCCAGTAAGTCTCATCTGATCAAACCTCATCCATATTAACCCTAAAGGAAATCATAGCCTCTCATCTCTTGTGGGAACAAAACTGCAAAGCATTTTTTATTTCCATTTGAGAAATATATGTTTTGACTTTTTAAAAGTTTAGGTATTCCTAAAGTATATAAGCTAATTTCCTCTTTCAATTCCAGGTCTCTTTGCAGCTGTCCTTTACTTTTCAACAGTCAAAAAATTCAAATCAACACAATAATATACAGGATGCAGACTCCTGGTATATTTCTCATTTTATGTGGCTTTTTTCTTTTATATTACTTTTATACTCTCTTTAAAGACTTTATCATTATTTTTAAACAATTCATTTCTTTTTCTTTTCTTAAGTATACACACATTGTTCAATACACTGTAACCTGTTTAGAGGTTTTCCCATCTGGACTTGTTTTATTGCATATCTTCAACCTTTTTTTTTAACCTTATGAGCAAACCTTTAAACTGCTAGCCTACACTTGGATCCTCTATGTGTGGCTCTCAGTATGCTCTACCCCCTTCTCAGGCCATGAAAACCAAGCTTGAAACTAGCAGCCAGTAGGAGGTTTGTCTGACCAGGAACTGCACTCAACCTTCCTAGAGTTCTAGAATGCTGATGCTTGTAGTGTGGCAGGCATTTTTACATAGCTTATTGTTCCTGTTTAGTGTACTACCTGCTCAAGGGCTCAACAGCAGGCAAAACCTCTTAAAAGAGCTGTATCCTCTTTTAATTTTTATTTTTTATTTTCAAGCTTACTCAGGCCCTAAGAAAATTTGAGCACCGAGTTGGGCACCAAGATATTGTTGGTGTTTTGCCCCCTCTTTTGGGGAGCTCACCACCCAGCTCCCAAATAAATCACCCACAGAGGCTTATTCTTAATTATGAGTGATTGGCTTTAACTTGGCTTGTTTCTAGCCAGATTTCTTTAACTTTAAATTATCCCTTCTACCTTTTGCCTTTGGACTTTTATCTTTCTCTATTTCTATATATATTTCATTATTTCTTACTCTGTGGTTTGCCGGGTGGCTGACCCCTGATGTCCTCCTCCTCTCTGCTACTCCTTTCTTTCCCCCCATATTTCTCCTTCTATTTATCCTCTCTGCCTACCAGCCCCACCTATCCTTTCTTGTGCCTTGCTATTGGCTATTCAGTTCTTTATTAGACCATCAGGTGTTTTAGACAGGCACAGTAACACAACTTCACAGAGTTAAACAAATGCAACATAAACAAAAGTAACACACCTTAAAATAACAATCTACAACAGAGGAGCCTTCTAGTGGGTGAGAAAATGGCCTTGAGCATCTCTAGCCACTCATTCCAAGAGAAGTGTGACCCAGTCTGGAAGCTGAGGTTAATTCTTTGGTGTCAGGTAGAAGTGGTTAGCTAACCTCACTCTTCCCAGAAGAATGGCAAGTTTCTCTTAGGAACATGTCAGATGTTTTAATCTCTTTATAAATGGAAGCTACTGAAAATAAATCACATTTATACTTAACTCTAGAAGCTACAATTAGGTCCTAAGGGATTCATTGTAAAACAATCAGAGAAACAATGAGTTATTTAAAAACAAAACAAAACAATTTTCTTCATTCTTGAGCATTCCATGCATGCAATGAACCACGATTCATATCAACCCACTTGTTTACTCCCTTTCAACTTCATGTGTTTGTTTTATTCTTTCTTTTTCTCTTTTTTTAAAAAAATAATTCACTAAGTCCAATTTGTGCTGTTCATAAGGGTGTGGGCATGGAAACATCCAAAGGAGCATGGGAAATCTACCCAAGGATTTGAATTAAAAACTAAATAAAATTATTCTGCTGCAAGTTATTGGCAGCTACCAACTGGCAATAATTCCTCAGTTATGGAAGAGGCCTAAAAAGCTCCTCCCCTATCTATGGAAGAATTTTCTCTGGATTAATCTTGTGCAGCTAATTGCAGCTGGTGAGTTCATGAGTGAGACAACCAGGTTAAGTCCAGAAGTTTATATTACACAGAATCCTTCTGGATCCCCAGGCTCTTATATTCCACAGGCAAGTGTAGCACTCACTCATCAAAGAAGCTTTCCTTTAGTCCAAACAGACCACAGAATGCCACAACAGGTTATAATGTAGGGATCAATAGGTCATGGGAATCCCACCCCTAATGGATAGATACATTTACAGCACACTACCTGCACCCAAGGCTCAGGAAAGTTTTCAGAGAGGAAGTGGAAAGACTGTAAGTGTCAGAGGACCAGGAAGTCTACTGTGAAATTTTATCTCCTAGAAATGATAGAGAAGATACAAAAATATGGCTGCCTAAGCAAGATCAGAACAAGTACAACACCAATTTGTGGGCTAACATGAAAGGAGGAAATCTCATTGAAATTCTACTCCTAAACATAGAATTATTGGCAACTAATTACTGCTGAGAGAGAGAGATAATTAGCCTCTGCAAGTGATGAAATCCTTAATTGATTATGTAGCACAACATGGTCAACCCTGAAATCACACATGCTCAAGCCATACTAAACAAGCTCAGCTTATATATATATATATATATATATACATAGTGTGTGTGTGTGTGTGTGTGTGTGTGTGTAGTTAGAGTTTTTCTGCCTGGCCCACAGTCAGGACAAATCTCTCTCACCCGCCAGGCCCATAGACGCTCAGACCCAACCAAGTAAACGCACAGAAACTTACATTGTTTACAAACTGTATGGCTGTGGCAGGCTTCTTGTTATCTACTTCTTCTATCTTAAATTAATCCATTTCTATTAATCTATACTTTGCCACGTGGCTTGTGGCTTACCAGTACCTTATTGCTTTTCTGTCATCGCAGTGGCTGACAGCATCTTGTCTCTCCTCCCCCAGCCTTCTACTTCCCAGAATTCTCTTCTCTCTTGTCCCGCCTATACTTCCTGCCTGGCCACTGGCCAAACAGCATTTTCTTTATACGGATATCCACAGCATG
The DNA here is from genome assembly GCF_903995425.1 of Onychomys torridus. Lineage (NCBI taxonomy): Eukaryota > Metazoa > Chordata > Mammalia > Rodentia > Cricetidae > Onychomys > Onychomys torridus. The sequence goes on from NC_050449.1 coordinate 78,185,728, forward strand.
TGTGTGTGTGTGTGTGTGTGTGTGTGTGTGTGTGTGTAAATAATATTACTACTAATAAAGATGCCATGAGTTTGAGACGGAGTGAGAGACACATCTGGGAGTGGTTGAGGTAAGGGAAGGTACAGGGATAAGAGTTGGAATTATATTTTAATAAAACAAAATAACCTTCTGAGGACTTAGATAATTTTTAGTAGGAAAATGAAGAAGAGTTGGCATATCACAACCTCCACCAAATCTATGAACTGTTAGAGCACATGGGATGAATCTACAAATCCTAAACAACAGGATCTCCAACACACAAAGCAACAACAGGATATCCAAGAGGAGCCCCATTGAGAGTCCATTGTGGGCGTAACCAAAACCGAACCAGACCAAAGACTCATAGGGAACACTAACAAGTAAAGATGTGTGGACTAAAGGACAAACAGTGACTCCCTGGGCCACACTACAGCTTTCATGACAGGATTCTTTTTCTTTTTTGTTTTTGTTTTGTTTTTGGTTTCTCCTTTAAATTTGGTTTTGTTTTGGAGGGGGTTGCAAGGGCAGATGCTGGATGTGAGGGGACAGGGAGATAAGTGGGATTGGAATGCGTGATGTGCAATGCACAAAGAATCAATGAAAATAAAAAACAAAGGATAAAATAATAAATAAATCACATAAAATCCCAAAGATTTGTGTATCTTAAAGCAGAATAAAGTGCCGGGCAGTGGTGGCGTGTGTCTTTAATCCCAGCACTTGGGAGACAGAGCCAGGCGGATCTCTGTGAGTTCGAAGCCAGTCTGGTCTACCAAGTGAGTTCCAGGAAAGGCACAAAGCTACACAGAGAAACCCTGTCTCGAAAAAACAAAACAAACAAACAAAGCAGAATAAAGTAAGTATGAAGACAAAGGACATGGTTACCAAAATAATTGAAGTAAATATTGAAGATCATGGGTTTGCTATAAAGCAGTTTTTAGGAACAAAAAACCAAGATAACAGTTCAATAAAGGTGGCTGAGAACAGGGATATGTTGGTGTTAAAATAGAAGACTAAAAGTTACCAATAAATAAATATTATGATAAAATGTTGCAAATTACAATGAGACACATTTTTTACATAAAATTGCCTTAAGAATGCCTCAAGTCAGTGATGTTCAAATGAAGACTTGTAAACTTTGTTCTAAAAATTTGGTGAGAATTTGTCCAAACTAAAATCTGTTGCTTATGACAAAATACGTTTGTGAAGATAAGCATGCAGATACATTTCTGACTGAGACCCAATGATGTATCTAAACATGTGATGTGACTAAAATATATTTAGAAGAAAGAGTTTACTTCAATCCTGCATGTTTCAAAGGGTTGGAGTCCATGACCATCATGTTGAGGACCATGGTAGTAGGTAAGCAGGCATGGCAGTGGGACAATATCTGAGATCTCACATATTGAGACTTGACCACAAGGCAGAGAGTTAACTCAGAATGCTTAAGCTTTTGAAACCACAAATTTGTGCCCCATGACATACCTCCTGTAAGAAGACTACATCTCCAAACCCTTCCCAAACAGTTCCAACAATTAGGGACCAAGTATTCAAATGTATAAGCCTATGGCGGCCATTCTCATTCACATCACTGTAAAATACTACTTTAGATTATTCTTTCATACATCAAGGATTATTATCCAAGGCCCTAAAAGTACTTAATTATAATCCAATAACACATAGATACATAGATTCTCCCTTTAACCTCACAGTGACTGAAGAGGGTTCATAGTAATAAAGGCATAAAATATTATTATTCAGTAGGAAGAGATGGTGTTTATACAAAGGAAGCAATAAAGAAGAAGTTGGTGTGGTCAAGAAATCAGAATGTTAGTGTTGAAATTCAGCTATTACTTTGGGCCTAGAATATTAGGTTCCCTGGGATAGACTTTGGCTGTCTTTCAATTGCTTGTGGTTATTACTGCCTAGGATTCTACTATACTTCTTTTTTTCTCATCTCTCCATAAGTTATGCTTAAAAGAGTAGAGAGATAGTCAATGTTATGAGTGCTTTGGACTGAGCCCACATTGTGAGATAACAGCACTTTCCATCTTCACCTTTCTGTTTAAAATTTTTGTTACTAAGAGAAAAAACTACTTACTAGCCACTAAAGAAACTGGGGCTGGAGAGATGGCTCAGAGATTAAGAGCACTGGCTGCTCTTCCAGAGGTCCTGAGTTCAATTCTCAGCACCCACATGGTGGCTCACAACCATCTGCAATGACATCTGATGCACTCTGGCAAGCAGAACATTACATAATAAATAAATAATTTTTTTTTTAAAAAAGAAACCAAACCAATACATTTTACTATTGCACAGATACATATGTACTTTATGTATATCTCTTCAGTGATATGAATAACTGTACACCTTCTAAACATTGTGATTGTGATATTATTTATTCCAGGAAAGAGTTAATATGTGTGCACTTTGGTTGGAGGGGTGGTCATTATAGTGCAGAGAGAAACAGAAATACCTTCTTATGCTACAGATTTACATGCTAAGCAATCAGTCAATTACTTTCCTTTGTATATTGACCCAGTAAACAAGTTATTAACTAAAGAAAGAAAGTATTCTGTTTTATTACCACAACAGCTGAACTAACTACTATTTACCATAAAAATGTTTTTTAATTCTTCTAAATATAAAATACTATTCACAAATCCTCCCCAAGTCAAGAAGTTCCTTGAGGTGAAGTTCTAGCTTATTTATCTTTTGTACCAGTTGACTCATAGTTCCTCATTATAATCTCAATAAAATTTACAAAGCCACAAAAATTAAAACAAACTATTTAAAGGCAATAGAGTGTACCCTGAGGTAGACAAAGCAGGAAAAAAAATGACTACAATATTATTGCAACAGTCAGTATCTGTGGGGATTTTTGTTTTAGTGATGCTGTCCTTTGAAAATTGCATGCTAGCTTAAAGTGACAGGTGACACAGTTCAAGTAAAGACTTTACAGATAGAAGAAAAAGTCATAATTCTAAAGAAATGTTTAAAAACTAGGGTGTAGGTAGACTTTTCTGTGCCCTCACAGCCACTTCCAAATAGCCAGTCATTATTATTAATTGTAAAAGCTTAGGCTGTCTACAGCCAGCTCTTACAACTTCAAATTAACCCATTTCTATTAATGCATGTGCTGCCCCAAGGCTAGATTCCTTCATCTATGAACTTCCCATGTTGTTTCTTCTGTGCCTGACTTGAGACTTCTCAGACTCCACCCTTCTTCTTTGTAGCATCCTCATTATCCCAAAAATCTTGCCTAGCTGTCAGCCAATCAGCTTTTGATTAACAATGAGAGCAACACATTTTCACAGTGTCTAGAAGGACTATTCCACAGCACTAGAGTTCATCAGTAATGGAAAGCTGTACATGGTCATTCAACAGGGGGTTGCACATTAAAATGCAAGGTGATTAAACAGTACTAGATAATCACTAGATCAGAAAAATAAGAAACATTTGAAGTACTAAATGTTAAGTGTTGTGGTAGTTTGAATGAGAAATGTTCTCCATATGCACATACATTTGAAATCTTGGCCCAGTGGTACTGTTCGGGGAGGTTATGCAACTTTTAGGATGTAGAGTCTTGCTGAAGGAAGTACATCATATTGGGAAGGCTGTAAAAGTTTGTATATACCTCATCCCACTCTCACCTTGATTCATGTGTGTGATGAGGTGTCCCTTTGGTTCCTTTTCATACCACTGTGCCTTCCCTACAATTATGGACATCTAGCTCTGTGAAACATAGGTAAAATAAACTCTTCCTTAATTTGTCGTTGGTAATGGTATCTAATTACTACTACAACAAAAAAGTAAAGGAGACAAATGCTATCATGTATCAATGTATTGGGATTACAAATATGCCATCTTATCTAGCAAATCTAATCCTACAAATTTACCTAAAAGAAGCACATATGTTTTTACAAAATGTATAATAAAATGTTATAGTTTGTTTCTTCATAATATTCTGAAAAAAGGAAAAATGTGCTCATCCATACATTTTTAAAAAGAGCTGCAGGAATATTGAATATGCTTCAGCAATAAACAAAAATATGAAAGTATCAAAAATGGAATTCAAAATTACACTTTACAAAGGAATCAGACACAAAAAACACTTCTGTAATTATATTTGTGTGAAGAACTAGAGAATGGACAATAGCATATAAAGAACAAAGTAAGCAACTGGAAGTTGAAACTCAATGGTCAAGTTGACAAACTGGTAAGGCATAGTGAGCCTGAGGAAAGGAAAGATTGTCCCTTAAGGTTCCCAGGAGAATATCATGATGAAGAAAATCTGTAATTTGATTTTTGTGGTAGTAACATAGTTCCTATCCTCAAAACTCATTGAACCCACTATGTATAATGGAAACAGATTCTGCCTAATATCTAAGTCATGGTTCTGTGAATTTTTGTTTTAGACAGAGAAGAGACAGCATAAAAGAGGAAATGACAGTGACTGTATAGATAGGAATATCTCAAGAATTTTGACATTGTGACCACCTTCAGATCACTAGTGAAATACATTCTGGTTTTTCCAAGGTTTGTTTGTTTGTCCTCTGACATGAAAGATTTAGACTTTGGGCTAAATATAAAAATTCTGATTTTTGTCACTGGCTAGTTTCAACAGCTTGATAGAAAAAAAGGAAAAAAGAAAGAAAGAAGGGAATAAAGGAAGGAAGAAAGAAAAAAAAGAGAAGTATGTAGACAGGTAGGTTGGTGGATATATGTATGTATGGATAGATAGAAGATAGATAGATAGATAGATAGATAGATAGATAGAGACAGAGATAGAGAGATAGAGGTGAGTATGGAATAAAACTTGGGGCTATGTGGACTATTTGTAAGTCCTGAAAATAATGGCATATGGTGATTTCATGTATTAATTTCACTTGACTATAAGTTGTACAAATATTAGATTAAATATTGTTCTGGTGAGTATAAGAGAGTGACACATGATGAAATTTACATTTGACCCTAGATTAAGTATAGCAATTACCTAAGCAGTGTGGGCAGGTCTCATGCTATCCCATCAATTAAAGATCTAGAAAGAATAACAAATTTAAATAAGGCAGAATATACTCTCTGCTTGAATATCCTCGAGCTGGGACACTTGTCTTTCCCTTCCTTGGACTCAAGGATAGGACTATAGCTTATGCTATTAGTTCATCAGCTTGAAGATTTTATCTCTTTGATACTCAGTCTCATTGGGTGATTAAATCATTACTTTTACAAATTTCTACACACAGAGAGTGAGAGTGGGTGTGAGAGAGAGCTTTCATATGCCTATTTTTATACTTTAAATAATATGAACACAAAATAACTTGAATTCCTAAAACTTAATGAAAGGACTACCCTGAGGTCACTGTTTATGAATTGAATTAGTTCTGTTTCTGGAGAGTAAGTTATAGATACTGGTTATCTTTCTCTTGCTGTAACACCCTATTTGAGATATTCAGCTTTTTTAAAACTGCCTTTTTATTTATTCTTTGTGTCTTTCATGTCATGAATCTCCATCCCATTCATTTCCCCTTCCGTTTGTATCTGCCCTCTGTCCTTGCAATACCCCCACAAAAAATAAAATAAAATAATTTTAAGAGAAATATATAATAATATAAAAAATATAAAATATTTTAAGAGAACAAAATCAATGTCATCAGGAAAGCTGTAGTGTGACACAGTGAATCATGAAGTAAACACTTTTATCCATATATCTTTACTTGCAAATGTTCATTGCAAAGAGTCATTGGTCTGGTTTGAGGCCTCTGGTTTCTGTTACACTATCTATGATGGGATCTCACTGGAACTCCTCTTGGAATTCCTGTTGTTGCCCTGTTCTTGGAGATCCCGCAGCATTGGGTCTACAGAACTGGTCCCTTCACATGCTCCAGCAGATCACAGATGGGGTGGATGTTGGGATGGGCCAACTCAGAACCCTGGTTCTGGGCCAGGGTGGTTGCAGAGTTTGTCAGCCCACCAGCTCTCCCTTGTCCTCACCACCAGGATGAGCACTCCTGCATTGCCCTGACTAGTTCAACCCTTGCAATGATGAGCAATGAGTGGGGCCAGTTCTCCTGCTTTCACATTCTCATGATCAGTTCTCCCACACCTACACTTTCAGGTCCACCTCTACTGGCCCTAGTATGATGTTGGGGCCACTCTTCCGGGTGCTGCAGCTAATGAGGAGCAGGGATAGCTCTCCTGCTCTTATGGCTCCAGGGCCAGCTCTCCCACCTGCCTCAAACATTGATGGGCAGGGCTGGAGGTTGAGGAGGGCATCTCTCCCCACCCATGCTGCCACATGACAGATGAGTAATCAGGACAGCTCTTCCATGTTCACAACTTGCCCACATCTCTGTTCTATTGTGCTGTCCAAACAAGGAGGATATTCAGCGCTAAAGGAGTAAAGATTTGTTTAAATGTATGGCTTCAGAAGGTTCCATCCATGATTCCTTGGCCCTACTTTTGGGCCTGTGGCAAGACAGAACATCATGGTAGAGAGTAAATATTAGACCAAAGTAAATACATAAATAAAAAGCCTGGTGGAAAAGTAGAAAGGATGGGGACTAGCCTGGATCTCAACATCCATCCATGATATCCCCACTATCTTAATCACTTTCTACTAGGTCTTGCTTCCTAAAGGTTCCATAATCTCCCAGATTGGTGGCAGCCAACCCTTTATCTAGTTCATGGTGTTTGTGAAACATTTGAGATCCAAGCTCTAGCTATAATATCATAATTTGAAATACATATATTGTTTTCTATACTGGTCATTGAAATTAATATCTGGTTCACACCTACTACTGGCTTTACCTCTTGTGTTTTCTATGACAAAAATACAAGAACTTTGTAGTATTTGTCCTATTATGAGTGTCATAACATCTAGCTCTCCAATACTGTGTGCTCAATTGACTAATGCATTCAGGTTCCTATCCCCTTTCTCTACACAGAATGTGAGGTGAAAGCTTCAGGTTCATATAATTTCATGTTTCCCAACCCTCCTTTATGTGTATTCCAATCTTTTACTAGAACTTCAGAATGGAAGAGACAAAACAAGAAAAAAATAGCACAAACTAGTCTACCTATAATAAACATGAGTGGGAAGGTATGTATACATATATACACATACATATATATATGTATACATACATACATACATACATACATACATACATACATACATACATACATAGTTTTCCACTCATAGTTAAATAGTGCAAATAAATGAGAAGCTGTGTACTGGTTTCGTCTGTTGTAAAGGAACATATTAACCTAACAAATTTTTTAAAAATCAGAATAGTAAATGGGGGCATTGAGAATCAAATAAATGTTCATTAGCAGAAGAATTAAAACATCACATAACTTTAATTTGTATAGACTTAAATGTTACTCAAATCCTGGGTAATACATCCTTTGCAATAGAAATCACATATGGATTTTATAAGAACTTCAAGTAACTTTTCTATTGCATAGTATGCTTTCTCTGCATGCTAACAGGAGCAATAGTCTTTCCAGTGTCTGACAGCTAATTGCAGATGGGCTATTCGTATTATAATATAGAGCCTTAGAAAGACCCACTTAAGTTTTTTAATTCCTCTCAACATTCATAAAACTGGAGAACAGCTTCTCCTAAAGTCTTCTCTTGGTGACAAAGGTGCCTGTTTTTAGGATATATTCAGAAATAGTAATAAAGTAGATGTGAAAAATCCTCAAAGAAAACCAGAGTGAACAGTCTCCCCATTTCAACCAAGATCTGCAAATATTTATTTTTTCCTCTCTAAGCCTCAGAGTTTGTTTGATTTGAAGCACTAAAGCAGCAATTGCCTTGACCCACAGACAGTTTTTATGTGGAATAAACCATCTTGTAAGCTAGAGGCCAAGCATTCAGGGTCTGTGTCTACAGCAGGGTTTTCCTGTGAAGGAACAGCAATTCTCGTTTTCAATCGGATGAATTGTCATGTCACTTCAGAAGATTTCCTAGAACCTTAAGAATTCAGACCTCACATTTTTCATGAAATTCAGTTTCTTCTGAAATGAAGGGAATTACTTGTTTTTCCCTGGAATGAAATATGAGGTGTTTGCTCTTTTCTGAGCTAATTTTAAAAGGAGACATAGAATTCTGGTAACTACTGGTTGGTATGCCATGTCCCTAGACGTACAAGGTGACGTAAAAAGCTGGGCTACTCTACTCCAATGTATTTTCCCCAAAGTATGGTTCTGCTCATTGAGAAAGCCCCTTTTCTTTGGTTACACATTTCTTTGTCCACAACTTAAGAAAAAGGTTTCCTTGCAATCAGTTAACTCTACACATTAATTTTAATTTATAGAAAAAAATATAACATTTATTTTGCCAGTAGTTAGAGCAAGCCACTGCAGGACAACCCCTATGACTCAAGAGCACTTTTATAGGGATATATTTTGTGACTTGACCCTGTGCAACTTCAGCAACATTCTCTAGATATTCCTCTTGGTAGCAACAGAAATATTTCTCATGGGTGAATAGAAACTGATTAGGTGACCCAACACTGTGTTGATATATTGTGTTCCCCAATAAAGTTTGCCTGGGGATCAGAGGATAAAGCTAGCCACTATATTAAATATAGAGGTCAGGTAGTGGTAGCACACACCTTTAATCCTATCATTTGGGAGGCAGAGATCCATCCAAAGCTCAGCGAGTTAAATACCACACTGGGAACAGAGCCAGGCATGGTGGCACAAGCTTTCAAACCCAGCACTAAGGAAGAAGGAATATGGTAGGGCACAGAAAGGTGTATAAGGCATGAGTAAACAAGAAGTCTCTCTCTTGAAGCTGAGGACTTTTCAGAGTTAAGAATGTGACTGGCTTGTTCTGTTTCTCTGATCTTTCAGCTTTCACCCCAATATCTGGCTCTGGGTTTTTTGTTTTTATTAATAAGACCTTTTAAGATTCATGTTATACAACACAATCAACACTACTAGGATCTACCAAGCAGCTGGCAAGATGAAGAGGAACATGTTCAACAGATCAGGGATAGCAAAGAAACAGCTGTTACGGTGCAAAACAGAATCACAGGTGCAGTTCACATTTTCTTATGTAATTAAGTTTCAGGACTTTTGCATTGTGTAGAACATGTTTTCCTGCTACTCTCATGGACATTGCCTTCTCATCCTATAGTCCTCATGTCTTCTCACCTTACCTGTAGCACCTTCCCAAAATACAAAATGTTATGGGTTAAGAAAAGTCTACTTCATAAGCTCATACACTGAGTGTTCTGTTGAGAGCCATAGACTCTTTAGGAAGTACAGCTTGGTTGGTAGAAATAGGTCACTAAAACTGTGCCTTTAAATGCTATGCCCTTCTTGCTTATCACTCTGTTTCCTGACATCTTGATTATTTTTGGAAAAATATCTGTGTTTCCAAATAGTTTTCAAACTCAATTGAAGGATAAACACTTTGGTTCCATATAATAGATGTTAGTATGTGGGTTATAATATGTATATAAAATACATTTGATAAGTAAGTAAAGAATGCATTTTTTTCTAAAAAAATAAATAAAAAACATCAACATACATCACTGTTTTAGAGTTTTCATTAATTTCATTCCTATTTTTTATATTATTTAGATTTTATAAAAATGTGTATTTATTGAAGCAATAAGATTTAAGTTTAGAAATAAATTAGAAAAATAAATAAAACTTTGTATTTGGGGGCTGGAGAAATGGCTCAATAGTTAAGAGCACTGAGTGCTCTTCCAGAGGTCCTGAGTTCAATTCCCAGCAACCACATGGTGGCTCACAACCATCTGTAATGAGATCTGGTGCTCTCTTCTGGCCTGCAGGCATACGTGCAGGCAGACCACTGTATACATAATATATAAATCTATAAAAAAAATAACAACAACAAACTTTGTATTTGTTGGCAGTTTGGATATATACTCTTGAGATATATATATATATATATATATATATATATATATATATATATATATTCACATCATAAAAATATTCAGTATTACTAATCAGAGAAATACAAATCAAAATCTGATCCACCATCTATATTAGTCACATGTTTTGTTGCAATGAGAACATACCTGACAAAGGCCACTTAAGGAAGGAATGGTTTCTTTTGGATCACAGTTGGAGGGTGGAGTCCATCATGATTGGGAGAGCATGGCAGCAAAATTATGAGACAGCTGGCCTCATTTCAGCCACATTCATGAAGCAGAGAGAAGGAAATGGTGCTCAGACCCCTTTCTTTTTATGGTCAATGTCAAACCCCAGCCCACAGAACAGTACCACCCATACTTAGGGTTGTCAGCACACTTCAATTAACCCAGTCAAAAATTTCCTTACAGACATAATCACAGGCTGGTTTTCATGGTGACTTTGAAACTCATCAAGTTGTGATAATCAAGAGTGACCATCAAACCCCTACCCCTTGTCAATCTGATACCCAATCACATAGGTTTCAAGCCATAATTTCAACTTCTTGTCAGCATAGTCTCATGATCATGTCTAGTGGAAAATATATTATTCTACCCAACTCAAAAGTTCCCAACATACTTAATAGTTTCTGGTACTGTTCAAAAGTGTAAGTGCAAAATCTCTTCTGAGACTCAGACAATCTCTCAGCTGTGAGCAATCAAAATTATAAGGTACACATTTAGACACTACAGAATCAACATTCCAATTCCAACAGAGAGAGGTGGAACATATAGCAAGTAAAGACCATGTCAGAGAAAGATAATTAAAAAAAAAACAGCAAGAAAAAACATCAAGTGCTACACTTTCATGCCTGGCCTCTTGAGATCATGATAAAATCATCTGGACTCCCAAAAGCTTGGGAAGTCTTGTGCTCTGCTATCTGAAGCACATATATCCTCTTTCTTGTGCTTGCTTTATTTGGTGCTTGTAGCTTTCCCATGGTTTTAGCAACTCTACCCAATATAGGATACAATATTATAAACACAAATTTATTTCAAAGGAGACAACCTGAACTGAGAATGACACCAAAAGGGTTCCCTGTGCCTCGAAACGTCTTCTAAGGGAACTGTTTCTCCACAGTCAGCATACTGAAGCTGATGCAACTCTGGTTCAAGAGGACAGTTCCATCCACAGCCTAGCAGTGTCCACATGGTACTAGTTCTGCAGGCAAGAAAGATTGATGCAGGATTGAGAGAGTGATAAAGTCATACACCACAGTTATGGGAAACTACTGAGTCCAAGCAATGTGTTTCAAGTCCCTGCAAGAATGCCCTGAGAGTGGCATAGCTGGATCTTGTGGTAGATTGATTCCTAGTTTTCTGAGAAACCACCATATTGATTTCCAAAGTGGCTGTACAAATTTGCACTCCCACCAGCAGTGGAGGAGTGTTCCCTTTGCTCCATATCCTCACCAGCGTGAGCTGTCACTTGTGTTTTTGGTGTTAGCCATTCTGACAGGTGTAAGATGGAATCCCAGAGTCATTTTGATTTTTATTTCCTGATGGCTCAGGGTGTTGAACATTTCTCTAAGTGTTTCTAGGCCATTTGGGATTCTTCTGTTGAGAATTCTCTGTTTAGATCAATACCCCATTTTTAAATTGGATGTTTTTTGATGTCTAGTTTCTTGAGTTCTTTATATATTTTGGAAATCAGCCCTCTGTCAGATATTAGGTTGGTGAAGATCTTTTCCCATTCTGTAGGCTGCAGTTTTGTCCTATTGATGGTATCCTTTATGTTACAGAAGCTTTTCAATTTCAGGGGGTCCCATTTATTAATTGATGATCTTAATGTATGTGCTATTAATGCCCTATTCAGAAAGTTGTCTCCTGTGCCAACATTAAGGCTACTTTTAACTTTCTTTCCTATCATGTTCAGTGTATCTGGATTTATACTGAGGTCTTTGATGCACTTGAACTTGAGTTTTGTGCAGGGTGATAGATATGAAGCTGTTTGCATTCTTCTGCATGTAGACATCCAGTTATGACGGCACTGTTTATTGAAGATGTTTTCCTTTTTTGTATAATTTTGGCTTCTTTGTTGAAAATCAGGTGTCCATAGATGTGTGGATTTAGATCTGGATCTGCATTACTACTCTGTTGGTCCACCTGACTACTTTTAGGGCAATACTATACAGTTTTTATTCCTATATATCTTGAAATCAGAGACAGTGTTACTTCCTGAAGTTCATTTAATATGCAGGATTGTTTTAGCTACCCTGAGTTCTTTGTTTTTCCATTTGAAGTTGAGTATTGTTCTTTCAAGGTTTGTAAAGAATTGTTTTGGGATTTTAATGGGTATTGTATTGAATCTGTAGATTACTTTTGGTAAGATGTACCACTCTTGGGCATAGACCCAAAGGATGCTCAATCATACCACAAGGACACTTGCTCAATTATGTTCATAGTAGCTTTATTTGTAATAGCCAGAACCTGGAAACAACCAAGATATCCCTCAACTGAAGAATGAATAAAGAAAATGTGATACATTTAAACAATGGAATATTACTCAGCTATTAAAAGTAATGATATCATAAAATTTGCAGGCAAATACACAGAACTAGACAAAAATCAGTCTGAATGAGGTAACCTAGTCCCAGATAAACATGGTATGTACTCATTCATAAATGGTTATTATTTGTAAAATGAAGAATAACTGAGCTACAATCTACTGACCCAGAGAGAGTAAGTAACACAGAGGTTCAGGGGGCATGCATCTGGATCTACCTGGGAAGGAGACATAGAAGAGATTTTGTAAGTGGACTTGAGGGCAGGTGGTGATGGGAACATGAACGATCAGGTTGGGGGAGAAGTAGGGAACATTACTAAAAGGAAATATGAAAAGGAGGGTATTTTGTAGTCATGTAGAAATCTGGCACAAGAAATCTACAAACATGATCCCTGCTAAGAATCCTAACAATAGCAAACAGGTAGCCTTAATTGTTTATCTCCTGTGACCAGACAAGACTTCCAGTAGAGGGACTGGGACACCAACCCAGCCACTTAACCTTCAACCTACAGTCTGTCCTGCTTATGGGATATATTGGGGTAAAAGTAAACTAGAGACTGAGTGGCCAACCAATTACTGTTCTAGCCTAAAACCCATAACAGGAGTATGTCCACCACTGACACTGCCTGGAGCATTAAGACTCACAAACCAGATGATTCAAAGACCTAGGATAGAACCAAACATGACTAGAGAAAAAAAAGTTAATGTAATGATGCCTAACAATATTATGCTATACCAATAGATGGGTGCCTAGCCCAACTGTCATTTGAGAGTTTTCATCCTGCAACTTATGGAAACAGATGCAGAGACCCACTGCCTAACATTAGGCAGAGCTCAGGGAATCCTGCAGAATGGAGGAAGAAAGGATTGTAGGAGCAAAATGGGTCAAGGACACCACAAGAAAACACACAGAATCAACTAACCTGGGCTCACAGGGACTCACAGAGACTGAACCTACAACCAGGGAGCCTGTATGGGATTGACTTAGGCACTCTGCATATATGTTACAGTTGTGTAGCTTGGTCCTCTCACAGGACTCCTAACGAGAGCAGAGGCTGTCTGAAACTTTTACTGGCTTTTGAAACCCTACTCCTCATACTGGGTTGCCTTGCTCACCCTTAATACATGGGGAGGTGTTTAGTTTTACTGCAACTTGATATGCCATGTTTTGTTGATATCCATGGGAGCCCTTTCCTTTCCTGAACAGAAATAGAGGAGGAGTGGATTGGGTGGGGGGAGGAACAAAGTGTGGATTTGGGGGAGGGATTAGGAGGAGAAGAAGGGGAAGAAAAATAAGGATGGGATGTAAAATTGATAAAAAAAAATTAAATAAAATAAAAGAATGTTCTGAGAGACTACCACATAAAGCTCTGAGCGTGAAACTGAGCAGAGGCTCCAAGATGTTGGATATACAGGAACTATGGACTGTCCGGTGAAGAAGCCTCCAGGAAGAGTTGAGCCAGACCAAGGGAAAGGCTATGGAATGCTGCAGCTAACAAATCTGAATGTGTGGCATCATCCCTTTGAAACCCAGAAGATTCTATCACAAGTCTCAGATGCCAGATTTAGTATTCTTCAGTGTCTGTCCTGCTGGTCTTTGTTTTCCTTTATCTGCTCTTTCCTGGGAATGCCAAATTCCTCCCTTTATGGAAGTGTTACTTTGTGCCATTGGTTGGAACTATGTAATTTGGGTTTTAATTGTATAAGGTCTCATTGTTAAGAGACTGCATTTTGATCCCTGTGTCTTTCCTAGGGTCCCATTTTCTAGGTAGCCTCCCTGGAGTTGTGTAGCAGTCTAGTCATCTTTGTTTTACATCTAGTATCCTCTTATGAGTGAGTAAATACCGTGTTTGTCCTTCTGAGTCTGGGTCACCTTACTCAGGATGATTTTTTCTAGATCCATCCATTTGCCTGCAAACCTCATGATGTCATTGTTTTTCTCTGCTGAATAGTACTCCATTGTGTATATGTACCATATTTTCTTTACCATTCTTCAGTTGAAGGGCATCTAGGTTGTTTACAGGTTCTGGCTACTACAAACAATGCTGATAGGAACATAGCTGAGCAAATGCCCTTGTGGTATGAATGAGCATTCCTTGGGTATATGCCCAAGAAAAAAAGAAAGAGAGACTGCATTTTGAACAATCTTGTAACTTAAAGATTGTAGTAATTTTTGAAGTTGGACTGAATGCATAAGGGATGAAAGGTTATGACTTAAGAAAAGCAACTCAAATAGGAAAGGGTTCATTTTTATTATGATTTGAGGATATAGTCCACCATGGCAGGAGAGGCATGATGAAAAGTATGTGGCAGCTCATCCCTCGCAGCTGCATTTAGGAAGCAGAGAAAAATAACTCTGGAGCTTACATCACTTTCTCCTTTTTAGTCACTCCAGATTCCCAGGTCAAGGAGCATTGTTTTCTGCATTTAGGCTTGCCCTTCCCACTCTATTAACCTAGTCTAGAAAACTTGCCACAAATATAGCCATAGTTATCTAAAGTTAATATCCATAGTTATCATAGATAATCTAAATATCATCAATTTGATAATCAAGATTAGCCAATATAGTACCCCACTGCACTTTGAATAAACAAAATATAACAAATGCTAGTGAGTTTATGGTAAAAAATTAAATATGTGCCTGTTGTTAAGTCAAGCACAGCCAATATTTATTCAAAGAGGACAGTTTTATTAGAATTTAAAAGGAAAACCCCAGGGCAGGTAAGCTGTAAGTCTTTCCAGAGAAGAAAATATCTTTTTCATTATTGCTTGGAATGAAAATTAGCACTGCTATTAAAAAAAAAAACTATGAAATTACCTCAAATCCTGGAAGTAGAATTATCTTATGTTCAAGGAATCCCACCCTTTGGTGTATTTCCAAAGAAAACATTTTTGGTTGTGAGCCTAGCCTTTAACGGCTGAGCCATCTCTCCAGCCTGGGTTGTGGATTTAGCTAAGTGGTAGAGTGCTTGTCTAACAAGCTCAAGTCCCTGGGTTCGATCCTCAGCTTAAAAAAAAAAAAAAGGAAAAAAAGAAAAGAAAAGAAACATATGGAAAAAATTAGTATTCTCATCTCTTGCAGTACACATGAAATGGAATCAAAGTAAATATTCAACAACAGACAAATGACTATACAACATGTGGTTTGTTTAGACAATCTAATGTTATTCAAATATAAAGGAATATAATGTCATCATTTGTGACCACAGGTGTAAATCACATATGTATAAAGATTCAGGCATAGAAAGACAATATCACATGGACTCAGTCATATGTGAAATCTAAAACTATTGATGCCAATTAAGTTGAGATTAGAGTAATAGTTACCAGAGACTGTGGACAGGAGTCAGGAGATGATAAGATGAGGGATGGGCAATAGCTGCTAATGAATGTAGGTAACGGTAATCTCAAAATAGTCAGAAGAGAGGTTTTTGAATGTACTTACTAAAAAGAAATTAAACGAATTCAAGTTGAGAGATAAGATGCATATTTCTGAGTTGATCATAACTCTATATGTACAAGGGGAAAATTCCCATTTTACCTCAAAATTACTACAAACAGTATATCTATCAAAAAAAAAATTACTGAAGTTGAATTCTTCTCCCCAAAGGGAAGCTGAACTTAAATAAATCATAGTGTTTTGACAATAATTCTTTTTATTTTAATTGATACATAATTATGCACAGGTTTAGGGTACAGGGTACAGTGTGGTAAGTCCATACATACAATGTATGGTGACTAAAACAGGCAATCACTATATATAGATCTCCTTCAGTGTTCTCTTTTGACTAGGGATATTTCTATTTCTTTATAAAATATGTAGCAGAATGTCATGTACTATAATGACTCTCCTGTGTTGTTGAACATGGGAATTTATTTTTAGTATGTGATTGTGAACACCCCTTCATCTCCTTTCTTCTGCCCTTATTGACCTCTAGAGACTGGTATTCTAGGTTTATAGCCTCTAGATATATACATTTAACTTTTTCAGCTTCCATTGGAGTAAGAACCTGCTGTTTGTCATTCTATGCCTTGCTTATTTCATCTAACATAAGATTTCTGGTTCCACTCATGTTGTCATAAATGACAGAATTGCATCCTTTTGGGGGCCTGAATACTATTACTTGTTTTAATGTCCTATATATTCTTCATGCATCTTCTGTTGACACCTTGATAGATGTTGTATCTCTGCTACTGTAAAGAGTGCTGCAGGAGCAACATGGAAATACAGGTGGTTTTTTTTTTGGGGGGGGGGGGTTGGATATGTGAATTATACTTCTCTTGTATGTATACCTAATGGAAAAGGTAGTAATGGTAATTTAATTTTTATAATTACCAATATAGTGCTCTGGAAGCAATGTCTATCTAGTAGTGAACATGAATTGTGTATTTGCTGACTAAATAATTATATCCATTTACAGTACCAACCCATTATTACATTGAATTGATCTTTGGCTTTACATTTCTATATTTGTATGTTTGGTTCCAAGAAACACGAGATTTTTCTTCAAAGTTTACTTTTGTAGACAAAGAAATTGTCTCAAGACAAAATAATTAATAAATTTAAATGAGACAAAAGATAAATAATTTCAACTTCCTATCATTGGTGGGAAGAACAAGTTACCAAAGTTTAAAAACAAAATGATTAAAAGTAATTTTATTCTTACATGAATATTTTAGGTTTAAGAAAATTGTAGTTCATTCATTAATTAGCAATAGAAGCTAATTAAACTTGACTATATGTATAATTAATTTTGTTGTCAACATTTAACAATTTAGACAGTGATTAAAACTGTGTGAAAATAATATAATAAATGTATTAAAGGAATATGTATAGATTGACTATCTCATCCAAAATAATTGGAATTTGAAGTATATTCACATTTCACCTTCATTTATGATTTTGAACTGTTGAATATACATAATGTGATAGCTTGGGAATGGGATCTAATCTAAACACAAACCTTAGGTGTGCTGGAGTAATTTTATATAGTATTTTTAGTGTGTTTGGATTTTGAGTCTGCATATTTCACTTAGAATGTTTCAGATTTTTAGATCATTTGGATTTGGGGATTTTATATTATGGATGCTCAACCTGTACATAAATAACATTTTTTTTTTTTGAGCTGAGGACCGAACCCAGCGCCCTGTGCTTGCTAGGCAAGCGCTCTACCACTGAGCTAAATACCCAACCACCCTAGATGACATTTTTAAAATGTATAATTCTCTGAAGAAAAGAAATCCAGTGAATCTCTTGATAACCATTGTTTGGCATAGGAAGAGATATTTTGCAGAAACTATTAATGGATGAATCTTTCATTTTATCAAGACCCATGTAAGAAGTGAGTGTGTAAATTGTAGGGGATTTGGCCAGACATAAGAAAAACACCTCTTTCCTTTTGTTTGTCAATATTGAGATATACTTTTCAAGTTAGTTGAATTAGGAAGCCTTCCTATCAGTAGGATGAGCCAATACTGAAAGGAGATCGTAGCAAAGCCATCTGCTACAATCCATTGGAATTTCTGAAAATTTTAGAATATTTGAGTGTCAGCACAAAAGCTAATACTATGTTGACTTTATTTCAAGATAATGCAGTAGACACATAACACACACAGCTCTAATAGTCTATCACAGTAAGAGATAAAGTTGAAGACTGAGATCTAAATTGCTACCAAATCCCCACCTAGCTACCTCTCCCCACCTAGAGCCTGTACATCCTGCCCAACACCACTTATTCATTTTTGTCAAGTAATCTGCCTAATTCCCCTGGTAAACTTTTGAGTACTGGAATAGCAGAGCATGTGAAGTAGTAGGCAAATGTGGTTTTAATATCGATCTGGCAAGCCACATACCAAGAAAAGTAGAGAGGGTCTTTACAAAATCAATCACAGATTGCTGGGCAAAAAGCAGCACAGGGCCACCCTTGCCATAATTGAACAAGATAGAGCAAAAATTTAGATTTTAAAATCTGTGGTGACACAAAACCCAGAAATTCATGTTAAAAAACAATGCCCAGATTATGGTACTTTCTTATTTATTGTTGCTGTCAGGACAGAGACAACACTGCTGATTTATTTTGGGCTAAATTACACTCTCTTAGCAGAAGTCATAAATTTATTATGAGGATAATGCATGCTGCACTGAGCAAATACTTTTCAAATGAGTCAAATGAGTGAGATCAATGAGTATGTTGTAATTCTGACATATCTGAATCAATATTCCTGATCAGATGTCTTCCAATTATCAATTCTATGCTCTATTTCACTTTAAAGTGAAATACATTGTAGGTCAAGCTAGAAATATTTAGATGTTTTAGGACAGGTATTTATGTACCAAAGTCTCACCAAGAAATTACAAGCCCTGAAAACAAAACAAAAAAAACCCCAAAAAACAAAAACAAAACAAACAAACAAAAAAAACACCCAACCCATCTGTACTGTGGCTAGTGATTTATTATATTTCATCACAGACTAGGCTTGCTCTCATTAGGTTATTTTGGTTTTGACTTTCAAATTTCTTTACACTGGAAACCAGATGTTCCAGGATGTTGACAGTCTCTATGATAACTGTAAAATGCTCTTGTGTGGAGGATTTTCATATGGCACAATGAGCTAGTTTTTCAGGATAAAAGCTGTACTGAAAAATCTTATTTACAACTGGTCTCCAACAAGAAAAAGGAAAGATTTGATATAGGAAGCCAGTGTAGTTCTCTAAACCACGTGTTCCTTGAAGGCTTTCTGTTGGTCCCAAGTGAGGGAGACATTCACTAACAACTAGAAGGGGGAAAATCCTCTATACCTAGAAACGGAGCTTCCTTCATACAAGATATATGAGGCATTTGCTTGCTGACAACAGAGAAGCAGACCTAGAATTCCTCTAGGCATTGTGATAAGTAAGCAACACTGACTTTTACTTCCTCCCAAGGGAGGTGTTTCCTTGGTTCCTTCACACACTGATCACATCTGTTCCAACTGAACCTTCAGTAGCCAAATCTTTTCTTTAAATGTCACAACTCAGATCTTGTTTTTGTTTTATTTATTGGTATGTATACACGTACCTTTAGAGACCAGAGAGAGTGTTGGATCCACTGGTGCTTGATTTACAAGTGGTTGTAAGTTACCTCATAGGTGTACTGGGTACCAAACTTGGATCCTCTGGCTGAGCAGCAAGTATCCTTAAGGGCCTTGGAAGTATTTTTCTTTAATTACTTTAATTGCTGCATTTCATGTTTATTTCAAATTTTATTTTTATACAGATATTTGTTTTTTAAGATTTATTTATTTATTATGTATACAGAAGAGGGCACCAGATCTCATTACAGATGGTTGTGAGCCACCATGTGGTTGCTGGGCATTTCATGTTTAATGCTGAAATATTTCTAACTTGAGAATGCTTGTGAGTCCCTTGTTTCTAAGAATAGCTCAAACTCAGAATTTACTAAAGACAAAATTTCTGCGTATAAGAACAAAACTATTAAAAAGTAAATATTTGGTTAAGGGCATGGTGGCTTACATCTTTAGGTCTAACACATAGGGAGCTGAAGCAGAAGAATTACCAAGAGCTCAAGGCCAGCCTAGATTAGTATTCTAGACTAGTTTGTAGTACAAAGAACTTCTCAGAGAAAATAAAAACAAAAACAGAGTGTATACATATATATTTGACATCACCAAACCATCAAAACCAATCCTTGTAGCTTATATAACTGCATTTATATTTTGTGGATATACTACTGCAAGCAGATATATCAACACATGGTTTATTAGAATAGTGATAGATATTTACTTTACTGGAATAAACCATAATAAATATACTGAGTAAAATATTGGCTCCAAACATGGGTCATGAAATAGCTCCATGTTTGGGAGAAATAAATGTATCTAAGAGTATCTGTTCTTACTTAGGTACAGATTTTCACAAGGGAGAAATTTGAGAGACTTTAGAAGCTTTTGTGCCCTATCAAGACTTACATATTTTAACATCAGTTCCCATGGCTTCTCTTCTCGTCAATACACAAAAAAGGCACACAGTTCCGGGACCCATGTATCATTTCTACTTTCCCAGTGATTCAGATCCTATTGTTCTCCTTTCAAAAAAACCCATGAAAACCAAACAGGAGATTAACCTCCTTCTAGATAACAAAAAGGAATGACAGAAAATCTGTGCATGACCAATGTTACAATTTTAGAGTCTTTATAGTAGTAAAGCTTTAGTGACTGTTGCCCACCCCCCATGAAAAAGTGTTAGATTTCTAACCTGCCCAGTTCATTTTGTTCCATGCTAAATTCCCACCATTCAATACGAACTGATGTGGATATGGTTCTTTGTCTCTAGTTCAAAACTTTGCTTAGTTCTCATTGTGAATTTATATTTAAACTTGTGCTGTGACCATTCTTCTGCAGACTAATTCTCTCTCATGTCCTAATTCCCTCCTCTTCATTTTTGCATAAGTGCAAAGACTCTGGCAGCAAAGTCTTAATCCTAGTTCTGTGTTTCTGAATGGACTCTGAAATCCTGAGAAGTATGAGGTAGGAGAGATGGTACCAAAATTCCAAAATGGCACCAAATATCCTTTTTAGAGTTGTTAAACCACTGCAATTTGGACACGCCATAAGAAGTGATTATAGACTCATGTACTCCTTCAATGAATTGCCACAGAAGCAATATAACAAAAAAATACTAGAAGTTTGAATTTAGGCACTTGTTTCCCACTTGTTATTTCATATGTATGGGTAAGTGGTGTTCTTTTTCAGTTTTCTTTAGTTTCCAATTTCAAAGACATGTGTTTTCTCCAAGGCTTCATGCACATCCAGCATGCCTAGGTCCATGTCTAGACCTCTGTACTATTTCTAACTTATGAGAAATCATGCTCCTAAAAGTAAATTTGCAAAATCACAGTGGTCACTTCCCACAGGTAAACATGCTAAGTATTAATCTAAAACCTGGTAAAGTAGATAATGCATGTATTCAAGAATGACACAAAGCAGATGTATCCATCATCTCTTCAATGTGCTCTGCCTGCAGTCCTAGAATTCAGACTTTCAGACCAAGAAGCAATATTTCCAGTGACCACACAACAAATGCTAGAGTCCATCACTCACAGTCGCATCTTTTATTAGTAGTGATGTTTATTTGTTCAGTTTTCATTTAACTGCACTTAGACTTATTTCATTGTAATTGACAAGAAAAATAGAAACCAAATTTCAAATAATTGGTCTCACCTAATGAAATCAGAAAAAAAAATGCTAACAGCATAGCACAATGAAAGCAATTGTCTTACAAAATGAAGACAATAGCTCATACATACACTTGGATGTTGAAAAGAAGACAGTCATGTCTGGAGGGTGTTAGATCAACTCAGATAAATGGCCATGTTATCTAGATTTTTACCATATATAACATATCTGACTCACTGACTTAGACACATGAGCCTGTTATTTCCTGACATGTTTTCAAGAATGCTTTGTGTATGGATGGAGAAACAAAGAAAAGGAAAGAGACTACAGGAATTGACAGGAAAAGGTGTGTTTTTTTGTTTGTTTGGTTGGTTGGTTGGTTTGTTTTTATGGTGTTGTTGTTGTTTTAAGATGGGATGAGAACATCTGAGTCTCTAAGAGATAAGATTAGGATTTATGAATCTATAGAACTTTCCATATAGAAAAGCACTTGATCAAAATCTTTAATGGGGGTGACGCTAGTTCAGGGTATTGATAAATAGTAGACCACCACCGTGCTCCAGGGTACAGTGGATGCCTCTGCAGGGCATTAGCACAGTGTAGCTAGGAAGAAATGGCAAACCAAATTTCAGAGGTTCAGCCTATCCCTCTGTAATTGTTTCTTCTAAACTCTGTCTGTATGTGTTTTCTTCTTCCACAGCAAAAGACACTAAACAATCAAACACATGCTCTGATCTCAGTTTTTAATATGAGGAACAGAGAGTTAGGCAAATTCAAAACACTAGGACTAGTATCAAGTTACATTTCCTGTTAATGAATAAACACTGGCCATCTTTAAAATAAGCAAAATGTGAATGTTAATGTGGAGTTTACAACTTGACCCCCAAGTATTAGGTCTCAATTATGGAAACATGGACCTGCCTTGTTCCAAGACTACAGTCAGTTTTCAGATTGCCATCCTACGATAATCTAACTTGTGTTCCAAACCACCGGAATGGAGTTGGCACAAACTTGGACTTTCCTCTATGTGCAGCCCAGTTGTTAAGATCATTCTGTGTGATTCAAGATTTTCCCGGTACTGACCACCATTCTGTACCTGAGGAGCCCTGAATGCCCCAGCCCCTTCACCTCTCATAGCTTTTCTTTGCTCGCTTGTTGAACCTCAATTATCCTAACTTACTGGTCACCATGATCATAGCTTGGCCCTGAGGTACATACTCTTCCTATTGATCTGGCCTTTTCCCTGGGATATTCATAGTTAACATTGAGTCTAGTATGAGGTCTTATTGCCCTTAGCCTACTACAATTAAAAGGCTCTTTCTTAGACAAGGATGGACAGATGACACAACTCTCCACCTACATTTTATATATATATAATATTATATTATATTTTTATTTAAATTTGGCCAATGTGGTATGATCTTTATTTCAAAGCTGGTTTTATTCTTTATTGTATGTACTGACCTTAAAACAAAATCATTGAGACATGGAAGGAGATGTACTTGATTCTCCAGTCAATTTATCAGAAGTTTGTAGGGGTTGTAGGTGTGTTGCTTCTGTTAGTCACCTCAGTCTCTGAATTTGTGGTTTGGAGGACTATCCTTATTTACAAAAGGAGATGATAATTGATGACATGTATTGTGTAAGTATGTAATCATACAGCAGGGAATAAGAATGGGACAGTGGTTCAACAGAATTACTCAGGCTACACTTATCTGAAGGACTGATGTCAAGTACTACAGACACCATTAAGAAAAGAAAACACACAGCACAGCCTGCATCTACCCATACCCAGGAGCAGCTGCTGACAGTACTGGCTGAGGACCAAGATCTGCTAAGGAACTTTAACCAAACAGACCCAGACTATATCGCTACAGTACTAAGTTTCAGGGGGATTCTAATACAATTCACTGCTTTATGGTCCAGCAACAATTTAGGAAATCATCATCCAAAAACAGGTTGATGTGCACCCCGAAAGGTTTATTTTTAACTAAGATAAAATGGCCTCTTAGGAAATTCTATTTTGTTATAAATCGTCAATTTCATTTCCTGTTCTTTATAGTGGATCAGAAATATTCAACAATTGAATGAATCAATGAATCTCAAACAGCTCTGTGTTTACACACATACACATGTGTGTGTGCACACCACCTCCATGCACATGGAGTTGAGAGGGAGAGAGAGAGAGAAAGGGAGGGAGAGAGAGAGAGAGCATTGTGGTTCTCTCTAACCTACATACATACCAGGACAACGATGGTCCCAGTTTCCAAGGAGAAATACTAAGGCTAGGGTGGCAGTAAGTGCCCATACACAACTCTTATTTTTGGACAAGACTGAAAACCTTGCCCTGGATTCTGAAGAAGCAGGTGGCTTTTGACATTGTCAGGTTCAGATGGGGTCCAAACGCCTCTGAGAAGCTCAGAAAGACTTTTCCAATAATAGAGATCCACATGAATGTGAAGTTCTTCCACACCTACAGAGTTTCCTAGGCTCTTCATTGTTGTCTGACTATTCCAACTCTGTTTCCACAAGAGAGACTCTGCACCTGGTCTTTGTCACTCTGGTAGTCATTCTCTAGTTCCTCCAATACTGAAATTATTGAGATCCTTTGCCACTTTCTCAAGAAAGCTTTCCTAGTTCAGTAAAACTAATGCAAGTACCCTGTTACAGTCTCTTTTCACTGTCTACTATACTTGGTAATAATATCACTGTGATTGTTTCTTCTGATTCTCTTTTAGCATCATCTCCTATACTATAGGGTAAGCTGCTTTGAGCCAGGGCATAGCTTGCATTAATAACTGTATCTCCAGTTTCTTGCTAGGCTATCAGAGACCTGAAAGAATTTGTTTACTAAATAAACAAATGTATGCATCAACACATGAATACATGGAGTAACAAATATATTCAATGGTAGCAATGTAAAAATGAAGGAACACAGCAGGGAGAGATTTTTCTGAGGGATGATGATTGCCATGGTCAAAGCTGGAGAGCTCTTGAGGGAGAGATTAGGATAGTGCTGGGCCCTACAGCACACAACCAGTGGACCAGCAGAACCCAGAGGAGCGGAAACATGCCATGTGGGCAGAAGGCTCTGCTGATGGCCAGAAGTGAGACAAAATGTGTGTGCCTGAGTAAGCGAAGCCAGCTTGAATTAAGCAGAACAATCAGCCTATGATGAAAGTGGAGGACAGTTAGATAAAGAGTGACTCATGATCCCTTTGATTTGACGTAAGCAGAAACTCAGACATCCTGCAGGGTTCAGAGAAGGAGATGATCAAAACAGCCCTGGCAGGGAATGACTCATCCTCATTGTGTAGGACTGAATGAATAGACAGGACCAAGGATATATGAAACTAGTTAAGTGGCTGTAGCCATCTAGTTTCAGCGCAATTAGGAATAAAATCCACGCTCAGTTTCATCTGGGTTTATCTGACCTACTGCAACTATGTTTGATGCACCTAGGGAGAAATAGGATAACTGTAAGACAGAGGGAGGAAAGAGTCTTTAATCAATAAAATTTAGACTGATTTTCAAAGAAGAAGGGAGAAAATCGATGCAGCAGTAATTTGCGGAAGAATCCTTCGTGCTTCAGAATACAGTGGAGAATTGCAAAGGGAGCCAAATCTGAGAGCCAGAACAGAGTAAACACCCTTCAGATGGAGCTGCAGTGTAACAGGGAGGGAACACAGGCTGTATTCTATGAGGATGACAGGACATAAGATGTGAGCTAAGAATAAGGGAACCTCAGCTATCTAATGGCTATGATCTTTGAGACTTCGATTTTCATTTTCAATCAATTAATTTGTTCTTTGACAATTTTATAGATGTATAAAATGCATTCTGATTACTCTCACCCTGGCCTTATAATATCTCATTCCAACCACAACATCTTAGATAGGTTTGTATTGCTGTGATAAATATGAAAAAAAGTAGCTTGGGGAGGAAAAGGTTTGTTTCATCTTACAGCTTACAGTTCATCATGAAGGAAAGTGAGGCAGGAAATAAGAGGCAGGAACTGAAGCAGAGGACATGAAGGAGCATTGCTTTCTAGCTTAACCACCATCACTCTGTCTTGCTCAGTTTCTTATACACCCCAGAACCACTTGCCCAAAAGTAGCATCACTTATAATGGTCTGGGCTCTTACTCATCAATTATCAATCAATAAAATTCCCTACAAGTTTGCCTACAGGCTAATCTGATGAAGGCATTTTCTCAGTTGAGATTCTTTCTTCTCAGAAGACTCTATCATGTATCAAGTTAACAAAATACGTGCAACATACCTTGGCAGCCTCCTATTCTCCTTACAAGTCCCTTTCCCATGTCGACATATTATTGTTATGTTTAATGGCTCAAACCAAAGCTATCTTGATTGTGTCTCTATGAGTTTGGAGCTATCCAATGGAATGTGGTAAATTCACCAATGGATACATAACTGAAGATCATGACTCTCATTTATCTGGGCTCTATCAATAGCTAGTATTTCAGCAAGCAATGGTAGGGGCCCATGATCCCCTCCTCCCTCCATGTATTACTATTCATAGGCTAACATTGAGATGAGCCAGTGCAGACAGATGCAGCTGCTATGAGTTCATGATTACAGTGGTTGTATACATCCCAGAAGATATTTGCAGCCGTTCTCTGTATCTTCATACTCTTACACTCTTCCTGTTACTTCTTCCATAATCGCATAATCTTCCCCAAACTTCAGAAAGGGTGATCTAAATGTTGTCTTTAGGGCTGAATACTCAGTCATTCCTTATTCTTAACACTTTGTTGGCTATGAGTCTCTGTGTTCAGTGCTATTCACTGCAAAGAGAAGCTTCTCTGAGTTAAACTCAGAACAGCATTTGTCTATGGGTATGTGAATAAATATTTAGAAATTAGTTGGATGCATGCCAATTTAGTAAGACCCCCATGTAGACATGCATTTTTTTATGTAAACATGCATTTTTTATCATTTTTATCAACTTTACAATACCAGTCATAAATATCCTCCTTTGAATCAGTCCTCAGACCCCCCCCCAAAAAAAAGAACCCTAGTAACAGTTGTACCACTATTACATAAATGGGCACTTCTTGTCTGTAAAAATTTTATTGTGGCTTATAGTGATCACAGCTGGGTAAGACTCCAAATGCTTCCCCCACTGCAACAGCATGAATAAATCATTCCAATATATGAAACTCGAGGAATCACGTGATTATCATCAGGTGTTAGAAGAAATGAAAATGATCTTAAAGGATATTTTATAACTCCAGTCCTATATTTTTGGTTGTGAGCCTAGCCTTTAATGGCTGAGCCATCTCTCTAGCCCATAACTTCAGTCTTAACAAGATACTTTTAATACTTTTTGGAATGTTTCCCTTTCCATTTTTCCATTTCCCTAGTAGAACACCCTTATCTTTTCCAGAGTTAATGACTTAAAAAATTCTCCATTGGCTGTCTCTCACTGGTTGAAGATACATTTGAATAACCCCAATTACCAGTCCCTTTTTATTCAAGCTCTTGCTGTTTCAGACCATCCTAATTTTCTCAGCTGGGCCATTGAAGAGTATCCAAACTAGTCCTCTTGCCCCTGCTATCTTTCTATTTGATATGTACCCAAAAGCCAACACGATACTTAAGATAGTGATTATTCCCACAAAATGTTTACAATGAATGATAGGAAGACTTATCAGCACAAAATACCTTTTAGTATATGTTCCTGACATTCTCCTTTAGTCCTCTCCATGGGAAACTGTTCATTCCAGGCACATCTGGAAGCCTTTCACTTCTTGAAATGAGACATACTTGAACTACTGTCTCCATTTTTGAGAGCTATACAGTTATGTTATCATTATTATCCTTTTTTTCTATAGTGTTGTT
Source organism: Onychomys torridus (assembly GCF_903995425.1). NCBI lineage: Eukaryota > Metazoa > Chordata > Mammalia > Rodentia > Cricetidae > Onychomys > Onychomys torridus. The sequence goes on from NC_050449.1 coordinate 78,213,246, forward strand.
TTTATTTGTCAGCAGCTTCAATCATTTTTCCCTCTGTGAATTCATTCTTGGACTCCACTGCATCTATTCTAATTCTGTAGAATGCCTGATTTGTCTCCAAGTTCAACCTAGTTTTATGCTTTCTTTCTCATTCTAAGCAAAATATTATCTTCTTGAATATGAAAACTGTATCTTGTATCAGTCTTATATCTGTTTTCTAGATCTAGGATATATCTAGCAGGTCAAAATTGTTTTTCTGTTGGAAGAAAAGAAGAGAGAAAGAAAGGGAGGGAGGAAGGGAGGGAGGGAGGGAGGGAAGAGGGAAGGAGGGGAAGGGAGTGGGAGATAGAAAGATGGAATATGACTGTTAAAGGGAAAGAAATAGCTTCAACTCCAGCCAGAAAAGTGCCTCCTACATACCAAGAAGGAAGGAGAGGATGCAAAAGCCAGCTAGTTCAACACAAACTAAAGAAGACTAAGTATGTGAATTAAAGGAATTTGGCAGCATTCAGTCAGCATGAACTATTGTTTATAATTCCTCATGAGTTCAACAATTACATGAGGAGTACTGCATAAAGCATGGGTGCCAGGGGGCTGGGTTGGTGAAGGGAGATAGAACAAACATGAACATAGTTCAGCCAGCCCCAAGGCCCTCTCAGTTCATGTGAGGATACACACAGACAAAAATTGCTTGGATGCTCAAAAAAGACTCATGCAATGCAGAGGAGGAACATCCCTTCAGAAAGAGCAGTGAGGCTCATTCAAGTTTCATCTTCAGAGAAGATGAGTAGAAATGTACTAGAGATGGCAAGGAAGAAGCTTTCCTGAATGAGGGGACCAAGGGACATCTTTGAGGAAGAGGAGAAAATTTAAAATGACTGAACATGGAGAAGTACTCTTTATCTTTTTGAGCAGTTTAGGAGTCAAGAGATCCTAAAAAGTAATTGCAGCTAAGTTAGTTCTGGTACATTCTTTGTCTTTACAATGATACCTGATACCCTTCTGTTCCTTCTCTTTACATTATTTTTGTCTGCTCTACTCAGAAATTCTATGCTCTCATTATTTGTCATACCCTTTACAACAGTGCCCAGCCAATATAATCCTGCACCCAAACACTCCTTTGACCAGAAGACATCTCTTAATTGGTCATCTTTGCCTCTTGGACCAGGTACAGGGAAATTATAGACATAGAATCACTATCTTTGAAATAAAACTAATACACTTACTCTCAGAGATATTCAGGCAAATTATTTATCAAGTTACAAGATTCACCATAACACATCTTTCATGCTAAAAGATGTTCTTGGCCATTCTGTAAAAGAAAATGTTAACCAATTTAACTAGCAGAATACCCTGGATATATGCTTTTAATAGATCGTTACCTTGTACAACCTGTGCAGAGTGTTTAGAATGTGAGAGGATGTCCATTGCCAGAGGACAGCCATTGAAGTGAGGCCACATGAATCTTTGCCTCTCTCAAGGAAAAACTGAGTCTATTGTAGACCTCTGGCTAGCAATAGCAGGTAACTATTTATGTCTAAAGATTCTCAGACACAAGAAGCTTCTCTGGGAAATATGCATAGACTAGTAGAGGCTGGGTAGGTAGTGGTTCCTGAATTCTGTGTTTGGTGTTCTTGTTCCATTTATTCCCATAATCAAAGAAGATATACCTGATAATTGTTCTAGTGTTCTAGATAGATTATTATAAGGACAGAGATCCTAAATCAAACATTAAAAATGTGCATAGCATAAACAAGTGCAGAATTTATCATTTTTAAAATAGAACTAAACAGAGAATTCTCAACAGAGGAAGTTCAAATGGCTGAAAGACATTTAAGGAATTGCTCAACATCCCTAATTATCTAGGAAATGCAAATCAAAACGACTCTGAGATACCACCTTACGCCTGTCAGAATGGCTAAGATCAAAAACACAGAAGACAGCTTATGCTGGAGAGGATGTGCAGCAAGGGGAACTCTCCTCCACTGCTGGTGGGAATGCAAGCTTGTACAGCCACTTTGGAAAACAATATGGCGCTTCCTTAGAAAATTGGGAATCAATCTTCCCCAAGACCCAGCTGTAGCACTCTTGGGCATATACCCAAGAAATGCTCAATCATACCACAAGGGCATTTGCTCAGCTATGTTCCTATCAGCATTGTTTGTAGTAGCCAGAACCTGGAAACAACCTAGATGCCCTTCAAACTGAAGAATGGTAAAGAAAATATGGTACATATACACAATGGAGTACTACTCAGCAGAGAAAAACAATGCCATCATGAGGTTTGCAGGCAAATGGATGGATCTAGAAAAAATCCTGAGTGAGGTAACCCAGACTCAGAAGGACAACCATGGTGTATACTCACTCAAAGGAGGATACTAGATGTAAAACAAAGATGAATAGACTGCTACACAACTCCAGGGAGGCTACCTAGAAAATGGGACCCTAGCAAAGACACAGGGATAACCCAATGACAGAGAAATGGATGAGATCTACATGAACAACCTGGACGACAGTGGAAGTAATGAAGGGCAAGGTTTGAGGGAAAGAAAGCTTAGGGGAGCAGGAGATCCCAGCTGTATCTGGGAGCAGAGGTGGGGAATGAGGAATAACAGACCATGATAGGTGAAGACCACATGAGAACAGGAATACGCAGAGTGCTGGAGGGGTCCCTGGAGGTCCACGGTGATACATCCTCTGTAGACTGCTGGCAATGGTTGAGAGAGGGCCTGATCTCACCTGGTCTGGTGATCAGATGGCCAAACACCCTAGCAGTCGTGCTGGAACTCTCATCCAATAACTGATGGAGGTGGATGCAGAGATCCTTGGCCAGGCCCCAGGTGGAACTCCAGGTATTCAATTGTCGAGAGAGAGGAGGGACTGTAGAGCGTGAATTGTTGAGACCAAGATTGCAAAAAGCACAGGGACAAATAGCCAAATGAATGGAAGCACATGAATTGTGAACCAACCACTGTGGAGCCCCCAGATGGATCAGGCCCTCTGAATAAGTGAGACAATTGAGTGGCTTGAACTGTTTGGGAGGCATCCAGGCTGTGGGACTGGGACCTATCCTTGGTGCATGAGCTGGCTGTTTGGAACCTTGGGCTTGCATGGGGACACCTTGCTCAGCCTGGAGGGAGGGGACTAGACCTGCCTGTACTGAATCCACCAGGTTTAAATGAATCCCCAGGGGAGTCTTGGCCCTGGAGGGGATGAGAATGGGGTGAGGGGATGGGGATAGGATGGGGGTAGGGATGGGAGGGGTGAGGACGGGGGAACCGATGGCTGATGTGTGGAATTAAAACACAAATATAATAACAATTAAAAAAAGGAAAAAAAAAGATAAAGGTTGAACCAGAAAACTCAAAATCTAAAAACTTACAAAATGTTAAGCTTTCAAAGTGTTTTACATTATGCCAGGTGGCAAATTGCACACCCAAGATCATGTGATAGGCTAAAAACAAAACAGAATAATCAAGAACAAAAACAAACCAAAGGAAACAACAATGAAAGGCAAAAACTCAAGACCCAAACCACATAATCTGATATCTAAAGTGCTCTGGCCCACCCTTCTGCATAAGGGATGCTCAATCTGTATTTGATACCATAGATGCTACTTTATTTGTACATCTGTAGATACTAATCCGTTTTTTAAAAAATCAAATTTTATTGAAAATCATGGTGGTAGTTTTTCATTTCTGAGTGCAGTCTAAGATGTATGATAAGAAGGCCACTACAGATCCCTCTGCCAACTGATAGAAGCCACCTGGCTCCAGAGAATTGCTTTCTTCAGTCGTTGCTCTGGCCTCCTCCCAGGCACCTGCAGTTATACTCACATTTATATCTTATCTCTCTCAGACTAGTCATAAAATTATAAGCATCTTCTGTGTCACACAAAATAACCAATATTATTCCTACCTTACAGTAGCATTGCTAACAGTCTCTCTCTTTAGAAACCATTTACTCAGATAAACCAAGTTGATGTTTGAAGGTGATTGTTTTGGCAAGCTAGCCCTGGCTCATCACCTCTTTGCCTTTGTTATGGAAAGTATATATGTTATGAAAGAAGTATAATTCCTAACATTTCTAATCTATCTTCTTTCAATAGATTAATATTTCTCTGGGTTCCAGAAACTTTTCTGTATGGTGAGAATTTAAAACATGCATGTAAGCTACATGTTCACTCATGAATTATGCATTTAATTCTCAAAACAGCCTTGTAAAGTCAGCCCTATTAACACTCTCATTACACAGCTGGGATAATTACAGCTTTTAATTGGCAAAATAATTTGTCCCCAAATCATAAAACTATCCCAAGTATGGTGTTAGGGTTTCAGGCTGGAAAGTGTGCGAGATGACTGGTATCTGCAATGTCCCTGCCAGGTCTGTTCTTAGGATGCTTTCTCCAGGTGGTGGAACTACTCTGGGAGGCTGTGGAACAGAGATGGGAGAAATAAGACACTCAAAGTGGGACTTTGAAATGCTCTTATCACTTGCCTTCTGTGCCACAGCCTCCTGCCACCATGATGGAGTCAAGGAATGCAGGATGGAAGTCTTTGAAACCATGAGCCACATACATCATTCCCTCTTTAGGTTGTTTGTTAGCTATCTGAACAGTAGCACAAAAACAAACAAACAAACAAACAAAAACTAATGCAGCTCATTCCCAAGGTTTTTAAACTATACACAGTGTTCTCTGCTTCCATATTTCTCACTGGCTGTAGGCAGTACTCTGCTCTTAAATGGTAGGTATTGCTTTGGCAGGCCTTTTAGGGGTTTGGGCAACCAGATTCCTTTCCAGGTCCATGAAAGATGGGATATACTTACTTTCTTTTCCATCCTCCCACAGAGTGAGCCCTTTGTGCACTCTGACTCAATACTGTCCATGGCTGGTTGTTTAGATGATGTGTGCTATCTTGATTCATACCTGCTGCTGGCTTTCTTCAGGGTGAGAAATCTGAGATTCTACTTTTTCCTTCTGTTGCTACAGGGCCTAACATTTCCTCACAGTAATCTAGCCAGGATAGCTCTGGAAAAAAAAAAAAAAAAAAACAAACAAACCCTACAGAACTGGACTGTGGCTCATTCACACTCAGTTTGCTTGCATTTCAACATATACATAACATAAGAGAATCATCTAAGCTAATGACATTTTAGCAGATCTGATTAGGATGTGTGTTAAATTTTATTAAAATTTAATACTCAGTTTTTAAATAATGATGATACTAGCTAGAATCTCAGCCATTACCATGCTTTGGATTTTATTTATTTACCTTGTAATGAGAACAAATTTGATCATTATTAGTAGAGTAAGCAACAAGATTATTTCTCATGTATATGTAATATTAATTACCCAAATTAAAATTATTGACCTTTCCAGTCTGTAAGTCCACCAGGTTTTCACCACCCCAACTTCCCTATTTGCCAGGAGGTGGTGGCACATGCTACAGAGCAAGAACCTGGACAGGCACCAAAGCTACAAAGAGAAACCCTGTTTCAAAATTTAAAAAAAAACAAACTTCCTTATTCTATTTTGTAGCAATAAATCAATGGCTTATATAGTCATTTAAATGACCTTGGAAAAAATCACAAAGCATAGGAATCTTGAAGTTCATAGTTCCTTTACTTGTGTTGAGAAGTTCTCTTCAGCCATGGTTTTGTTGTGATTCATAGCCCCATAACTAAAAACCCATGTTAGTTAACACTGAAAGTCTAAAGGTGTAAGTATGGGCCAGCTAATCTACAATAAACTGAGATACCACTCAGGAATCAATGAAAGTGGAGGCTAAGGTGATATATAAGCTTCCAAGGGAGAAAAGCAATCAGTAGTCCTACCCAGCAGCAACACCTATGAACTAGCATAACTAGATATCCTTAAAGGTGCAATAGTGGCATTTTTTAAGTCTTGGCAGTAGCTAACAGTTGTCTAATTAGATATAAAGACCTACATAACAGGAGGAAAATCATGCCTGATAATGAACCTAGCCAACTACCCCTGGTTATTAAGGTCATTAATCTTAGAAGAGAACCTACTAATGACATTTTCCTAATTGACCTGATTCATAACTATTATAAATATTTTTTTTCAGAGCTGAGGATCGAACCCCGGGCTTTGCGCTTGCTAGGCAAGCACTCTACCACTGAGATAAATCCCCAAGCCCACTATTATAAATATTAACTTGTATACTCAAAGACAAGTGTAGCTTTCACCCCTCATTAAAGAAGTTATTTTTTTTGCAGCAGATGGGAAATATTACCAAAAGCTACAGCTAATAAAAATTCAGGGTACACTTGACTGTGAGGTACACAACTCTTTTTTTTAACATAAGTTTTTGTTGATTCTTTAGGAATCTTACATCCTGTACCCCAATCATGCTCATTTCCCCATCCCTCTGTGTCTGCCCCTCAACCCCATTGTAGCCTCCCCCACAAAAGGAAATTTTTAAAATATTAATTAAAAACAAAACAACAAACAAAAAAACCCACTTCATTCCCCTGTCTTTCCTGCTTCTCCAACACCACTTTATTCATTTCATGGCATTGGGAGTTGTGGTGTGTCATACAGTATATCCTTTTGTCCACTCAGCTTTATTCGCAAATGTTCATTGCAATGAGTTGTTGGTCTGGTTCAAGGCCTCTGGCTTCTGATACACCATCAATCAATACTGGACACTCACCTAAATTTCTTAGATATCCTGCTGTTGCCCCGATTCATGGAGATCGTGTAACTATAGTTCCACAGGACCAGTCCCTTCACTCACTACAGAAGCTCATAGATGGGATAGATGTTAGGGTAGGCCAACTCAAAATCCTGGATGAGGGTCTTGGTGGTAGCTGATTTGATCATTCTGGGCCACTGGAAAATCTCACAAGAGAGGTGGAACCAGCTCTACTATGCCCAAGCCATCAGGATCAACTCTCCCACACCTGTGATGAGGGCTGGGGCCATCTCTCTGAGTGTGGGGCCAACACTCCTGTGAGGGGCAGGGCCAGCTCTTCTGCTGCAGTGGCAAATGAGGAGCAGGGCCAGCTCCTCCAGGGCCAGGGAAATGTAGTGCTGGCTCAGCATGGCGCTCAGAGTTCAACATTCATGATTCCTATGTTTCCCTGTGGCAACATGTACAACGGAGATCAATACAGACACCAGATGCAGTACTACCATTAATGTAGACATGGCACTTGGTAGCAGGGTAGGCCCAGACTTCACTGTGGCCTCAGTGGCAGCTCAAAGTTCAGAGTACACCCGACTGTGGGGTGCACAATTCTTATTGACACATCTATAACACAACCCATACACCTAAAGCTCAGGGAACATCATAGAAGAGCAGGTGGGAATATTATAATAAATGGAGGGCCAGGAAGTCTGATTTAAGATTGTGTCTTCTAGCTATGACCTTTATGAAACCTGAACTATCTGGCCACTTAAATAAGACCTGAATAATGACAACACCAGCTGACATGCCAATGTGAATGGAGGAAAACTCATGAGGTTCCACTCATAGATGAAGAGCTATAGGAAATTAATGATAGCTGAGAGACAGAGAATTAGTCTTCCCCAGGCTGAGCAGCCAAAATAGTCCAATACCAAATAGTCATTCCTAAAGTCATATATGTGTAAGTAACACTAAACCCACTCAGCCAGTTGCATTTACATAGTTATTCTCATATATAAACTATGTAAATAAAAATAATAACAGCTAAAGAAAAAGTGAGCATAACTTTGAAAGAGGCTAGTATAGATGACATGGGTGGGGTTGAATGGAAGATGGGAAATGATGTAATTATGTTTTAATTAAACAAAAAGTAAAATGAAAAAAATACATGGAGTCTAGACTCCATGGACAGTCAAGTCAATCCTTAGTAGTAGCTAACATTTCAATTATAAGTTAACACTTTCATAGAACACGAGAGAACCCCCAGAAAACATATGTGGAGTATTATATCAGATGAGACTAAGAACAACAGAGTAGCTATTATCAAAAGAAGGGGTCAGATAAAAAATTTACATTAATAAAATAATTGTAAGAAATAAATGCAAATTTAAAAATTAACATCTAAACTGTTAGAGAAAAAGAGGTGGTTAAAGAATATTAGATGTACTTCATGAACATGCACAAGATTTCTAGATTTATGGAGTTCTACCCCATCATGGGAATGAATGACACATGACAAGTCACCTGACTTTACATAAGGAAGAACAGACTGGTGTTAACTTTGTATCATTTGGCAATATTGTTGCTTTTTGGAAAACTAAGAATAAAAATAAAATATGCAGAGAAAAACAATGAAGAGTGTAATTGGGGAAAAATGGAAAACACATTTTGATGTTTATTCCTCTGTTCTCACGAGGATAACTTCTTAACAAACCAAGGGACATGGTAGATTAAAAACTAGCACTAAAATAAAATAATAGGGAAAAATCTAGGATTTGGAGATGGAAACATACAGATCTTCAATTTTAGTTTGTACAGCTGTTTGTTTTTAAAGGATGGACCTCTTCACTAAAAGAGTTATAAACCCAAATTTCCTTAGAAACCCATGAAATTCTTCTTCTAAAATGATTCCATTTTCTTGGTGAAAGATCAAATTGTTTGAACACATCACTAGCCTTGAATAAATTCGGTTTGGTTGGATTATCTAATCATACTTTGTCATCTCACTCAATGAAAATTTTGTCATTTTCCCATGATTTTGAAAACTTTTTAAGGTCCATAGTGTTGTTTATAAAAGTAAGGGTGAAAGACATTTTCATAATAATTTAATCCAAAGATTTGGGGGAAAGCATGCTTTCCTGGAAAGTGGTACCAGTTCAAATGCTGGAAAATGCACAGAACATTTCTGGCAAGGCAGGAGAATCTTTTGGATTTGCCTGTTCTTAGGATACTATAAAAATAATAATAATAAAATGTTTTTACATGGTTTCCTCTACAAGTTCTATTAAATTCTTGTCAGCCAAGGTAATTAATTATAAAAGTGGGTGCAACTTTGGGAAGATGATTAGATTATGAGGATGGGATCAAGAGTGGGATTGATGCTCTTACAGTAAAGACTTAAGAGAGTTTTTTGGTTCCTTCTACAATGTGAGCTTATAGGGAAAAGATGCCCTGATGAATGAGAAAGGACCCTGAGAGGCCAGCCGGCTTTTTCCTGAAGGAAAGTGGAGGAGTGGATCCAATGGGTAGGGAACGGAAGGAGTGAAAGGCGGGAAACTGCAGTCAGTGTGTAATGTACGAAAGAAGAGTAAATATTAAAAAAAAATAAAAATCCAACAGGAGACACCAAATCTGACCATTCTGTGATCTCTAACATTTCTTTATAGCCTACCCCATGTATGGTTTTCTGTTATGGCAGCTCAAACAGGAAAAGAGAAATCTATGGAATGAAAAACAACCCGATCTAAGTAACAAAAATTGAAGAATATGATACTTCAGCTTCAAGGGTGCATTTGGAGCCTCTGAAAAACTCCAACAGAAGATTTAAGAAAGTTGGTAATGGTGTTTCTTCACATGTTATATGTAGTTGACATATTGTGCAACCCAATAAAGTTATCAGGGGGTCAGAGAACAGAACATCTACTATATTAAACATAGAAGTCAAGCAGTGGGAGCACATGCCTTTAATCTTAACATTCCTGAGGCAGAGATCCATGTGGATCTCTATGAGTTCAAGGCCACACTGGAAACAGCCAGGCATGGTGACACACACCTTTAATCCCGGCACTTGAGATCTCATGTCTTGTTTGGAAACGACACACACCTTTAATCCCAGGAAGTGATGGCAGGAAACAGAAAGGTATATAAAGTGTGAGGACCAGGAACTAGAGGCCTTTGAGCTTTTAGGTTTTAGCAGCAGTTCAGCTGAGATCCATTTGGATGAGGACCCAGAGTCTTCCTGTTTGAGGAAATGATCGGATCAGTTGAGAAGTTATCAAGGTGAGGTTGGCTGTGGCTTGTTCTGTTTCTCTTATCTTTGTGCATTCACCCCAAAACCTGGCTCCTGAGTTTTTTATTTTGTGAAACCTTTTAAGATTCATGTTAGTTATATATAGTAAAAAAATAAAGAGAATGTCTCCTCCATGCTTTTGTAATCAACACACACACACACACACACACACACACACACACACACACACACACAGCATCTTTCAAGATAAGCATAAACAGTCTCAGACCAGAACAAACAGAATGCAGTGTCGAGTAAACGAATTTACTTCTTTCTTGCTTTTTCACTAGTTTCAGGGAAGTTTATGAAGATCTTTCAAAAACAAATTGAATAATTCCTTCTTATTTATTCCTGATTCCCTTTAAATATAACCCATAAAACTGTGGCCAAAACTGGCTAGCAATTTAGAGAAATGGACCTTTAAAAAGGAACTGGAGCCACCTGTGGTGTCATACACCTTTAAAATCAACATTTGGGAAGCAGAGTCTGGCATATATTTGTGAGTTTGAGGCCAGTCTTGATGTGATTATCTAATTATTTTTATCCATAAAAAATCAGGATCAGATATAGGGGTAAGAACCTGAAAAATCAGAAGCAGTGGAGCGGCCACCAGTGAACTCCTGTCTGTAGCTAGAGTTTTCCTGCCTGGCCACTGGCCAATCAGAACTTTATTTACACAGAGCGATATCCACAGTACTTCCCCTTTTCTTTTTTTTAAAGGAACGTTTTAACTTTACATAGTACAATTACATATAACAAAACAATTATCAAGCAAGAATTATAGTTACAATATTAAAGAAGATATCCTATCTATCTTATATTTGTGAGTCTAAAGTTTTATATCTAACTTATCTTGTATCAAACTGAGGAAATTATAACTATCTAGTCTTCAACCACATCAAAGACCTCAGAAGGATATAATATTACCTGAGAACCTGGAGAAGGATATAAGCATTTTTTTAGGAGTCTTGCAAGAGTAGACAGAGACAGCTGGCAGCCTGGACAGTCACCTAATGTTCCTTTGTAAAGTTGGGGCATTTGTCTTCAGCCCACAGGGCTAGAGTCTCTCAGTCACTTCTCTCAGTGTCCTGTAGAATGTCTGGCAGTTTCCTCTGTGAAGCAGGAACTTGAAGGACCATTTTGTCAAGCAAAGTTCAGTGGTCACCTTTCTATGGGTCCTGCATGTCCAGTTGATCGAGCAGTCCAGGCAAGAACAGTTTCTTGCCCAAATGACTATTTTTGCCAAGGTGAAGATAAACTCCATATGAAGTGTCTTCAATGCCCATCTTCCTCTCTGAAGTAAATCGGTGCTGCCAGGAGCAGACATGTCTCACTGTCCAGAAAGTCTAAATTTTAAAAATATTTTAAATGCCATATTCTGTGGACCTTTGAAGTGTTTGAGGATTACCTGTCTATCTGAAATATCTCTCTGTATATCTAGAAGACTTAACTAACATGGCTATAAGTATGATTATCATAGATGACTAATTATTAATCTATTTTTAATTATCCATTTCAATTTAAAATGAGCTGTACAAACATAATACCTTAAACAAGAGTAGAAATATACACACAGTATAACAAAATTAACTTTAAGTTTGTATCAAGACTAAAATCTATACCAATGTAAAACATTTTAAATGAGTTGTTGTTCTTTAGAAGTAAGTTCATTAATCTACCCTTTTATCCTATCATATCTATATCATATCACCTTTTTATCTTTAGAAAGAGATTGCATTTATAATCAACCTGTTTTAAATAAAATAGTGGTTTTTCTCTGTCCCACACCAGAGGGCTCTTCTGATTTGGGACACAAGAATCTCTCAACCTTTTCTTTTAGCAATATGTCTGGGTTTAGAGAAGGAGTGAGCCAATTCCATCTCCAAAGCCAGCTGGGAATTTGGGTGTAGTTTCTCCTACTACTTCCTGCTGGAGGGGGGTGCTGTATCTTATGGGAACACAAAGAAAATTTTAGGATTATGGAGTAGTCCATTAGGGTGAACCTCTGAGCCAGTTGCCTTGAAACCATTTTAGATGTTGGATCATCTGGGCCATGGTGTCATCGGAGACCTTTTAGGTGGTCTTGGCTGATCAAACTTGATGTATCTTAACCTGGAACAAATCCACAACTTCTGGCTTTCTGTGGAAACAAAAGCAGAGACTCCTTTCCAAAGCAACATATCCTTATATCCAAATTTTGAAGTCAAGGTACCTTAAAAGTTTACATATTTGTTTAACTCAACAGCTTTTATGATCAAATCTTTTTCTGTGGTTAAAAATCCCAAAGACAAGACAAACCAGATTCTCTGTGTAATATCCATCTTTGTAAGACTGAAACACCACTGTGGCTGCTGGCTCTGCCCACCTCAGCTTTCCAACATGGTGGTGGTACAGTTTACTGCCAGTTTTGGGTCTGGAGCCATGTGTACCATCAACTATCAGAAGCAGTTCTATTAGAGCAGTGCATAGCCCAGAAACTTTTTTTTTTTTTTTAATCTAGCAAAGGCTAAATCCACCATGTAGCAGAGTAAAGTGTAGCTTATAGATTCCTCATTCCCGCCACACTGCAGGTCAGACGCACACGCCAGGAACCCACCATAGTAGCTCAAACCGGCAGGCTGCCGCTAACTTAAGAGAGACAACTAGGAAGCTGTTTTTAGCTCCATTTTAGAATCTTTTTTCTCAGATTTTAGGTGGAAACTCTTGCCCCACGTTGGGCACCATTTGTAGCTAGAGTTTTCCTGCCTGGCCACTGGCCAATCAGAACACCTGTATGGGTTCATCAATGGCCTTTAACAACAGAGAAACTCCAGGCTTTAGAAGAGCTGGTAGAAGAACAGTTAAATGCTCAGCATATTGAAGAATCTACTAGCCCATGGAATTCTCCTGTATTTGTTATTAAAAAGAAATCTGGTAAATGGAGAATGGTAACAGACCTTAGAGCAGTTAACAAAGTAATTCAGCCAATGGGCTCTCTACAATCTGGAATTCCTTTGCCTACTCTGTTACCTAAAGGATGGCCTCTCATAGTTATTGATTTAAAAGACTGTTTCTTTTCAATACCCCTACAAGAAAAAGACAGAGAAAGATTTGCTTTCACGGTGCCTACTTACAATAATTCGCAACCGGTTAGAAGATTTCAATGGAGAGTCCTCCCACAGGGAATGTTGAATACTCCAACCCTGTGCCAATATTTTGTACAACAGCCCTTGGAAGTGATACGTAAAAAATTTCCTAAATCTATAATTTATCATTATATGGATGATATTTTACTAGCTGACTTAAATGCAGATACTTTAGAAAGAATGTTTGAAGAAGTAAAGAAAATATTGCCTTGCTGGGGATTACAAATTGCTCCTGAAAAGATACAAAGAGGAGATTCTATTAATTATTTAGGATATAAAATAGAGCTACAAAAAATTAGACCTCAAAAGGTACAAATTAGGAGAGATCGCCTACAGACTCTTAATGACTTTCAAAGATTATTTGGGGACATTTCTCATCTACGAACTATTGTTGGGGTAAAAAATGATGAACTGAATAATTTGTTCAAAACCCTAGAAGGTGACAAGGACTTAAATAGTCCAAGAGAATTATCACCTGAAGCTGAGAAAGAATTGGCCTTGGTAGAAAAAAAAAGTACATGAAGGACATGTAGATCGTATTGATCCAAAGCTGGATTGCATTTTGGTTATTTTACCTTCTAGGCATTCTCCTACAGGAATATTAATGCAGAGAGAAGATATTATACTGGAATGGATATTTTTACCAAATAAACCAAATAAAAAATTAAAAACTTATGTGGAAAAAATCTCTGACTTAATTTTGAAAGGAAAATTGAGACTTTGTCAATTAGCAGGAAGAGACCCAGCAGAAATTGTTGTACCTTTAACTAAAGAGGACATTGAAAAATTATGGACAGAAAGTGAACCTTGGCAAAGAGCTTGCAGTAATTTTTTGGGAGAAATTAACAGCAAATATCCTAAAAGCAATAGAATTGATCTTATAAAGAGAGCTGATTGGATCTTGCCTCGAATTGTACGTGAAAAACCCATATCTGGAGTTCGGACAGATGCCAACAAACAAGGAAAGGCAGGTTACAAATCAGAAAATTTAAGTAAAGTGGTTCAAAGTCCTTATAATTCAGTTCAAAAATCGGAATTGTATGCTATTCTGTTGGTATTAATGGATTTTTCAGAATCTCTCAATATAGTTACTGACTCTCAGTATGCTGAAAGAGTGGTATTACATATTGAAACTGCAGAATTTATCCCTGATGCTTCAGAATTAACTTCACTATTTATTCAATTACAAGATACAATCAGGGAAAGGAGTCATCCTTTATATATAACTCACATCCGATCCCATACTGGTCTGCCAGACCCTCTAGCACAAGGTAATGATGAGATTGATAAATTATTGATAGGAAATGTGCTGGAGGCCTCAGAATTTCATAAGAAACATCATGTCTATAGTAAAGGTTTAAAAAAGGATTTTTCCATAACCTGGCAACAAGCCAAGGAAATTGTAAAGAAATGTCCTACTTGTTCCTTCTACAATCAGACACCATTACCAGCAGGATATAACCCAAAGGGTACTCAGAGGAATGAAATCTGGCAGATGGATGTGTTTCACTTTGCAGAATTTGGAAAATTGAAATATGTACACCATACTATCGATACTTATTCAGGATTTCAATGTGCAACTGCTTTGAATTTTGAAAAAGCTGATTCTGTAATCACTCATTTGCTAGAAGTTATGGCCATCATGGGTATACCTGCACAAATTAAAACTGACAATGCTCCAGCATATGTCTCTATTAAAATGAAACAGTTTTTTGCTTATTATAATATAAAGCATATTACAAGTATACCACATAATCCTACAGGCCAAGCAGTTATAGAAAGACCCAACAGAACTCCAAAGGACATGATAAATAAACAGAAAGGGGTAACAAAAACCCCCAGAAATAGACTGAACAATGCTCTATTAACTTTGAATTTTCTCAGTGCTAATGAGAAAGGAACAACAGCTGCAGAGAGACATTGGTTAATAGAAAAAACAACAGAATTAAATCAGCCTATATACTTCAAGGATGTGCTGACCTCAGAATGGAAACCAGGGTATGTGTTACGTTGGGGATGAGGTTTTGCTTTTGTTTCTGCAGGAGAAGATAAGCCGTGGGTACCATCAAAACTGATAAAGGTTCGATTTGAACAAGAGAGACCTCTTAATTAGAAGAGGTGATAGTTCATCAACCAACATGACCATCCAGTTTAAACTCACTTATACCATTAATACATGCCTTTTCATTTAATCAGATGTAACTTGCCAAAAGGGGACCTCCCCAAAATTAGTCTTGGGGAAGGGTTTTTGTTTTTGTCTTTTAGGAGAATGAAGGCTAAGGAATCTGAAGAACACTGGACAAATGAGACAACTGAAGAAAAAGGACAAATCATCTGTCCCAGGAAAAAAGAGTAAAATGGCCTATTGGTATATCATCTACAAAATTTCATAAATCTTCCTAAATGTTTGTTTCTGCTCTTCTCTAAAAAATTAATACTCTTAGTCTTCTTGTAGTCCCAGTTCAATTAAAGCTTCAAGCTGATTTTGGAGTTGGAGAATGGCTCTCTCCTCCTTTAAACTCAAGCATGTTGTTAAAAGGAAAATGAAAACTCCCTGTATCATACCAGAAGAAAGAGCCATCTTCTGACATGGGACAGGAGAAAAACCAAATTAATTAAGGGACTATTCTATTACTAATCTCAATTCTTTGATTCTATTCTGATTCTTTAAACTTTTCTTAAAGTATGAATTTTATATCAAAATTTACAATATATATATATTTTAAACTTTGTTAAGATAATAATGGTCATATAGAGTACTAATTAATTCTAGAGAAAAGGCTTCAATTAGCTGCCTATACATGTCTTTGTGTTCGAGTCTCTTTTCAGTTTTCTGCAGGAAATCACGGCCAGGCCTAACATCAAATGAAATCTCCAGGAAGAAGATGGGGCCCCACAACGACAATTCCACGTAGAAAATAATATCACTAAGCTGACAAACATCATCTACAGATCAGCTTTGGACTACAAAGTGCTTAGAGCAATTCTGAGATGGCTAGCTGAGATGATCCAGTTTCAAAGACTACTTGAATAAGGACTTGAGATAAACCCTGAACTTTGGCATTATGGATAACAAAGAATATAGTTATCTTTCCTAGAATTTGTCAATTAACCCAAAATCTTTCTTTTCAGAATAAAGATAACTTCGCCCATACCCAGCAGGAAGCAATTTTAAGAATTCGACGCCCACATTCCCAAAGTGGTGGTGTGGGGTGGGTGGTTTTTTGGTCTTTTTATGGGTATTGGGTCTGGAATAGTTTTCATTGTTTAGGAGGGTTGGTTACAAGTTGTTGTTAAGGGTTAGGAAAAGGGCTAGGCAAAAGGTGCTTGTTAAAAAAAAAAGAAAAGAAAAGGAAAAGACAATTACTAGTTTTAAATACTTTACATTCAATTGGATTGTTTTATATTGTATACAAATTGTTATTATTGAGATTGAGATTGTTAGAATATACCATACACGTATTTCTAATCTTGCTCGAGATATTGTATTTATACCATTCATTTAACAATGTAATGGAATTTGCTAATCCTTGAATGTTAGTATTACCAACTATTAGGATATATAGAAGTGAAAGTTAGTGGTTAGACATTACAATTGAACTTGTAGTCATATTAGGTGTATTTTCAAGATCAAACAGATATATTTTAGATAGACAGGTCATCTTCAAACCCTTCAGAGATCTACAGAATATGGCATTTAAAATGTTTTAATAACTTAAGAATTTTTCTTTTTTGCTATGACTATGAGACATGACGGCTCCTGGCAGTACCAATCTACTTCAGAGAAAATATGGGCATTGAAGAAACTGCATATGGAGCTAACTTTCATTGTGGCAAAAGTTAGCCACTGGACAACAAAGTATCCTCGAATCAACTGCTGACAAACAGGACAGACAGGACATGAAACCAAGGACTACCAATTCTTGCCAAAACAAGTGTGGTTGTGGCTTTAACAAAAGGCATCTTCTGAAGCCAGGACAATATGGCACCATCCCGGAAGTGAGTGACCTTTGCAATCTGTAAAAGGTACCGTGCCCTTTTCTTTGAAGGCAGCTGAACAGGGAGTGGGCCAATGGCTTCTGATGTGCAATGGAACAGCAGATGAAACAGTTATTCTTGAAGAATAACTAAGCTCACCCCTCTCAATAGTAGACTGGCGTTTAATAGAGGGATGTGAAGAAGAACAGGATGTCAAAATGAAGCCACATATACACAGCCAAGAAAAATGGACAGCTGAATTGAAAAAAAAAACATCAATAATTTCCAGAATTTAAAATCCTGAATCATGACATGACACTAATGGAATTCAGGTGTTTCTGATACATGGACTGCTCTCACCAAATGTGAGGTCAAACTTTTGACCTTGTAATACATCCTAGTTCACAAAAGAGTCTGTCAGATACGCTAAGCCTGTAGGCTGAAGATGATGCCCCAACACTGTGGAGAAACCTCAGGTGACTGTCCAGGCAGCTGGTTGTTTCTGTCAACTCATATATTTTTTTTTGGAAGCTGCTTGCATGCATTTCTTGTTTTTATTTTTATTAGGTAGTATTATTTCCTTTTGCCACAAAGAAAAGAAATTCCATATGTAGTTTCTTTTATGCCCTTCATCTTCTCTGAAGTAGATTTGTGCTGCCAGGAACAGACATGTCTCATTGTCATAATAAGTTGTATGTTATTAAAACATCTTAAATGCCATTTTCTGTAGATCTTTGAAGTGTTTGATGACCCCCTGCTTATCTAAAATACATCTGTATTTGACCTTCAAAACATACCCAACATGCTTACAAGTTTGATGGTAATAGGTGACTAACTATGAACCTGCATTTTGTTATTATCCTAAACAGGTTGTAATAACTACTATCAAGGACTAGAAATTTACATTACATTGTTAAATGAGTGGCATAGGTACAAGACCTTAAATAAGAATAGAAACATATGTACATAAAATTCTAACAAAAATAACCTTAAATTTGTTTCATTATACAAAATACCTTAAACAAGAGTAGAAATATACATACAGTATAACAAAAATAACCTCAAATTTGTATCAATATAAAAAAATCCATACCAATGTAAAATAGTTAAGATGAGTAGCTACTTTTTTGGTTTAAAAGTAGATTCAATAATCTATTCTTTTATCCTATCATTTCTATATTCTCCTTTTTCTTTTCAGAATGAGATCGCTGAATCTAATCTCTTTTGTTCAGGTTTTTTCCTGACCATTACCAATAACAACTTGTAACCAACCTCCCTAAATTATAACAAATATCCACAATCCCCTGAACAACCAAAAACCACCCACTGCACCTCTTGGGAATGTGGGTGTTGTGTTCTTAAAATTGCTTCTTGTTGCCTGGGGGCAACAGTATCTTTAGGGAACCCTCAGAAAATTGGGATAATGGTCAGGTCCTGGAAGATCCAGCTGTATCATTTGTTGTCCAGTCTCTGTGTAAGGGGAAAGTGAAAGGCTTAGCGCAAGACCTGGCTGGCTTAGCTGGTAGTACATGTGACTCTTAATCTCAGAGTCGTGGATTCAAGCACCACATTGGACACCAGGTGATACATTTAACTAATTATTCTTTATCAATAAAAACCAGGAGTCAGATGTCAGGGTAAGAACCTGAAAGATCAGAGAAGCAGTGGAACAGCCACCAGTGACCTCCTAACTCTTCCATTCCTCCATCCAAAAGGATCCTCTCTCAGCACTACCTTACTATTTCCTGTCTCCTATCTGTCCTCAGTCTTCCAAAACCTCTATGGTTACTTTTAGTCAGCTAGAGGCTAACACCACCTTCTGACTCAAAGCAAATTTTATTGTCAGAATGTGATCAAAATATCACACCATGCAGTCTGATCTATATAACAAGTTCCAGGATAACCAGTATTATAGAGAAATATTTTCAAAAAAATGTATGAAGGTTCCTTATGCATAGGAACATAGATACCAAGTAATGATTAAACAAAGGTGTATCCCAAGTTAAAAATCTCACTGAAGATTTCAAAGACCTAGCTCCCTATGAAAGGAATGTGCACATTCAAACTGTAACAGCAGCCCTTGGATCAAGAACAACTTCTTTGGGCTAGCTGTGGTGGTGAACTCCTTTAATCTTAGCACCTGGGAGGCAGAGGTGAGTTTTAGGCCAGTCTGGTCTAAAAAGTGAGTACCAGAGTACCAGGACAGACAAAGATATTACACAGAGAAACCCTGCCTCAAAAAAAGAAAAAGAAAGAAAGAAAGGAAGAAAGAAAGAAAGAAAGAAAGAAAGAAAGAAAGAAAGAAAGAAAGAAAGAAAGAAAACAAAACAGTCAAACAAAAAACCTTGAGCAGCCTCAAATTTTAAAGGGCTAATAGTTAAGTTCCTTCTGTAGATAGTAAACACAGTATTTCACAGAAAAATAATTTAAAGTAAGTGGGAATATACAAACTCATTTTCATAGTAATACAAAAAGCCTATAATGTAAATGAAAGTTGTTATTGAAAATATTGTAATTTTATGAAATCATAGTAGAAAGAGAGGTCACAAGTAGAATATATACACTTTCCCACCTGAAATAAATGCCAACCAAAGATAGACAAAAATTAAACAAATATTTACATTGAGTACTATAGTAGGGCATTTAAAATAATAACATTGTTGATAAATGGGTGTCTATTTCACATGTGTGCAAATGTACACACTTTTGCAAGACACTTTCATCTTTAAAACCTATACTAAAAATGAAATAAGTGGGGCTGGAGGGGTGGCTCGGCTTTAAAATTGCTTGCTAGAATGGTTCACGCCTGCCTATAATTCAATTGTAGAGAATCCAGCACACACACACACACACACACACACACACACACACACACACACAATGAACAAATAAAACTAGATCTTAAAATAAGTAACGGAAGAAAATAGAATAAATGTATTTCATAATCAGCCCTGTAGCAGACCACTTGTGAGGGCTTGTCCTCACTCTTTGCCTCGACTCCCTGGGGACCCTGCAGAACCTTGTGGCAGACCCAGCTTTCCTCCTTCCTGTAGACCCTCTCAGGCCCCACTTCTAGCCCATCCCCATACCTTCATGTCAGCCCACAATACCTATATACATATCTATCCAGGACTCCCAGTGGCCACATCTAGTGGGCACTCAGAAGCATTCCCTACCAGGCAAGCTACAATCACCATTCTCCTAAGATCCAGAGATGACAATGAAAACCTAGGAAAGGAACATGTACCAAATAAAGACAAAAACAGATACCACCCAGAATTAAAATCATCCCAATCCCAGTCCATAGCCACTAGTGTAAAGCTGCAATCATTAACACCCAAGACAATATGTCTCTACCAGGACCCATCAATCCAACTGCAGGAGGTCTGAGAAGTTCAATATAGCTGAAATATAAGTCAAAGACTTCAAATGGCTATTTTGAATATGTTCAAGGGCCTTAAGGAGAATATAAATAAATCCCTTTAGTGGAATGAAATGATGAAAACAGTTAAATACATTAAGGTAGAAAAAAAAACACTAAAGAAAACCCAAACTGAGGTAAAACTAGACATGAAAATTTTTGAAAGTCAAACAAAACCTCAGTGGTAAGCCTCACCAACAGAGTATGAGAGATAGAAGTGAGGATCTCAAGGATTGTGGATAAGATAGAAGAAATACATACATCAGTCAAAAAATGTTAAAACTATGAAATTCCAGGCACAAAACACACAGTCAACTTGGTACATTATAAAAAGACCAAATTTGAGGATAACAGGAATAGAGGAAGTAGAAGAAACCCAGGTCAAAGGCATAGAAAATATTTTCAACAAAATCATAGAAGAAAATTCCCCAACATAAAGGAGGTATGTATCAAGAAACAAAAGCATACAAAACATCAAATAGACTATATCACAAAAGAAATCTCCCATGGTACCAATGATTAAAAAAAAAACATACAGAACAAAGAAAGAATATTTAAAGATACAAGGGAAAAACATCAAGTAACATATAATAGTAGACCTATTAAAATTATACCTGACTTCTCAGTGGAGACTATAAAAGCCAAAAAGGCCTGAAGAGATGTTCTTCAAACTCAAAGAAACCACAGATGCCAGGCTGGATTACTATACCCAGAAAAACTTTTGAACATAATTTATGAAGAAAGAAAAATATTCCACATTTTAAAAAAAACTAATTTAAGAACTATCTACCTAGAAATCCAGTTCCACAGAAGGCACAAGAAGGAAAATTTAACCTAAAGAGATTAACCACATCCAATAAAACACAAAGAATAAGTAATCCCAGAACAATAAATCAAAAGACAGGAAAAATACATACCACAGCAACAAGCAACAAAATAATTGGAATCATCAAACACTGCTCATTGGTGACTCACAACATCAATGGTTTCAATTCCTCAATAAAAAGACAACAAGCCAACAGGTTGTGTTTGCAAACAGGATCCATCCTTCTGCTCATCCAAGAAACATATTAATATCAATGATAGACATCACCTCAGGAAAAGGATGGAAAAAAGATATTTCAAGCTTATGTCTGACAAAATAGATTTCAAACTGAAACTAATCAACAGAGGTTGATTATTTACTTTACTACATATTCATCAATAAGAAAATCTACCAAGATGACATTGTAAGTTTTAACATCTATGTACCAAACACAAGGGCACCCAAGTTCATAAAAGAAACATTACTACACCTACAATCCCGTATTGACCCTTACATAGAGATATTGGATGAGTTCAATTACCTACTCTTGCCAATAGACATCATTTTGACAAAATCAAAACAGAAAAATTCTGGAGTTCAATTGATTTCCTAAATCAAAGGGACCTAGCAGATATTTACAAAACATTTTTGGAGGTTTTGTTTGTTTCCTCACAATAGTTTGAACATTTTTTCCTCTTTTTCTTATATATTTTTGCTTATGTATGTAATGGTTTCTGATTTTTTATGAGTCTTTCTCTGTGTGTGAATGTGTGTGTGTCTTCATAAGTATCTGTTTATAGTGCTATTTCTTTGCCTTTTTTCCTGTTTATTTCTTTTTTTCCTAATTTAGCTTATTTCTATTTTATATTATTTTTAATTGCCAGCTTGTTTTTTAATGAAGGAGAGAAAGGAAAGGTATAGATTTGGGTGGATGGGGAGGAACTGAGAGGAGTAGGGGGGAGGGGTAATCATAATAATATTTAAAATATGAAAATGTGAAAAAATATGTTTTGACATAAAATACAATATTTTATTGATATCAAGATTAACATTTTAAGTTTCTCTTACTCTTACTATAACAAAAATACATTTTGGTTGTTTGAAATAGTTTAACACTTTAGACATTTTGCCCAGTCTTACTGTGAACAGAGTCCAAAGCAAGCAGAAACTACAAGAAGAACTCGCCAGCACTGAGGTTAAATTCCATTAAAAAGAGAGCACTGGTGTTGAAAGTTCAATGGCTTGAGATACAATGAGGCATCCAGTTATTTTATTTCATCACTTGTAATTAAATTGAAATTATTAACAAATATTTTGACTTCCAAATAATCTAATTAATACTAAAGACCTTGAAATGCCAATCAGTGCAAATAAAATTAGCTGTGTGGGGAATTACTTCCAGAAAATGAAAGCATTTCATTCCTTTACTTCTGCCCAATTTATCTGGTAAAGACTTACGAGGTTTCAATCCCTTCAAATTACACGTCTGTCTTTCAAAAGCAAATACACACACTGCATGTGACTGGATTTCATGCTCATGCCTGAGTCCTGCAGAGTATAATCCCTCTATTGAAATGCCATTAAAATCACTCCTTCAAGCTCCAAACACTGGTGGGAGAACCCTTATTCCTTCTCTTACTCTTTCTCTACAACACTACAGTTTGGAGCCAATGACACTCAACAGTTCAGCTTTGCACAGGTGGCTGAGAAAACTCATATTCACTCATTTTAAAATTATTTTCATCTCTTCACTTGGTTGATTTGAGTTTATGAACGTCGACTGTTCACTAGAATCACCAGAAAAGCTCATCAATAACACTTTCCAAAAAGGCTCTGATTTAAAAGTTCAGAGGTGTGATTCAACTTCCATTTTTTCTCAGGAATTGCACAAGTAATGCTAATGTCCAAAGAGAATTGGGAAGTCTACTTCACTGGGAGTTAGAAAGGGGTATTGAAGTTTTTCTGAGACTGGCTTCTCAATAATCAGTCAGGATGCTCTGAGCATCATCTCGATGACCTTAAAACATACTAAGATAATGCTTTTCCAACCTGACTCTGCACAGTATTAATTTGGTCATTCTGCCAAAATGTAGTGGTTCTGTTGAGAACCTGAGGTTCTCAAATCTGAGTCAGTTTAGGAGTAATGATGTTTTATTCTATAGACCACACTTTCATAAGCTAGCTTTTATGAAAATCTGGTTCCATGATGAAAAAACATTACCAAGTTTATTTCAAAAGCTATTTAATAGATAATACTACTATAGAGGTTATCAGCATCTTGTTATTTATAATAATGAAAAATTAGAGGGTATAATAATTAATTTCATAGTGTATTTTAAGGAGCTTTTAACTACAAGGGAAATCAAAAAATACCATTAAATGTTAAATTATAACATTATTGAAAACTGTATAGTAATATCCCAATAACATTGAAATAGTTTGGATTAGGTTGGAAAAGTTGATCTAGTATGTTTACTACTATTATGTTAATTTTTTTATTTTAATTTTTTTCTTTATGATATATTATATTCTACATTTTATATCATTAACACCCTTTGCTTTTATAATCTGGGGAAAAATCTATTAAGCAAAGTAGTACATATCACATTATATATTTCTTTCTGAAATTTATATTAAGGAATATTCATGTAATTTGTTTCACATTAATACTCTCTATATATTATGTGTATATATACATATATATATGCATCATAGAATGGTTATCTCTTGGAAATACCCAAAAGGAAATGGAAATTGTATATTTCAACTTCTGAAAGTAATTAATATTGATAACCAAACCACTAATAAATTCACCTTTGAGAACCACAGTCCTGCCCCCAGAAATCGTACAGTTATCCTCATTGAATACAAATGGACATGTAAAACCACAAGTAAAATGAGTGGGATATATATTTATATATATATATATATATGTTATGAATTTCTTTATTATGAATTATTTATTATTAATTATTAATTTATTCATACTTATGAATTTATACATTTATACATCATGATATGAAGCAAGTCAGTTAACTATTTTTAAAGACATCATTAAATTGTGTGATTTATGATCAAATAAAACCTAATAAGACAAATTCCTCCATGCCATAATAAATTATTTATAAAATTTTAACAGGTTCTAATCCACCTTTGTACTCTTTATTGTCAGTGTGTCTCCTCAACATCCTTGTCCTCTCCACTAAGGAGTCATTCAGTGAGATAGAACACACACTGCTGGGAGACCACTACAGAAGCAAACCATTGACACTCCTCTTCAGTCTCCCTGGAGAGAGACACAAGAAGAAGCAAACATCTGGCAAATACTGCTTCTTTGTAGTCACTGATCATCTCTGGCTCTGACCATCTTTCCTTCTCCTTTTCCTTATGAATCCCTGAGGCATGGAGATATACATGTCCCACTAAAGGCAGAACACTCAGTGCTCTCTTATTTTATGATCAATTGTGGATCTCTGTGTTAATTGCTATTTACTACATCAAGAAGCTTATCTAAGGAAGGCTGAGAGATGCAGTACTCTACGGAGATAGTAGTAAGTCATTAGGAGTCAGTCTGATACTTTATCCATTTAGTAGAATAGAAGTAGTAAGTTCTTTCCTACTACAATATCACCACAGGTTCTTTGCCCCAGTAACTGTGTCAGATATGGAATCCATGTAGTAGAATAGGCCTACAGTCCAATTATAATATATTTGGTTACTCCCATAAGACTTATGCCACTACTGGACAAAGGCCCTATCTTGCCAGACTAATTGTTATGGTTGTTTGTAGAGTTCATAGCTTGGTAAGATTGGTGATTACTTTTCTCCTCTAATACTATACATAGTACTTCTAGCAGTGTGAAAACTAGGCAGTAAGAATCTCAAAACCAGGGTAGGCCAGTTTAGGCATCCTCACCACTATTGCTAGTAGTCTAATCTGAGGTCATTCCTGGGAATTCCCCTAGCACCAGGTTTCTTCTTTACCCCACAATGTGTCCCTCTATCAAGATATCTCTTTTATTGCTCTTCTACTAGGTCCCTCCTCCAGCTTGACCATCCCATTCCCTCATGTTCTCATCCCCCATCCCCTCTGCTCTATTGCCCCCCTCATCCCCAGTTTACTCATGGGGATCTCCTCTGTATCCCCTTCCCAAAGTGATCCATATATCCCTTTTTGGGTCCTCTTTGTTTCCTAGCTTCTCTGGAGCAGTGGGTTGTATTCTGATTATCCTTTGCTTTACATCTAGTATCCACTTATGAGTGAGTACAGTGAACACCCTAACTGTCATCATAGAGCCTTCATCCAGTAACTGATGGGGAGCTCCAGGAGTCCAGTCAAAGAGAGGAAAGGGGAATTATATGAGCAAGGGGGTCAAGATCATGATGGGAAAATCTACAGAGACAATTGAACCAAGCTCAAAGGAACTCAAGAACTTTAGACAGACAGCTGTGGAACATGTGTGGAACCAGACTAGGCATTCTGCATACAGGAGACGGTTGTGTAGCTGGGTTTGTTTGAGGGGCCCATGGCAATGTGATCAGGATCTATCCTTGGTGTATGAGCCGGCTTTCTGGATCCCATTACCTATGTTTGGACACCTTGCTCACTTTTGATGCAGCAGGGAGGGGCTTGGTCCTGCCTCAACTGAATGTACCAGGTTTAGTTGTCCCCCATGGGAGAATTTACCCTGTTAGAGGAGGGCATGGGAGATGGGTTGGAGGAGAAGGTAGGGATGAGGGGAGTGGGAGAAGGGATGAGAGGGGGATCTATGGTTGGTATGTAAAAAGAATTTTAAAAATTTTAAAAAATGGACCACATTAAGACAACAAATCTGAGGCTTGGTATTTGACTCGGAGGATAAAATGCTTGCCCCCTAAATATGAGGAGTAGAGTTTGGTGTCTTAGTACCCACCAAAGGTCAGACAGGCACGGTGGTCCACCTGTAATTACAGTACTTGAGAAGCAGAAAGAAAAGACCACTAGGGTAAGATGACTAGGAAAACTAGTCAAGCATGAGACCCTGCCTCAGTAATTAGAGTGCAACGAAGGAAAACACTCTAGGATGTAAAGATGACTTTTATATGTTCATGCACATATATACATGTTCACATGCTCACAAACATATGACATGCATATACCCATGTGTGTGTGTGTGTGTGTGTGTGTATATATATATATATATATATATATGTGTGTGTGTGTGTGTGTGTGTGTGTATATATATACATATATATATATATATATATATATAATGTACACATACAAAATCTTTATATAAAAAAGGAATGGTAAAAATGTGAAACATAAATTTTTAACATTTTGAAAATACAATGTTAACCTTTTGAAAATATAATGTTAACCTTTACATGTTTTAGATTTGTACAATAAATTCATTCCAAATGAAACGCTAGAAACTACACATGCATGAATTCAACTTCAAAGAAAAAAAGAATGAGGCTTCTAGAGCAGTACAGGTTTGATTTCTTCATGTTCTGTGACTCAATTATGTAGTATCTTCATAAATGGAGTCGTATTGAGTTCAGGAAGCTAAGAGCAGTCAGTGGCAATGGCCTGTAATGTCTTCCAGATACAACATGGCAGTTGCACATACAAACTCAGTGGTTACAGAGCACTCATAAGATTGGTAGAAGCACAAACCAGCAACATCCTAGATGGCGAGGAGGTAAGCATGAGGTCTCACTGCTAGATGATGAGCTACTGACAATTGGTAGCTTCTTGGAGAGGGAGACTCAGTTTTCTTTAAGGATGTGTCACCCGATAAGTTGACCACTCCCCAGACTAAACTTCATACCCAAGAGTATCTAGGCAACAAAATTAGACTTGATGGTTTAAAAAAATAGTGATAGTGAACACAAAGTAGGTTGGCAAAGAGGTAGGAGTGGATGTGGGAAGAGATTGGAGAAGGGAGCTGAATATGGACAAAATACATTGTACAAAGCTATCAAAGAATTAATAAGAATACCTTTTTAAAAAAATATCCTGTGAATTGGTGAGAACTTAGCAAGCTCTAATTTCTTGCACTAGAAAAAGTGTCTTTCAGAGCACATTTAGAGGGGCATAAATGCTCCTCTGTCAGTGATGGGCTACTGGGTATATCCATACATTTTAAAGAAGAAAGAATTCCTCGAAAGCTCAGGAAACACTGTGGAAGGTGAGCTAGAATGAATATAAGAGGCAAAAGAGTAGGAGAAAGGCTGGAAAATGCTCTTCCAGGCATGCCATAGATACAGCCGTCATTCTCTCTCAGTAGCCACGCAACCTGCACCCGATCTGCACAAGACTGAGCTCAGCTGTCAATCAGAAATCACGGATAGGCTTACAGAGTCCTACCTCTCCTTGGTGAACTATTGGCTCTGGAAGTTTTCTGGGGGAAGGACAGTAATTATCTTCCCTAGTATGCTATTGGTAATCTCATGAAATTCCAATGGATAGTTTCAAACGCAGGGTTTCCCAGAGAGCTACAGTCAAACTCAGTGGGTCAGAACACAAGATAAAAAACAAAGAGGCTTGTAGGAAGGAGGTGAGTATTGACAGGGGTAAGAAGGTAAGAAAGGGTGGGGATGTGAATAGTCAGAATGTATTAAATTCATGCATGAAGTAAAAGAACATATTTTAATAATAGTTACTGTGGCGATATATTGTGTCCCCCAATACATTGTACATCCTAATAAACTTATCTGGGGTCAGAGGACAGAAAAGCTGCTAGATAGACATAGAGGCCAGAAAATGGTGGCACATACACCTAGCATTCTGGAAGCGGAGATCCATCCAGATCTCTGTGAGTTCATAGCCACTGGAAATAGCCAGGCATGGTGTGACACACGCCTTTAATCCCAGGAAGTGATGGCAGGAAGCAGAAAGGTATATAAGGAGTGAAAACTAGGAACTAGAGCCTTGTTAAACTTTTAGGATTTTAGTAGCAGTTCAACTGAGATTCATTCCAGATGAGGACTCAGAGGCTTCCAGTTTGAGGAAACGAGATCAGCTGAGGAATTGGCGAGGTGAGGTTATTTGTGGCTGGTTCTGTTTCTCTGATCTTTCAGTGTTTACCCCACTACCTGGTTCCATGTTTATTTTTTATCAATAAGACCGTTTAAGATTCATGTTACAAGTTACAAAAAATATTTTTAAAAAATTCCAGGAGTCTCACTGTGAGACAAGTAAAATGTTAATGTCCTTGCATGGAATATGCCTCAGCATGGTCTTTCTCAGACTTTTGACACCAACCACCAATTTCTTTTTACCCTACTACCCACAAACACTCCATCCACTGATGCAGTAAGCTAATGCACCACTGTCACTACTCACAAAAGTCACTTGATGATGCTTTTAAATGCCTGATACTAAACCCTACTTTGTATACCTGATTCAGTCTCCAGAAACAGAGCCTAGAAGTAGATACTTTTTTTTTTAACTCTCCAGGGAATTCTAATGTGAAGGAAAAGTTGAGTTCCCAGGATTAACATAGCATCTTAGCTTACTCAGTCTTTGAAAAAATAAAGTGCCTTGGGGAATTGACATCTTAAAAGTGAGCAATAAAGCAAGACAAAGTAATAGAAATTCAGGCATTAACTATGGGCCAAATAGAAGAAAGATAAATATAAGGAAAATAACGTGATTACAAGGAAGTAGAACTACCCACGAGCCCAAGAATTCAAGCATAATAAGTATCAATCTTATTTTCACTAATTTGTGTCCTGGAATGTTTTGTTCATTTTACCCACCCTCAAAAATTGTATAAATTTTCCAGACCTAGCTTCTGGATAAGAAGAAAGTATCTACAATAGGACCTAGAGAGACTGGGTTCCTGCTATTTGCAATGCACATTGTTTCAATTTCAACAAGACAAAAATAATGATCAATTCTTTAACATGAGCATTTCATTGCCATCACAGATTTGACACTTTCCTCCTTTTTAATCGTAACTCGGTAACCCCACATTCTTCAACTTTGTGCCCCAAAGCAATTTCTTTTGTGTGTATAGTTGCCCTTTCACAAAACTGTAACTTAATGTCTCAAGTCTACTTCATATTTCAACAAATGAGCTTCCCAGATAAAATCAAGGGCTTTCAGTTGTATTTAAATTTCAAAAGGAGAATAAATTGGGACATGCTTATACTTTAAACTGTTCTTTGTTATCTGGTATTCACATTTAACTGGGCATTTTTGTTGTAGTCTTGTCCTTTTGTCTTTTCTTTTTCTTGCTTTTTTTTGTTTTGTTTTGCTATTTCTGGAAATCATATACTAAATATATCCCACAAAAATGCAGCAAAACATTTGGAAAATTTGCTTGGCTTCAGAATAAGAGAGATGAAAACCAGGTAGTATTAGATCACAAGTTAAATGTAAATCAAACCAAGAAATGTAAACTTTAATGTCTAAGATTTTAATTAAAGACTTGAGAAAAAAAAATAGGTAATCAAGCAATCTTGATGAAAATCAGCCCATGTCAGCATTTAAAAGATCAAATAAAAAAATGGGCTTAGAAAATGTAATTATCAGAATGACATTTCTTTGTAAAGGTTCCTGTAAATTACTTTTCCATTTAGTTGGAAAACTTGGATTAAATGCAAAAGTCACCTTAATCAGTGAGATTTACTTTTAAGGTTAAAACAAAAGGAAAATAAGATTATGAAAATAACAGTCTGTATGGTCATTTTTGTTTGGGTATTTACTTGTAGTCTCTAGACTCTATCTTTGATCCCAAATTCACTATGTATTCAATGATAACTTTGATCTCTTGTCTCTGCCTCCCCTAGTGCAGATATGGTAGGCAGGCATCATCCCACCCAATTAATGTGATCTTAGGGATTGTACCTAAAACTTCATACACTCCAGGCAAGCATTCGAACAGCTTACCTACACCCTTAGTCCCTCAGTTTGTTTTCTATATGCACTGAGAACCCAAAATTGGATCTTAAATCATTTTGAATCCATTGGCTTTAGTTATTTTATTAAATAATTTGGCTAACAGTTACATGTTTAGTCCTGAAGGTGTTTTTAGTTTTGCATTTTTTCTAATATTTCAGAAGTCTATTATTGGGGAACAGGAATTCCTAAGACTTTAAGTTATATGATGCCACATAGTCAAGCCCATTTGCCTCCTTCCATTACTCTGTGGGAATATTTATACAGTGACTTTTGTAAGAGGATGGCAGACAAAAGTACCCAAATGAAAGTACTAATAGTCATTAACAGCAGAATATTTAGAATTTATAGCTCATACATTGAAATAATATAAAAGAATTGGTGGTATACACATTTAATAGCATGTTCTAATGTTGATCAAACTTGAGAACACACAGTGTAATTCCTACAAATAAAACTCACAAGTAGGCAAAATGAAGCAGCAAATTTTTTAAGTTAACAAATAATTTAATGAAACTAAGAAAACAAATACTGAAAAA
The DNA here is from genome assembly GCF_903995425.1 of Onychomys torridus. NCBI lineage: Eukaryota > Metazoa > Chordata > Mammalia > Rodentia > Cricetidae > Onychomys > Onychomys torridus. The sequence continues at coordinate 78,243,925 of NC_050449.1, forward strand.
TACAAACTCTTGATAACAATAAACTCTGAGTATAAAATATGATGGGCCTAGAGAAGGGACCAATGAGCTTCATTTAGTGGCAACGATCTCCTTAATAGCACATGGAAGCCATCACTGTCACTACTTTATGTCATATATATATATATATATATGTATATATATATATATATATATATATATAATTTTATATATATTATAAATAGTTTAACTTTTGAACCAATGTTCACTATAAACATCCACAAATGTAAGTTCATCTTCTCATTTTGAATGTGTTTGTTTGTGTGTTTAAGTGTATGTTTGTGTGGGTATATATGTGTTGTATATCTATGTCTGTGTGAATCCCCAAACTCAGCTAGAATTTTAAACTTTAATTCAGTAAACATGTCCAAATCCTTTTCTATTTTTACTGTTTTCAGCCACATCGTAAGAGACTCAGAGCATTTTTATAATCAGTCATCATTTATTATTTATTAATCTTTGAAAAATGAAAAATAAAGATGGAAGCTTATGGACTCCGGACTGACACCTGGGAAACCTGCCTAAGACTGAATGAGGTTCCCTGAATGTAGGTGACAGTTGTGTGGTATGGACAGTTTGTGGGGCCTCTGGCAGTGGGACCAGGATTTATTCCTAGTGCATGAAATGGCTTTTTAGAGCTAATTCCCTATGGAGGGATGCCTTGCCCAGCCTCAATGCAGTGGAGAAGGGCTTGGTCCTACCTCAACTTCATATGCCAGACTTTCCTGACTCCCTATGGGAGGCCTTGCCCTCTCTGAGGAGTGGATGGTGAGTGGGGTGGGGTGAGGTGGAGAGAGAGAGGGAGAGGGAAGAGAGGAGGACCTGTGGTTGGTATGTAAAATGAAATAAAACTTTTAAATAAAATAAATAGGGATAAGAATCATTACTACACTCCTATACTGAATACAAGTACAAAGAAGTTGAGCACAGTTTCTGAGGAGGGAAGGAGGATTGCCCACTATTGAACAAGCTGGTAAAAGGAGGGCATGGAAGAATAAATCTGTAGAAGGTGAGGCCAGGTGCTCTCACAGTGACAACCCATGGGGCACCAAAAGCAAAGGTTAAGAACAATGATGTCTTGGGAGAGTCAGTGAAGTAAAGAAAAAGGAGGTGTTGATGTCAAGTGTGATAGTCTTGATTACTGACTTGTTCTGTTGAGATGCATGTAGGAGGTTTGTAAAGCACACCTGGGTGTGTCTGGGAGGGCCGTTCCAGAGACAAGTAGCACCTAGGATAGCAATTGGTCAGGAAAGAGGTGCCTTAATTTGACAGCACAGATTGATAGTTTGAACTTCTGGGTCCTACAAAGGCAGGAGGAAGAAGCCTGCCCACAAGGCTCACTGCCTCACTCCTTTGGACTCCTAGCTACCAAGAGGTGAGCTGCTTTATTCATAAAAGGCACCTGGCCATAATGTTCTGCTTCACTATAGGGTCAAAAGTAAAGGAGCCAGCTGACCATGGACGGAAACTACAAATTCAAATAAATATCTCCCCCTTTGGTTATTATAGTGGCAATATTCTAACACATAAATCAAAATAGAAAGAAATAAGTGAATTTTGAGGGCACAAGTTTTCATGAATTATAATGTCACTGTTAGAAAAAATTGGGATGATGTAGTGATATATTATGTCCCCTAATATACTGTGCATACTAATAAACTTACCTGGGGTCAGAGGACAAACCAGCCACTAGATAGATATAGAGACCAGAAAATCGAGGCACACATGCCTTTAATCCCAGCATGCCAGAGGTAGCTATCCACCTGCATCTCTATGAGTTCAATGCTACACTGGAAACAGCCAGGCATGATGACTCATGCCTTTAATTCCAGGAAGTGATGGCAGAAAGGTATATAAGGTGTGAGGACCAGGAACTAGAGCAGTTAAGCTTTTAGGCTTTTGAGCAGCAGTTCAGCTGAGATTGATTCTGGATGAGGACTCAGAAGCTTTCAATCTGAGGAATCAGGATCAGCTGAGGAATTGGCAAGGTGAGGTAGCTGTGGCCTGTTCTGTCTTTCTGATCTTCCGGCATTCACCCCAGTAACTGGCCTTGGGTTTGTTTTTGTTAATAAGACCTTTTAAGATTCGTGCTACAGGATGAGTTGAAAAGAAGAATTTGGATAATGGACTGGGGTTCTTTCATGAGGAAGGTGTATTTGGTCAATCATACTATCTGTATGCTATCAGGAGAAATGTTAAGGGAAACGGTAAGTCAATGAATGAAAATATTGAACAAAGTGAATGAAATTAAAGACAAGGTGTAGAGGAATGAGTTCAGAATCTAGAGGGATGCAACATCAGGCAGTGTGCTCAGAGAGCATGTATGCTCATGTTGGTGATGCTTCTTAAGCCTATGACAGGGCTGAGTGGACTAGGGAGCAAGTAGCCAAAGTCAGTTGCTAGATAAGCTTACTGGCACTATAAGGCAAAGAAAAGTGAGTGAACTTGCTCACAATGAGAATTTGGATAGTCCTTCATATTTTTTCCAGGTAAGATCCATGAAAAAGTTATTGAGCCTTACCCTGCCTGACCAATCAATAAATGTGGGCCACTGCCAGAAAGAGGGTGTAACCTTGTGAAAGGCAGAAACTTTGGTCTGAAAAGATTCCCCCAGATGGATTCATCTAAAAACACAGCAGCAACCACTCCCGCAGATTCATGAATGATGAGGTCAGTGGTGCTTAACTGGCATGTACATGCATCTTGCACAGCCTGCTTTTCAAACCCCTCATCTAGTATACCATCGCCTAACTTCTGGCTTGTCTACCTTCCTGAAGAAAATTAGAAGGGGTTCAGGAATGAGCTATAGAACTCCAACACTGAAACAGGACCAAGTACAGCTGTGCATCCTCTTCTTTTTCCTTTCCTAATCATTCCGGATTCCTCTTTTCCATGCTTCCCACATGTGGGAGTGAGTATAGGAGGATTTCTCAGTGGTATCACCTAAACCCTCATTGCCAGTGAATCTAGGTCCCTGCTCATTTACTCTTCTTACCTGTCCACTTATCAGAAAAACAATGGATGGAAAAAATTCAATAGTGAATCATCTGTGTCCTCAGCCTACTATGGATATCCAGGAACAACTCCTTCTGATAAAATGATGACCTGACTTCTTAAATGCTTACTTACTGCATCTGGGTGTACTGAGACAGCAACTGTGTTTTAAAATGTAAAGGGACTCTTCTTTTGCTCTTTGGTGCGAGCATTCTCAATGGCAACTAAGACATCTGGACTCCTAGGTGTGAGGAACTTCCAATGGGATCACTGGAGAGGAAGGAAGTGTGCTTGCTTGTTGGCTCTTGGACCATATGTTGTATCACACATCATATAATGGCCCTGATTCATGTTGTATATTGTTCCTAGAAAATGGTATCTAGTCTACCCAAAGTTTTATCTTTAATCGGCCACTTTAGCTGTACCTTCAAAAAGCTGATCTATCTACCTAAATTATCAACAGCTTCTAGGAAATTCTTATGAGATAAATCAGGAAAGCCTTATGCTTATGTACTTACTGTCACATCTCTTTCCCCACCCCCCTTTTTTTTTTTTGGTCAGATATTATGATGTGCAAAACTTTAAAATACAAATCAGGTATGTATTTTTGGTCTGAGGTAGTTTACATAACACATTTTATTTCACATGGTGTAAAATTCTTTGTATATTAACCATAACTTAGTCCTCACAGATAGGAAAATGAGGCTTAAACCTGCAATATGTACTGATAGAATATGGAATCTCTTCTCCCCAAGATACTTTCATAAAGGTACTGTAGCATACAGGAGTCTGAGCATTTGGCCTATTTCTGGAAGGCTGGATGTCTCCAAGTATGGTACCTAGCTCAGTCTTAGTTGAGCAGGATGTGTTGGGCACATGTACAGTTTCCCACTCTCCATTGTGATTAATGTGCATATGAGCTTATTGAGCTAGGACTAAATTTACCAAAGATGATATTGGCTGAGCATCATCTGAGAGCTGAATCATTCTGTCTCCTTGGTCACTGCTTATCTGTGCCTGTTTTTAGGTGGATATTTCCTTGTGCCTGTGTAAGACAATAATCTTATTTTATGCAAATTCATATTGGTAAGTCTCTTTTGCTTTAGTAAATTCAGGCTGGTAGAGCAAAATGCCATAACAAGATGGCTTATAAACAACAGAAATTTAATTTTTACTCTGAATACTGGAAAGCCAGAGATTCAAGTGCCAGCAGATTTGGTATCTGGTAAAGACATGTCCCAGATTCACAGATCATCATCTTCTTAATGTGTTACCACACAGTATGAGAGATGAGTTATCTCTACAGGGTCTCTTTTGTAAGGGTGCCAATGCCGTTCAGGGTTTCTCCCTCTATGACCTACTCATGTTTCAGAGGCCTCTCTTTATAGTAATGTCAGGATTTCAATACATGAATGTGAGGTGTCAAAAACACCAATTTGATGACACAATTACAAATATAGATATTATTGTTTAGGTATGGGGAGCCTAAAATGTTTGCTGTTGAAAAGATATTATATTCAATTTCCAAGAGAAGGAGTTGTAAGGTGCCAGAGAGGCCCACACAAGGAAGTGCTGAGGTCAGTCAAGAGAAAGGAAGAGAGGAGGAAACTATGGCACAAACTACAAATGTGATTTCCATGTGACAGGGTAGGTGAGGCAAGATTAGTAGAGTCAACATAGCTTCGGAGAATGATTCTGCTGCTTTTTCTCATATTGGGGCTATTCCTAGTGGCCTGGTACAAACTAACTGCTGATTGTCCACTCCAGGTTGGTGAAAAAAATGAATTATTCCTCCCCCCCAAAAAAGAAGAATATAAGAGCTTCATAAAAAATTGTAGTTACAGCATGGGCTCTAGGTTGGTAAGCTTATGTATGACAATTTACAAGTAAGCTCATTGTCATCTCTTAGATGCCATCTCTTATTTTTACGGAGAATGTTCCTTTTAGTTCAGCAAGCCCTGTGTGTACAAATTTAAAATACAAATCAGATATGACTGGTCTACCATGTATTTCTTTCTTCCCTGTACTACCTGGTCCCTTATTTTCCAAAGGTTATTTTTTCAGTATCCTAAAAATAGCCACGCTGTTCACCAAAGCCAGTGAATAAATGTATGTTTTTATTACATGCTGCCTATCCCAGAAAATAGACGGTGAATTCAGGTCAAAAGAGGAGACCAGGCCGGGCATTGGTGGCGCACACCTTTAATCCCAGCACTCAAGAGGCAGAGCCAGGCAGATCTCTGAGTTTGAAGCCAGCCTGGTCTATAGAGTGAGATCCAGGACAAGCACTGAAGCTATACAGAGAAACCCTGTCTCACAAAACAACAACAACAACAACAAAAAACCAGTCTCTAGCCAGCCCCTTTCCACTTGCTTGCTCATCTGGCTACACTGATTTTGATCAATAGAATGGAACCTGTTTGAAATATGTAGGTGATTTGAGTCCTTTCAAATTGTTCCCTGAAAGTCTGGAGAATTAGCATAGCCCTTCAGCAAGTGTGAAAGGGGAAACTCATGGGTGTCCCTCATGAATTCAAGTGGTTCCCTTTTCTCTCTCTTCATCTCATCACACCATTGTACCTAAGGCAGTGTTGACCTGCTTAGAGAGAAATACCACACCTTACATAGCAGTTGGAAATGCCCAAATTTGTCACCTACACCTGTGTTCCTTACATCTGCTTAGCATAGAATAGGCTGGTATATCAAATAAAGATGCAGTGGGAATCACTCTACTGGAATCTTTGAAGTTAAGGGTACCATTCTCAGCCCTTATTTTTGAGATGTGACTAAAATAGTCATTATTACTATCTAGGCTTTGAATGAACACAGTAGATGGAGAGCTTACTCACTGCAAAGCTTGCATAGCTTTCCTTACTATGGTGACCGTCAACTCTCAGGCTAAAGTATTAGTCTATTTTCCACTACTGTAGCAAACACCTGAGATTATACACTTTTTGAAGAGAAAGGGCTTATTTTGGCTTACTGTTTTTTAAGAACTATCCCATGATTGGTCAGCCTCAATGCTGTTAGGTCTATGTTGAGACAGTGTATCACGATGTGGCATGTGGAAGAGAAATGCCATTCAACCTCTGGCTCAAAAAATTCAGAAAGGAAGAAAGGACTGCAGCTAAATAATTTAAATTGAGATGCCCCTGCCAAATAAGCCCTCTCTTTAAAAGTTTATTATTCAGGGGTTTGCTACAGTAATGCAAAAATAGATTGATACTTTACCCTGAGAGTTGATGGTCACCATAGTTAGGAAAGCTAAATGGGAGCTTTGCAATAGGTAAGTTTTTCATCTACTGTGTTCATTTGAAGTCCAGATAGTAATAATGATTACTTTAAAGTTACATCTCAAAGGTAAGGTCTAAGAAGAATCGTACCCTTATAAACTTCAAAGATTCCAGTATAGAGCCCACCTTTTAATGTCTCTACTACCTCATCTCAGTGTCATGGGCTGGGGACCACGCCTTCAACACCTGGACCAAACTACAATGATAACAAAGTAAAGTAATAGAAGTAACATAATGACCCGGATATTGGCTTAGATGAGTGGTTGACCCCTTTGTGAGTTAAGACAACTCTTCCACTGGGTTCTCACATCAGACATACTGCTTATAAGAATTTTACATTACGTTTCATAACAGCAGCAAAATTGCAGTTATGAAGTACCAATAAAAATCATTCTATGAGCCGGGTGGTGGTGGTGGTGGTGGAGGTGGCGGTGGCACACGCCTTTAATCCCAGCACTCAGGAGGCAGAGCCAGGCGGATCTCTGTGAGTTCAAGGCCAGCCTAGGCTACCAAGTGGGTTCCAGAAAAGGCGCAAAGCTACACAGAGAAATCCTGTCTCAAAAAATAAAAAAAAAAATTTTTAAAAATCATTCTATGGTTGAGGGGTCATTACAACATGAGGAACTGTATTAAAGAGTTGCAGCATTAGGAAGGTTGAGAACTACTTGCTAAGATTTAGAGAGCTGATTCAGTGTTTAGGCTAATCTACATACTTGTTCCTCCTCCCAAAATGTTTGTGGAATCTTACATCTCAAGGTATCAAATTCTCCACCTAATCCCATGTCCAACAGTTCTCATGTGACATAAGTCTCCTCGATTATAGAAAAGTATAGATTGACATAGGGAGAACATTACAGATATCTGCCATGGTATTATAAGGTGTTTCCTCATAAATGGCCCATCTTTCTTCAAGGAAGTGGCTGGGAATCTGAAAATAAACTCTGAAAGTGGGTAACACACCATAACTTTTTTTATTGAAGTGATTTTCCAGTAAATCTTCCTTCCTTTGTTTTTATATACTTATAAGATGAATGATACTCTTGGTGGCTGTCCATTTATTTTATTCCCAGGAACATCATGTTCTCTGAAATCTCATAGTTCTCTGTCGGCTGCATCTTTCAGGCTGCTCCTAAGAACTTGCTGCTTATTTTGATCCCTGTCCCTATATCGTTCCTGATTCTACCTGACATCTCATATGCTGGAATATTTTGTCCTCATTCTTGCAAGAAAATCTCCTTCTGGAAAGTACCTACCTCAACTGCTGACTTGTAGTGGGGTGTCTATCATTGGCCTACTCAGAAATACTCTTGCCTGCCATAGAGCATTTCTTACCAGTCTTGTAGGGGGAGTTTCTTGCCAGTTCCCTTACAGTGATCTGGAGTCTAGCCTCAAATGATGAACTTCTCCTAACCTCATGCCTGCCACAGTAGTTTTAGCATCTTTGACTCTTTTATTAGCACACACTACTTTCTTTAAAAAAAAAAAAAAAAAAAAAAAAAAGTATCTTTATTTTCTTTTATTATATGGATGTTTTGGCTGCATGTATGTCTGTTTGCCACATGTGTACCTGGTCCCTAGTCAAAAGAGAGCATCACATCCACTAGAACAGGAGTTATAGGTGGTTTTGAGCCACTGTGTCGGTGCTGGGAATTGAACACAGGTACTCTTCAAGATCAGCTAGTACTCTTCAACTCTAACCCATCTCTCCAGCCCCAAGATTTTGCAGGAATCCTAAATGATCTTTTGTAGTTAGAGTTTTCCTGCCTGGCCCAATCAGGACAAATCTCTCTCACCCGCCAGTCCCACAGTCACTCAGACCCAACCAAGTAAACACACAGAAACTTATATTGTTTACAAACTGTATGGCAATGGCAGGCTTCTTGTTATCTACTTCTTCTATCTTAAATTAACCCATTTCTGTTAGTCTATACTTTGCCACATGGCTTGTGGCTTACCAGTGTCTTTACATGTTGCTTCTATGGCGGCGGCTGTTGGTGTCTCCTCATCCAGTCTTCCACTTCCCATAATTCTCCTCCTCCTTGTCCCACCTACCCTATCCTTCCTGCCTGGCTACTGGCCAATCAGCACTTTATTTATTTTAACCAATCAGAGCAACACATTTGACATACAGAACATCCCATAGCACTTCCCCTTTTCTTTTTTTCAAAAAGCAAGGTTTTAACTTTTATATAGTAAAATTTTAGATAACAAAACAATTATCAAGTAAGAATTATAGTTATAATATCTAGTCTATTTGTTTGGGCAAAATTAAACAAAATATTTTATCTATCCTATATTTGTGAGTCTAAGGTTTTTATATCTAACTTATTTTTTATCATAACTGAGGAAATTATAACTATCTAGTCTTTAACCACATCAAAGACCTCAGAAGGATATATTGTTACCTGAGAAATGGGAGAAGGATGCAAGTAACTTTCAGGAGTCTTATAGGGTAGACAGAGACAGCTGGCAGCCTGGACAGTCATCTAATGTATTTTTTGTAAAGTTGGGGCATTTGTCTTTAGCCCAGAGGGATAGAGTCTCTTGGTCATTTTTTTAGTGTCCTGTAGAATGTCTGGCAGTTTCCTCTGTGAAGCAGGAACCTGAAGGACCATTTTGTCAAGCAAAGTTCATTGGTCACCTTTTTATGGGTCCTGTATGTCCAGTTGATCAAGCAGTCCAGGCAAGAACAGTTTTTTGTCCAAATGGCTATTTTTGTATAGATGAAGATAAACTCCATATGAAGTGTCTTCAATACCCATCCTCCTCTCTGAAGTAAATCGGTGCTGTTAGGAGCAGATATGTCTTACTGTCCAGAAAGTCTAAATTTTAAAAATATTTTAAATGCCATATTCTGTAGGTCTTTGAAGTATTTGAAGATTACCTATCTATCTGAAATATCTCTGTGTATACCTAGAAGACTTAACTAACATGGCTACAAGTATGATTATCATAGATGACTAATTATTAATCTATTTTAAATTATCCATTATAATTTTAACTGAGCTATACAAACATAATACCTTAAACAAGAGTAGAAATATACATAGTATAACAAAATTAACTTTAAGTTTGTATCAATAGACTAAAATCTATACCAATGTAAAATATTTTAAATAAGTTGTTTTTTAGAAGTAAGTTCCTTAATCTACCCTTTTATATTATTATATCTATATCATAAGATTAATAAAAATGGGCTAAATATAAGAGTAAGAGCTAGACAATGGTAGGCCTGAGCTAATGGCCAAGCAGTTTAAATAATATAAGTGTCTGTATGATTATTTTATACGTGGGTTATGGGACCGCAGGGGCTTGGTGGCACCTGGGGAGAAGCTCTCCAACTACAATCTTTTAATAAAAACTTGGAGCCAGATATTGGGAAAATGCTGAAAGATCAGAGGAAACAAGCCACAGTCACTTCTCACCTCACCATCTCCTCAGCCAAAAAGAGAAGATCCTGTCTCCAGGAATCCTCATACTGAATGCCTCTGAGTCCTTAGCCTAAAGGGCTCTAGTTTCTGTCTCCTCCTGACTTACATGCCTTTCTCTACCTATCCATTTCACTTCCTATCTCATCCTTCCTAGTGCTGGGATTAATAGCATGTGTGCTTCCCAAATACTGGGATTAAAGGTGTGTGCCACCACTGCCTGGTTCTGTTTCTCTCCTAGACTAGATCAATCTCATGTAGCACATTGTGGCCTTGAACTCACAGAGATTCAGATGGATCTCTGCCTTCCAAGTGCTAGAATTAAAGTGTGTACCACCACTGTCTGACCTCTATGTTTAACTCTGTGGCTGGCTCTGTCCTCTGATCTTCAGGCAAGTTTTATTAGAGTACAACAAAATATCACCATACCAGGGTCCACTACATTTTAAAGATTATAAGAATGGTGGCATGGTTTTCCTATTTCCTAAGGTGGTGTTCAACAAGTACATCATGAGTTAGTGCTTGCATACTGTGCTTGTTAGTGTTTGTCAATTTAAGACAAATTAGAGACACCTATGAAGAGAGAAGCCCATTGGACAGACTGACTCCATCAGATTGGCCTGTAGGCATGCCTATGGGGGCATTTTCTTGATTACTAACTGATGGGAAAGGACCCAATCACTGTGGATGTTGCTAGTGCTGTGCAGGTAGTCCTGCAGTATTTAAAGAAGGTAGGTGAATATGAGTCTGGAAGCCAGTCAATAAGTGACAATCCTCCATGGTCCCTGCTTCAGTTCCTGACATCAGGTTCCTGCTTGAGTTCTAGCCCTGATTTCTCGCAATGATGACTATGACTAAGATAAATTAGGCAAATAAATGCATTCCTTCCCAAGTTGCTTTGGTATTTTTCACACCAACAAGAAACAAACTAGACACATAGTGATGGGGAGTTTTTAAACCAATGTCATGCTCCACCAACCCCAGATGTTTAGTGTCCTCCAAATCTGCTCTTCAAATTCTCTACGCTCCTCTTGCACTTCCGCACAGTCACAAGTAGAACTATGCTGTAAGCTGAGTCTGTCTACTTTTCTCATGCCACTGAAGCATTTCCAGTGTTTCCTGAAAGAGGATTTTATGAAAGAGATCTCTACACTGTCCAAATAGAAGATAGATATCCCAGGCTTCAGAAGCAAGTATACACTACTTCTACAGGCCCTGAACTCACAGAAATCCAAAAATTCAAGAATTTCAAGTACATTAAGTCAGGTGTTTCAATCTCATGTCTCAGGGTCAAACAATTTTGCCATCAGGATCCTGAGTCTTGCCAGTAGTAGGCTGGAACACTCTCTGAGTGATTCTGTGTAATGAAGTGGGCCCCATGCTTTGTCCTTGGTGTTTTAGCTGCTGAGACAAAAGTCTTTAGATATGCTGATAGTTTTAAAGACCACCTATAGATCAGATGACACCCTAAATTACCTTCTCACTTTCATTTCTTTCTCCTAATAACATCCAGAAGGAACCAGATAACTTTACACTCCTTAAATGAATTTCTTCAAGCTTCTGATTTCAAAATATTACTTTCCAAATATGGGTTTAAATAAATACTTAAATTTCATACTAAAATGACTGAATAACTTAGGACAGTTTCACTCATTTTAATTATAAATACCTCTAATAAGCTCTGTTGAAACCTTTCTATGCTTTCTACTAGGAGACCTCAAGTGTTAGAAGTATAGAATGATGCTGAGGAAGCAACTTTGTGGAGAAAGAAAAGACTGAAGATGGCGCGCATGGACACACACACACACATACACACACACACACACACACACACACACACACACATGCCTTGTTTCCAAAAAATATATATTTATTTAAAATATATTTTTATGTATTCATCTTCTACTGAAAATTCTATTTGAGATCAAAGATCACTTTCACCAAAGCCCCCAACATTTTGGCTAAGGAGGAGACTGAACTGCATGAAAAGTAAATGGGCTTCTGGGTAGCCAAGGGAGGACTAGACAATCAGGCTGAGATGTAAGAATGGGTGTTCTTTTCCACTCAGTTGTTTCAAGATGTTTTCTTATTTTTTTTATTGCTTAGTCTGACAACAGTTCAAGATTGTTAAAATGTAGGACGTTCAGGGTCTTTCTATCTTAAATAAAGTGTGTTCCTTGGAAAGAACACTATGTCCTTTCTGGCTAGCCTGGAACCTATCTGCTATGTAAACCATGCTGACCTTGGACTCACAGAGATACATCTGCATCTGTCTTCCCAATGTTGTAATTAAAGATGTGCACCACCACACCTGGCAAGAAAAGACAATGTATCTTTAAAATACATCTCTATAAGCGTGTCTTTGAGTCCAATGACTCCAGTCCTCAGGCACATTTTTGAAAGAATCTCATTGGAATGGAAGGTCGGCTGTCATGTACACTGTCTTGGCTTTCTACTGCTGTCTACTGGGATTCACATTTTCTTTCTCTCTTCAATACTGGAGTGCTAAAGTTCTCTGAACAGTGGCCAGTACATAATTTACCACATGATTTTCTGATTGATTGGGTTGAGGAACTTCAGCTTGCTCGTTCAGTGGTTATATATTCTTAGCAAAGAAAACACCTTTCTGATTCAAGGTTTACATATTTTAGTAATTGTTTTCAGTTCAGGGACTTTTGCCTAAAGGCAGTTTCAAGAGAGTCTAATTTTAAACATCTAAAGAGAAACATGATAAATAATTAAAGTTTGAACCTCAACCTCAGGAATAATAACAGTTTTTGTATTCTAAAAGCAATCTTAATTATTTTGTTCATTCATCTTTTCTATTGTTAGCCTTCATCTCATTCAACATGTCAGTCATATCACATGGTTTACATATATAATTTCTGTGAACCTTCTTATGCTAAGTAATTTGGATTCTTTCTTCCATTTAATCCTTTTATGAACAAATATTTAGGTGGACTAGAAAAGCTTTTGTTCCATTTATGGATACAGAACTGGAATTTTAAACAGGTGAATGTCAAAAGATTGTTTAAATCATGTGTTGCCTCTTTCTAGGAATCAAGTTTTCATCAAGAGGATTTTGTGTTCTTGTGGTACAGCATTTCTTGCAGTTAAGCTTCAATTTCAATGGTGTCTTCCTGTACCCTAATAATACTTGAGGTTACAGAGCTTTTTATTTAACAGGGAAATTTACTTAGCATTCACAGAGGAATGCTTAAAAGCTTGGCATGCTAATATTTTTATTACAGATAAAGTAGTATAGAGAAGTACTTGGACACTATTTTTTTTAATATCACTAATTCCTTAGTACATGAAAATCAAAGTGTGGAACCATGAAATTTATAAAATTTAAGACACTCTCTACTCCCGTCTGCATATGTCTTGATTTCACTCTTGTTTTAATGGTCAGATAAAAGTTCACTGTGTGAATATACCACATTTTCTCCATCTATAGATCTGTTAATGACTACCTAGGTTGGTTTCATTTCCTCACTCTTTTTTTTCTTCATTTTTCTTTATTAAGAAATTTTCTACTCACTCCACATACCATCCACAAATCTCCCCTCCTCCCTCCTCCTACCCCCCAGGCCTCTTTGCCAAGCCACACTCCATCTCCACATCCCCCAAATCCAGATCTCTCATGGGGAGTCAGCAGAGCCCAGCACACTTTAGCCTAGGCAGATCCAAGCCCCTTCCCACTGCACCAAGGCTGTGCAATTTGTCACACCATAGGCACCAGATTCCCAGAAGCCTGCCCATAGACCAGGGACAGATTCCGATCCCCCTGCCTGGGTGCCCCCCAAACAGTTCGAGCCAAACACCCGTCTTCTGTATCCAGAGGGCCTAGTCCAGTCCCATGGGGACTCCACAGCCACCAGTCCACAATTCATGGGCTTCACTAGTATGGCCTGTCATCTCTGTACATCCTCCCATCATGATCTCAATGTCCCTCACCTGCAGAATCTCTCCTCTTGCTCACCAATTGGATTCCTGGATCTCAACCTGGTGCCTGGCCATGGATCTTTGCATCTGCTTCAATCAGTCACTAGACAAAGGCTCTATGATGACAGCTAGGTTATTTGGTAGACTAGTCACCAGAGTAGATCAGTCCAGGCATTTGTAAATAGTAAATCAATAAACATAGATGCCTAAAAATGGTTAAACAAAGTAGCCTATAGTAAGAAGAAAAATACTGCATATTTCTCTCATGTACAAATGTTACATATTAGGAAGTATGAATATAGGTCACAAACTAGCCCATGAGGAGTGACAAAAGGGTCTTAATGTCAGGGGATTGTGGTGATTTTGACCCTAATAATAAACCTAATAATAAACTCTGGGGTCAGAGACAGAACAGCCACTAGATACAGAGGCCAGAAAATGGTGGCACTGACACCTTTAATCCCAACACTTGGGAGTCAGAGCTAGGCAGATCTCTGTGTATTCAAGGATATAGCCAAGGATGGTGACTCACGCCTTTAATCCCAGGGAATGATGGTAATAAGTAGAAAGGTATAGAAGGCACAAAGACCAGAAACTAGAAGCATTTGGCTGGTTAAGCATTTGGCTGGTTAAGCATTTGGCTGGTTAAGCTTTTAGGCTTTGGAGCAGCACAGTTCAGCTGAGATTCATTCTGGATGAGGACTCAGAGGCTTACAGTCTGAGGAACCAGGATCAGCTGAGGAGCTGGCAAGGTGAGGTGGCTGTGGCTTGTTCTACTTCTCTGACCTTCCAGCATTCATGACAATACCTGGCCTCAGGTTTGATTTTATTAATAAGACTCTTTAAGATTCCTGCTACAGGGGATAGGATAAGAGATGTATGTGATATGAAAGTGGAAAGGAGTCAGGGGAGATACCTGTCAGCAAAGTGCAAACATAAAGCTCTAAGATCAGAGCTCCAGCACTCCCCAACTTAAAGGAAGAGGCCAGGTGTTATGGTTCATGTTGGTAACCCAGAACCTAGGGGGATCAGCAGGTGTATTTCTGGAACAGAGTTCCCCAGCCTAGCCAACCAGTAAGCTCTGGCTTCACTGAGAGATCTTATTTCAAAATGTAAAGTGGAGAGGGATTGAGGAAGATATCCAGTGTCGAATTCTGGGGCACGCACGAACACACACACACACACACACACACACACACACACACACACACACACACACGGTGTGGACTACTAAGGTGAGGATGGGGACAGCAAGTGTAGGGGGCAAGAAGAGGGAATGGAGGATTGGAGTTAGAGGGAGGAGAATCAAAAACGCAAGTTATGTGAGTAAATAAAAGCAGTACTTATATACCATAATGACATAATACAAGTGTCAGCCATCCATCTCTACTTTGTGTTTTATTGTGCTCCAGTGAAACACGCCCATTTAATTTCCCAATACTCTCTAGGACTGACTAGCTCCTAGATAAAATGAGTATTCAAAGTTTCAAGACACTAAGCAATTTCACCTTGACATTCAAATCCTCTTGTAGCTGGTACTACAAATCTGCAATCTAAGATTGCCTATGTTCCTCACCTTGGCATGTCAGTTTGTAGGGTTTTAAATTCTAGATGCTGCCTGAAAAAATTACCACCTTAATCGATAAATTCCAATTTCATGATTCCTTTTTAGCTGAATAAGTTTAATTCTATTGGTTTGATGACTTAAATGAGGTAACTCAATGTACTCCAAATCAAGACTGGATTGACATATACAATTTGCAATCAGAATGTCAACTCTTCCTCTGTCAAAGGTTTCCCTGAGTCTTGTTTTCAGGATTGGTCTCACCTCCCATGCTTCCTGCCTCTTTTGGAAGAGCAGATTACTGGTTTATTAAGAAACAAGAAGTTGACATCTGGAGATTAACGCGAAGTTTGGGGAATACACAAGACTAATAATGTGTGTTAAGTTATAATAAAAATCTATGATAGTGAGATTATTAAAACCATCTTACACCTTCAAAAACAAAATAGAACAAAACAAAAATGAAGGTCAGAAATCATACATAATGTGTCATAACAAAATATCCAATAATAAATCAGTGCATGGTGATATTTCTGACTCCTGTGAAACTTCGCTCACAGTGACCACAGCAGAACTCTACAGTAATGTCATCAATAAGAAAATGCCTGCCTTCATATTTGGCTTGTTTCCTTGTACAGTGTAGAAAGAACCACTCCTTCGGTTTGTTTGCTTGTTTTCTAAATAAATCTTGGCTATTAAAATCAGAATTTTCTGGACTCAGCTGATCACTGGATCCCACATTATCCACACATTCATCCTGACCATCTTGACTTTCAAAGCAGCCAGATGAAGAAAGAACATAATAGTTAACAGTGTTGGTCTGGACAAATGTGAACTCAAGTTCTGGCACCAGCTTTAGCAAGAGCATAACTAACTTGGGTCTAGTTACTTAACATCTCTGTGAGGCTGTGCACGTAAAGCTCTCAACTGGGCCTGCGAAGTGAGGAAAAAATGAGTGTTCAGTAAACATTAACTACAGCAGGGATACTCTTTTGTAATTACCACCCATTATTATTATGTTCCTCTGGTGTACCCTCCTAATCTTGTGTTCTGAGCTGATGTCAAGCAGGGAGAAGGGCAAATAAAAGTTAAGTAAGCAACATTAAAAATCCAAAACTAGAAACAATACTTCTTTCTTTTCTTCATAATTCTCATTAGAACTGCTTGTCAAGGGAAGAAAACACACAGGAATAGAAGGTGGCTTGGAGCTTAAAAAGTGGGGATACAGAATCACACTCCAATTAGTTCTGTGTATTCAAATAATCTATTACAACTAGTAAGCCCTGAGAAACTAAGGAAGAGCAAATGATTAGTGGACTTAAATGCAAAAGTTACTTGAAACCAGATTAATGAATGGAAGGTGAGCCAGAATTTACTAGTGAAATGCAGAAATATCTCCTCTGGATTACTTCATAGTATTTATATCAGAATAATTTTAACCATAGTGCCAGAGGCACTTTGCACTCAATGGTTATTTAGGTAGACCAGTCCAAAATTTATTTTTGGAAATCAAGTGTGTTATTTACTTAGTGACTATGGGTAAAGCTCAGACTATGTAGCTTGGTCATTGTCATCTATAAAGCCGATGCCTAGTTAACTATTGAGTGGTGTGTCCAAAACAAACAAACAAACAAACAAACAAACAAAACAAAAACAAACTAACAAAAAAAACCTGATGAATGATTCTGAACAAAAGTCAGTGGACCTGTGCTCCCCTTATCTCAGTGTTTTGTGACCTGAGGTAGATTATATGCCAACTCTGGCCCCATTTCTTATCCATCAAAAAAGAATTCTAATAGTATCATTTATGTGGTTTTATAGTTAACAAATCTCCCATACATTATCCCATTTCATATATCAGATTCCTTCTAGCCCAGCTCCTTAGGTTGCTGTGGAGATAAACACATTAAAAGGTATAAAAGCTTTTGCGAAGTTAGAGGCCAGTAAAACTCATGTTTTGACAATATAATTAGAAAATACTACACAGAACTATGTTCCCAATGCTTAATGGGAATGTTCTTAAACCATTAACACAGACCTTTGCTGGATATTTATGAATGTTTAATTTGCTCTGATGAATTCATTATCAAGCCAGCCAGCCAGCCAGCCAGTTTTCTGTAACACAGAGGTCAGAACTTTCAATGGAGAAGATCCCTGTCAGCTACCCCCTCCACAGCAGTCTCTGGCTCATTCTGAACAATAAGAATGTGGTACTTTATTCCTAGGAAGCCACACAGTGTGAAATTGCTTTGTTTTTACCCTTCCCACTGTTATAGAAAATGGGAATTCTTTGCCAAGCATTCAAAAAACACTATGCCACACACATCCAGGACTTATTTTGAGATTAACTGTGATACATGCAGTCATTATAACAGCTCAGTGCTTTCCAATTCTCACCTTTTCTGTCTAAGCTCATGATTTAAAATATTTACATAATGAAAAGCATATAATTGTAAGCAGCTTTCTCCAAAACATGAAGCAAAAATAGAGTTTGAGAAGTCCTAGACTTGGAAAGAAAGCAGTCTACTTTGTTATTTTAAAAAGCTTACTAATACAACAACCAATTTTTATTTTTATTTTTTATTACTTTTAGCATACATGGTAGCAGTGTTAAACAGTCAATGCCATTTGTGGTTGGTAACTAATGCATTACAGACTTGCTCTCTGTTATTGCCATTTTTTATGTTTTAAAATCATTTTGTGTTTGCATGTATATAGGTGTATATGAATGTGTGAATGTTTGTCTGTATATATGAACACATCTATGTTTGTAAATGTGCCCCCATGTATCTGTGTGCACATGTATGTATGTGTGTGTGGAGGCTGGAAGGCAGCCTTGTAATCCCTTACCCATGCTAATCTATCTCTCTTGTTCCTATAAGTCATCCCAATAAAAGCATTATGACATCAAGCATTTGACAAAAATCTGGTTTTAGTTTATCATTGCTCCCCATATCTGGGGTAAATTAAACAGTCTCTCCTGGAAAAGTCATGCATTATCACAGGACCCAGGTATGAAAAGAAATCAAAGTCAACATGCTGAAGAAATGGTTACATTCCCTTTTTCATTATAGGATTATTCATGACAGCCAGGATGTTTAAGCAAATTAAATAACCATGAATAGATTAATGGATTAAACAAATATAACATGTATAAATACATAGTACTATTCAGTTTTAAAATATCCATAAAATGTTGTCATGTATATGGATGAGTCTAGTGTATGCTATGCTAAATGAAATAAGGTAGACACAGAAAGACAACTAGCTCATGATCTTACTTACATATGGTATCCAAAATAGTCAAACTCATTGGAATAGAGTTCAATGCGATGATATTGTGTTCCCCAATATATTGTGAACACTAATAAACTTATCTGGGGTCAGAGGACAGAACAGCCACTAGACAGACATAGAGGCCAGAAAATGGTGGCACTCACACCTTTAATCCTATCACTTGGGAGGCAGTGATCTCCCATCCGGATCTCTGTGAGTTCAAAGCCACACTGGAAATAGTCAAGCATGGCGACACATGCCTTTAATCCCAGGAAGTGATGGCAGAAAGCAGAAAGGTATAAGGCATGAAAACCAGGAACTAGATCTGGTTAAGCTTTTAGGCTTTTTCGCAGCAGTTAAACTGAGATTCATTCCAGATGAGGACTCAGAGGCTTCCAGTCTGAGGAAACAGGATCAGCTGAGGAACTGGCAAGGTGAGGTGGCTGTGGCTTGTTCTGCTTCTCTGATCTTTCAGCGTTCACCCTAATACCTGGCTCCAGGTTTGATTTTATTAATAAGACCTTTTAAGATTCATGCTACAGTGCAGAATTTTGCTTTCACGGAGGCTAGGTGTTGTAACATGAATTGCTAAGTGTTCTTATTAATAAAAAACCCAGAGCCAGATATTGGGGTGAAAGCAGAAAGATCAGAAAAACAGAACAAGCCAGCCATGTTCTTACCTCTACAAAAATCCTCGGCCTCAAGAGAGTGAGGTCTTGTTTCCTCATGGATTATATACATTTTTCTGCCTAGACATCACTTCCTGGGATTAAGGGCATGTGTGTTTCTCGGTATAGGATTAAAGGTGTGTGCCACCACTGCCTGGCTCTGTTTCCAGTGTGGCCTTGAACTCACAGAGATCCAGATGAATCTCTGCCTCCCCAGTGATAGTATTAAGGGTATGTGCCACCCAAATGGATGGATCTAGAAAAAATCAACCTAAGTGAGGTAACCCAGAAGACTCAGAAGGCCAAACATGATATGTACTCACTCATAGGAGGATACTAGATGTAAAACAAAGATGACTAGACTGCTACACAACTCCAGGGAGGCTACCTAGAAAATGGGACCCTAGGAAAGACACAGGGATCACCCAATGACAGAGAAATGGATGAGATCTACATGAACAACCTGGACGACAGTGGGAGTAATGAAGGGCAAGGTTCGAGGGAAAGAGAGCTTAGGGGAGCAGGAGATCCCAGCTGGATCAAGAACAGAAAGGGAGAACAAGGAATAACAGACCATGATAAATGGTGACCACATGAGAACAGGAATAGGCAGAGTACTGGAGAGGTCCCCAGAAATCCACAATGATACATCCTCTGTAGATTGCTGGCAATGGTGGAGAGAAAGCCTGATCTGACCTAGTCTGGTGATCAGATGGCCAAACACCCTAACAGTCATGCTGGAACTCTCATCCAATAACTGATGGAAGTGGATGCAGAGCTCCTTGGCCAGGCTCCAGGTGGAGCTCCAGGAGTCTAATTATAGAAAAAGAGGAGGGACTGTAAGAGTATGAATTGTTGAGACCAAGATTGGAAAAAGCACAGGGACAAATAGCCAAACAAATGGAAGCACATGAATTATGAACCAAAGGCTGTGGAGCCCCCAGCTGGATCACACCCTCTGGATAAGTGAGACAATTGAATAGCTTCAACTGTTTGGGAGGCATCCAGGCTGTGGGACCAGGACCTGTCTTTAGTGCATGAGTGGCTGTTTGGAACATTGGGCTTACACAAGGACACTTTGCTCAGCCTGGAAGGAGGTGACAGGACCTGCCTGTACTGAATCCACCAGGTTTACATGAATCTCCAGGGAAGTCTTGGCCCTTGAGGAGATGGGAATGGAGGGTAGGGGATGGGGAGAAGGTAGGGGCAGGGGCTGGAGGGGGGAGTACAGGGGAACCCATGGCTGATGTGTAAAATTAAAACACAAATATAATAATAATTAAAATGGTGTGTGCCACCACTGTCTGGCCTCTATGTCTAATCTAGTGGCTGGCTAAGTCCTCTGGGCAAGTTTTTTAGGGTACACAACATATCACTACAAGCTGTGGGCAAGGGAAAGAGAGAGTTGGTCTAAGATAAAAAACAAACAAAACCAAGAAACTTAGACAAAAAGGATAAATCTATCATTTATTTAATAATAAGGTATTGTGTATTTCAAAATCCTGGAAGGGTGATTTATAATGTCCTAATCACAAAGAAACAGTAAGTCCAGTAATAGACATGCTAATTTTGCCTGAACTGTTCATGCATGATGTGCATCTGTAAAAGACATCCCATGGTAGCTCCTAAATGTAGGCACATACATGTCAATTGAAAGTAAAATAAAATGCTATATCTCATTTCAGTTATTCAGGACAGATGGGATCCTAAGTCCATCAAAGAAAGGTAAGGCTTAGAGAGAAAAGGTTTCTCTCTACACTAAGAAGAAAGCAAAAAAAAATGTTGTAGAGTGTGTTTACAGGGCTAGTATGAATGGAAGGAACAGGGAAGTTGTGTGTTTGTTTTTATCAAAGCTTCTTTCTAACAGACACTCAGCAAGAGAGCCGAAGTGAAGCAGTAGAATTGTTGAAGAATAAAAACATCTGCAGTTGCTAGAGCATGGCAGGAGAGGAAGAGAGGAAGTTGATGAGCAAGTCCTAGACACTGAACTCCACTCAAGTTGAGATCATAAATTTTATAAGGCCACTCTGGGAAATTATGTAACTTCACTAGTATTTATCTAACTGTACTTGGGTGAGGGGAAAGATACTAAGCAATACTTATTATGGGCTGTGATTTTTCTAGAAGGGGTATGAAAGGGAAATGATAATAGTTTCAACCTCCAAGGAAGACACTGGCACTTAGTGTTCTTGGAGACATTAATGAGAAATGGTTTGAATGTAGTTTAGGGCTTATACACTAGCTCTTTACCGTCTTCATACATCAGCTTATCCATGAACAACAACAAATATGTTTGAAATAATATTATTTTCATTTTTTTAAGTTGGAGTTCTCAGAGAGGAAAGGCTGGAAACCAAATACAATACAGCTGGGATTCAGTAGAACCAGGACTCAACCAAGATGACTATTTGAGTTTAGGAAGCCCAGAGGGCAAGCAGAATTAATAAGCCTTGATGAAAGTAATGGGTAAAGAAATGATTTCCCTGTAAAAGTCTATCTCCATAAAACATGTACATACTTTTGAAGATGTGAATTCAAATGACAAAAATTCATAGATCAAGATTAAGGACATTATTAATTTCAAATGGGATATTGTCAGACAGTAATACTTAACAGCTGTGCAGACCCTTATTGAATCCAAAGAAGTTTTATAAATGTTATTTCAATAATCAAAACCATTGTCTAAAGTAGATGGTCATTTGTGTTTTCTCGGTTCCAAGAGTTAAGGGATGTTTAGATTTCTAACTACTGGGTTTTGCCCTTTGGTTTTTGTTTGTAAAAATTCAATGAAAACTCAAACTGGTGACAAGTACAGTAAGTTTATGTTTTATATACGAGTAGTACCCCGAAAAGTTAGGCCCAGTGTTAGTGCTGTTGCTTTCACTACTTTATTATTGAAGTTATTAGGACAACACGTTCAATGTTAAAGTTACTTTTTCTTTACTTTCAGGGAAGAAGAGTTCTGCTCCCTTCATATGAATCAGCTGGGCTGATGCTGGAATGTAGTCCAACATCTCTCCCATGTGAGATTTGGCTCCCTTTCAGTCTCTTACTCTGTAGTGGTCACAATTGGATTCTTGAAGATCTTCCTTCCAAAACATCTGACACAAGCTTGCTCACACCCATTTCTCTCTGGACACCATAATTTTCTTTTTAATGATCAAATACATATGCACAGAAGTAAAGAAATGGGGGGAAGGCAAGTTTAGTAGTGCCTGTCTATAGAATAGGATATAAGGAGAGTATAAAATGTAAGCTGAAGAAGAATTATGAAGACAGCCCCAAAAAGGGGGGCGGGGGACATGTCACTCCTTTCCACTATAGACTTTGGATTTAGTGAAGTTGCTAATCCAGGCACATTACTGTAACATCTTCTATTCCTTACTAATAAGATATTTTGACATGTACAACCTCTCAATGAGGCTGAAAGGGTTTAAACTGGTATTTCAAATGAGTATTTTTTATTAATTGAATTTATATTTTCAGTTCTATCTTAAAACAATCTCAATATTACTATGTTTTTTTGTTATTTTAAATAGAATTTTGAAGCTTTGGAAAGAAAGAAAGTTGATATATCTGAAAATATCTTATGATAAATATTTCACTTCACTGAGCCAATGAGCAAATGAGAAATGGAATTGTGTCAAATGATAATGTTAAGAACGTGACACCTAATGAAGCAGAATGACAGTTATTAGAATACAAGTTCCAGTAACTCCAGCTCCTGGCTTGCATCTCTGTAATTTTGGAGTAAGAATATAGTCTTGATTTAATGTAAGGGTCTTGGGCTTCCATATATCTAAGTTTTCGTCTAGTAGTAGTTGATGAGAAGGAAAATCAGGATTAAGAGAATGGTAAGTGTAAGAAAGAAAGAAATGGGAAAAGAACCATTAATATGTTCTATTTTTCCTCTGTGAATTTTTTTATTTTTTGTTCAATAGACATCTTTGTTTTCTTTCTGTTTTTTTTAAATAGGTTCTTCTCTCATATAATACATTTTGAACCCTCCCTCCACTCCTCCCAGTTCCCCATTCTCCTATTCTCTCCTGTCCTCCAATCCACTCCACATCTATCTCCCTTCAGAAAATAGCAAACATTCATGAAGAACCAAGCAAGGCAAAACAAAACACAATGTAACAAGGAAAAGGCCCTCACATCAATGCTGGACAAGGGCAACAAACAGGAGGAAAAGAGTCTCAGGAATAGGTAAAAGAGTTGGAGACACACCTGCTTCAATTGTTAGAAGTCTCTCAAAAACATCATGCTAACACCCTCGACATATACACAGAGGACCTTATGCAGAACCCTGCAGATTCAAAGCTTGTCACATCAGTCTCTGTGAGCCCCTGTGCGCTTGTTGATTTAGTGGGCTGTATTCTCCTGGTGTCCTCCATCCCTTCTGGCTCCTATAATCTTTCCTCCCAGTATTTCCAGGGGTTCCCCTGAACTCCAAGGTGAAGGACCCTGTGGAGACCTCCAATTTAGACTCTCTGCATAATGTCTGGCTGTGGATCTCTGCATCTGCTTCCATCTGCTGCAAGAGGAAGCTTCTCTGATGATGACTGGACAAGGTACCAGTCTATGAGAACAGCAGACTATCTTTTTTTTTTTTTTGGTAGCTATGTTTGGTTCTGCCCTAGGTCTCTGGGTCTCTAGGCTGTCCTGACTCTGGTTCCTGGCCACCCAGGCTGTGTCAGACACAGGCCCCCTCTCATGGAATGGGCTTCAAATTAAATCAGACATCAGTTGGCCAGTTTCCTAAGTTCTGAGCCACCATTGCCCCCAGCACATCTTTCAGGCAGGACATAGGTCAAAGGTTTTATGGCTGAGTTGGTGTCCAGGTTTCTCTTTTGGTAGCCTGCAGAGTACTTTCCCACACCAAAGAGACTAGAACATAGGAGTGAAGACTCCCATGTAGTCACCATATCAACCTCTCTACATTCAAAGAGCTGTGTGGATGATGTCCTCAGCAATGGGGCAACACTGTACTAGCATCAGCCTGGGTTGTTTGAGGATCTCCTTGTGACCTCCTCAGCCAACAACTCAAATGAATGCAACGCACTACTGCCTTTGGAAGCCTTGCCTGGTACCAGAGATGGTCATTTGAGACTCCATATCCTCCCTTACTAGGAGCCCTCACTAGGATCAACCAGATAGATTCCAGGAAGTTTCTATGCCACCCCTAAATGCCCTCCAATCCCAGCAGTCTCTCTCTTCACTCTCTTCCTCCAAGCCCCACATACTCCAACTTACCCCCACATACCAACCTGATACTCCTCTGGTCTTTACCCGTCCCCAGTTCACCACAAAATCTATTCTATTCCCATGTCTCAGGGAGATTCATGCATCCCCATTAGAGCCCTCTGGGTATGTGGATTGTAGCTTATCATTTTTTTATAGCTAATATCTACTTATAAGCAAATATCTACTGTATTGGTCTTTCTGGGTCTGGGTTACATTACACAGGATGATTATTTTTGCAAGTTGTATTCATTTGTCCACAAACTTCATTATGTTAGTTTTTATTTTAACAGCTGAGTGATATTCAGTTGTGTAAATGCACATTTTCTTTATCCATTCTTTGGTTGAGGGACATCTTGGTTATTTCCAATTTTGTTCTATTATGAATAAAGCCACAATGAATGTAGTTGAGCAAGTGCTCATGTGGTAGGATGGAAAATCTTTTTGGTAGATCCTCAAGAGTGGAATAGCTGGTTCTTGATCAATTCCCAATTTTCTGAGGAACCACCTTATTGATTTCCATAGTGGTTGAACAAGTTTGAACTCCCATCAGCAATGGAGGAGTGTTCCCCTTGCTCCATGTCCTTGTCCAGAATGAGCTGTCACTGTGTTTTTGATCTTAGCCATTCTGACAGGTGGCAAGTTTAGAATCTCAAAGTCATTTTGATCTGCATTTCCATGATGGCTGAGGGTGCTGAACATTTCTTTAGGTGTTTTTCAGCCATTTGAGAGTTTTATATTGAGAATTATCTGTTCAGATCTGTACCCTACTTTTATTTGGTTGATTAATATCTTGTTTCTTTTGTCCCCTCTTTTTATTTTACACATCAGCCATTGGTTCCCCTGTCCTCCCCCCTCCCGCACCCACCCCCACTTTCCCCCGAACCCCTCCCCTCCATTCCCATGTCCTCCAGGGCCAAGACTCCCCTGAGGATTCATTTAAACCTGGTGGATTCAGTACAGGCAGGTTCAGTCCCCTCTTTCCAGGCTGAGCAAAGTGTCCCTGTGTAAGCCCAAGGTTCCAAACAGCCAGCTCATGCACTAAGGACAGGTCCCGGTCCCATTGCCTGGATGCCTCCCAAACAGTTGTCTCACTTATCCAGAGGGCCCGATCCAGCTGAAGGCTCCACAGCCTTTGGCTCATAATTCATGTGCTTCCATTCATGTGGCTATTTGTCCCTGTGCTTTTCCAGTCTTGGTCTCAACAATGCTCACTCATTCAATCCCTCCTCTTTTTCTACAATTGGAATCCTGGAGCTCCACCTGAGGCCTGGCCAAGGATCTCTGCATCCACTTCCATTAGTTATTGGATGAGAGTTCCAGCATGACCATTAGGGTATTTGGCCATCTGATCACCAGACTAGGTCAGGTTGACCATTGCCAGCAGTCTACAGAGGATGTATCATTGTGGATTTCAGGGGACCTCTCCAGTACTCTGCCTATTCCTGTTCTCATGTGGTAATCATTTATCATGGTCTGTTATTCCTTGTTCTCCCTTTCTGTTCTTGATCCAGCTGGGATCTCCTGCTCCCCTAAGCTCTCTTTCCCTCGACCCTTGCCCTTCATTACCCCCCTCACATCCAGGTTGTTCATATAGATCTCATCCATTTCTCTGTCATTGGGCAATCCCTAGGTAGCCTCCCTGGAGTTGTGAGTAGCAGTCTAGTCATCTTTGTTTTACATCTCGTATCTATCTATGAGTGAGTACATACCATGTTCACCCTTCTGAGTCTGGGTTACCTCACTCAGGATGATTTTTTTTCTAGATCCATCCATTTGCCTGAAAACCTCATGATGTCATTGTTTTTCTCTGCTGAGTAGTACTCCATTATGTATATGTACCACATTTTCTTTATCCATTCTTCAGGTGAAGGGCATCTAGGTTGTTTACAGGTTCTGGATATTACAAACAATGCTGATATGAACATAGCTGAGAAATGCCCTTGTGGTATGATTGAGTAACACTCTTGGGCATGTACCCAAGGAATGCTCAATAATATCTTGTTTCTTGAGTTCATTATATGTTTTAGATGTGAGTCCTCTATTGAATGTGGAGTTGATAAAAATATTTTTCCATTCTGTAGGTTGCCACTTTGGCTTGGTTCGATTAATGGTGTCCTTTGCTTTACAGAAGCTTTTCAGTTTCATTTGGTCCCATTGTTGATTTTAGTGCCTGCACTATTAGCGTTCTGTTCAGAAAGTTGTCTTCTGTGCCGATATGTTCAAGGCTATTTCTCCACTTGTAGTAGAATATTTTAAAGTGTGTTACTTTCCTTTATATTACATTTGTTTAACTCTGTGAAGCTGTGCTACTGTGCCTGTGTAAAACACCTGGTGGTCTAACGAAGAGCTGAACAATAACAAGGCAGGAGAAAGGATAGGTGGAGCTGGCAGGCAGAGAGAATATATAGAAGAAAAAAAAACTGGAAGGAGAGATCTAAGATCAAGGAGCCAGAGAAGGGGAGGACATTGGGGTATAGTCACCCAGTTACACAACCAGCAAGCCGTGGAGTAAGAGTAAGATTTATGGAAATAAGCGAATGAGAAAAGCCCAGAAGCAAAGATAGATGGGATAATTAGTTAAGTAAAGCTGTCAAGAAACTAAGCCAAGCTAAGGCCAGGCATTTGAAAGTAAGAATAAGCCTCTTTGTGTGAATTTATTTGATAGCTAGGTGGTGCCCCCAAAGTGTAAAATACAAACAACAACATTCACTTTTTCTTCTATCAGGTTCAGTGTATCTAGTTTTATGTTGAGGTCTTTGATCAAGTCCTCATTTTCACAAAGGGGAAAAAGTAAAATAATTTACAAATGACTCAAACTAGTGGAAATTTAAATGACATCTCTGTAATTTTATCTGTCATCTAGATACTATTTTCATATTCAATTTTTAAAATAAATTTTCAGTGTCTGTTTAACCACATGTAGTATCTGATAACAGCTTTCAGTGAAAAGCTAGGCAATATCCATTCACCAGCAGTGTTGTCTACTGAAGTTAACTGCATTGTCTTCTACTGACAGATACAAATTTCTGAGTCATTGAAGTGTGTATCTATTTGAATGAAAATGTCTTTTTTACTTAAAATGATATTTTATAAATATATTCTGAGGACTTTTCCCTCACACTCCTCCTCCCAGATCCTCCCTACCTCCCTACCCACCCAATTTCATGTTATCTCTCTCTCCCCCTGCCAAAAAATCCCTGAAAAACAACAAAAAAGATCAAAACAAACAATAATTAGAAAAACAAATATACAAAACAAACTAAGGGGTCAATTTTGTGTTGGTCAACAATTCCTGGGCATGGTCCTGCCCTGAAGTGTGGTTGATATACCCAGTGACACTCCATTGAAAATAATGAAACTTTTCTTTCCTAGAAAATATCAATTGCAATAGCTTCTCAGTAAGGCGTCAGACTTTGTGTTGACTTCCTTTCATCAGTACAGAGATTTTCTCTGGTTTGAGCTTGTGAGGATCTTATTAGTGCTGTCACAGTCTCCGAGTTCCCATGTGTATCTGAAAGATGCAATTTCCTTGAAGTCATTCATCCTCTCTGACTTACAAATTTTCAACCTTCCATTTTCATAGATCCCCAAGCCTTGAGAAGAGAGATTTGAAGCTGAGAGCTCTAAAGTCTCTTGCTCTCTGTGTTAATTACCATATATTACAAGAATAAATTCTCTGACGGGGGTTAAGTATTATACAGAACTATGGGTATAGCACCATGACATTAGGAGTAATTTTATTTCTGTGTTCCATTAGCAAAATAATAGTGTTATTTTACCCTAAAGCCCATAACTACCTAGTCTCAGATTTGGCCTCTTTAGAAGTATCAGGGATGAGTTTCATTGCATGGAGTGGACCTTAAATCAAATTGAGAAATGGCTTGTTTATTTGTGTCACCCTGCAATATTTGTGCCACTTTTGCACCAGTGTGTGTGTGTGTGTGTGTGTGTGTGTGTGTGTGTGTGTGTGTGTGTGTATATATGTATATCTTTCAGTCAAATTGTCATTGTAGATCCCAGGCTTTACATCTAAGTGATATTGTATGAAACAAGACAAATTTATCAACAAAATAAAATTTCAGACCCAGACATAATGCCACACATCTACAGATCCCTGATTTTTTTTACAAATAAGCCAAAAAAAATATCCCTTAGATAAAAGCACAAGTATCTTCAACACATGGTGCTGGTCAAACTTGATAACTACATGTAGAAAAACAAAAAAAACAGATCCATATATATCACTCTGCATAAAACTTACTTCAAATAGATCAGTGATTTCAACATAAGACCAGATATCATGAATTTGATATAAGAGAAAGTGGGGAATATGCTTGAATTCATTGGCACAGGAAAGAACTTGCTGAACAGAACACTGGTAGTACAAGCATTAAAACTTGCAATTTATAATTGATAAGTGGGCCCTCATGAAGCCAAAAAGCCTCTATATGGCAAAGGACACCATCATGCGAGCAAAACAGAAGCCTACAGAATTGAAAAAAAATCTAGTGCTTATACATATAATAGATGGTTAGTATCTAGAATATAAAAAGAACTAAGTAAACCAAACATCAAAAAACACAAAGGAAAGTGAGGTACATAGCAAAACAGTTCTCTCTCAAAAGATGAAACACAAATGGCTGAGAGACACATTTTAAAATATACTCAATATCCTTAGCCATCATGGAAATGCAAATTAAAACTACTTTGTAATTTCATTTTATCCCAGTCAGAATGGCAAAAGTCAGTAAAACAAATGACAATACTATGATACTGTCATGGCTAGGATGTAGGGGAAGGGAAATATTATTTATTGCTTGTGGGAATGGAAACTTGTACAACCAATGTGAATATCATACTGTAGGTGCCTCAAAACCTGAAAATCTATCTACCAAAAGACCAAACTATACTCTTTGGACATATCACCCAAAGACTCAGCATATCTTACTCCAGAGATACTTGCTCATCCACATTGCTGGTCTGTTAATAGTAATCAGAATTTGAAAATTTGCTTGCTCTTCATCCACTGATGAATGGATAATGAAAATGCAGTACATTTATACAATGGAATATTATTCAACTATTAAGAAAGTGAAATCATGACGTTTGCAGGTAAATGGATTGAGCTAGAAATAGTCAAAATGACTGAGGTATCTCAGATCACAAAAGACAAATATTGTGTGCTTTCTATTATATGTAGATGCTACCTTTTAAACTTTAGATATGTGTATTGTAATAAGAATAACTACAGAAGGTAAGTAGCTAATAAGGAATCAGGAGGGAAGAGGGATTCTTTCAATGAAGGGTAAACAAGATGATTATTATGAGGAGGTATAAGGGTAAATAGATTAGGATTAAATAGGGAGGGGATGGGAAACAAGGGACAGGGGTCAAAGAAGGAATATAGAAAGGGCAATTAACACTAAAGGCTTTTTGAAAAGCTATATGGAAGCCTACTACTGTAAATATTACTTATACATGGCATTTAAATGGAATCGCCATGTATTAGGAGAGACAATGCCCCAACTATGCACCTTATGCCAAGTGTCCTTTAATGTGAAGAATGGGTTAAACCTTGTTGAGTATCTGGCCAAAAGGATGTCATAGACCATCTCCCAAGCATCACAGGCTACTACCAAATCTACTGGTTACTCTCTACAACACTAGAGTAAGGCCCTATTGATGAAGACATCACTTACTTACATCACTAACACAGAGAAATTGAGCTGGTATCCAGCTAGAAGCTCTACTCCTAGTGACTAGTGTTCATGGAGTTAGAAGTTACTTTGCATAGTACCAGGGGAGAAGAGTGATGAAGGCCTCTTTTTATCAAAGGTTTCTACCTTGCATCATATAGAATATTCTCAATAAAGGGTAGGCAAACAGTAGTATCTGTTATCAACACATACTCATTTTATTCATAAGTGATTAGTTGTTTATATGAACTTCAAGGATGAAATCAGAAGAATGGGCTCCATAGTGGATGGTAGAAGTGGATTTTCAATTATATTGAAATTTTTATTTAAACCATTCTAATCAAGTATGAAAAATTATCCCTCTAAAACCATCCATCACTCACAAAATGATTTATTCTTTATAAACCAATCCTGTCATCCAAGCATTTCTCAACGGGTAAAGAAATATGATTGAAACATTTATGAAACACAACTTTTCTCCTTTCATTCTAGCAATGCATCTACATTTTTAAAATTTTAGCACCTCAAAGACAAAAAGGACCATTTAACTAGCAATTATACATAGTAAAAGCCAATATTAGATTATCAAAATGAAATTTCTTCTCTCAAGTAAGTATTGTTCTGGTAAAAAAATGAGCAGACCCAATTGTATAGTCAAGGAGTCGAACAACTGAAATGAAATACTGGAAAAGCTTTTGGAAAATGTAGGTTGAACACCTGGTGGTGTTCACTGGACAATGAAATCAGAGAAAGAAATTCATCTAAGAAAGAGCTAAGATACTATAATGAGCCTTAGGAAGGACTTTCAGCATTTTAGTAGTTTTAAAAAACAACGTACCAAAAGCAAACTACAGATTCAATGCAATCCCCATCAAAATACCAAGACAATTCTTCACAGACCTGGAAAGAATAATACTCAACTTCATATGGAAAAACAAAAAACTCAGGATAGCCAAAAGAATCCTGGACAATGAAACAACCTCTGGAGGCATCATGATCCCTGACCTCAAGCTCTACTATACAGCTACAGTAATAAAAACAGCTTGGTATTGTCATAAAAACTGACATGTGGACCAATGGAATCTAATTGAAGACCCTGACATAAGTCCACATACCTATGAACATAAAATTTTTGACAAAGAAACCCAAACTGTACAATGGAAAAAAGAAAGCATCTTCAACAAATGGTGCTGGCATAACTGGATGTCAATGTGTAAAAGACTCAAATAGATCCACATCTGTCACCGTGCACAAAACTTAAATCCAAGTGGATCAAAGACCTCAAGATAAATCCAGTTACTCTGAACCTGATAGAAGAGAAAGTAGGAAGTAGTCTTGAACGCATTGGCATAGGAGATCACTTCCTAAATATAACACCAATAGCACAGACACTGAGAGAAACAATCAATCAATGGGACCTGTTGAAACTGAGAAGCTTTTGTAGAGCAAAGGACACAGTCAACAAGACAAAGTGACAGCCTACAGAATGGGAAAAGGTCTTCACCAACCCCACATCTGACAGAGGGCTGATATCTAGAATATATAAAGAACTCAAGCAATTAGACAACAAAACACCCAAAAGTCCAATTAAGAAATGGCCATAGAACTAAACAGAGAATTCTCAACAGAGGAAGCTCAAATGGCTGAAAGATATTTAAGGAATTGCTCAACATCCCTAATTATCAGGGAAATGCAAATCAAAACAACTCTGAGATACCACCTTACAGCTGTCAGAATGGCTACAATCAAAAACACAGAAGACAGCTTATGCTGGAGAGGATGTGGAGCAAGGGGAACTCTCCTCCACTGCTGGTGGGAATGCAAGCTTGTACAGCCACTTTGGAAATCGATATGGTGCTTTCTTAGGAAATTGGGAATCCATCTCCCCCAAGACCCAGCAAAAGCACTCTTGGGCATATACCCAAGGAATGCTCAATCATACCACAAGGGCATTTGCTCAGCTATGTTCATATCAGCATTGTTTGTAATAGCCAACCTAGATGCCCTACAACTGAAGAATGGTTAAAGAAAATGTGGTACATATACACAATTGAGTACTATTGAACAGAGAAAAACAATGACATCATGAGGTTTGCAGGCAAATGGATGGATCTAGAAAAAATCATCCTGAGTCTGGTAACCCAGACTCAGAAAGACAAACATGGTATGTACTCACTTATAGGTAGATACTAGATGTAAAACAAAGGATGACTAGACTGCTACTCACAACTCCAGCTACCTAGGGATTGCCCAATGACAGAGAAATGGATGAGATCTACATGAATAACCTGGATGTGAGGGGGGTAATGAAGGGCAAGGGTTGAGGGAAAGAGAGCTTAGGGGAGCAGGAGAGCCCAGCTGGATCAAGAACAGAGTGGGAGAACAATGAATAAGAGACCATGATAAATGAAGACCACATGAGAATAGGAAGAAGCAAAGTGCTAGAGAGGTCCCCAGAAATCCACAATGATACATCCTCTGTAGACTGCTGGCAATGGTCGAGAGAAAGCCTGATCTGACCTAGTCTGGTGATCAGATGGCCAAACACCCTAAATGTCATGCTAGAAATCTCATCCAATGACTGAGGGAAGCAGATGCAGAAATCCACAGCCAGGCCCCAGGTGGAGCTCCAAGAGTCCAATTGGCGAGAAAGAGGAGGGATTGTATGAGCAAGAATTGTTGAGACCAAGATTGGAAAAAGCACAGGGACAAATAGCCAAACGAATGGAAACACATGAATTATGAACCAATAGCTGAGGAGCCCCCAACTGGATCAGGCCCTCTGGATAAGTGAGACAGTTGATTAGCTTCAACTGTTTGGGAGGCACCCAGGCAGTGGGACCCAGACCTGTCCTTAGTGCATGAGCTGGCTGTTTGGAACCTGAGACTTATGCAGGGACACTTTGCTCAGCCTGGGAGGAGGGGACTGGACCTACCTGGACTGAATCTCCCAAGTTGAGCTGAATTCCCAGGGGAGTCTTTGCCCTGGAGGAGATGGGAATGGGAGGTGGGCTATGGGGGAGGTGGAGGCAGGTAGGAGGGCAGCAGAATCCATGGCTGATATGTAAAATTAAATTCAATTATAAAATAATTTTTTAAAGAGCTTATAAAAATTATCTATAAGAAGAGAAATTCTAATGTAAATGGGCTTACTTGAGGTGACAAGAAGCTTGAAACCCTACCAATAGGCAAGGGAGACACCATCTGGTCATCCTTTGAGGTCATCTAGCAACCTATGGAAGACTGGACAAAGGCAAACAATAATAAAGGAAAGAAACACTGAAGATGGGGGCAACAAACAAAGCAGGGATGATGATGTGTTCGAATGTAGGAAACAAATCTCAGATGTGTTGGGATTGACCATTGATTGATTGATATGGGATGTAGACATGGCAATGTATATGAAGTACAATTCATGTACTGAAATTCATTTTTAATGTTACAGTAATACATGATTGTACTACTTTCTTGCTAAGGGGATAGTAATTCCTTTATATAGAAAAATGGAAGCCATGAAATTAAGGGATCTGTTACAACATTATTGAAACTTTGGTATTTAAGCCGTTTCATAAAAGGTAAGTGAAGACACAATCAAGTAAAACTATAAGGAAGGAATCAAGGCAGCTGATATTTTGCTGAGGCCATAGATTAAGTATGAAGTATAGACCTACTTCAGATTTGCTTAAAAGATGTGTGAATCTTTTAGTTGCTCACTGTTCTTTTTCAATCTGAGTCTGTCCTAAGTGAGCGTTACCATAAATGGTCAGCCATTAAAATGATCTATCTTCTATATCCATTTCAGTCAAGACTTCAGATTACTTGGTCTCTATCAGGCATATAACTGAACACACATGAGACCCTATTGATAAGAACCTTCTATCCCCACCTGTCACAATTACATGAGAAAATGAATAGTTTCATTATAATAGGTTTCAGTGCAGTTCTTTATGTAGCTGTGGCTAACTGGAGAAATCTACTTCTTGTTCAATTTCAGTTATCTCTTTCTTGAATGACTTTCTTTCTCAACTTTCATTGTCCAATGAATACCACCAATGAAAATCAGTTCAACCCATCTCTCTCCCAAGTTTTTATTCCATTATTTCATCTCAATAAAGTATTAGTAAATGCCTACTGTCAAACTCCATTGTAAAGAAGGGAATCTTTAATCTTCTCTATATTCCTTTACAGAATAATTCAAATCTCAAATAATACTTGTTTCTTAAATGAAGCATCACATCTCCTTTACACCTTAAAATGATATAAAAAGTAAGTCAGAAAAGCAAGAAGAAAACCATCAGTCACACAAAACTATTGTTTAAAAAAATCTTTAAAATTTAGCACAAGAGTGGATTATAATAACCCACCAGACACTTCTTAGTGTATATATAGCATGGAGCATGTTGGAAATAGAGTATTTATTTGGTGTGGATCTTATTGTATTATTACCCCAACTGCATTGAAATTGAATGCTTATATTTATTGTCAATTGTCAGCACCTGAATCATGACAGTTCCCAGAAGTTTGATCTGTAAGACAATAAATAATGAAGTCTCCTATTAATTCAATATTTTCTATTCCTATTAATGACAAAATAAAGCTCCTAATTTCACTGCACTTCACTTACCACATACCACTGAGTATGATTGGTGAATGCTATGATACTTCTATCCTAAATGTTGCCTGTAACTTATAGCCATATCTATAGTGTATCAGGGTTCCCTTTTGCAGATTCTTTCTTCCTTTCCTTGGGTTGCCTTTCATACTACTCTTTATTTCTTTGATGTATAGAAGCTACCAGTTTTGTTTTTGTTGTGCATGCTTGTACTATCACAGCAATACATTGCCCAGATCAGAGTTTTATATTGTAGATATTCTTGACTTTGCCTTATACATTGATCCATTTTTAATAAGATTTTTTTGAAGTGTGAGATAAGGTTCAAAATCATTCTTTTACCTGTGGATATGCAATCTTAGCAGAACCATCAATTGATGCAACAACCCTTTGTCCATTGTATATTTTTATAAACATTGTCAAAGGTTAGTTTTCCATATGTGCATGCATTTATCATTGCTTTCTACTCAGTTTAACTGGCCCACTTTTTGTGTGAGATAAATAGGAGACTGCAGTTAGAGTTTTCCTACCTGGCCCAGAGTCAGGACAAATCTCTCTCTCCCTCCAGGCCCATAGACACTCAGATCCAACCAAGTAAACACACAGAAACTTATATTGCTTACAAACTATATGGCCATGGCAGGCTTCTTGTTATCTAGTTCTTTTATCTTAAATTAATCTATTTCTATTAGTCTATACTTTGCCACTTGGTTTGTGGCTTAACTGTACCTTACATCTTCCTTGTCATGGCAGCAGCTGGCAGTGTCTCTCTGCCCCAGCCTTCCACTTCCCAGAATGCTCTTCTCTTTTGTCCTGCCTATATTTTCTGCCTGGCCACTGGCCAAACAGCATTTTATTTATACAGAGCGATATCCGCAACAGGAGACTCAAGACAATCACATAAAATTCAGGAACAAGGAAAAAAATCTCTATCTGAATTACTACCTTTATATTTTGTGATACTTACTCTACCTGAGTCAGTGTTCATACACACTTGTAATCATGAGAATTAAATAAGAAGAGAAAAAAATCTCTACCAAGTAATTTAGACATGCAAAACAATATAAATTGCCAAGAGAAAAAAATATCAATGCAATAAAATTGATAAATAATGGGGAGACAGACGCCCAACTGGACATTCTGTGTCACCAAATGAAGCTTCCAGTGCCAGGAATGAGTCACATCTTAACAAATTGTAGGCCAATGCCATCCAGTAGGAACTCCAGAACACCATGCTGTTGCCAAAACTATAGGTTACCCTCAACAAACTGAATGCAAGGCCCCATTGCTGAAGATAACACTCCCACAACTCATTGAATATGAAGTAATTATGTAAGAGT
Organism: Onychomys torridus; assembly: GCF_903995425.1. Taxonomy (NCBI): domain Eukaryota; kingdom Metazoa; phylum Chordata; class Mammalia; order Rodentia; family Cricetidae; genus Onychomys; species Onychomys torridus. The sequence goes on from NC_050449.1 coordinate 78,280,003, forward strand.
ATAAGAAGGAGTTTAAGAGTCAAAGGAGATGGAAGACACCAAGGAAACAAAGCCTCTACACGTGGTACAATTGATGCACATATGAATTCACAGAGGCTTGGGTGGTGTGCACTGACCCTGCATGGGGTTCTAGAGCTGAGATGAGAAGTGAACACAGAGCTCCCATTCCTAATCCAGAAGCTAGCTTCAGCTGATAACCACTTGCAAATGAAAAATTAGTTTTCCTGGTAAAAATCTCAGGGAAAACAAACCACTCTTAAGTGCAGGCTGCATGCCCCCCACTCAGTATATGGTCAACACAAAACAAATTTAGTTGCATTTTGTTTGGTTTGGTTTGGTTGGTTTTTCTTTATTTTTTTCTTTTAAATTTTACAAGTCCTTTTCTTATCTTATGGCTTTCAGTTTTGGGCTTTATGGGATTCCTATGTGTGCGAATGAGTGTCTCCTGGTTTTTCAATGGATATTTTTCCTCTGTTTGTTTTCCCCTATTCTGATTTGTTTGGTTTTGTATTGTATCATTGTACTTTATTATTATTTTTGAGATGGCCGTCTTTTTCAGAAATGGTGTGGATCTGGATGGAAGGAGAGGTGCGGAGAAACTGGGAGGAGTTGGTAAAAGGGAAACAATGATCAGAATATATTGTATGAAAAATATTTTCAATAACAGAAAAAAGTCAATCAGGGTTGGGTAGATAGATTAGTTGGTAAAGAGCTTGTCCTGAAAGCATGAGATCTTGATTTAATCTGCAAACTCAGAGGAAGCATTATACAACTATAATACAAGCCCCGGGGAGAAAAGGACAAGAAGATCCTTGGGGCTTCCTAGCCAGCTGGTCCAGGTATCAGTGAGCTCCATGTACAACAAAAAACTCTTGTTCAAAAAATAAGATGGGAACCAATTGAGGAAGACATCCTACCACAAATCACAGTCTCCAGAAATATCATCAAAGGACAGTACACTCACATCTACTTTCACACATGCATGCACAGAAACACACACACACACACACACACACACACACACACACACACACACACACACACACCACACACATACACACATACACACACACCAATAAAATAATTAAAATTGGAAAGCACACTGAAGCACAGCTGTTACTGCTGATTTTTAGTTGATGCCACCATCAACAAACGTTTCCCTCTGCTTAGTTATCTGCACCCTCTCTTGTGATTATGTGTAAATTTTCCATGTGTTTCTGTAAGATTTTCCTGCTATGTATCAGCAATTACAGGGTTTATAAAAGGAGAAATCTACTTTGTAACTTGACTCCCTATCTCTATAAAGTCTCTCCCTCCATGTGCTTAAACTCTTGGATGAGATTCATCTTTTTTTGTTTGTTTGTTTTGTTTTGTTTTGTTTTGTTTTTCGAGACAGGGTTTCTCTGTGTAGCTTTGCACCTTTCCTGGATCTCACTCTGTACCCAGGCTGGCCTTGAATTCACAGAGATCCACCTGGCTCTGCCTCCCGAGTGCTGGGATTAAAGGTGTGTGCCACCACCGCCCAGTTCCAAGATTCATCTTAACTAATTTGATCATATCTCTGTAACGTAAGCATGAATAGGAGGCATGGTTCTCCCAGTTGCTCAATATCTTCTTAGTTTCATCTTTTTGCCATTCTCCTCACTGATTTCCACCCCTTGCTCAGTGTTCCTCATCACCAGTTCCACTTTGTACCCAGGGTAGAAGCCTCTGAACTCTGCCCTCCCACCTCAATGACATTATAGATACTTATCTGCCAAGCTTTCCTCTCTCCTCACCCATTTCACTTCCTTCATTGAAAAAGTCTTAATCCAACACTATCTTATTGTCAAATACTCAATAAAAAAACTTCATTGCATTTTAAATTGTTACTGAATGTCCTCTATACTCTACGAGTATAATTTCCCACTTAATATAATTCTAATTCTAACCTCTTTTTATATCATTATGTACTCATCTATCAAGTAGAAGCTCCTCTGTTACCAAGAATTAATTCTAATGTGTACCTCACCAGCACCATGTCTCCAAGGGCCAAAGAGACTTATAAGACCCACAAACATTCTACTCTGGAGAGGTGAGAGGCACATCCAGGCATTAATTGGCTGAGGGAATACAGCTAACTCTTTTCTGGTTCTTCTGGGAAAAAGAGAGCCTAATAATTATGAATTCATTCGTGCATCAAAGACTCTATTAAAACACATCATACAATTAATAAACAATGCATTTGCATGTGGATAGGAACACCATGACCCAGAAGACAAGAGCAGAGTGAATATTTTAAAGACGATCACTTAGCCCATGCCAAAACAATATGACTTAAATCTAACAGTGACATGAGACAGAGGCATCATGACAGCCTGAAAACAGTTTCCTGGCCAGGCTAAGTTTGTATCACACTTTCAGCAGACACTTCTAATAATATGAACTCAGAAATAGCACATTTTGCAAATGTTTCCCCAGGCACACATGCTTTGACATCAAACACACTTTTTGACAGCCTTTTCTGAGAAAAGTATCACTCTACTAACAGACATCTAAAATCTGATTTCTACAGCTCTGTATTTTCTGCGCAACAGTTAGAATTTGCCAAGAAGAAATAAAGGAAAAACAAACAAAGAAACAATCAAAGGAAAAACACCTTCAATTAAAGATGGAACTGAGAACAGAACATCAAACAGTTAGTAAAGCAATATAGCTCTGATAGTGTTATAATATAAAGATCAGTCCTCATGGATAATAAAGAAATCCAGAGAGAAATACAGTCATGTGTATCTTGAAATTCTGTTTTCTTAGCCATAAGAATTGAAATAAATAACTTCCAGATCTAAAGTTTTATGTAAAAACAGTTGCATGAGAATATAAGCAGGAAACAACTCTAAATTTTAAGGGGATTTTCTTCTATCAGTGCAAAGACAAAAGACTGTGTTCTCTTTCTTTACAAAAATGGCATAAGTTTCTCTTGTATTTTTAGTTTAATTATTTAACTATAATTTAACTATAAGCATTTATAGTTATCAATAGTAGATTCCATTCTCAATAATTAGAGATTTTTAAAACTCAAAATGTTTCACAGAACAATATTAAAAATTAATCTTAAGGGACAAATATAAATACAAGCATAGTATTGCTGTATACATTTCAATAAACATTTGCTAAGGGCCTTGAATAAAGACAGAACCCATCCATTCTGTAAACATAGCATAAAACTGAAGAGCTTTATACACAGACATCTGTTGGCTTGTTACTGAGGGGTCATATGTAAATGTACGTGTGTATGTAAGCAAATATGCTCATAGCCCACTTAAACTTCCCTCATCCATCATTCCAAAATTATTCTCCCTCATATTCATATATTGCCATTCTCTCCATAAGTGTTCACTGGGTCACCCTTGAAAACATTCCTATATCAATTTTATTTTAAATAAGGAAATATTTTATCATAAATGTATGTAAATGAAAGATATTTTAAGTAATACTTTAAATCTACAAATTTCTGAATAGTTACTGTGTGCCATTATCTATTGAAAGTACATCATTTACTTTGTGTTATTATCGCTCACAGGTTAGAGACTGCCTTGGTCTCATAATAAATTTGAGCATTTGGACAATGTTAGAACTGGCAGATTATAGGGGCTTTTGAAGTTGAACTTCACGTGCTGTGGATTAGGACATGGTCATGCCTACAATGTCTATAAGAGGAGGGCTTCAGTCTGGATATGAACTTCACCTAGTCTAGGGAGGTTATAGAAACTTTTGGATATGGAGTCTAGCTATCATATGTGGTAGTACCATAGGAACAGGATTTTAGCCTTATGTGCCATCACTGCTTCCCATCTATCTTTTTACTTCCTGTTTGTGTGGTGGAATCATTAGCCACACACTCACCACCAGATACTCACCCATTTTAGCCTCTGTGCCTTTCCTTCCATGATGGACTACATCCCTTTAAAGTGTGAGCCAAAGTAACTCTTTTCACTCTTAAGACGCTCTTGCTAGGTATTTTGTCATGAGGAAATTAACTAATTCTTTATTGAATTTTGTGTATTTGCAAAATTTGGTAACAGAAGTTCTAATGAAAATAATTTGCAGTAGGAATACACCCTCATTTTCTACCAAATAAGAGTGTATCACCTCTAAAATCTACTACAAAGTACAAGCTTATTTTCATGCCAAATATTGCTTCAAATTCCACTATAAAGCTAGCAAGTCAAATGGAACACATGCAAGATGAAACATTGTAAAGGCTTTTTTATTCACATCATGCTAATCTCCTCTGCTTCCCAGCTGCTTAGCTCCCCCTGACTCCCATTTTAGAATCCATTAGTAAGAAACCTGTTTCTTCTCATATCTTAACAAGTCATTTTATCTGAGTACATCTCATAGCCACAACTAATACTCAAAATGTTAATCATCTTATAAGTATTTCTACTAAATGTACTTTAAAGCACTGCTGTCTTTTATCCTCTTTATTTACAGCTTGTCTACTTATAATCAATTCTCTTAACGCAATTATATAATTGGCAAAATTTCCGGAAACTTCTGCAGACTCCACCAGCTTATAGGATCATCTTTCCTGATAATGAACCTCACAAATGATGTTAGTTTTCACAACTATGAAAGGAGGAAATGCAGTTGAACATTGGATTTATTCACTATTCTCTTCATTCTCACTCTTCTGAGCTTTATCACTTCCTCATAATTCTAATCTTTGCATGGTTTTATGACCTTTATACAAAGCTTCCCAAATTCATGGGCTCCAGGCCCTGCCCTCTTACCATGCTGTGTGCTGGCTATCAGATCCTGACCTACCATATCTGATGGACCCCTGGAACTCTGCCGGTTTGAATTGAAGCTGGCTATGCTGCTCCTCCAGTAGGTTCTTCTGAGGCCTTCTGTTGTCGTACTGCCCATCCGGTCAGCCAAGTTTAAATCTCTGGGGGAAAGGAGCTTTTCCTTCTATCGCCACTCACTTGCTTAGTACTGAATTTTGTTTGGTTCAAGCCACTCAGTATCTCTTGTTTTTTTTGCTTTCATTATTAATCAATGGCTCAGGTCTGGGTCTTTATAAGATAAAGTCTAACTAGATTCCTAACTCCACCTCACTCCCCAGTAATCACTAGCTACCATTACATTAAGCTTCTCAGACCACAAAATCAAGGCCATGAGTCCTTCCTCATATTACATAAAAACATTAAAATTTTTCAGTTGAGATCCACAGCCTTCCAAGCTATAAATCAAACTTCCATTTCCATTCCTAAGAAATGGCATTGCTATCCATCTGTCCAATTGCCCACTTCTTAAAATGATACAATTGTTAAATATGTGAAGTGTTTTGCTACATGTCACATGTCCTAGTTACTAATGTGACCTACTCTCCATCCCAACATTAAAGTACTGGCTCTCAAATTAAACCTAATCATTAGAAAAATCATCCTAATTTATTCATTAAAACATCTGTTTCAATCTGCAGAGCCATATACACATTCATTCTATACATACTAGCAATGTATCTAATTAAAGCACAACAATTAAGTAATAAAATGACTAATGAACATGAATAAAGAGAAAACTGCTAGAAGTCAGGATTCAGAGAAATGAGAAAAGTATGTGCTATTAAATACCAAATAATTCTGATTATTTGCCATAAAATGTAAATAAGTTTTTTTTCTTTTCATATCTTTTACATAGTTTAACATGATACCTTGCACCTGGGAAGAGATTAATAAATGTTTTCTAATCAGCTTTATTGCCTTTAATCATTAAAAAAAATAAACCAAAAGTCTTGAAATGTATTATTTTTGTCCCTAGCAAACAATTTTATTTCTTAGAAAAATCAACTTTATTTCTGAATATTAATGTTCATGAGTATGTCTGGGTATTAAAATGAATGGAATTATAAGCAACTTATAGTCTAACAGATTTTTAGAAATATAAAAAAGCAGACTGGAAATGCTCAAAGGAACCTGCTGTGATGTGATGGAAACTCATTGTTTGTTTTGTGAAGCCAATTCCTGGGACACAACACCTGAGGTCTTTGGAATCTCCCAACTGCTAAGTGTTTTATGAAATCAGAAGGATGCTTTAGGACCCCACAACAACCTGTGGATAGGGGCCCTGGTGCCAAGGAAAATAGCCATACGGTTAAAGAATTGGGACTTTAATCCCCATCCCCTTACCTCCAAGGAAAAGAGCGGGGCTGAAGCAATGATCAAAAATTTAATTAAGCATAGCAGCATAGTGAAGCCTCTAATGAAGCCTCCACAGAAACCCAAAATGATAGAATTCAGAAAGTCCTCATATTACTGAAAATGTCAATGTCGTTACTATGACACATCCCAGTTCCACAGTGACAGAGGCCCCTGTATTTCTGTACCCTTTCCTTTCATAGTTCACTAGACCCCTCTCAAGTATCAATCTGTACTACACTGGTAGCAAGCTGGGTATTTCCCCCAAGTTCCACAAGTCATTCTAGAGCTAAGAGGGAGACTGTAGAAATCCCTGATTTATGGTCAGTTAATCAGAAGTACCCAATGCCTCAATCTGAAGTGGGGGACAGTTCTGTGGGACTTAGGTCTTCCCCTGCAGGGTCTGATTCTAAATCCAGGTAGACATGACCATGTCTGAATTTAATTATTGAACAGTGGCTTCATCTGGTGTTGGAAAACTGACTAGTGAGCAAAAGAGCCCACAGAACTGCAATCACAGAAGTTTTATACATTGAGTGTCAGTAGTAAGGGACAAAGCACTTTTTCCCCCCCTGATATGTTTGTATGTGGGCATGTAACTTTTCATTCTGAGGTGTACAATTATTTGCTCTTCCAACAAATATATTCAGGGCCTAATGCTCAGGGGAAAGTATATGCTGTCAGATTTTTTTCGAGACAGAAGTACTCTACCTATTTAAAAATAAATAGTCAGTTGAGCCAGTCATGGTTGCACATGCCTTTAATCCCAGCACTCAGGAAGCAATGGCAGGTGGATCTCTGTGAGTTTCAGGACAGCTTGGTTTTCAAACAGAGTCCCAGGACAGCCAGGGCTGTTATACAAAAAAAGAAAAAAGTCCAAATAAATAAATAAATAAATAAATAAATAAATAAATAAATAACAGCTAGTCAAGATGAAAAGTAGATTACAAACAGCTTGGGTGAAATGCTATTTCCTTGGTCAAACTTTCTAAAACTCAGCATCTACTTCTCTTTTTCTTTTCTTTTCTTTTCTTTTCTTTTCTTTTTTTTTTTTGAGCTGAGGCTCGAACCCAGGGCCTGTGCTTACTAGGCAAGGGCTCTACCACTGAGCTAAACCCCAACCCCAGCATCTACTTCTCTGACTTCACCTTGACTCCTCCTTGAACAGTCCTGCTCTGTGGCAAGATCAATGTGTCTTCTCCAATTCATAAGGAAGTCTAGAATAAGAGCAAAGTGCGGTTTATCCACATAGAAAATAAGTAGACAGGTTAGTGATTCATGTCCAGCTGGACAACCAACAAGCGTGGAAGGGTGGGTTTTCAGGAGGAAAGGGCTGTTGACAGGGAGGCAGCAAGGTGAAGTAACTTATTTGAACAACTTTCTTTCACCCCATTACACAACTTGTTTTGAACGGATTGGTCTTGGCCCTAGGACCTTGTTTATACATTAAGCTATACGTGATTGGCTCCTAGGGCTCTTTCATAAGCTTTCCAGTGAGGAATGCCTTACTGAGTCAATCACGCGCCAGTAGAAGCTCTGTGGTTGCAAACTGATAAAATCCGTTATCTTGCCAACACTGTCTCTCCAGTGACCATACTTACCTGGAAGTTAAAGATTGAAGGACTTTTATCTGAAAGCAAACTGCAGCCTGTCAAACGTGATCCTTGAGGTTCACAGGTAAACTGTTCTCTCTCTTGGTTAAATTCCAACTATCTTCAATTTTATGGCCATACCTTCAGCACAAACCAATGTTTTATATCCTCACTTTAAGTGAAACAGCAAAAATATTTTTTCCTAATTTTTTTCAATTAATTATTTAGGTTAGTAAAACAATTTTTCTTCCAAGTTCTTTCTACTTTTTTGCTTTCATCCACCCTCCCACCATAATCTTGTTCCTGCCTCAGTCAGGCAATCAGAAGCAAACTACACCTCATGGGATCAGCAAGTCCTTTGAGGTAGTCAGCTGTTGGTCATTATGACAAAATGCTTAGATAAATTAATTTTTAAAAGAATAAAGGTTCATTTTAATCCATAGCTCAAAGGATTCAGCCCATGGCCACATAGCCCTCTTGATGCCTTTGGACATTTCGTAAGATACTACTTAATGTTAGGATTAAATGGTAGGAAAAACTGTTTTCCACACAGACATCAGGAAGCAAAGATGGAGACAGAAGGAGGCAGGGTTCCGATATCATTTTCAATAGCATGCCACCTGTGACTTCATTTCGTTCCACTAGTCCCTACCTCCTGAAGGTTCTGCCATTTCCCAATAATCCCACAGACTGATGTCCAAACTGTTAACATGTGGGCCTGTGAGAATAATAACCAAACCACACCATTTTTCTTCACCCATGGTGAAAGAGGATCTTCTGATTTTGTATGATGCTGGATAGTTTTCAGTCAACTCAGCTAAAGTCGTCTGAGAGGAGGGAATAGGCCTCCATGAGACTGGGCTAGAGGCAAGCCTGTAGAGCATTTCCTTAATTATTGATTGATGGAGAGCCCAGACCACTGTGGTTGGGGACATCCCTGGACTGGTGGTCCTGGCTTTATCAGAAAGCAGGCTGAGCAAACCATGTGAAAGCAAGCCAGTAAGCAGCAGCTCCTGCCTTCAGGTTCTGTCCCTGTTTGAGTTCCTGTTCTGACTTCTTTCAGTGATGAACTATCATGTAGACACATAAGCCAAATAAACTCTTCCTTCCCCAACTTGCTTTTTGGTCATGGAATTTCATTGCAGCAACAGAAACTCTAAGATATATATATAAAATCTACATCATAAGCTTCCCCCATTCTCTAAATATTTTCATATTACTTAAGGTCAATTACTTATTTCTATGCCTTGACTCAAAATTACAATGTAAGAGTTTCCTTAACTCTAAGAGTTGATGCTGTGAAACTATAAGGGGAAAAGCACATGAGAAAGAACCATGACATTGGTCTTGGCAATAATGTTTTGGAACTGACCCTAAAAGTACTCCTAACAAATTAGACAAGTCAAATTATTTGAACAAAAAGGCTCTTGTAGAGAAATAGAAACAATTGAAAAGGAGAAATAGGAGTGGAGTGAATGTGATCAAGGACATTTGTACACTCCTGTGGAAATATGATGAGATAAATTATTTTGTACTGCTAACTAACATGATATTAAGAGCAAAATCTAAGTAATTTAAAGAATGTGGTAAAATATTCCCAAACTATACCTAGGAAAGTTAATGTCCAAAAATGTATAAGCGCTCAACTTGATAGCAAAAAAAGAAAAAGAATGGGGGGGGGGAGGGGAAGAAAAACTGAGAGCAGAGAAAATGGGTAAAGAACTTATATAGACATTTTTCTAAAAGTGTCATCCTAATGACCAACACATGTGTTCAAAATACTGCATATCACTAGTTATTAGGAGATGCATATTGAAATCATAAGGGCACATCACCTCATACCTGATGGAATGGCTGTCCCCAGAAAGAATAGCAAATGTTGCTGAAGATATAGAGAAAAGATAAGCCAATTGTTCACTGCTGATCAGAAAGTAAATTAGTAAAGTCGTTATGTATTACAATTAAAAATTAAAATTGTAACTACCATTTGGTTCAGCAATTCTTCTCCTCAGTATATATCCAAAAGAAAAAAATCATTCTATCAATGAGATGTCTACAGTCTCATGTTTACTACAGCATTGCTCATGATATCATTCAGTCCAATGTAGATGGGCAGAGGAAAACTAAAAGGGGCACATATATATTGTGCAACACCATTTCACCAAGTAGTGAAGAGAGAGAGAGTCAGACAGAGAGAGAGAGAGAGAGAGAGAGAGAGAGAGAGAGAGAAGAAAGAGAGAGAAGAAAGAGAGAGAGAGGAAGGAAGGGAGGGAGGGAGGGAGGGAGGAAGGAAGGAAGGAAGGAAGGAAGGAAGGAAGGAAGAAAGAAAGAAAGAAAGAAAGAAAGGAGAGAGAGAGAAAGGAAGGAAGAAAGAAAGAAAGAAAGACAGGAAGGGAGGGAGGAAAGAAGGAAGAAGAAAGAGAGAAAGAAAGAAAGAGGGAGAGGGAGGGAAGGAGGGAGGGAGAGAGGGAGACAGGGAGGGAGGGAGGGAGGAAAAGGAGGGAGGGAAAAAGGAAAAATGGACCTAAGTACAAGGGGCACCCCTATAATCTCAGCACTAGACTCAGGCAGAAAAGGACATAATATCAGAAGTTGAAGACCAGTTTTTGTCCAGTTATTTTTTGTCACTTTGACACAGACCTCTTCATCTGGGGAAAGGAAATCTCAATTGAGAAAATACCTACATAAAATTGACCTGTAGGCAAGTACATGGGTGGCATTTCTTGATTAATGATTGATGGCAGAAACCCAGCTCACTGTGGGCAGTTGTACCCCTGGGCAAATAGTGTTGGGTTGTATGAAGAAGCTAAGCAAGTCATGGAGAACACACCAGTAAGCAAGGATCTTCGTGGCCTCGGCTACAGTTTCTGCCTCCAGGTCCCTGCCATCAGTTCCTTTCCTGACTTCCCTTTAGGATGGATTGTTACTTTTGGCCATGGTCTTTAACACAGGCATTGAAAACAAACAAACAAAGTAAACTGGGACAGTAGGCTATGTGGGGTCCTGTCTCAAAACCACAAACAGAGGCAAAACCAACCAAACAACCAAACTGGAAGAAAAAACCCTGTCATTTGCAACCTCACACATGTTAGCTGAAATACGTCAGACATGTAAGTAAAAACCCTTCATAAATTTGTATACTTTTAATCCAAAAATGTCACACTTGGGGGCAAAAAGCAGAATGCTAGCTGACAGAGGCCAGATAGTAGCACAGATAATGGGAAGACATTTATCAAAAGATTGATGATGGTAAAAGAGAACAGATGTTCTGTGGTATATACGTGTTTTAAAACATTATCTAAATTTCTGTATTATGTTTCATAGTTGGTAATCATGATGATGAGGAAAATGCAGGCAGTAGAGAACACTGTCCATTTGTGGTTATAGTTTTACATAAGACAGTTTAGTCTTCATATATCTGGGAAAGAGAAGTAGCAGGATTTCCTGACTGAACGTGAGTAGAACAAGGTGCCTTACACTCAGTCCTTCTTTTCTCACTCTATACTCTTTCTGTTGGCAATAGTATTCACTTGAAATATTAACCATCCAAATATTTCTTGCTAGCTAATATTTCTCCAATAACCTAGACCTGTGACCCCCTGACTGTATGAAATGAATCTCAAACTTAGTACATGCCAAAGTACACTTGGATTCTCATCCTCAGCTCTGTCCCTGGGGCTCTGTGGTTCAAACCCACTAACTGATATACAAATCTTCACAATCAACCAGCAAATGATGTCTGTGTTTTGTCTCTTCTACTAAACTGTGCTAGATCACACTATCCTCACAGGTAGACTCTTCTCCATTACCTCCAAACTCACTGTTGGTTTTAGTTTTCTTCTCTCATTGCTCTGCAATCTATGTCTCATACAGTAGCTAGATGGACAAAGTAACCCTTCCCCCCCATCAACTCTAAAACATCTTGGGTGTCCTCCAGGGGCTCTCTCATCTTGACCTACCTATTCTTCCTATTCAAACTGGCCTCTTTCAGTTCCTCAAATGTATCTTCCATAGTCTGACTGTTCCACTGATGTTCTTCTTTCTGCTCAGAATGATCTTTGTGTATCTCTCTACATCGCTAAAACTCTGCTGGGTTTGACTTTTAGTGTTGACTAAAAGATATATTTCCAGGTTCTTCCAGCAGCTCTTTGCTTTGTCTTCTAGTACATTTTGCATATTTCCAACTGGATTAAATCATTAAATAGTTAAATAGTTCTCTCTCTCTAACTCATCAGTTCCATGTGGAAGCTCACTTTTTCACTCACCTTTGTCTAGATCACCAGCACAATATCTGGTGTGCGCACACACACACACACACACACACACACACACACACACACACAAATACAATTTTAAGGTAGGAGAGATGGCTCAGTGGTTAAGAGCACTTGTTGCTCTTCAAGAGGACCCAGGTTCAATTCCCAACATCCACATGGCATTTTACAACTGTCTGTAACTACCGTTTCAGGGAATCCAACATCCTCACACAGACATACATGCAAGCAAAACACTAATGCACATAAAATAAAATTATATTTGTAGATTTGAGCCTACCATAATCATCATCAGAAAGGATTCATTCAGCAACTGAGCACATGCAGAGACTCACAGCCAAACATTAGATGGAGCTTGGGGAATTCCATGGAAGAGAAGGAGGAAAGAGGGCAGGAGCCAGAGAAGTTGAAGACACCACAAGAAAACACAGACCACAGAATCAACTAAGCAGGACTCATAGGGGCTCACAGAGACTGACGTGACTTTCAGGGAGCCTGTATGGGTCAGAGATAGGTCGTGTGCATATATGTCATGTTTGTGAGGGTTGATATTCTTATGAGACTCCTAACAATGGGAGTGGCGTTATGTCTGATTCTTTTGCCTGCTTTTGGGACCCTTTTCCTTCTACTGGGTTGCTGCTTCCAGCCTTGATATGAGGGTATGTGCCTAGACTTATTGTAAGTGATTGTGCTTGATATCCATGGGAGGCCTGCACTTTTCTGAAGGGCACCAGAAGAGGCATGGATCTGGTGGGGAGTGGAGGGGAGAGGAGAAACTGGGAGGAGTTGAGGGAGGGGAAACTAAGGTTGGGATGTAACATATTGAGAGAAGAGTAAATTAAAAATTCAAATAATTATTTTAAAAATACACTTAAAATAACCTTTAAAAAGTCATCAGTTTATGTAATTATAAAGGCCTTAATAATAACTATCTGATGGGGCAGCAGCGGTCCATTGGATTTCCTATGAAAGTCAGCATTTATAAACCTAAAGAAAAAACAACCACAATTGATCAGAAGTAATACCTACATGGATGAAGGCCAGAAAGGCAGGAGTCAGTCATTAAACACCGCTAGACCTGGTGCTCCAGCCTGGGAAAATACTTGTTCTGTTTGTTTGTCTGATGAAAAGGTTGGAATCACGGTCCTCAAATACGGTAAAAATGGGCATAGACTACGAACTAAATGGTCTCAATAGTCCCCTAAAAACCCATCTCTAGCCCGGACCTTATCTTACAAAGCAGGAGCAATTGTGAGAACTGGGGCTAAAAGCTACCTGTTAACAGCGAAGCTCCCAAGAGAGTTTGACTGACCGCAGGACTTTATCAGCTGCACAACACATGCTTCATCTCACTCATAGGCTGAGTGCCGCCTTTGTACAGGGACCTGCTGGCCCTTGGTTCCTAATAGGTGCTAAAAACTGAGCTGGGGCCACGAAGCCTAATTGATTGTAATAGTAGAACAGAATGTGAAAATTCTAAAATTTCTACAAATGTTAATATGACTTTCCAAAGGCTCCATCCTACATTCCAGAAGATATCTGTTCTAAGTATTAAATGAAACTGTCTGTTCTTAGCATTAAAACTTAGCACACAAATATCTTTTCAAAACATTTTAGAATAATTTCACCTCTCAAAAAAATTCTCAATCAATATTTGGCTACCTTTGAAGAACCTGGCAATCTTTCATTTGGTCATAATGAGGATCGACCCACTCACTTTCCTTCTGCTTTTGAAACTATATCTCAAGAATATTGTTTTTTTCCATTCCCCAAAAACCATCTGGCTAAGTCTATTCTCCTTCTCAATTGGGTTGAAAATTGGTATGGTCATATAGCAAGACAATCATATTACTAAATAAGCCCAAGCAACTCTAAGCATAATGTAAGTGGAACAGTAGAGAAAGGTAGCTGAAATGTATACCGAATCAGAGTCTTGGACATGTAGTCAAAGCACACACTGTGGTACCTGGTGGCTATTTGTTCCTCTGAAGGTTCTAATATTATTCTATGGTAATAAAGCACTCCATGGGGTGATAACACATTGCTTTCTATAAAAAGTTCATTGCTGAAACATCATAAACTATGATTATTAATGCAAATGTCCTGTCCTACAGTTAGAGGGAATAAATAAAAAACACTGACCTTCAAAACAGTAGAAGCTGAGACATTTATTAAGATTATATGCATGTTTGAGTTAAAAAAATTACTGATTAGTCATGAAATGTGTGTATATCTTAAATAGTGAATTTCCTGTTAATTTTTGAAATCCAGCTATGTTTCCTTTAGATGACAGTTAAGTCCTTATAATTGGGATTAACTAGTTTAGTCCTGTGAATGACTCTCTGAGGTATTTTATTAGAGATCTGAATGATCAAAACAGTGAAAGAAATAAGATAAACAGAAAATATGCCAGGATATAATTTGCAAAATCATTCCAGTAAAAATAAATAAATAAATAAAAAGGTACACCAAAGTATGTATTTGTAGAGGGAGCAGGTAGAAATAGTCAGTTCCCTAACTTATCATTTATACCCCATGTATTGCACATCTTCTCAAGCCGAGGCCAGATTCTGTATACCAAATGAACATATATCGTACTCACAGGAAGTTTACAAATTAAAGAGTTAATCTCATTGAGAGAGGTAGAAATAAATGATGTTACAAGGACATGTCATTGCCAAGTGACTAGAAGTCACCCTAGAATGGAAATAGTCTATACAGAGAATAGTGACAGATGCCAAGACAAGGATAGGTAACTACCTAGATGGAAAGAAGAAGAGTTGAATGTCTGCATTAGCCTTCAGATGAGTGACAGTTATCTTCCTTTTGACAGTCGCTTTGGTATGATCATAGTTACATTATTAACCTGGTACTGATGGGTCCTGTCATTTACTGTGAGAGGAGCCAGAATCTTACAACTGAGAAGAAAGGTAGTCCTTTCTGACATCATTTTTCTCATATAATTTTTAGTCCAACACCTAGAGGGCAACCCTCTGAGTGCAGCATCACTTAAGGGCTTTTAATGCTGTTTCAAGAACAATAGTCACAAACTCCTCCAATAACTTAGACTGTCCCACTGTAATGCTACATCCTCTTGCTTCTAGTAAGATGTGAGTGGACGTGTTCCCTGTTCTAGGTGTTCTCTGCACGCCTCAACCGCTGTTTCTCTGGGAGTCTGTGGAGCAAAACTAGCCAGCACTTTTCCTTTTCTTCAGCACATCTGTCTCTTCAGATGCTGATGAATGGCCCTACTCCTGGAAAATTTCAGACTCCCTGGAAAAACATCAAATTACATAAATCCAGAATATATTAGTAGGTAGAAGATTTACACTCTCCTTCCTTTAGTTTGGCATATTTGGGTAAAGCATCGAGACACTGTAAAGTCTAAGAAAATGGAAATCTTAATTTGAAATCTCTCTCTCTCTCTCTCTCTCTCTCTCTCTCTCTCTCTCCCCCTCCCTCCCTCCCTTCCTCCCTCCTCAGAATCCACTCATGTTTTCTTCCAGTGACTTTCCAACAACCACAGTTAGGTACACCATCAAGTCTCTGTGAACTTGGAAATAACCCCATACTGTGCACACACTTATGCACTTCTTTTTCTTTAACATGTGTTTCAGTAGGTTGAGCAATAGGATCAAGCAGGACTTGGTTCTTGCAGTCCCGGGAGTACTAGTATGAATCAGACAGTAGGGACATAAACACATATAGAGACATTTAGACAGCTGTGCAAATGCAGAGCAATGAATAATGCATAACATTTCAAAAGGTTAGTAAATATGGGTGTTGTGGGGAAAATAAAATTGAAAGTGAACTGGAAAGCCTTTAGGCTGGTAAAGGTGGAAGTGACTTGGAGACCAGTAAGGTATTCGGAAAAGAAATTCCAACAGGAGCCAGCAGAAGACCAGGAAACCATAGTGCATCTGCCTGTTCGTAGAAGAGGTCAGATCCCCTTTTATAACAGGCTAAATTTTCTCAGTACCCTAAGTATAAGTTAGACTCTCTTTGTCAAACCATGAGACAAATGACAACCTCATATGATAACCAAGAAAAGGGAGTTGAAGAAAATGTTTAGCTGTTTAGGACACTTGCTGTTCTTCAAGAAGAACCAGGTTCAATTTCCACCCCCCCACAACAGACAGCTCACAGTTCTACTTCCAAACAATATGATGTCTTTGGGTCTCCACGGGGACCTTCATATACCTGTTGTACACACATACAAGTGGACACACATACACACATAAAATAAAAAAATAAATCTTAAGACATTTAAAGTGATATCGCCAAAAAAACCAACCCTCTTTCCATTCCCAAAACCATGCCAAATCAAGAGGGCATTGAAAGTAGGCCTAGATCAGAATGCTAGATAAAGAATATCTGGAGGGCTATGCATTCCCTCCCATGTATCCTGGGAATTTGGGCAAACTAGTGTTATATTGAAGACAACCTGCTTCCTGCACAGATGCCAAGTTATATTCCTCCAAGTGCTGGTCATCTAAGAATAAGGCAAGCTGAGCTCATGATATCACTTCTTATTTAGTCTAACCTTTAAAACCTCCTCCCTGCAGTAATTAGGTACAGTAAAAATCACCAGTAAATGAAGGACCATTGGTCTAGCAAGTGGCCACTGGACCTTTGCCATGGATGTGGTTGCCACACCAACTCTTGGTATGCTTTTCTGTCCAGCTCATTACCACTAGCTGATTTGGGGAAATTCGCATCTACCCCACTACCTCTCTGCTCTGCTCAGATGTCACTAGACATTTAATCTTGTCAGTCAGTTCATCTGCCACATTAGCCTCATCCATTCAGCCTTGTCTCAGGGGCCTCCTGCTGGCCTTTATTTCTCTCTCTGGGTAACCCACTACTTCTGCCACAGCAGATCTATCAACTTGTAAATGTTTATCTGAATGTATTAAATGAAAGCTGCTAAATTACTCTATCAGTCTGGGAACTTTCTTCTGTGTGCCTTTAAACACATCCTTTCTCAGAATCATACATTTTATGTGAACCTTGGACTGTCATCCTAACTAATGTCCCCAGGTATTTGTTAGATTTTTGTGGTGGTGGTTGTTGTTTTCCTCAAATACACAGAAAACAGCCTCTGGCTGGGATGGATTTCAAGATTTCTTTCCGGTCAGTGTTTCCAAGGAAGTGTTCCTCACTTTGAGAATAAAGGTTGGTGGTGCCCTGTAGTTCTGCTACCAAACACTTTTTTTTTATGTGTATGCATGATTATGATGCATCCGTGTGTGTGGAGGGAAAGGGCGAGAATGGCAGAGATGGAGAGAAAGACCAGATATGTGCATGTCATGTGGAGGTCAGAGGACATCTCCAGATAGCAGTCTACACTTTCTATTATGTTTGGCACGGGTATCTACCAGGTAGCTAGCACACAAGCTTTCCAGGCTTCTGTCTTTAGTATTCCTCTCACCATGGGAGCACTGGGATTAAAGACACATACAGGGGTGCCGGGCTTCCCGGAGCTTTTTGGATTGGAACTCCCATTGTCTTGTTGTACAATGACCACTTTACCCAATAACCATCTCCCAGTCCCACCCCTTCGTTTCTCATGGTCACAGCCCATTTTATACTACCAAAGATAAAGACCATGATCCTCAATTTTAACAAGCCAAATTCAAGATATCTTGGTACAGTGGACCACAAATAACCCATTTTACTCCAAACATTGTATCTATACATGTATGAATATGTATATGTGTGTGTGAATAAGTAATATTTAAAAATTACTTTTACCTGACATAAATGCAAATTTGATTTTTAAACTACAGCACAGTTTTCTAAGTAGTAGGATAAGAAGAATTTGAAAGAAAGTTGTAACAGGAAAATGTAGGAAGAGGTCCCATTTTGGAAATACTGTTAAATTCATTTACTACTCAAGGTTGTCATCAGCATGAATCCTGACAACACCATCCTTAAAATAGCCAGCAAGGAGTCCTGCAGCTCAGCGTGCTCTGTCAAGCTTACTCATCCACTTCCTGACTCACAGATCATGGCTTTGTGTCATCAGTCTGAAGCATTTTCCTCTAAAAATAATTTGTGGCGCTCCATGGACCTTGAGAATGGAAAGGCACAGCATGTTGTTTCAGAATCTATCATCTTGTTTTCCCTTATAAACATTCAAGTGGCAAATTAAGCCACTCTAATTGTCAGTAAAGTCCTAATTCATCCTTCTTATAAATTAAGCCACTGTAATTGTCAGTAAAGTCCTAATTCATCCTTCTTATAAGGTGGCTCCTCTATATCTCAGTTTATCACTTCTCTTTGGGCATTAATAGAAAGCTTAAATATTTCATTCTTTCATGAGGTCTTACTTGATCCTATTTCTCCATAAATAGCATCATTTTATCTAAACAACTAAATCATTAGAATTATGGATTAAAAGTTTTTGCTAAGAAGTGATCAGCCTATCATATAAAAGCTGGAGGAGTGTATAACATTACTTTTATTTAGTTATCTGAAAAATATGCAATCTACTGCTTTTTCTATTTTGATGAGAAGCTAAATATATTTATCTGCTAAATCACATTCAATGATCTATGAACTGGAGGGAGTTTGACGTCTATCCCAGTAGAAAGTACTCAGAACAAATAAAACACTGGGAATAAACTGGAAAAGAAAACTTACATGAGAACCAAAGATGGGTCAAGCTTGGGTTAACTAAAATGAGTAAAGGAATAGTTTACTATTGCTAGGGTTTTTTTTAACTTTTAAATTTTATTTTATTTACTTATCTAGATTGAAGCTGTCACTGTGTACTGCAGGCTATCTTTGAATTTGCTATGTACCTCAAGTTAACCCCAAATTATCATCCTCTTGCCTCAGCCTCCTGAATGTGCGAGTCCTACATATGTGTTTCCTACCATACCTGGCTGTCTCTGATGTTCTGACATTGAAAGCAAACTTCTATTATTGCATCAAGAAAAGGATTAGTGAGCTCTATCACCTCTGTAAAGACTCGCCAGAGTCAGTAGTTACTTCCATTCCGTTGTGCTAGCAGCCATGAGCTAGTATCGTGGCTAGCATGCACAGAGCTCTAGCAGCCATGTTCTAAGGGTGTACCTCTACCAGAGAGCCCTGCCTACTGCACAGGGGCTGAGTAGCCATTTAACCTAAACCAGTCTTTGATTTATTGCAATGTTTTGCTCACAGAATATTCTTTCTCAAATGTCACAGTCAAGAACCACTGCCTTCTTTTATTTAGTTATTATTGTTAAATCATTAATTAGCATTCTACTAGCTTATTTTCATTTCATTCTGGAAGTATTTGCAAATCTCTGATTTTCTTTGAGTTCCAAATTGTACCAATTGTTTGCCTTTATAAGTCTAAACCCTGGATTTGCCTTTCTTTGATTAATATGAATTTTCTTTTTTTGTTGTTTTGTTTTCTTTTTGTTTGTTTGTTTGTTTGAGACAGGATTTCTCTGTGTGGCTTTGGAGCCTGTCCTGGAACTCACTCTGTAGCTCAGGCTGGCTTCAAACTCACAGAGATCTGCCTGCCTCTGCCTCCTGAGTGCTGGGATTAAAAGCATGTGTTAACACTACCCAGTTTAGAAATTTCATTTTTTAAATATTAAATAACTTCTATGTTTTTTTATGTCCATAGTCTTTCAAAAACTATAAAAATATCAGTTACTGAATTGGCTTTTCAATTAATTATCATATCAAACTTTTTTTCTCAAATTCTTGTTCTATGCTTTATGTTTATATATTTTATATTTAATAACAGATTGTTAATTTAGTATATAAACTTTCTATTGCTTTTCATCTCAGTTTTTTCAGAAAAGGTATTTATTGTAGAAAAAAAACTCACTTGACTTGGATAGTTGTCTTTTAAGCTAATTTTTTGTTTTGTTGTTTGTTTCTACTTCTATTTTAAGGTAACTGATATGCATCCCAGTCTCTCTGAGAATGTGATCAATGTATGTTTTTACTTTTAGCTTTTTTATTTTTTGTTTGTTTTATTTTTGTCTTTCTGTTTGTTCTTTGAGAATTTTTTCCAATGTATTTTGATAGTGTTTGCACTCTATGCCCTCTCCACCTATGTCCATTCCCCTTCTTCTTCTTCTTTTTTTTTTTTTAGATCTTTATTGACAGATAATTCACATAGTATACAATTTTGCTTTTTGCACAGTTTGATAGACTTTAGTCCAGCATCCTCATAGGCCCATGACACCATCACCACTTCCTGTTTTAGAACATTGCTGTCTTCAGTTTCTTTTTCTTTGTTTCTTTGTTTCTTTGTTTGTTTCTTTCTTTCTTTCTTTCTTTCTTTCTTTCTTTCTTTCTTTCTTTCTTTCTTTCTTTCTTTCTTTCTTTCTTTCTTTCTTTTTAAATGCCGAATGCTGTTTATTAAAGGAGGGAGGAGGTCTTAAATACAGGCTTACAGCACAATGGGAGAACACTGAGGATACACTGACAAGTAGCTTCCCTTAAGCATTCTGGAGGGTGGAACCCCACAGGGAATTAGCATAGGGAGAATGTCAAGGTCAAGGTCAGCAAGCAAGGCAACAGTTACCCAAAGGGGAGGGGGCGGGAGGGGCCCTAAAGGTCCCTCCCTTTTACTAAAAAAATGAGCTTCTGATTTAGGTTGCTTGGAACATCAGCAGGTCACCTTATCCATCATGGAGACACCTGCCCAGGCCACACAGGCGCTCTGTCTTAGGTTGGTGAGAGCCCCCCAGACATTACCCATCTCTGAATATTCATTATCATGTGTGAGCTGTTTCTCTTCAGATGGTAGAAATCTTTCAACTTTTACCTTTCCCCTTCTTTATCCACTCAAATTTGTGTCTTTAAAAAAAAAAAAAAAAAAAAAAAAAAAAAAATCTATCAAATGTTGCCCATATATTCTTGGATATATGACCATCAACCTACCAGGAACCATATTTATAATGAAAAATCCCTCTCACAGAACCTATCAATTGCCGGTATCTCCTTAGATAGGGATGGGACTTCATGCCTACTTCCTCCTTCTATGCTGGGATTTTGTCTGGCTTGAGTTTATGCAAGTCTTCTGTGTGCTAACTGTCTCTGGCTCACACAGTCTTTCTTCTCCCTCTTTCAAAATGATCTCTGAGTCTTGGTAGGATGGGATTGATATAGAGGTCCTGTTTAAGACTAAGCATTCTGCCGTCTCTTATTCTCTTCATTTTGGCCAGGTTCAGAGTCTCTGAAGATTCTGTTCAAGCCCAGTACAAAAGATACAGAGACCATTGTGTCATAGTCTTTCCAACTGAGGGGAAATGTTTGGTTTGACTCTGCATACAGGATAGACAAGACCATTGTAGCCAAGGAACAGGGTGGTAGTTAAAGGATGGAAAATTGCTAAGAGGAAGAGCAGTGGGAAGGCAAGATGATAAATGTTTTCTGGCTAAACCAACCTATGGAGAGTCTTACTGAAAATACCTAGGGTGACTATATACCCTGAAGGGGATGATGTGAAGGGGCTCAGAGGGTAAGGACCCTTATTAGATGTCCATATCAGTCAGAGATGAAGAGCTGCAGGCTCTGGTTAAACTATTCAATACACTTTGGACTTTACAAGGAAATGCACATAAGAAGGTTTAGCACTAACTAAAGTTTGACTAAGCAATTAATCTTTGTCAGGAAATAAGCAAGATTTGCCAACTGGTAGGAAGCATTTAAGATGTATGGCTAGGGAGAAAGTGAGTAGGCTGCTCAAAGGTCAAAATAACACTATTACTCCGGAAATTGATGTAGTTTTTCCAAGTGCTATTTTTCCTAAATTGAGGGTTATTTATTTTTAAGTGAACCCTGTATAAGTATAAAGCCCTGACATGCCTGGAAGAAAGATCTACTTTCTCAAGTGGCTAATGTCACACGAAATATACTAGCCCAACTTGTGTCCTCTACTTAATAACTTTACAAAGAGGTTCTCTGTTTGGAGCAAGTGACTAAATGTCATTTCTGTCATTCACAAAGGGGAGGGTCTAAGGAGCCACCTTGGTCCCGTTAGCTCACAACCAAGTCATGATTCTGATTACTGTTGTACATACTTCCTTTCCACCTGTATCTCTTCCCTCCTTCTCTGCAACTGGAGCCTTTCCCATCAAAGCCATGAAGCCTCCTTTGAGCACACTGGACCCTTACAGGCTCCCTCTAATCTGGATTATCTGTCAGTGCAGTTTTGTCTTCAATTAATAATTCAAAAGTTAAAATTCACTTCTATTGGTCATTTGCTATTTGCAATGGCACAGTTTTCTCACAAAGGACATGAACCTACTTGATATGTGCCTTTAGTTCTTAGCTGGAGTTTCAATTTAACTCTTCACTTGGACTGTGGACCTGCAAAGGATTTGTTATCTACTGTATATTTAAATATTTATTTAAATGATTTGCCCTACACTAAAGACCCTGAAGTGTCTAATTATTAATCTTTAGAAATCTTCTACTCTTACTGAGATACTTACAAAAACAAAATTCATAGAGATTGTCTTTTGTGAGCAGTAATTATTTCCAAACACATGAAAGTCAGTTAAATTCAGGTTTTGGGCAGAATCTGATGTCTATATCATGGATTTTAATGTGGTTATTAAGATTAAAGTAGAGGAAAGTTCCATTAATACATATCATAACAAGTAGTCTTTTAAATGCTTTTTAAATCTTCTAATTAATTTTTAAAAATACATCTAAAGTTCAATAAAATCTGAACAATTGTGATCATATAGCATATAATATAGTTAGCACAGATTATGTATAATAGTATTATGATTCATACATTAATATGTATATTTTAGTTGTATGTCAATTTATCTTTTAAAAAAAAGCAATGATTAAGATGGTTTTCTCCTAAAGCCCTTTCTACCTTTTGCAAATTGTCCTTCTAAATCAGAGACCTCTCCATGTTTTGTCTGGAGTTCCTGACTCAGTGTCTCTTTAACTGGGGGCAGTTTCTTCTAATTTTGCAGCCATATGGAATGAGCAACTCCACCTTTTTTGGGTGCCCTGGAATTACAGGACATGCTCTTTGGAAGACAGTTGCTCCAGCTTTTCTCTCTTGTCTGTTATTTAAGTTTGATGTTATTAAATAATGCAAAATTAAAACACTATTGGCTTTTACTGCATCAGAAAAGAAGGTGGGCATTTTCTTTTATTTGTTAAACATAGCAAAACAATACATTACTCAGAACTTTTATCTTTTTCTATTTCTAACATACGTTAAATCTCCTTTCACATGCTGAGAAGATATTTTAACTTCTATCTAAGCACAGATTCACTGTGAAACTAATTCTAATTCCCACAATCAGCTAGCAAAAATAAAAACCAATGTGGGACAACAATCTTAGATTTTCTGATGAAAAGGGCAATTTATATCAGTCAGATAATATAAAGTTTGTAGATCATAAACAATCCATTTTACAAGGCAAATTAAATTAAACTTAGACTGAATGTGGTAAATAATACTATATACAGTAGCTTTTAAATGTGAGATAAATAAAGTTTCAATGTGTTGAGGTGAGCCAAGACATACCTAGTACCAACACTGAGGAAAAGATGTTGTTTTTAATATCTCATTTTCAATTTTGTGCACTTTGGGACTTGATAAATTTTTAATTTTTTAAATCTTGAATAATAAAGTTAAAATGGCTAGTTTATATTCATCACCATTAGGGTACTGTGAATAAATTCTGTGAATACCCAACTTAATCATTTGCTCTGAAAAAAAAATGTTTTCAAATAGATGACAGCGCTCCTGCAAATAGTTGTCTTGTTCTTTCTCCAAAAGGAAGACTAGAAAGTGAAGAGTATGGACAGAATTCAGACTATAGTACTAGGGTGGTTTCTGTACCTCCTTATAAGGACATAGAACTATTGGATGCTTGGTTATTAAAATAACAAACTTATTAAATCATTAATTAATGGTGGTATCAAATTGCAATTATTACATACAGTCATTTCAACTATCAGATTAGATTGTCCCTCCCGAGAGAACTAAGCTATGTTAACATTTATTTATTTATTAGTTTACATGATTTCTTCTACTAGTCTGTGGTATTCCTAAAGGCAAGGATTTTGTATTAATTATATTTACATTATCAGTGTCTGGTAGGGTTCAGGCATTGTTGGATGATCAGTGTTTTTTATGTGCATCTAAATGAAAGGTACTGGCTTCAAAAAAACCAAAAACCTAATTAAGAAGATTAGGTAATCCTTGACTCCATAGGCTGTTAAACATGGTATTTCCTGCAAAAAGTGTTTAGAGATATCAATTTCACAAAACCTGCCATTTTCAGAGGATAAACTCCATTAAAAAAAAATAACAACAACAAAAAAAATCCCAACAATTGAATCTTCTAAATTCATATGTTGCCTTATGGATCTGGTTCAGTGCTTTATAATTGTGAAAGTTGAATTTGTCTCTTCCTTAAATTTTTCACTCAGACCTTTCTGTCTTTGGCTTGATAGTTCTGCATATGTGACATGGCTTCTCTGAGGTCCATCATTCACCCACTGGGTAAAGTTCCTTTCTGTCTCCATAGCCAGAGTTTCCATCTAAGCCAAGGCCCCAAACACTATACATGTTCAATTAGCAGCAACTTAACTCTGAGTTCAGTCAACAAAGTGACTGGGTGAGTTCCTGGTCACTGTTTGTCATCCAGATCATGATGGACTCACTACTGGCCTTGGCAGTGATCCTAGTACTTAAAACAGCAAAACACACGAAGATGCTACCTGAGCCAGTTGTGCACATGTGCAAATTCACTCCCAGTCTGTTTCTCTCTCTTCTCTTGAACAAAACTTCTCAATCATTGAAATTCCCCAGTCACTGTTTACAGAATCAATTATTGGGCGAGTTGACCTTAGTAATGAATAAGCATGTATTCTACTGTGGATTGAGGGCATTGTCTGCTTTTGGATGGGCCTTTAACTTGAACTAATCTGTGTTTGTGTTTGGAGTACCTGTTTCCCCAGAGGTGGGGAAACCAACTGTGGGAAACCAACTGTGTGCCCTTTATTTTTCTAGATTACAGACACAATAGACTTGCTTTCAAATATTTGGGGAGTTGTTTTCTTGTTCTTTGAAAGTGGAACTAGAAGCAACTTTGAATATTCCATATAAAACATTAATAATGGGGAAAATATAAAGTGCCTGTCTTAAGCTGTCTTGTTCTGTGTCTGCTTATCTTTGAGAAACTCACTATACAAAACAAGAGTAGTAACATATCTGAGAGGAATACTATATGTTCAAATGAAATATGACTTACAGTACAAAAGTGATGTCATAAGATTTGAAAAATTAGTAATAATTGTATGCAATTATCTTAGTATAGAGTGTGATAAATTAATTACTCTCCAATTTATAGTAGTCACTCACACATCCACATGCAGATAAAAATTAATAGAAGAGGTTAAAAAAAATTGAATTGAATAAGTAAAAAATTACCCAATCCAAACAAAAATAAAGGAAAGGCAAGATGAAGACATTTTAAAAACTGAATAAACAGAATAAAGCACTTGTGTATATTTAGATCTCATGATGCTGATAGGCACATTAAATATAAATGGTCTAAAATGACAATCAGTAGGTAGAATGTTGGCCTGATAGACTGGGTATAAACAAGCAAACAAACAAAAACAAAAGAAAGAAAAGAAAAAATATAAAACAAGGCCTAGTGTGTACTAGTGATATGAGAAGCAGAGATAGTGGGTGGATAGCAGAGTTTGAAAGGATACACTTGCAAACATTAGTATAATAAATTTTATGTGGCTTTACAATTGGTGGGCCAAGAAAGAACGTTTTAAGACAATGAAGAGCTAAGTGAATACAAAAATAAACAGGGACTTGGGGAATAATAAAAGAATTAACCCATCAAAGAAGTATATGACTACCCTGAATGTATACACGCACTTAAAGATTTAAGCCCTACTTATATACTTGAACTAACTACAGTATGCATTATTATGTTAATACATTTCAGTTGCAATGCAATGTATTATGTATAGTAAGTCTTGCATAGGCCAATCACATAAATCTTGAATATAAAAAGAAAATTTAAAACTATAGAAAATATATTCTCCAGACAATTGTTAAGGTTGAAATAAGTAATCCTAAATCATGTAGGTTCGAAAAATCCAAACTATTTGAAAAGAAAGTCACTAGAGATAAAAAAAAAAATTATATAAACCAAAAGGATAATGCTTTGGGCTGAAAAAATAAAATACTATGAGTGTGTAAAAGTAGTGTTTAGAGAAAGAGATATAGCTTTGGATAGAATCATAACTGAAAAGTGAAAAGATGGGAGACTTGGCAGAAAGAGAAAGCATCCATTCAAAAATCTATGAAAAGAACCAAGTATACTCCAAAGCAGCAAAAGAATGGGAATCATGGAAAGTCCCAAATTCATAGAAAAAGAGACAAATGATGACTACTCAGTGAACTTTAATTGCTGTGTTTGAGGCAATAGCATCCTATGAGAGCAATTAAAGTCCAATTTAACACTAAATGTATGTTCATGTTAGAAATGCAGGTGTATTATCTATACCCTGGCTTCATATTAGTAATCTATTGGTGCACAAATATTTAAAAAGCACAAATGACAGAGGAAATGAAAAACTGATTACTTTTTGAAAAGCCTAATAAACTGACTAACCTCAAGATTTAATAAAAGTACAGATAAGAGAAATTGTTTCAGAAAAGCAAGGATTAAGACTAGTAGACGGTGGGAGGGAGGGCTGGGGGATGGGAGGAGGGAGAAGGTGGGATCTGTAGGTGATAGGTAGTGAGTAGAAAAATTCTTAATAAAGAAAAATGAAAAAAAAAAAGACTGGTAGATCCATTTGACACCTTACATGCTATTTGACACATTAGATGATAACTGCATGTCCCTTTAAAGCCACAGATTATCACTCTCAATGCAAAATTATTCATAAAACTAGAAAATCTATTATTTTTAACAAAATTAAATTTTAACTAAAAACCTTTCACAGTGACTACGCTCATTTCAGAAGCTTCCTTAATGAACTGTATCATCTATTTCATAAAGAAATAATACAAATCGTACCCAAAATTACAAATAGCAAGGAGAGGAAAAAGTATCCTCTATCTATAGGGCATTGATATTATTCAGGTACAAAAGAGCAAGCAAAGTTACCAAAAGGATAATAAATTACAAATTACCTCTCATAAACACCTATGCAAAATTGTTAACAAAACAATTGCACATCAAACATAGCAAAAATTAGTAAACAACAGTAATAAACATCAAATAATGAATAGCAATTGAATGCATGATTCTTCTACTATACAAAAATTCAATCTAATTTTCCAATTTACATAAATTAAAGAAGAAGATGGAGCTTATGGCTATTTTTAAAGATACAGAAAATTTACATGGCAACATGGCTTATTTGGGACTGACACCTTTAAAGATACATTCCTTTTCATTTATATGTATTTGCATGTACATGTTTGAGTACATGTGCACCACATTTGTGCAGGAGCCCATTGAGGCCAGCAGATGGCCTGATTCCCTGAAACTGGAGTCATATGTGGTTATGAGATGCCATGTGAGTACTGGGAAGAGAACTCAGTTCCTCTACCAGAATAGTGAGGACTCTTAACTACTGATCCATCAATTCAGCCCTTGTGATTAACATTTGTAACAAACTGAAAATAAACTTTACAATCTGACATGCTATATACAAAAAGATTAGCTAATATTATTCTCTGTGGTGAAACATTATTTTTCCTCAAAGTTGAGACAGGAAAGCATTTTCCATTCTTTAATACATGCAAGAAAAAATAATAAAATCAAGGCTATGAAAAATATAAAGAAAATGAAAAGCACTATTCATTTGGTGATATGATTATGTGTATTGAAAATCCTTTTAAATCTATTAACATACTACTAGAGCAAAATTGAATGTGCTTTTAAATACTAAAACAAGTAGAAAATGTAAAATTAAAAGTCTAATTTAAATTAAAGATACTAATTAGTTTAGTATCAGTCGTGATTAATGTTATGTCAACATCACACAAGCTAGAATCATCTGAAAGGAAGGAACCTCGATTGGGAACATGCCCCCATAAGATCTGGCTATGCCTACATTTTCTTAATTAGTGACTGATGTGATAGGGCTCAGCCCATTGTTGTTGGTGCCACCCCTGGACTAATGGTCCAACATTCTATAAGAAAGCAGTAGGTCCCTGGGAGCAAGTAATTAAACAGCACCCCTCTGTGGCCTCTACATCAACTCCTGTCTCCATGATTCAATCCTCTTTGAGTTCCTGTCCTGACTTCCTTCAGTGATGGACTAGGATGTGGAAATGTAAGCCAAATAAACCCTTTCCTTCCCAACTTGCTTTGGTTTCATTAAAGCAATAGTAACCCTAACTAGGGCACTATCAAATATCTTAAATATTGAAGGTTGAATCTAACAAAATATATGTAAGGCTTCCTATTTTTAGGATCCCACAAGATTGCCAGGTTGCCCTGAGGATTATCAAGAAAACCCAACTGGTGGAACCATTTCCTAAAAAGTAAAAACTAAAAAGCAGAAACAGGAGAGTAACACCTGTCATGTGGTCAGTCATTGCTGGCCCTCAGGATCCCCCCTTTGAGGAAGGGACTTTTAATATTTATTCCTTCCAGAAGAACACCTAATGGCAGCACATGAAGTACATTTCATGATCAAAACTTATCATTCTATGTAGACAAGTTGGAAAGAATATGTTTAGGTATTTTGAAAGATAAGTGGTCCCCAGTACTGCAGAATTGCATGGTTCTGCTATCAATCCAAACTTTTTTAAGTGTTCCTAATCCAGATGACCCATTAGCAAATGACTAGTCAAGCAGTAGTGGAAGAACAATGAAGCCCAAGCCACAGAGACAGCTGCAACACAGACTAGCCTGTACGCCAGGAATAATATTGAAGTTGATCAGACATCACATGTCCATCACTTCTCCTGTTCCACCAAGACTTCTTCCTTTTTGTTTGTTTGTTTGTTTGTTTGCATTTAACAGATTCAGTTTTAGGAAGATCCACAGAATGAAAGCCCGGGCATCCTCATCTTTAGTGATTACCTGCACATTAGCAAATCTATGTCTTACCTTGGTCCATTGTTGTAAAAGCATGAGCAGAGGTTGGAAATATCATCAGAACTGCTGTGAACTGTTTGAAAGCAGCTCTTTGATGTGTTTTCCCATCCTGGTTTAAATACAAAGCATTGTGAATGAAGGTAGTTGTCAGGCTTAGCTGCCAAGGCTATGGGTGTGTTTATCTTATTTTTGGGGGGAGGTGTCTTTTAATTTTGTGTTCTCCTCTCCCTCCCCCTTTATGGGATCTCATTGCAGTGGTTAAATGCAGCTAACCACTTCTTTAGAATGTGCTCTTCAGCCAAGTCTAACAGTAGACAGTGTAGATGGACAAGCTTGATTTCCTGCACCAAAATGAGAAAATTAAATAAATAAACATCATAGCCCTCACTAATAATATTGTGACTTTGCTGTTAAGTGTAGATTCTCTGTCCCTACCCACCTACCCCCAAAGAAAAGAAAACAGCTGGTGACTATTTTCTATGGCATGTCTGGAAACTTCTGTAAATATTACATTTTAATAGAATATTTTTGTTATTCTAAAAAAATAAAAATAAAAGATAATGAATTTAATGAAAAAGTAGTGGGTCAATGTAATATAGTAATAATTACCAAGCTAAGCATATGTATGTCCAGTTGGTTTTCAGCCATTGTGAAACAAACAGAATGGTGGGAAAACTACCATTTTAATCAGGGGCGCTGTAACAAATAAGTGTTGTGGGGAAAGAAAATAAACATTCTCTTCAGATTCCATCTCAAAAATTCAAAGTGGGTCATGCTGGAAATCAACATAGAACCACTACAAACAAGGAAAATCTGTTCAAAACAAAGCACAACTTCAACTTCTGTACAACATGAACAAAGAGAGATTAGATTTACTCTCTTCACTGAACCAAAAGCCACAGAAGACACGTGAGAGAACAATTTTGAAGACACCAAAAACTGGAAAAGAACAGTAATCACTGCCTTGAGGGAAGGCAGGACCCCCTTCAGACCATGCAGAGCCCTCCTTTAGAAAGCAGAGCTTGGAGTACAGACCTCAAGGGATCAGGTAACTGGAGGGTGGTACATAAAGAGAGAGCTACCAAATGTCTTGTTATGCTGTGAGTTTTCCCACTTTCCTTCCTGAAGGTTATTAGATAAATCCAATTACTTGTTCCTCTTCTAGCCATCTTACACAGGCTCAAAACTGAGAAGTTGAAATAGTCAGTGTGGTGAATTAGGGTAAATCATTCTTTACCTCCTGATGGCAGTGAGAAAACAGACGGCCATCCGAAACACACATGGTAGCTATGCTTCCCCTGTGGATGGCTTAGCTTTTCTATGTCACAGTTCAGTTCCTTTTATGTTCTCTCCTAAAGCACAAAGAGAGCAAAGTGACTTGGTGCCAGCAGCTGCTCTGTTTCATGCTCAAACTGACAGCTGAATTTTAGCAATGGATGAAATCACTTTTGCTGGCAAAAATGAAGGTTCACAGAGCTCTTTACTACTAGAGCTGGAAACTTTATAAGGCATATGACATATATCCACCCATCATTTCCAAGCTACTTGTAAATTAAACAATGTCACATCTGTTTGGAGTTAGAACGGTTCTTTCCACTGCCTTTCCATTTCATCTTCATGCTCCCCATTCTTATAAATGTGTACATGTGACCAACTAAATTGCAATTAAATTGAGATAATTGTAGTCATATCATTGTTTTTTTATAAAAATATGTATGTTCTACATATATCATTTCAGATGATATGTAGAAAGCACTCACTCTATATGACATGGAAAATGACTGTGTCTTATAAAATCCTACTCACACAATTCATGACTTCAACAATAGACAGTGAATTTGCATCAAGCAGACATTTTTATGATCCAGTGGAGAATAGTGAACATTATATCTATCCTTCTCAAATATATTCTACCATTTTTAAATGTAAGTTCAAGGGATTTGCAAGTAAAGATATTGGTAAACAAAGTAAGGCTAGAAGAGAAAGTAAAGTGTGACGTGAAATTTATAAACTGAAGGTCAGAGTGTAGCCACAAAGATACACAGAACCAGCAGAGATGGCTTTAGGGATGTGGAAAAGGAACCACATGTTCAAGAAGAGACCACTGGACATTGGGGTTGGACACATCAATGGGACTTCAGTGGGGCCATCAAAACCTCAGTGAGAAGGTAGATTAAGGATGTTTCCTGTTTGTTCCAAACTATAAATATTTCTCTGAAGTTTGTACATATTTTCTGCTCACAGAATGGAGTTTCCAAAGGCTCTTGGTGCTTATGTCTAGAATGACTAAGAGGGTTTTTTTTTTTCTTACAGACTCTTGTCTGCAAATTCACAGAATCAATGTGTGCTGTCTGAGTTCTTAGGAACTTTAAAACTTTTTTTTTCTCCATTGTGGTTTATCGCTGTTCATTTCATCTGTATGAACCTGGGGAATTAGGATTATACTTTTGCTATGCTTTGGTTCTATTCCTCTAAACCTGTGTGTTGAAAACTTAATCTCTAGGGCAACAAGGTAGGGAAGTGTGTTCTCATGGGTGGTACTGAGTCCATGAGAGAGATATGCCTTCAGAATGGATTAGGGTCAGTTACAGATCAGCTTAAATATGCAGGATGGAGCTGGTTCTCTCACACCCTGGCATGCTATCTTGGGTGGTCATACCACCCAGGTCTGTGCTTCATATGATTCTCTCAGCATTTGACTTTTCAGCCTTCAGAACTGTATACCTAATAAATTCCATTTCTTTATGCATTGCCCAATCCCTAGTATTCTTTTAGAACAATACAACAGTCTTAGACAGTCTCTCTTGATAATCAAAGCATCAAGCTTTCTCAAATTCACTATCACACAATATGATGATCTGTGCTATGGGTAACCAGCCAACAGCCTGCCAGTTATTCTGCTTTTATCAGCTTCTTTTTGCTCTTCACTTTCTCGGATCTTCATCCTCACTTGAGGTCAGCGAGTGTTCCATGTTGACAATCTTATTCTGAAGATTTTCGTTCCCTTTTTGTTTCCATGGCATCTTTTTGTTCCCATCACATCTTTTCTCCCCCTAACTTTGAGTTTCTCCTTTATTTTTTTCCCAAATTTGGGTTGCTTTATTTCCACAGCACTCAGAAAAAAACACTATGCACTTTGGAACTGCATGGTGGTGTTTTGTTTTTGTAAGGTTGAGAGTAAAAGTGCTGAAGGAAAAAGATGACATGGGCAGGCTTTTGGGAGCCTGGGAGCCCAGGTGCCTGCGGTGTGACACCTTGTGAAGCCTTGGTGCGGTGGGGAGGGGCTTAGACTTGCCTGGCTTAGTGTGCCTGGCTCTGCTGATTCCTCATAGGATTGGAGGATGTAGGGATGGGGGGGTGGCTTGGGAGGGAGGGCTGGGGAGTGGGAGGAGAGAAGAGGTGGGGTCTGTGGGTGGTATGTAGAGTGAGTAGAAAATTTCTTAATAAAAAAAATAAGGAAAAAATAAAAAAGCTCACCTTACAACGACATGAATTTAATCCTCCAAAGATGGTGCTAAGTGTCCCCCCCCTCCCATCACATCTTAAAGTCTCTGTTTAAAATCATGCTCACCTCTGCACATCCTTGTACTGTTGATACAATCCTTACTATGGCATCTGTTGATAATACCAGAATTAATAACTGTCAGTATTGCAAATGTAACAAAATGCAGCAATCTGACAATAGTGAACATGTTAATGTCTCACTGGTCAATCTGTCAGGTACAGTTCAGGTGCTCTTCTTATGAATCACAGTTGAAAGATGATTTGATTGAGACACACAACTGTAGACAGCTACTTTCATTGTGTCCCTTCCAAGAAATTGAATCATATTAAGCATAACTCATATTCAATGTCTTTAGTGTGTCACAACAGCAATCTTCCATAAGAATAATGTTTTTTGGGGGGGGGGTTTGTTTTTTGGTTTTTTTTTTTTTTTTTTTTGGTTTTTCAAGACAGAGTTTCTCTGTGTAGTTTTGGTACCTGTCCTGGATCTTGATCTGTAGACCAAGTTGGCCACGAACTCACAGAGATCTGCCTGGCTCTGCCTCCTGAGTACTGGGATTAAAGGCATGGGCCACTGCCGCCCAGCTAGACAAACTTTTTTTAAACCCAATATATCATAAAAATTTCTGCTTTCAATGAGTGAATAGAAAATGTTCTAGAAATGTATTTCTATATATGATATGGGTCATCTGAATCCCCTGGAGAATTTTTTTTAGTTTCACATGTAATATCTTCTCCATATCATATAGATATTATTTGAGAATTTTCCAGAAGGATTTAATATGTCTTTGACTATGTACTTTTGAGCTTTCTTATTTCTTTTATTATGCTACAATCAGAAATACTTTGGAAAACAATAACTGTACAATTGTATGTACACCACACAGAGAAAGTGTGGGTGGGAGATTGCACTGAGGCCGATCTATTTAAGTGTTGTTAACCTTTGCCCCTGAATATAAGGGTGAATTGTGACTTTCAAATGGCTTCCCAAAAGCTGTAAGAAGTTCAAGAGAAGATAAGAGAAACTAAGTTGTTTTTTTTTGTTTTTTGTTTTTTGTTTTTTTTTTTTAAATGAAGCTATATTTTCTTAATGTGGTCCTCACAACTCTGGGGATTACATAAAGTGTTGTAGTGGTCACTAGGTGTCAT
The DNA here is from genome assembly GCF_903995425.1 of Onychomys torridus. Classification (NCBI taxonomy): domain Eukaryota; kingdom Metazoa; phylum Chordata; class Mammalia; order Rodentia; family Cricetidae; genus Onychomys; species Onychomys torridus. Next base: position 78,313,788 of record NC_050449.1, read on the forward strand.
TTCTGAATTTGCTTACTAAGTCACGCTTAATGATATGGCAAATAAGTTTAATATCCATACAAATTACAAGTCTAATGATGGTAGGAGTTCAACTAAGTCCTCATACAGAATCATCTCATTTCCATCAAGTGTACTGCAATTTTTTTCTACCAAATTATGCTAGAAAATTTGCATAATCTCCAAGTACTTAGTAGGTTGCTTCTATGGAAATAATGATATCCCTCATGCCCTCCTCAAATTTTTGCTGAGAAGGAAGATGCCTTCTCTACTCACTGTGTCAATAAACCATAAATAGAGTAAGTTCCAAAGGGTGACTGACAGAGTTACAGCCCCGTAGTCACAAGCAGAGTACTTTGGTTCTGGGTCTGGTAATATTTTTCTGGGTGTCATCGTATATTTAAATGTAATATTTTGAATTATTCCTTATGCCAATGAATTAGTGAACAAAGTAATGTGTTTATAATTTACAAATGTTTTTCTGCCTATATAAAGGTATATCTGAAAGTTTTATTTCAACCATTTAAACATTTAATGACACTAGCCTCTTACTGATACTCCAATACTAAGTTCAGACTTAAATACTGAGAATCTAGTAAAGCTAATAATGTTGGCACATGCCTGCCATCTTAATACCAAAGGTGCTGAGGCAGGAGAAACAGAAGCTTGATGTCTCAAGAAATGAGAAAGTCATAAAATGCTGTTTTTTATTTGTTCACAGTAAGAATGGTCCAAAATCTGGAGCCAGGCTTCCTTATCGTTCCTTGTGGGGAAGGTTTGTTCCTGTGTATGTGTGATGAATTTTGATGTTGAGGTGTGAAGAATGGATTTAGAAATTTGTAAAGATAGTGTGGTAGGAGTTGTGTTCCCTGAAATATTGTGTGTTCCCCGAAATAAACAAATCTGGGGTCAGAGAACAGATAGCCACTAGAACAAAGCCAAAAATGGTGGCTAGAAAATGGGAAGAGTAAGCCATAACAGAAGTTGGGGGGTGGTGGTGCACACCTTTAATCAGCACTTGGGAGGCAGAGCTAGCCGATCTCTGAGTTCAAGGCCACTTTAGAAACAGCTAAGCATGGTGACCTACACCTTTAATCCCAGAAACCCAACCTTTAATCCCAGAGAATGGGGGCAGAAAGAGAAAGATATATAAGACGTGAAGACCAGAAACTAGAGCAATTAGAGTAAAGCATGTAGTTAGTTAAGCATTTGGTTGGTTAAGCGTTCAGGCTTTGGAGCAACACAGTTCAGCTGAGATTCATGTGGAGGAGGACTCAGAAGCTTCCAGCCTGAGGAAACAGGATCACCTGAGGAACTAGCAAGGTGAGATAGCCGTGGCTTGTTCTGCTTCTCTGATCTTCCAGCAATCACCCCAATAACTAGCCTCAGGTTTGTTCTTATTAATAAGAACTCTTTAAGATTCATACTACAAGATAGTGCAGGGAGTTTCAACACACACTTTCTCGAATGCTAACTTACATGTCATAGTTCCTTAGTTAAACATGGGTACAATACTAAAGGTGGTGTTCAGATTCCATTAGTTTTTGCTAATGTTCCTTTCTAGTTCCAGAATCAAGTCCAGAACATCCATTGAAACTGGATGCATGCTCTAGTCTCCTTGAGAGTGTGATGATTTCTCAGTCTTTCTTCGTTTTCCATGACTTTGGCAGTTTTAAGGAGCAATGCTTAGTACTTTGTAGAATGTCTCTTAGTTTGAGTTTGGGTGATGCTTGCCAAGCAATTAGACCAACGTTATGGACTTCAGGGGAGAATCCCAGGTAAGTTTACTAGTTATCTTCTCCTCACATATCTGTCAGTACAGAAGGTGAACATGCATTATCGCAGATGATATCACCTTATCAGTTAAGATGATGTCTGAGAGCCTTTTATAAAAAATTCTTTCCCTCCGACAATGGTTCAACATTAGTCATGAAGTCCAGCCCACATTCAAGTGATGCAGGATTCATTTTATTATGACCTTTTTACTTAGTAACAAAGTTAATTTTGTGAATTTCAACATAATGCATTGATGCATTTTCTCTAAATAAAAAAGTTTTATAAAACATTAATTTTACCATAAGTACCTTTTACTCCATACTGCCTACTTTCTCCTTATGTATATCTAATGTAGGATAACCTAATCATTACTAAGGGGTAAGAAACAGTTAATAATTATGTGTAAATATATGGGAAAAAGACTGGAAGAAAAAGCGTGTAAGAAACTGTTAAAATTGCACTCGACACAGTAGGAATTTATCTTCAACCCAGTGAGTGTTACTTCTAACTGTGTTATATCTGAAAACCTAAAGTTCAAGAAACACGAATGGTTCCACAAATTTTGTCCACAGCAGAATTTTAAAGAATGTCTTATAATTACAGTTTTATAGCGTGTGCTTTCAACCATCCCTATTTTTAATAACAAACACTACATGCAGTTAAAGTTCCCAAATCCAAGCATGCACAACTGTGTTTGCTTGAGCTCAAAAGCTACGCTCCCCTGGATTTTAGCCTTTATAACTCAGCTACATGAACTCTGACCACAGTTATGAAAGTGATCTTGTAAAAATTCACTGTGCTGGAAAGTAGCTATTTGCTCACCAGAGCATCCTCTCCCCTGACTTTTCAAAGCAGCATCCTTGCTCTCTGCTTTCCTTGTTTAAGAAGTGGTAGCCTCTAGGTAATGGTTTGTGCTATACAATTCTGAGACTACTGGAAATGATCTTTCTCAAACAACAGTTCTACAGATGTGAGATGTTCTCCCCCACATGCAGCTTGAATCTGGAGGCACTTGGAGTATGAAGTAAGAGTCTTTACTTTATTGGCTCTCTGTGGGTTGTTTGGTTTCTTGGCAGGCATGTTTTGCATGTTGAATATTCCCCATGAATACTTTCTTTTTTGTTTAGTGTTTTGTGGCCTCTGGTACTAGTAGGTAACCAATAAATTAAGTAAAACAAATTAAATATCCCGTTCTTCATGCTTCGGTTGTGCACCTTTAAGAGAGAAGTATTTAGAGCCTAAATTTTCTACTTAATTGACTAAACTCTAAATTTTTGTTTTGCTTCTTATAAACCCTCAGCAAGTTTGTGATTTCCTTTGAGGGTAGGGATTATCTTGTTTATTTACTCCCACAAGGCTCCATACAGCACTCAGAACAAAATCGAACTTCAAAGTGGGAAGAAGAAAATTCTTTACTTTAGGTTTTACTCATTCCTAAAAATGTTGTGAAATGTTTGCCAAGAAATTAATACTGTAAAATCAAATCAAGGAAACAGTTCAAATATCTAATGGCCAAAAGAGTCACTAATGATACAGAAATATTCTCTTATATGCCTCTTACACTATATACAAATGGCTTTTATTTACCAATGTAGCCATTTTCTGAATTTTCTAAACTTTGAATCCCAACATTAAATGTCTATGTGTGTGTGTGTGTGTGTGTGTGTGTGTGTGTGTGTGTTTGTGTGTTTAACTGTTTCTTGCCCTTCAGCTGTTCTCTGTGCTGTTGTGCCAAGAAACCAACCAAACATGATGAATTATAAGGCCCCGGTCCACTAGTGTCTAACCTTGCATGTTTTCTAATTGTATCCCTCTTTGTTCCCATCTCCCCAAGCTTGGCTCTTCATCACTAGTGCACCGATCATTCATTTTATGAGTACCATTTAGATAATACTATATACAAAATGGTGGAACATGCAGGCATGGGAAAGAGCTTGTCTGGGAGCCTATCTCAATTGAGATCCAGGAGGCAGAGAGAGAGAGAGAGAGAGATACATTCAGAGGTGAAGGTCCAAGATGACTGTTGGAGATGGAAAATGAGGATGCAGCGTGAGGATGGGGACTAAGGAAGACAAAAGAGTACAACATGCTTTGAAGCTGCTTGTTAGATGATAACGTAGATTGTCTTCTCTACTGACAAAGTGGCAACACAACACTGAATGTCACACTTGATTGGAGGGGAAGGTAGTTGATGGACCATGACTTAAAAAGCAGGCTGGGTTTTCTCTTGGTTTATTTTTTCCCACTTTGAGGTGGAAAGTCCTGTAGAATATTCAAAAGCATGTTATTTAACATGAATTAGGCAAGATTCTGTGTGATTTTTTTTTTAATTCCCGTAATAGCCAGTACATTTTCTTCAGTTTTTAATAACCATTTCCTTAAATAAATAAACAACTGTGAATGAGAGAATAAGTAAATGATTGTAGTCAGGTCCCCAAATAGCAGAAAGATGTTTATAGCTTTCCATACTCCATCCTCTAAGTTGGCTCATGGTCACCTCCAGGAGAGCGAGTCCTTTGAGGCAGCAATGGACATATCCCATTTATCTTTGCCATGGAAAGGACTAAAAACAAAATAGACTTTTCACTGACCAACCTGTAACTGTCCACCTTTATTTGTTCTTTAATTTTCTGTTTATTAAATTGTTTTGTTCTCCACCTGACTTTTCTAAATAGCACTAATAGTATTTCAAAGCTCGAGAAAATCTGTAAAAAAAATAGGCTGTTCCTGGCAGAAGGCATCAAAATAATATGAGAAAACTAGCCTTTAATTTGGGGGTAAGGATGTTAAAGGACAATCAAATGAAATGTGCCATGACATAACTAAATATAACTGTTCTGTTCAGTTTTGAAATACTTAATAGTCTTGTGGCACCACGACCAACCAGGAACTTATTTTATGTCTTCTTCGCAAAAAAATGTAATCCTTCAGCTGCACACCTCCTCTCTGAGGCAAATAACTCTCACTGAGTAAGTACTTGATGAATTAATAAACTTATCCATAGAAACAAAGCTGTGTGCATGCTAGCTCTGGCCTGGTTAACTCACTGCATTTTGTTCTGAACTAATACAGTGATTCTATGTTGGAGCAGTAAAGCACAGGAAACCTCTTTCAAGAAAGTTATGATTCCATGCCTGTGTGTTACGCATTGATAAATGGCCTTGCCTTCCTACAGCTATGTTTCTCCCAAGAAATAAACATGGCAGCACTTGTCTCCTTAGGTAAGGATCAAAAATGATTGTGAGCTAATAATTTAGCAGTCCTAGTCCCGTAGGTCATGGTAACTGCTATTGTCTTCTCAAAGAGCACTTGTTGATTCCCAAAGAAATAAAACAGAATCACAAATTTGTGATAAAAATAAATAACAGCCAAATACCCATAAATGCCATCTTGGCAAAGAATGAAGGATGCTTTGTAATTCTGCTTTCTCCATTCTAATCAATCATTTGTCATTTGCTTTGAATGTACTGAAATCCAGGGCTCTTTGTGCAGATACTCAGTGTCAGCCACATGTGCCTGAGTTACTCAGAGGATTTCAAGTCTGATGAGGTCCTTGCCCAGAGACTGTGCAAGCCTAGTGACTTCTAGGTCCCAGACAATTCTGGTGAGGGCTGGAGAGATGGCTAAACAGTTAAGTCTGTACAGAGCTCTCTGAAGAGGACCTGAGTTGCTAGCATCAGCAGTAGGCTGTTTACAACCTCCTGCAACTCCAGCCCCAGAGGGATCAGATGACCCTGTCCCATGCTTACCAGTAGCAATCCATAATATTAATTATTCTTTTAAAAAATGATTTACTTCTAATTATGTGTGTAAGTATGTGCACATGGGCAGCTTGAGTGCACATGTCCTTGAGGAGGACAGGCAACATGAGTCATCACTCTCCTAGGGGTCCTTTCCTGCAAAGGTAAACAACAGGTGCCACTTAAAGGACAGAAGAGCGTGACTCACTGTTCTAATGTAGACTACTTTCATGAGCAGGAATCCAGAAGGGAGACAAAGCCCCTGTTATTTCTTTGGCAGCTCTTTTGTTTGTTTTTGACTCTGCTTATCTCCAAATTAGATAAAGTAGCAGAAATAGAGGCAAGGTTTCTAGAGAGGCCAAGATAACAGAAAAGCCTGTGAAAAAAATGTGCCTGAAGTAAGACAACCGCCTCCTCATGGGAGCACAGACTTTTTTCCTGGGCAGACAGGCTGGAGAAAGACACAGACTCTCTAGTCTCTGTTTAATTATGTCCCCAAAGGTGTAAAACCGAATGCACTTTTTTTTTTCTCAACTTAAATATTACTGTTATAGGAGGTTTTCAAAATATGTTTTCTATCAACCCATATTAAAACCTTCGATCTCTTCCTAGGGGATTGACAAGTCCTTATCTTTTTGTTCTCCTTTCAGTGTCTTATTTTGGTTTACAGACTTATAGAGACCAGATTAACAAGAAGTGAGGATGACTTGAAACAGGAACAAACAAAAACGACAGCCAGGCGTCAGGCTGATGCTGGGGAAAGAAAGTATTGTTTGGGGTCAGGAGAAGGAAAGCTACTGCACGGGTGCTGTGGGGCAGCCAGAAGTAGGTGAGCATCAGCAACTCAGCACACAGGGTCCTCTATGCTGTACCAAAAATAAAGCTTTCAATCCTATTAAAGTATATGTTGCATTTTACAAATATACAAGAGGGATTTCCATTGCCTTTTCTGTAACTAAACAATCTAGAGAGAACATGGGAATACATAAGCATATCCCTCAAAGACTCGGAGTGTTATCCTTTAAAAACATGTTAAAAAAAAAAATAAGGAAGCTGGCCTGATTATGCCTAGGTAGCTCTCCCTATAGATCTCTCTCCCAGCAGCTTCGTAGTTCCCCAACTAAAACGATCTGAGACTGTTTCCGCTCATCGTCCCAGCTGACTGTTGTTTCTGAACTCAGTCCAGAATTCTTCTTATCACTGCCTGAGGCTCCATAAATTAAAGTTCTGGGAGTCCTTCGCTGACCTGTTTTTAAGGGCTGTTTACAGAGAGTGGCGCTGGTGTGCATTCGAACAGCAAACTAGTGTGCAGAGACTCAGTCAACAGAAACGGTGGAAGAAAGCTTCTCTTGCTGGTTTTAAAAGTAGTTCAACACTCTTGGAGCGAAGGCTCCGAGGGTACAGCACTTGTTGCTCATGCTCAGGACGGGGCTTTGGTTCCCAGCAACCACTTGGTTACTGACAACATCCCTAACTCCAGTTCCCAGGGTCCAACACCCTCTTCTGGACTCTGAAGGAACCAGGCTCACATGTGCTGCACAAAACACTCATAATGTCAAAATAAATATTTCCTTAAAAAGTAGCTCAAAGTCCTATTGTAGGGATTTTAGGATTAGGGAGAGCAGAGATTCCCAAAATACACAGAGTGAGCAACACAAAGACTAACCCAAACAGGCTCATGTCAAGTTTGCAGGATATGGGATGTCCTTATTGAATGGCCACTAGGGTGTAGTTTTATGTAAACTATACTTTATAGAAGCAGAGCTCTAGAAGTTATCTGAGAAAAAAAATCCAACAAGAAGGATGCTCATCACAAGCAGCACGATTGGTTCATGTACTTCTCTAGCTCATCCCAAATGTACCCCCACTCCTCCCTCATAGAAGATGAGGTGGAATCAATGCAGAATAAACTATTTGCAAAAGTAAACCACAGCTTGAACACATCTATGTGTAAGTAATTTTGGTTTTTAGCAACCACAAGATAATTTCTGAAATTAGTAACCACAGTTTAAGGATTATAAATATGGAGGCAACAAGATGGCTCAATGGCTACAGATGTTCGCTTGATCATCTGAGTTCGACCTCTGGGAACCACATGGTAGAAGACAGGTGATTGTGTAAGTCGTTCTTTGACTTTCACCTGCAGTGGTACGTGCACACGGTGCCATCGTCCCCACACACAAGTAAGTAAATATGCATAATTTAAAAATAATTATAGTAATTATGCCAAGCATAGTTCAGTTTTGTGGTAGGGTTTAAGGCCTAGAGGAAAACATTTAATAGAATGAAAAGTTCTCTGATTAATTAAGAAAAAAAAGCCTGTCAAATAAAGGGAAATTTATAATTAGAATATACAACAATTCTATATTTTTTGTCAACCTTTACTTACAATTTTAAAGTTCATAGGTGAGAAGTATGTGTTAAAATATGCTGGCCATGCAAGCCTGGGAGAAATGTTCAGTGTCTCCAACAGCCCTCTGATAAGTCAGAAGATGACCTGAGATTAAGGTTCCAGGAAGAACACAAAATGCAGATTACTCTAGTCAATGACATAAGTGCCACCTTCAGGGGAGCCCAGAGGACAAAGGAAACAAAACTGACAGCCTTGACTAGTTCAGGTTGTTAATAGGGCAAAAAGTGTCAGAATGTGAAAATTGTAACATTTAGTGGAGATAGATAAATGCTCTCTCACTTTGACTACTTAACAGTACAAGCCTTTAATTTTGGGAATACTGAGCAATGGTATACTGCAATTCTTAAAAAACTGAAATCCTATGGAAATCAAGGGTTTCTGTAATTCTCCTTCTGCCTGTTCTCTAGAAGTTGTACTCTGGTGTGTTTTTAGTTACAGGCTTTACTTTCCCAGAGAGGATCAACATTATAAGAAAGTCAGATTCATTTCCAAACTCTCAAAATTAAAATGCATGCTATGCCCTCTTTAAGTATTTAAAGCTCTGTAATATAATTACCTAGGAAGAATTAATATAGTTTACAATACTAAAACCTGGAAGGTTATACTATTTGAAGAAATAGAATGAATTTAAAATGGTCTCTATTTCCCAGTTGTTTCAATAGGACATTATGGTTTTCAAGTCTTTAAACTTGTGATGAAGAGAACTGGAACATTTTGTTAAATTCATGAAGAAAATGACCACAGGACATTTTCTCAGCTTCCTATCAATATATGGAGAAACTTGTGACAACCAAATCCATTGAAACAAAAACCTTCCATGGTTTCTAGTACTATTGTTTAATTTCATTTCTAGTTTGGAGACCACGGCAGTCTCATTTTCAGTTCTGATAAGTGAACAGAGAGTTCCATTCCAAACCTTACTGGTTTCTCTCAGTGATCACTTCTTCAAAGTGTAGAACGCTGAGACCAGAATATCAGCACCAATTTACTCCCTGAATCATATTACATTTTACTTGTGCTTGTCTGCATTTGTGAATGCAGTTCTATACAAGTTTGTCTGGTGTGTAGTTTGATGCAAGCAACACTGTGACACTACAGAGCTGTGCCGTGTGCATCAGGATGCACTGTAGGACTGTAGGACTCTTCCTTACCACACCCAACTTCTAGCCTTTTATCATACTTCTGTTTCTTTAATTTTCTCATTTTAACAATTGAAGGGGATCATATTGATGGCCTCTTTATTTGCACCCACACACCTTGGGGAGGAGCACATATTTCCTGAGTTCATTTACTATATATAGCTCATCTTACGACAGTCAGAAGGACTGAGACCAACAAAACAGTAAAAGCTTAAGAGGATGTATGGAAACAGGAGTCCTCAATCACTGTTGTTGAGACTGCAAAACTGCTATATCCATGATAGAAATCAGTGGGGAGGGTTGTCAAAATGCTAAAAATAGATTTACCATATGATCCAGCTATACAACTCCTGAGCATGTTCTTCAAAGGACTCAGTGGCCTACTATGGGATACTTGTTTGGCCACGTTCATTGCTGGTCTATTCACAATAGGTAGGAAATGGAAATCAGATGTGAATTGGCTGATAAATGGATAATGAAAATGTGGTACATATACACAATGGAATTCTATTCAGCTACACAAGAAAATGAAAATTTCAGATAAATGGATAGAACTGCAAACTATTATGAGTTTAGTAACCCAGATCCAGAAAGACAAAATTAAAATGCCCTCTCTTGTTGTTGGAGTTTTCTCCAGTCCTTCCCGGACCCGTGGTCAGGACAAAACTCTCTCACCTGCCAGTCCTATATCTGCTTGGACCCAAGTAAACACACAGAGACTTACATTACTTATAAACTGTATGGCCATGGCAGGCTTCTTGCTATCTAGTTCTTATATCTTATATTAATCCATTTCTCTTAATCTATAAGTTGCCACAAGGCTTCAGGCTTACCAGGACTTTACATCTCGCTTCTCATGGTGGCAGCTGGCAGTGTCTCCTGCCTCAGCCTTCCACCCTCAGAACTCTCCTCTCCGCTTGTCCCGCCTATACTAAACTTCCTGCCTGGCTACTGGCCAATCAGCATTTTATTTAATCAATCAATTAGAATGACACATTCACAGCATACAGAAAGACATCCCCAGCACTCCCTTATTTAAGGGTCTTATGTACACTTCAAGGATACTTATAAATGGAATTATGTAATATGTTGGAGACTGGCTTTTCAGACTCACCATAACTTCCTTGCAACTAGAGATGTATGCACCAATACAATTTTAAGTGTTAACTACTAACTAAAAAAGACAATTCTAATCCCAATCTTAACACAGCTTTAAGATTACTAACTTTTTATTCTGTGAATGGTCTAGCATAGCTACTCAATCACTAAGAGAATTTGTTAAACAAAATTGCAGCTTGCTAAACCTTCCCCTTGAGTTTCTGGCTAAGTCCTTTAGAGATGGCCTTAGAATTAATACAGTTATATTTTTTTTAAAAAAATTCTCCATGTGGCTGATGCTTCTGAGATCACTTTGAGAAGCACTGTATAAATTTATAATTAAGAGTCCATTATAATTCTCATTTGATTGTTCTGGAAGAACTCATTTTCACTCATGCAGGATTAGAAATTGTGCATCTAAGAAAGAAAATAATATATTTCTTGGGCCTCTGAAGGAATCCGCCTCTAAACAGACCATGTAAATCAGACACAAAATGAGCAAATGGAAAACAGGCATTTATAGAAGAGGAAATATAAATTGTCAATAAACATATGCAAATGATTTTTAGTAAAAATCAATAAAGTGTAACTTAAAATGAGCTCATAACATCTTATTGGCAAATACTTCAGTATTTGATAACATAATATGCTGTCAAGGGAACAGAAAAACTTGGAGTGTGATAGCTAGCAGCTTAGCTTTTTCTGTGGTTATTGTTTATAACTTACCAAGGTTAAGTATGCTTCATGGTTGAGCTATTGCGACAGCAGATCTCTTCTCCATAAACAGACAAAACGGTATTCACAAAAGTAGAGTCTAAAGTGGTTTCTTACAATTCCTTGAAGAACTCGGCAAACCTAAACATCTATCTCTAAAGAGAAAATTAATTGATAGCATTCAGACATTTTCCCTAAAGGAAGTCATTCCTCTGAGTGTAGTGGTTCACATTGCTAACTGCAGCACTCAGGAGGCCAAAGGACTACAAGCTCAGGCCGCAGAACAAAATTCCATCTCAGAAAAGCAAAAAAAAAAAAAAAAAAAAAAAATCAAAATAAAATAAATTCATTATACACTCATTTAGTAGAAATGTTTGACACATGATGTGTCAAGTTCCTGACAAGCTTGAGTTCCTGCCTCGGCTTCACTCCATGATCCACTGTGATGAGAACACAGAAGACAAATAAACCCTTTCCTTTCCAAGTTGCTTTGAGTCTTGGTGTTTAGCGCAGCAACAATAAGCAAACTAGGCCACAGAGTCTGTCATTTAAAATAACATTTGAATGATACAAATAATAGCAAATAATTATGTTTAGTTTTATACTAAGTGAATTGTATTTGTAAGTAATCATTATATTGCAGCCCTATAAACTGAATCTCCTAAGATCATAACTGATATTTCCAATTACTTACTATGTATGCTAGAGATTGTTTGATATTATTCAATAGTAATATAAAATAATGATATTAATGGCTAATACTTAACAAAGTACTATTTTAGGCATACCAGAAAACCCTATGAGGCAGGTATTATTTTTCATGTATGCATTTCACAGAACCCAAGCAGGTATTCAATAGGCTTCAGTGAGAATATGAAGCAAAGTGAGGCTGGGAGCCTTCGCAGCCATGACTTCCTTCACTTGAAAAAAGGTGATGGTTCTTTCAAGAGGAGGGATCCACTGACAAGAGACTTTGTCTTCTGTCAAAAGTCAAATTCCCAATGGGGACGCTCAGGTTAGCTCCCGCCAGGGACGTTTCCTATCCTATGAATCTGTCACTTCTGTCAACAGTGGCAGAATCACAAAGTTCAGACCTGTCCCCTGGAGCCTGACCTACGTGTGCTGACTGATCTCTGAGATGAGAGGAGTTGAAGAGCAAAGGGCAGGAACATAATTCCAAGCCAGGAAGTTCTTCCAAAGCCTGTCTGTCTTAGGAAATGAAGCTTGTGGAGGCCGCTAATGGTGACTGGACACTATAGATTCAATTAGGATTTACAAACACATCCCAAGCTGGGTCTGACAGTACTGCATTGATTGTTCTATGAACATTTTTAAGTAGACTCTTCTCTTTTCCCAGCCTCAAAACAAACACAGGGATGTAAGTGTAGCAGACAGCATTCTGTCCTGCCTCTATAGATGAGGAAAGTCAAGCTGACACATGGCTGGCTCAGGAATCATGTGTAAGAAAAAGGGAGTGGTACCACAACACTGAGCCAGGACTTTCTACCCATAGACTATTATCTTCCTTATAGATTAGAATAATCAGGACTGACTTGGGAAAGAAGAGGTACTAAGAGCAGTTGATTTCACTGAGAAAGAGGATGCTAACATTCAAGGAGGTGAGTAATAAGATCTGGATGAAAGATTTCATCAGCTATGAAACAAGAAGGGTAACAAAGGGGAAGTTTATCCAGAAAGATGCAGCCAGTTTATTAATGTGATTTATATGATAAATGAAAGTAAAGAGTAAGATAATCTTTAAGATTAATTTAGGAACCACTCTATGTGATATAAACAGAAATTTCCTCAGATAATACAAAAACACTCCATGTTTATATCAAGATAATGAGTGGTATTACCATGATGGCATCAGCTTAAAGAAGAAAATCAGTAGTAAAAATGAAGGGCTTGAACTTAAGACTTTTAGGGGCAGCACATCTAAGGAATTTTTTAATTAGTACTTGTAGATACTCTTCACTGCATTCAGCTGTCACATAGAGATTAGATTAGAATTATAGAACAAAAGAAGAAATTATCAGCTAAACATGAAGGTCCCCTCCTTAGCCAACTCAGTCTGTGAGCAGGAAATGGTCCAGTCCTTCCCTGAGTAGAGTCAGGAATAGAAATAATGAGAATAAGGACTTGGCTAAGTATTTTTTTTCTTTTAACTACAAAGAAAATAATTATTTCTCCATGTTTCTTTCCAGGAAAATCTGATGCTAGCTCTAAACACACCCCTATATAATAATAATGATAATAATAATAAATTGTATATATATTCAAGCAAAATAGAAGTCATTCTCAGGGTCTCCTCTTGCTGTACCATGAAGGATGACATTTGTCTCTTTAGCTACCAAGTGAAACTACTGAGACTTTAGAATTCAACATGCTGATCACCAAATGTATCCTGAAGGTGGGTTTCAAAGACTGTGGTCATTCACTGAATGATTGGTGTGTAGTCTCTCTCATTCTGTGACAGATGTTGGATTGGTTTAATTTTATTAGCTTATTCTCTTTTAATTTAAAGAAAATCTTGTGTGTGTTTGTGTGTGTGTGTGTGTGTGTGTGTGTGTTTCTATGGTGCTAAAAATTCTTTCATACTTCCAAGATCTGGAAAGCTACAGAACAATGCCCCACATTCATAGTGGGTGATCATTGTCTGGCACAGGGGAATAGCTGCCAGGACACCAAGCATTTGAGCATTGTTATGTCTGGGAAAAGGAGGGAAGAGTGAGGCAAGTGGTGGATGAAAGTGGAGGAGCATTTTTTTTTTCTAAATTTTTCTGTGTGCTTTGAATCTTTTGCAACAATAACATATTTGTACGTGACTTGTGTGATTTTGAAGACAATAAAATATATAAAAAAAAACTTCTATTAAGTCAATGAGAAGAGCTTTTGTCGCATTAAGTTGGCTAAAGGTTAGTTTTTGGGAGATTATTTGTTCAGTTTCTCAGGCCATTATTTGTAAGGCTATGTATTTTATTTTCCTGAGAGATTTTAATTTTTTTCAATTGTTTGATATACTATGGTTAAAAATATTTTTTAAACGTACTTAAAGTCCTAACTTTCAATGTTAATACACAAAATCTCTGAGAAGCATGGGAATACAACCAAAAACGTAGAAAATAAGCTCAGCTGTTCTTCTAGTACTCTTTTCAAGATGAAAGTAGGAAAACATTTGTTTTAAAGATGTAGTTAAATTACTTCTTCCTCTTTTCACAGATTCTTACCAACTTAGGAAAGTAGCCTAAAGATTGCCTTTGCATGCCTGGAGCATTTCTTTGTTTTCTTTATTGTTGTAGACTACTAATTGATGGCAGGGTGTTTGCTCAGGTACCTTCATTGGGAATCACAGAAGAAAGAGGAGCGCCAGTCTCTATGGTGAACTCATAGTTTTCTACTTACACCGTGGATACTGAGACCCTGGCCAGATGTCTGTTTCAGATCTTCTCTACCTCTGAAGCGTTTCAGTTAATTTCTCTTTACTCAAGTTCTCCTCCATGTGTAAGCTAAGTAATCTCTAGCTGAGGTTTACATACCAGATTTTCCCACAAAACCATCAGTTTCTACCTCCAACCACACTTGAACATCTTTAAGCAGACGAACTCTGGAAACCACAGACTTACAAGTTGTAGAAATAGACTGACGGCTTTCATTCTTAAACTAACTGTGCCTTTCATTTGCCTGATTGTTCTCCACACAGGACAACTTTGTCTGCAAGTGACCTTTGGCATTATCTGGAGCTATATATTTTTTTTATTAAGAAAAAATTTTTATTCATTTTACATACCAAAGATCTCCCTCTTCCCTCCTCCTGCCCCTACAGCTTCCCCCTCCCAACCCACGCCAATTCCCTCCTATAAGAAGGCAAAGCCTCCCATGGGGAGGTACATTTAGTAGAGGCAAGTCCAAGCCCCTCCTCCTGCCTCAAGGCTGTGAGAGGTGTCCCATCATAGGTAGTGGGCTCCAAAAAGACTGCTTGTACACCAGGGATGGATTCTAATCCTACTGCCAGGGGGCCCCTTAAGCAGATCAAGCTACACAGCTATCTCACTTGCAGAGGGTCTAGTCCAGTTCCATAAGGCTCCACAGCTGTTGATCTAAATAAATTCGATGAGTTCCTACTAGTTTGGTTTGGTTGTCTCTGTAGGTTTCCCCATCTGGAGCTATTTTTAATGATCATAACTAGAGGTAGGGTGGCACTCCTGTCTATGATTCAGGGATCCTGAGAGGCTAACAAAGGAATTTGATTTATCAGAAATTGCTTTTCACATATACAACTAAGACTTTTCTGTCCCCAAATGTAAATAGAACCAATATTATACAAAGAAAATTCCTCAGATGACTGAAATGGTTAGAGTAATGCCTAATTGGTTAATTCTCAGAGAACAAGGAAACTACTATCCATCCCTGACATCATTCTCTCCCTCTTGCTTACTGCTTCTCAAGGCTCACCTGTCCCATCTATTCTAGATTCAATCAACCCTTGTGTTTCCATCACCAGTGCTTTCACCCAAAGGAATAAAGGTTCCTATATTATATACTACTTTCTCTTCGTTAATCTCTTCTCTTTCAAACTGTTTCACATTGGGCCTCTTACTTCTGCTCAGAAATTTTCCAAAAACATAAATATCCTCAAGTCACTTTTCTGTGAAGATTGCCAATGACTACAACCACCATATGATTACATCCATTCAAGGAATCCTCTCCTTCCCTGGTCCTTTCAGACTTCTGGCTTTAATTTTTTACTATATGTATTGTGTGTGTGTGTGTGTGTGTGTGTGTGTGTGTGTGTGTTGTTGTTGTTGTTCAAATCTTAGATGGTCTTATAATAAAAAATCCAGAGCCAGATATCAGGGTGAAAGCTGAAAGATCAGAGAAGCAGAACAGACAGCCACTAGTACTTACCTCTACTTAGTAGATGCCTGGCCCCCCAATTTGGGTAACTGTTGCCTAGCTTGCTGACCCTAACCAGATGTCCTTCCTATGCTGATTCCCTGCCATTACTTCTGCTGAAAGCTCATGGAGGTCCTTTGTTCATGTATCCTGCATTTAGTGTAAACACCTTAGATGCCTTAGATGCAAGAATGTAGAACATTCTTAGAGAACTTCTGCCCTCCAAGGTTCCTCCATTGTGCTGTAAGCCTGTATTTAAGGTTTCCTCCCTCTTTCAATAAAAAGCATTTGGCTTCTGCTGGGGTGAATGACACGCGGTCTTTTGTCTCTTTTTTTAATCCACAGCCCATGGTTTAGACATGGTGAATGGGTGGGCGAAATGCAACATACTTAATCCTCAACCTAAAGAGAGTGAGTTCCTGTTTCCTCAGGCCTTATATACCTTTCTCTGCCCTGCAATATTACTTCTTGAGACAAAAGGCATATGTGCTTCCCAAGCACAGGCATGAGATCTCAAGTGCTGGGATTAAAGGTGTGTGCCACCACTGCCTGACCATTATGTCTAATTTAGTGGTTGGCTCTGTCCTTTGACGCTCAGGAAAGTTTATTAGGGTATTAGGGTATACAATATATCACTCTGTGTATGTGTGTATGTGTGTGTGTGTGTGTGTGTGTGTGTGTGTGTGTGTGTGTGTGTATGTGTGTGTGTGTGTGTACTTATATGCCCAAAAGGGCGACTTGTAGAAGTCAGTTCTCTTCTACCATTTGGGTTATGGGGATACATCTGAAGTTATCAGGCTTAGAGACATGTGCCTTACCCACAAAGCCACCTTACCAGCTCATTAATAGCCCTTTAGTCCTTCATCTCCAAAATCCTCCAACTCTATGCTGTTTCTCCATCCTCCATACATGTTGATTCTCAAAGACAGAGAATTTCTAGCTACCCATTAGCCTTGGTGACTTCATATCATAGAAGTGCCATCCTGTAGGCAGAAGTTTCTCTCTTGCCTGCCTGCCTGTTCCAAAATACCCAGCAGCCAAATCTTAAATAATTCCAAGACTTAATATTACTTATAAATACTTAGTAGGTATCTCAGGCTTATTACTGACTAGCTTTTAAACTTAAATTAACCCATAATTCTTATCTTATCTACCACATGGCTTCATACCTTTTCTCAAAACGACATTCTCATCTTGATTCCTCTATGTCTTGCTGGCGACTCCTGACTCTGCCCTACCTCTTCCCAGAATTCTCCTAGTCTGGTTGCCCCACCTATACTTCCTGCCTGGCTACTGGCCAATCATCATTTTATTAAACCAATTCAAGTGACAAATCTTTACAGTGTACAAGAGCATTATCCTACCACACCATCCATGTACTTTTCCTTTTTATTGTTATTAAAGATGTTATTTGGGGTGGCCTAATGATACTTTGAACTCACATGATGGAATGAGATGACCAAGACCTGCAAGTTGTCCTCTGACCTCCATGTACCACAACATGCATGTGCCTTCATATGTGCAAACACACACACACACACACACACACACACACACACACACACACATACATACCAAAAAACTAATTAAAATTTAAAACTTATTATTCAACACACAAGTCATATTTAACTTTGAAAATACCTCCTCCCACCCCAGTTAATCTAAATTGCTGCAGAAAATACCTGTATACATCACTGTTCATGGTTGCAACAATAGAACAAGATTGGAAAAAAACTTAAGTAGGAAAATAATTTCTTAAAAGAGTATTAGTAACTCTAATGGGATGAACAAAGTCTCCCTAAAATTTATGTCCACGAAAAACCTCTGAATGATACTTTATTTGGAAATAAAATCTTTGAAAGTGTGATGAATTTAAGATGTGGTCATACTTGGGAAGATGGTCCTTAACTCACTTATTGACTGGAGTCCTCAGAGGGGAAGGAAATTTGGAGCAGGAGGCATAGGGGAGAGCACACTGTGCATGGGAGATAGGGAGGAACTGGCGTGATACATCTGCAAGCCACAGAACTGAAGCTCTTCCAGCAAGCACAGGAAGCCAAGGAGAAAGGCCAGGATCAGCATCTCCAGAGCCTGCAGAAGTCAGTTCTGACTCTTGATTTTGAACTCCTGGCTTTTAGAACTGTGAGATCATATATTTCTGTGGTTTAGGATTCTATGAGTGATGATTATCACAGTAAAGGCCATCATGGCCTACACTATCACCCTAAGGATTAGGTTGTGTTTTTTAGGTGGTGAATTAAGACAAAGTTAAAACCATGCCCTTAAAATAATTTGCTTAGTAAGCTGTCCTGAGGCTTGCTTGCAACCTTGGTGCTCCAGAGACATTCCCATGTTACTGGACTCCTTCTCAGCAGCCACATTCCTTAACTGAATCCTCACCTCAGGTCCAGACAGCACCAACTGTTCTCAGATAGTCCTAGGATTTTGTCCCACTATCTTAAAAGTGGATGATATAATATTTTTTTTTCTAATATAACATGAGGATCCCAATATAACTTGGCAAATATGGGGCCTTTTATGAAAAAGCATTAATAAATTCAAAACAGTACCAAAGCATGAGACCAAGCACAAAGCCCTTCTTGCACAGATCACTGCTGGCCTAGCCCCGACATGCTCCGTGACGGATGCAAAACAGACACTTGAAAGGGCCCAGGACATCTATCCATTTCTTTCTGTGTTTACTCCAAACAAAAGGATTCTCACTCTCACTAACTCGAATTCTTCCAATATCAGAATGTGATCTGATGCATGGTAAAGAAAAGACAGATTTCCACAGGTAAAGGCTGTCCACATGATTCATAGTGCTGCATGGTAACTGACTCTTATATCTGCCTCCCCTGCTAAAACTGTTAGACTGCAAACCTGAATTGGACAAGTAAAGACTTCATTTCCTGTGGCCAGCACTTTAAATCAGAGATGAATCACTTAATGATACGGGAAACTTGCATTTAAAAAAAAATACGTGTTGGTAATTCTGATGCTTTTATTTTACATGCACCAAATTAACATTGGGAATGATTTCTATATGTCCTTTATCCTGAAGGCACAATAAATCGATTAAAACATAAACTGTTTTCTATGTTCTCTCATTTGGAATATCAACCATTTTAGGCCCAAACAACTTCCATGTGTCTTGTTTCTTTCCTACCCACTAGGAAAGGACTATCATTTCTGACATCCCCCAAATGACTTCATATGTTCTTCCAGTTTCTGTTCAAACTTTACTAGGCACTCCAATGTCTGGAAAGATTGGATCTCAAAACTGAATGAACTCTCCACATTCTCTTTTAAAAGATAAACACGCACTCTATAAACTTCATCGGCCTAAACAACAGGAACATCTGTTTAGATTCATGTGCAGCATTTTGGCTACATTCAGCAAGAGAGAGGCTTAGGAAATGTGTCATCATCCACTGTGTTCCACAGCACCCAGACATCATTGCTGGTCACAGTGATACACTGAGAGATTACCGAGCCTGGGAATAACTAAACTG
The DNA here is from genome assembly GCF_903995425.1 of Onychomys torridus. Classification (NCBI taxonomy): domain Eukaryota; kingdom Metazoa; phylum Chordata; class Mammalia; order Rodentia; family Cricetidae; genus Onychomys; species Onychomys torridus. The sequence continues at coordinate 78,333,076 of NC_050449.1, forward strand.
GGTCACTATTCATAAACAATCTTCAGTAAATGCTATTACTCTGTTCTCACATCCCATGGTTCTGTCTTCAATGAAAAAGAGCAATATGGACATAAATAAACATGAAATGTAAAAGACTGCTGAACTGGTTATAGTTGTTCAGTCTTTTAAATAAATAAACTATAAATTTCAGGAACAGAACCCTACAAGAGCCTTCTATAGCCTGATTACTCCCCATTGCTATGATCAATCACTTTTAACAGATAAAACACATTAAAAATTAAATAAAATTATTACCTTTTGCTGGTTACAAATATTGTAGGAAATACCATACCAGAATGCTGACTGAATATTCAGTAGCAAGCGTAGGGCCACCTATGAGTACTATATGGCAGCTTCTCCAGGGAAAAAACTGTTGAGTTTGTCACTCATATTAGCATACTATACAGTAGTCTTTAGTATTTTCACTAGATGAAACTAAGAACTAGAGGTTGCCTCAAGGTAAAAAAGCTAAAATACTGGGAAAAAAATCAGTCTGTAAACCTAAATCTCTTAAATCTACACCCCTTTAATTTTTCTGATACTGCTATTATTTTCATGTGTCACATAAATTATCAAATTTCCAACATGTCAGACATCTACATTTTATCTGTCAAGTATCAATTATTTGCCCCAAGATAAGTTATGAGGTAAGGCTTTCCATTGTAGGTCGTCAGTAGCCAATTTCCAGAGAAGAAAAAAGAGACTCTTAGAAATGCACCAGGAATGGCCAGAGACAAGCCCTCATAGGGCTTTGAGAGCACTGAAGAGAATTCATTTATTTTACATTTTAAAGACCAGGTTCAATTCTATTTCTACACATCTCTACTAGAAATTTTCAAAGCACACAAGTAGAAAAGCATACACCCAACTTTATAGAAACATTTATGAAAGTATTTTATGACTCTATTTGGGTTCCTTAAGGTTTTATGAGATATATATGTTCACAGATACCATGCATCCCACCCATGAGCCCCATTGTTCTAAGTAATAACACTTTTAACATTATTTATTTATACTTAAGATTATTGGGGAAATATTGTAATATGTGTATCCATTACATTTTGTAAGCCTACAAAAAAATCTCTGGCTTTTATTTCACATTAAAATTTTGGCAAAAACAAGCAAAGACTCAGATTCACTCCATCACTATACAAACCATGACTGTGTCATTGAGATGCAAATTACAATACAGCCGACTGAATGTAATTTAAAATCTGAATCACCAGATCATTTTACCTCAAGAAAAAGAGCAAATCACTTTGTACTTCTTTTTCCAGAACTATTACTCACATTAAATGACTAAAAATAAGGCTTGGAAGGCTTAAAGTCAGATATTTCTTAATTTAATAAGAAAAGAAATTATTTGAAATTGTTAATCTGTGAGCCAAAAGTTTCATCAAAGTGCATTTATAGAAATATTGTTAAAATTAAAAAGTTAAGGTATGTTTATCGAAAAGATGAAATATATAGAAATTTCTATATCATTTAACATTCTTTGATTCTTAATGAGTACAAACAAGCATACAGTCTCTTAGTCGAGTGGAAGATACAATGAAGTAGTCATCACAGTAGCATGAATGATTACTTTTTTAATCTAATAAACTAGTTTTTAAATAATCTCAGAGAAAATGTTATGAAAATGATGAGGAAAAAAACCAGCTGTGGGGCTGGAGAGTTGGCTCATTGGTTAAGAGAACTTGTTGTCCTTCCAGAAGACCCAGGTTTAATTCCCAGAACCTACACGGCAGATCACTAATGTCTATAACTCATATATATGCACAGATACACAAAAAGGCAAAATACCCACATAAATAAAATAGGATGAATAACTGTAAGAATTAGTTGTACTCACACCCCTCATGTAATAGCGATGCCATTTCTTATAAGAGCATTTTTGTGTCATTCACTGTACACGATGCTGATGTCATTATAGCCTCTTGTTTACAGGAAAATATTTAAAAGACAAGATAGAAGAGAATGTTAAATTATATGGGAGTCTACTATTGTAGAAGCGTGTGTGTGTGTGTGTGTGTGTGTGTGTGTGTGTGTATAATCAATTTAAATGGAGTTACCCTATAATAGGACAACAAATAAAAAGCCCAGTGGAGTCCCATAGACGTCCCAAATATTACAGCCTATAGCCATGGCTCTTGGTTACCATCCAAAACTTGACAGTAAGATCCTATTGATGAAAATGCTACATAATTGAGTCACGGGACATAGAGAAATCAAGCTTCTATTCAATTGAAGCTTCATCCCTACTACCTAACTTTCACGTTGCTGGAAGAAGCTGTGTACTCCACCAGAGGAGAAAAATAGCCATCAGTCTTACCTAGATGTGAGCCCAGTGGGTTACAGTAACCACCGGTCTGGTAAAACATTCACTGGTATAAATAATACCAACACCAATATTGTTGGAGTAACTACCACTGTCTTATTGGATTTAAATCCCATGCCACAAGTTGAAAGCTATAGTGACACCATTGTAGGATCAAAACAACAACAACAACAACAAAACAAACACCTATGGAGAGATGGGTCAGAATCCTAGGAGGAGAAACTACTACAATTACTTTATTAACTGGACATAGTATTAAACTGACTCACTGACTCTTAATTTAACCTGACACAGATTAATACATCTCTCAATTATTATCAGAGAAGCTTCTATTTGCAGAAGATGAGCATTAATACAGAACCCCAAAACTGATCAAGGAGCAAAGAATACGAGATTGCAGAATTCTTAGTCCTAAATAGGATAGATATAGATATTTATATCTCAGATTCTCCTGTCAAGAGAGAAAAAGGGCTGCACATAGGGACTCATGGTGGACTGTGACAGCATTCACGAGACCTGCTAAGATTCAAGTCAGACTAAACACTAACATAGAAAGGGGAAATGGGCATGAAATCCACCTCTAGTTGGGAAGCTACTGGCAACTGATAGCTGCTTGGGAAGAGGGAATTAAGCTTTTGTTTTTAAAGGTGACCTTTGGTAGGTCAACAAAGTTTCCATTGGAAGACCACACATTCAAAAGTATATGGACAGTACAAATTGCCCTTGATGGTTTATAGAAAAGAGAAGACATACAATTCTGTGGGCAAGGAAAAGGGCATGGATGTTGGAGGAGTTGGGTTGGAGGACGAATATGATCAAACACATTGTATGAAATTCTCAAAGAACTAATAAAAATGAGGAAAAGATTGACTTGATGCAAACAATATCTATCGTAGCTGTTTATTATTTTCTAATTTTAAATACCTTCTAAAAGACTCAGTTCTTTCAATAAGATTTTCAGTGATTCATTAAAATGTAAATTAAAATTCCTTATAATTAAAAACAGCCCATCTGTGTGGTTTGGGCTGGTGGATATAGCTCAGTTGATGACATGTACTTATAATCCCAGCACTAGGGAAGTAGTAGCCAGCCTAAACTTCTCAGTGAGCTCAAGGCAAAGGAGAGACCCTACATCCAAAACTAAAGTGGATGCCTCCTGAAAAATGACACCCAATGTTGTCTGCTGGCCTACACAATCAAACACACTTACACACACACACACACACACACACACACACACACACACACACACACTATTGAAGAGACATTAAATCCTATTATACAGCTTTTGGTTACATCCAAAGATATAAGTGTCTTAGTGATACCTGGTATTGTGGATCATTGCTGTAGTTTATAGATATCACTGCTTCTAGAAGGTTTTTGCAAAGTTTATTAACTTTTGTGAGAGTAAGCAAGAATAGGTTAGTAGCTCATAGCAACAACAGGTGCATACTATTAACATTAACACTAATATCCAAGCTGAGTAAAGTTAAACATATCTGATCACAATTGTCATGGATTTTTTTGTGGTACTTCTGCTTCACAAGTAATTCTACAAACTTTCAGTGTGTTTGTACTTCCATGAATCTTTTGTGTCTTCCTTTGGATTAACTGAGTTGAATATTCTCAGCTTCAGGATTCATTTGTATTAGAAATGTCACTTGCAGCTGAACTGTTCATAATGCTCAATATATTCTAACTGCCATTAGTTAGATAATGGTAAAAACTTAAATGCATAAATAAATTATTTTTCCTAGACACCATTGAACTAAAATCCTGTCATATTAAAGGGCTGAAATATGAAGGAAATTAGAGCTAGATATTTGGAACTTTGACCAAAAAATGTAAGACTTGAACTCAGTTATGTTCCACATCAACAAATTAGTAACCTAATTCTTTGAAAGCATATTATGGTATAATTGAGAGAATTTTAATGTGAAGTGCTAGAAATTTCTATCATATGTCTCTTACAACTCTTTTCTGTTCATAAAAAAGTCCTAGTTGACTAGTTTTATAAAAATATCTAATAATATCTCCCAAGTGGAAAGCATTCTGAAATCTGACTAACTGTTTTTAGTCATGTAAGAAATCCATTGCCGCCTCTGTTACACCTACTGTGCCCAACAAATGCCTGTATTTGTTGATAGAAAAGGTTTTGGTATCTTTCTTAGTTAGGGTTACCATTGTGATAATTTAACCATGACCAAAAGAACTTGAGGAGGAAAGGTTTTGTACATCTTGTACTTCTAGATCACTGTTCATCATTGAAGGAAGTCAGGACAGGAATTCAAACAGGGCAGGAACCTCAAGGCAGGAGCTGATGCAGAGGCCATGGAGGAACACTGCTAACTGGCTTGCTCATCACAACTTGTTCAGTCTGCTTCTTATAGAACCCAAGACCACCTGGCCAAGGATGGCACCACCCACATATGGTCCTCCTCTATCAATCACTAATTAATAAAATGTTTTTCAGCTAGATCTTATGGAGGTATTTTCATAATTAAGGTTCTTTCCTTGCAGATAATTCCAGCTTGTGTCAAGTTCACATAAAACCAGCCAGCACAGTACCTATATCTTTACAAGCCCCTGGAAGTGCTTTAACTTTCTACACAGCTAAATATTGGTTTTGACACTTTTTTTTTTTCGAGACATGGTTTCCCTGTGTAGCTTTGCGCCTATCCTGGAACTCACTTGGTAGCCCAGGCTGGCCTCGAACTTGCAGAGATCTGCCTGCCTCTACCTCCCGAGTGCTGGGATTAAAGGCGTGCGCCACCACCGCCCGGCTTGGTTTTGATTTCTTTAAGATAAAGTTAAGAAGGTACATAAGAATCTTAAACCACTGTAGTTAGAGTTTTCCTGCCTGGCCCAGTCAGGACAAATCTCTCTTACCCGCCAGTCCCACAGTCACTCAGACCCAACCAAGAAAGCACACATAGACTTACATTGTTTAGAAACTGTATGGCCGTGGCAGGCTGCTTGTTATCTACCTTTTCTATCTTAAATTAACCCATTTCTGTTAGTCTATACTTTGCCACATGGCTTGTGGCTTACCAGTGTCTTTACATGTTGCTTTACATGGCAGCGGCTGGTGGTGTCTCTCTCCAGTCTTCTACTTCCCAGAATTCTCTTCTCTCTTGTCCCGCCTATACTTCCTGCCTGGCCACTGGCCAATCAGAACTTTATTTACACAGAGCGATATCCACAGCACTTCCCCTTTTCTTTTTTTTCTTTTTTTTTTTTTTTAAGGAAGGTTTTAACTTTTACATAGTACAATTACATATAACAAAACAATTATCAAGCAAGAATTATAGTTATAATATTAAAGAAGATATCCTATCATATTTGTGAGTCTAAGGTTTTATATCTAACTTATCTTTTATCATAATTGAGGAAATTATAACTATCTAGTCTTCAACCACATCAAAGACCTCAGAAGGATATAATATTACCTGAGAACCGGGAGAAGGATACAAGCAACTTTCGGGAGTCTTGCAGGGTAGACAGAGACAGCTGGCAGCCTGGACAGTCACCTAATGTTCCTTTGTAAAGTTGGGGCATCTGTCTTCAGCCCACAGGGCTAGAGTCTCTCAGTCACTTCTCTCAGTGTCCTGTAGAATGTCTGGCAGTTTCTTCTGTGAAGCAGGAACCTAAAGGACCATTTTGTCAAGCAAAGTTGAGTGGTCACCTTCCTATGGGTCCTGTATGTCCAGTCGATCAAGTAGTCCAGGCAAGAACAGTTTCTTGCCTAAATGGCTATTTTTGCCAAGGTGAAGATAAGATATGAAGTGTCTTCAATGCCCATCCTCCTCTCTGAAGTAAATTGGTGTTGCCAGGAGCAGACATGTCTCACTGTCCAGAAAGTCTAAATTTTAAAAATAGTTTAAATGTCATATTCTGTAGACCTTTGAAGTGTTTGAAGATTACCTATGTATCTGAAATATCTCTGTGCATACCTAGAAGACTTACCTAACATGGCTACAAGTATGATTATCGTAGATGACTAATTATTAATCTATTTTTAATTATCCATTATAATTTTAAATGAGCTGTACAAACATAATACTTTAAACAAGAGAAGAAATATACACACAGTACAACAAAATTAACTTTAAGTTTATATCAATAGACTAAAATCTATACCAATGTAAAACATTTTAAACAAGTTGTTGCTCTTTAGAAATAAGTTCCTTAATCTACCCTTTCAGACTATTATATCTATATCATATCCCCTTTTCTTCTTTAGAAAGAGATCACATTTATAATCAAACTGCTTTAAAGAAAAATATTGGTTTTTTTCTGTCCCACACCAGAGGGCTCTTCTGATTTGGGACACAAGAATCTCTTAACCTTTTTTTTTAACAATATGTCTGGGTTTAGAGAAGGAGTGAGCCAATTCTATCTCCAAAGCCAGCTTGATAATTTTGGGAATGTGGGCGTAGTTTCTCTTACTACTTCCTGCTGGAGGGGGGCGCTGTATCTTATGGGGATACAAAGAAAATTTTAGGATTATAGAGTAGTCCATTAGGGTGAACCTCTGAGCCAGTTGCCTTGAAACCATTCTGGATGTCAGATCATCTGGGCCATGGTGTCATTGGAGACCTTTCAGGTGGTCTTGGCTGATCACACCTGATGTATCTTAATCTGGAACAAATCCACAGCCTCAGGCTTTCTGTGGAAACAAAAGCAGAGACTCTTTTCCAAAGCAACATGTCCTTATACAAATCCACAGCCTCAGGCTTTCTGTGGAAACAAAAGCAGAGACTCTTTTCCAAAGCAACATGTCCTTATATCCAAATTTTGAAGTCAAGCTACCTTTAAATTTACATACTTGTTTAACTCAACAGCTTTTATGGTCAAATCTTTTTCTGCAGTTAAAAATCCCAAAGACAACATAAACCAGATTCTCTGTGTAATATCCATCTTTGTAAGACTGAAACACTGCTGTGGCTGCTGGCTCCGCCCACCTCTGCTTCCCAACATGGCAGCGGTACAGTTTACCACCAGCTCTGGGTCTGGAGCCATGTGTACCATTAACTATCAGAAGCAGTTCTATCAAAGCAACGCATAGCCCAGAAACCCCCCCCCCTTTTTTTTTTAACTAGCAAAGGCTAAATCCACCATGTAGCAGAGTAAAGTGCCGCTTGTAGACTCCTCATTCATGCCACACTGCAGGTCAGACGCACACACCAGGAACCCGCCATAGTAGCTCAAACCAGCAGGCTGCAGCTAACTTGAGAGAGACAACTAGGAAGCTGTTTTTAGCTCCGTTTTAGAATCTTTTTTTTCAGGTTTTAGGTGGAAATTCTTGCCAACATGTTGGACGCCATTTGTAGTTAGAGTTTTCCTGCCTGGCCCAGTCAGGACAAATCTCTCTTACCCGCCAGTCCCACAGTTGCTCAGACCCAACCAAGAAAGCACACAGAGACTTACATTGTTTAGAATCTGTATGGCCGTGGCAGGTTGCTTGTTATCTTCCTTTTCTATCTTAAATTAACCCATTTCGGTTAGTCTATACTTTGCCACATGGCTTGTGCCTTACCAGTGTCTTTACATGTTGCTTTCCATGGCAGCGGCTGACGGTGTCTCTCTCCAGTCTTCTACTTCCCAGAATTCTCTTCTCTCTTGTCCCGCCTATACTTCCTGCCTGGCCACTGGCCAATCAGAACTTTATTTACACAGAGCGATATCCACAGCACTTCCCCTTTTCTTTTCTTTTCTTTTTTTTTTTTTTTAAGACCGAGGATCAAGAGGAGGTCGCTCTCTTGGTTCGGGGACCCTGGACGCAGGAGGTAGACCGAGAAGAGTTCTTCAGAGAACACCGCCGGACTGCGCTATACCTTTGCCAGACCCTGCAACCTACCCCTTCATTTGTAAGTTACCCCACAAAATAAACCTCCCTTTTAACTACGTGGAGTGGCCTTAATAATTTCACCAATAAACCACAGGCAGATTTTGTTTCTGTTTCAATAAAATTAGAAACATTATCCCAATTTTGCTTCATAAAACATTAGCAGTTACCTTGTAGCACTAGTGTCCTCATAATGATCCTGCTTGGACTACAGTTCCAAAAAAATGTCTGCTCTTCTCCTGTTTTCTCCACTGCAGGAATGAAAGCTATTTAAAATGGACAATTGCTATTGTTTTCCATATCCATTTCATAATGCTTTTTCTTCACTGTCTTTTGTTTCACTGTTTCCCTGCACAGATTTTGCTCTCCATTTCAGTGTGAAAATCAGCGCTAAGACTGAGATTTGGATGTCCTGGACCTGCTTCTCAGCGGTGTACTTTTCACTTCATCCACATCACTTCTCTGTTTAGTTTCTTTTTCATTATCTCCAAAGTGCAATACCTCTCCATTTTACACAAATTAAAACTTCCTCCATGCTACTGAGAACATTCTCCTTGATCTTAAGAGAGAGCTTTGTGAAGTGCAGCCATAGCGCTTTGCTCCACCTTCAGAACGGATTCCTCCAAAAGGAAGAAAATACACAAACTTATTTTGGATCCTGATTATTTATTGTAATATAATATGCTTTTTTTTTTGTATAGCCAACAAGGGTAGAAAAAAAGAATACCTAATGAAAGAGTATTTGATCAATGGAAGAGAAGACTAAGAGGGAACAAAATAAAATAAGATTTGGGATAGTAGTTAGTAAATAATAATCTTATAAATATCAAATTTATTAATAAAGTACATCTGAGCTGAGTGCTCTAAGTAGGAGACCAAATTTGTATCATATGGCACTTATAGCAAAGGCAATTTAAATCCAAGGACAAAGAAAGATAAAAGGTTTAAAAAGTAGCAATATAAAAGCTGAATTATATGTAATAAAGCAAGCAAAGCCACATGGAAGACATGAAGCATTGTTCAGAAAGAAAGTCATTTGTAATGATAAAGAATTCATGCACTAAAAAGCAGACTCACTCTCAACATGAATAACCTGTAGCATAGCCTCCATGAGTATTTAAAAAGAACCAAAAGAAAACACTTTATACTAGACTACTTTTGAAAACTTCAGTTCCTCAAATGAAACCATTACATAGGGAAAAGACAAGCCAAAGAGAAGAAGTATGAATTTGAACCTCACATGTTGGGGACTCACTTTCACACATCCAGAAATGGAAGCATAAAACTAAAGTTCTTTAATTTTGTGTTCACAAGCCCGGTCCAGAGTTTGTGAACTGAGGACATGTGCAGAAATCCCAGCTTGTTTGATCCCTTGTGAAACTTGTTTCCCCATACAATTCCCTGGGTCAGCATATAAAGAACATCCTCACCTTGGCAACTGTCCCACTCCAGAAGTTAGAGATCTGCAGATTATTTTATTGGTTGTGTTTTGTTTTTATTTCTGCAAGTAAAAGAAAAGAACTATTCAATGTAACTGAAGCAAGAAGCAGCTTTATAGAGCCCCAGTGAAAGGGGCTCTTTTGTATGGCTTATCTCTACTTGCTGATTGCTTACTCTGAGAAGATTCTCCTCTATGAATATTGGAAATGAGTGTCACTGTGTCTCACATTACATGTGCTTTCTATTGCCAGTGAAGTAGAGTCTCCTTTTTTCTGTAACTCTTAAAACCTTAAGTAAGGATCCCTATAGGAATGTATTTGGGCTTCCACATCCACACGAGCAGGCTATAGCCAAATACTGAGTATTTGACATGATATCCAAGATGGCACAAAAACATGTTGGAATTAATTTAATGACAGAGCAAGAGCTGTCCTCTACAAGAGCTGATATGCCCAGAAAACGGAAAAGAGTATTATTCTGGGTTAAATTGTGTATCCCACACATAATGATATATTCAAATCTTACTTCTCAGTACCTTAGTATGTGACCTTGTTTAGAAACAAGGTTACAGGTACAATTAAGGAAATAGGTTATAATGAAGTGGTATGACTCTCTAATTCAATATGACTGATATGTTTATAACAAGATTGTTACACCAAAATGCAGGATAAACAAAGAGAAAGCTGGGGTATAGGTTGAAATTGGATTAGGGAAGCTATCAGCCAAGATGTACAAGGCTGACAAACCATTAGAATCTAGGAAGTGGCAAGGAAGGGATATCCTTTGCATACCTGAGGGGTACCAACACTGCTGGCTCTCTAACCTCTAGAAATATAAGGCATTGACATGTTTTGTTTTAAGCTGTTCAGAATGGCGTGTCACTCTTTGACAATAAATATAGGTGCTGAACAGAAAAATTTGCAATTCCTTAATGTGTTGCTATCTGGGAACTAGCTGAAAGAGGGGAACATGGAAACACCAAGGATCTCAACTCATCATTTACACACAATGCAGCATTTCTGAACAATATGTCAAGTGTGTTAAAAAATGTGTACATGGCCAGAAGCCACTTGGTGGCTTTGGGGGTACTCCAAGGAACCGAGGAATGATCAGGAAATTTTTAATTGAAGCATCATCTTGCAGTTCTGGAAAACCTTTAATATTTTTCCATTTCAAAGATTGACTCTAATTTCTTTCCAGTTTTTTCTTCCAATTTTTCTGTAGAAAAAAAGAAAATTATTGAAATATTTATGTAGCATTTTGTATGCATGAATAACTTCCATACACACAAACCCCCTTTTAAATGTAGCAAACAGATGTATAAAGTTACTCCTAACAGACAATATTTGTCTTAAGAGTTTTCTCTAGTTTTAATGAGCATCACTGCTTACATGTTCTATTTTAGATTTGAGAAAGGTGTTTTAAAAGGCAGATGTCTTCTGACTAGTTGTATGTTAGGCCTACCTGATCATCAAATTTTTAAAGAATAAAATAACCATTATAATATTTCTTTAAGTTATAGGATTGGATAATGCCAACCTTTTAAATGATGGCATTATCAGAAAGAGTCCCATATCAGCCTAGTTAGACATTACAATACCTAATCTGAATTAGAAGAAAAAAAACTGGTTTATGTTTTTATTTATTTCATCTGTGGTCATTATTTTGGATAAGATTTAAAGTGCCCATCCACTTGCTTCACCAACCAACCAGCTGTGTGAAACTTGACTAATTCATCAGAGAGTTGTTTGATTGAAAGGAAAATGTGACATGGAAGTTGCACACAATGAAGATTGCTTGTGTTCATCTGTGTTTGTTTTTTTCTGCCCAAGATGAGAGCCCTAAAGATATAAGAACTTATGATTTATGTGCTCTTGGGAAAGGAATGTTGGATACCATTCATATTGTGAAGGACACAGGAGAACCACAGTATCCTAGGAAACAAAGAAAATACTGAGATGGGACACAGACATGATCTTGAGATGAGATAGCTTCTTATACAGTTTAAGCCCTCTAAAAAAGCTAAATATATTCATATGTGATCCAATAATCAGTGTATCAAGTAGCCAATGACTTGAAAACTTACATCAAAACAAAGAAATAGATACAATGTGCTTGGAGCAGCTTTAATCTCAACTGATTAAAATTTGAATCAGCAAAGATATCTTCTATAGGCAAATGGAAAAAAAATACTGTGTATATTCTTACAATGGAATTTTTCAGCAACAAAAAGGAAGGAGATATCAAGTAATAAAATGATATGTGGAAAGCTTAATGCATTTTACAAAGTCAAGTCCCTCTTGACCTGTAGAAGTCCAGGTTTTGAAAAGGCAACGCTGTGGAGATAGCACAAACACTGATGGTGTCCAGGTGTCTAGGCAGAGAGCAGTGGATAAAGGAAAACAAAGGGAAGATTAAAGGTAGTGAAACTATTTTGCATTGCATTCTAATGATGACATATGTCAGAATCAACAACCAAAGTGCTATTAAACACAGTCACCACTAATATAGACCACAGGCTCTATATTCTGTTCTGGGCCCAGTACAGAAGCAAGGAGACTAACGATGTCTTTACCAGGTAAAGAGGGTTCTAGATATTACTGTCAATGCACAGAGTCTCTGGCATGGCAAAGTTGGAAAGATTTATCTCAACTGAAAGAAAACTAAATTATGGTCTTAAAGGAGATTGTGTGCTGTGGATATCACTCTGTGTAAATAAAGTTCTGATTGGCCAGTGGCCAGGCAGGAAGTATAGGCAGGACAAGAGAGAAGAGAATTCTGGGAAGTAGAAGGCTGGAGAGACACCGCCAGCTGCCGCCATGAAAAGAAACATGTAAAGACACTGGTAAGGCACAAGCCATGTGGCAAAGTGTAGACTAACAGAAATGGGTTAATTTAAGATAGAAGAAGTGGATAACAAGAAGCTTGCCACAGCCATACAGATTCTAAACAATGTATGTTTCTGTGTGCTTACTTGGTTGGGTCTGAGTGACTGTGGGACTGGCGGGTAAGAGAGATTTGTCCTGACTGGGCCAGGCAGGAAAACTCTAACTACAAATGGCGCCCAACGTGGGGCAAGAATTTCCACCTAAAACCTGAGAAAAAAGATTCTAAAACAGAGCTAAAAAGAACTTCCTAGTTGTCTCTCTCAAGTTAGCGGCAGCCTGCTGGTTTGAGCTACTATGGCGGGTTCCTGGTGTGTGCATCTGACCTGCAGTGTGGCATGAATGAGGAGTCTACAAGCGGCACTTTACTCTGCTACATGGTGGATTTAGCCTTTGCTAGTTTAAAAAAAAAAAAAAAAGATTTCTGGGCTATGCGCTGCTTTGATAGAACTGCTTCTGATAGTTGATGGTACACATGGCTCCAGACCCAGAGCTGGTGGTAAACTGTACCGCCGCCATGTTGGGAAGCAGAGGTGGGCGGAGCCAGCAGCCACAGCAGTGTTTCAGTCTTACAAAGATGGATATTACACAGAGAATCTGGTTTGTCTTGTCTTTGGGATTTTTAACTGCAGAAAAAGATTTGATTGTAAAAGCTGTTGAGTTAAATAAATATGTAAATTTTAAAGGTAGCTTGACTTCAAAATTTGGATATAAGGATATGTTGCTTTGGAAAGGAGTCTCTGCTTTTGTTTCCACAGAAAGCCTGAGGCTGTGGATTTGTTCCAGATTAAGATACATCAGGTGTGATCAGCCAAGACCACCTGAAAGGTCTCTGATGACACCATGGCCCAGATGATCTGACATCCAGAATGGTTTCAAGGCAACTGGCTCAGAGGTTCACCCTAATGGACTACTCCATAATCCTAAAATTTTCTTTGTATCCCCATAAGATACAGCGCCCCCCTCCAGCAGGAAGTAGTAAGAGAAACTACGCCCACATTCCCAAAATTATCAAGCTGGCTTTGGAGATAGAATTGGCTCACTCCTTCTCTAAACCCAGACATATTGCTAAAAGAAAAGGTTAAGAGATTCTTGTGTCCCAAATCAGAAGAGCCCTCTGGTGTGGGACAGAGAAAAACCAATATTTTTCTTTAAAGCAGTTTGATTATAAATGAGATCTCTTTCTAAAGAAGAAATGGGGATATGATACAGATATAATAGGATGAAAGGGTAGATTAAGCAACTTGCTTCTAAAGAGCAACAACTTGTTTAAAATGTTTTACATTGGTATAGATTTTAGTCTATTGATACAAACTTAAAGTTAATTTTGTTATACTGTGTGTATATTTTTAATCGTGTTAAAGGTATTATGTTTGTATAGCTCATTTAAATTGAAATGGATAATTAAAAATAGATTAATAATTAGTCATCTATGATAATCATACTCATAGCCATGTTAGTTAAGTCTTCTAGATATACATAGACATATTTCAGATAGATAGGTAATCTTCAAATACTTCAAAGACCTACAGAATATGGCATTTAAAATACTTTTTAAATTTAGACTTTCTGGACAGTGAGACGTGTCTGCTCCTGGCAGCACCGATTTACTTCAGAGAGGAGGATGGGCATTAAAGACACTTCATATGGAGTTTATCTTCACCTTGGCAAAAATAGTCATTTGGGCAAGAAACTGTCCTTGCCTGGACTGCTCGATCACCTGGACATGCAGGACCCATAGAAAGGTGACCACTCAACTTTGCTTTCAAAATGGTCGTTCAGGTTCCTGCTTCACAGAGGAAACTGCCAGACATTCTACAGGACACTGAGAGAAGTGACTGAGAGACTCTAGCCCTGTGGGCTGAAGACAAATGCCCCAACTTTACAAAGGAACATTAGGTCCAGGCTGACAGCTGTCTCTGTCTACCCTAGAAGACTCCCGAAAGTTGCTTTCATCCCTATCCCAGGTTCTCAGATAATATTATATCCTTCTGAGGTCTTTGATGTGGTTGAAGACTAGATAGTTATAATTTCCTCAGTTATGATACAAGATAAGTTAGATATAAAACCTTAGACTCACAAACATAAGATAGATAGGATATCCTCTTTAATATTGTAACTGTAATTCTTGCTTGATAATTGTTTTGTTATATGTAATTGTACTATGTAAAAGTTAAAACCTTCCAAAAAATAAAAAAGAAAAGAAAAGGGGAAGTGCTGTGGATATCGCTCTGGGTAAATAAAGTTCTGATTGGCCAGTGGCCAGGCAGGAAGTATAGGCAGGACAAGAGAGAAGAGAATTCTGGGAAGTAGAAGGCTGGAGAGACACCGCCAGCTGCCGCCATGAAAAGCAACATGTAAAGACACTGGTAAGGCACAAGCCATGTGGCAAAGTGTAGACTAACAGAAATGGGTTAATTTAAGATAGAAGAAGTGGATAACAAGAAGCCTGCCACAGCCATACAGATTCTAAACAATGTAAGTTTCTGTGTGCTTACTTGGTTGGGTCTGAGTGACTGTGGGACTGGCGGGTAAGAGAGATTTGTCCTGACTGGGCCAGGCAGGAAAATCTAACTACAATTGTGATATGAGAAAGAGAGGGAGGGGAGGAGGGAGGGAGGAAAGGAGAGAGAGAGAGAGAGAGAGAGAGAGAGAGAGGAGTATGCCATTAAAATACACCTGTACTTTCTGCCTATTATGGGTGGGATCCTTCTGAGATTGCTTGAATAGTGAAGAAACAGGACAGAGTCGATTTAGGCCTAAATATTATGTAGCTCTTTACCACTGATAATGCAACAGGAATGAAACCTACTCTTAGGATAAAACGGTACAGCAATCATTTTGAAGAATTAGTGCATGAGTTCTGTGCTATTTATTGCTTCTTTCGTATTTCTTTCTCTCTCTTCCTCCTTCCCTTCCTTTCTCCCTGTCTCTTTTTCCATTCTTTCTTTTTTTCCCTTGGGGAAGGGGTGCTGGAGATCTCTCTCAAACTCATCTCTAGTAATCTGTAAGACATCTTTGTAGTTGGAATGCTTGTGAATGACTTCTTTATACCTTTGTGTTTTAATTTAGCTGAAGTATCAATGACTCCCAAATATTCTGTGTGTTTTAGAAACCTCAAGTCTGAAATGAAATACAGTACCTTAAAAGAATATAAATAGAATTTGTGGTAGGTTGGGTAGAAGGTAATAGTTTAGAGAAGATCACTGAATATTCTAATTTTCAGAAATTTGAAATAAATGAAATACTACTTTAACTTTTAGTAACCAATATCTAGAAATGAAAAAATATTCTTAATGAAAGTTAGTAAATATCTAGAAGCAATAGTAACAAATTTGATTTTTATCAAATATTTACAATGAAAGTAAAATAAATATATGATCATCATGCACTTATTATTCATATCAAATCTCATATAACCTTGATGAAATGTCATATTCAAGGGAATATGGAAAAAAATAAAGCTCTGATGGGATTAGGTTTGGGACCTTGTCTGGATCCATGTTGTTCCATAGTTACTTCCCAAAAGTAAA
The DNA here is from genome assembly GCF_903995425.1 of Onychomys torridus. Taxonomy (NCBI): domain Eukaryota; kingdom Metazoa; phylum Chordata; class Mammalia; order Rodentia; family Cricetidae; genus Onychomys; species Onychomys torridus. The sequence continues at coordinate 78,349,141 of NC_050449.1, forward strand.
ATAGGTTTTGCCTTCAATACTTGGGCAGACAAATGTGTAAGTTGAAGAGTGTTCAGACACACACACACACACACACACACACACACACACACACACTGCATGAATAACACAGAACTTTTTTTTCAGTTCTTCAGGGTTTCTTTAGCTTTCCTTTTTTTTTTTTTTTTTTTTTTTTTTAATTTGAGACAGAGTTTCCTGGATCTCGATCTGTAGCCCAGGCTGGCCTCAAACTCACAGAGATCCGCCTGGCTCTGCCTCCCGAGTGCTGGGATTAAAGGTGTGCGCCACCACCACCCGGCCCTAGTTTTCTTAAGGAGACAAAAGTAGAGAATGTTGCAAAACCTTTTAGCTTCCCCTAGAACAGCTTTTGAGATGAATAACAATCCCAACTGGTCCATTTTATTTGAGAAGCCAGATTCCTTAGACAGACAATTTCACAAAGAATAAAATATTAAATTTTAAGATGTCTCAAGCTGCTCAAATATGCTTGTGAGCCAAAGTAATGAAAAAGGATCATTCTCAAGGAAGCCATGTTCCTTTTTTTTTAATTTAAGAATTTTTTAAATTTATTTTACATATCAACCACAATCCATCCTCCTGCTTCCCCCAATCCTTCCCTGGCAACCCAACCTCCCTTCCCCTCCTCCAAAAGGGTAAGGCCTCTTTCTGATGCTTTAATTAGGGGCACAACTCTTCATTTTTACACTGCTGAGTTTTCGTAATTTGATTGTTAAGTACCAACAGGTTTTCATGCAGACAGTATGCAAAAGAGAGGCCAGTGATAGCGTGCTCCATGGTGTTCCTTGGGCCACTGTCCTGGAGACTTTGTAGATAGAGAACAGAACATCAGCATGTGTACTGACCACTATGGGGCCAGTAGGGAGACCACAATCAGCCAATGAATACCATTCAAGATTGGAAAGCAAAATTTTACAAGATATTTCCTGTGATTCATGGAAATCAGATTCCCAATGTCAAAAGGTTTATGATGTATAGAAAACATGGGGCTGGTTGTGAAGAGCATGGGTTGTTTTGTTTGCAGTTAATAAACTTTGTTGCAGCCATCTTAGGTTTACTGAGAAAAATAAGAAAATACTGAAAAATTGGATATATTCTCTCTACGTGACCCAATGTCTTACTATTGAAAGTATGCAACAAAGTTGAGGTAAATTTGTTAGCATTTAGGAACCAATGTTAATATGAATGAATGCCCAGCATGGACATTCTTGGGGAAGTGAAAGAAGATAGGTTTGAGAGCTAACTTTCTCAGGTTCTCTGCCAACAGTTCTAGATGTGAGACAGAATTGTCAAAGGAATTTCTACATAGGACATCTAAAAAGACCTGCAGGTCACAGTTGGATTAAACATTTGGCAATGGGTATAAGCCTCAAAACCCAGCTAAAATTAAAATTACTTAGTCCTGGCAGAGATGGAAGTCCTAAATACCAAAACTAGTGGTGAGGGATGAAGGTGGTAAAGGCCTAAGAAAAACCTGTACTCACAGATGTACTCTGGAAAACAACAGTTTCCAACCAACATATGGCATATTAATTTTTCCTAGTAATTGTTGTTATGACCACTCCTCTGGTTTTCTCTAAAGAAAAAAAAAATGCAACAACAGATCTACTGGTGGGAAGGAAAATCAAGAAGAAGTTAAGTAACATTAAGATTATGTCCAGCAAGTTTCTAAAACGAATTAAGTTACAAATAGTCCAGGTGGGTTAAACAGAGACTGAGAGCAATATAGAAGAATGGCTGGCAAGAAACATATACCCAAGTATCAAGCAACAGTATGCTTGGTGGTCCCTGCTTAAAACCATTGAATGATATATAATCCCTTTTAGAATACATCCAAAAAGCTTACAAAAATGTTACAAAGTTTTTATTATGTATCCTTAAAATGTGACCCACTTGTCTCATAACTCTTGTATAATATTTATAAATGTATATATTACCCCTTGCTTGTGATGTTTAGGGTCCACTCTTCCCTTCTACTAAACCAACATATACCTTCCTACATAATTCTTTCCCCTGTCCAAACGCCATCCATGCATGAATTAACTCAAACACCACACCTTCTACAGAACCTCTGCAAATCTCTTGACTGCGTCTGAACTAGGCTTTCAGCTAGCAGCCCCCAAAAACTAGACTTGGCCACTCTTCCCAATATACCAGTTAAAGAAATGAGTAATGATACAAACTAGAGAAAGGAAAACTCTCCTCTCGGCATCTTGGTAAGAAGAGAGAGCTGTCCAGTGACCTCAAGTTCATCTTTGGGGTACTAATGTGAGCTTTAGGTTTAAATGGAAGAATGAGGTCAAAATGTCTGAGAGCAAGATGTCTGGGTAATTAAGCAGTCCTGTTGAGGCTATGGTCCTTCCCATCATGGTGTCAGATCTTTTCTGCAAGGTACTTTCCTACATTATTAATGCATTCATCATTATTGTCACTCAAGGCAATCAATCTAGTTCCCACAAGAATTCCTCCTCTCTATCACAGATCACTAACTGTTCTTGTTTTAGAAATTGTCTGTTCTCAGGATTTACCATTCCTGGAGTTTAAAGAGACTTCAGGTTTACTATAATGACCCATCTATTTACTTCCAACCTTGAATATGGATGAGATAGCTTACATAAACTCACTTCTTTATGGTGATCATACATACACAGAGTCAATAGTCAAGCAGAAGTCTGAGCCAAATAAAAGAGATGGACAAAGAACAAAATTGGATAAAGAAGCTCTCTTGAAATGTTGCTTACCTGTTCCTAAGGATAAATGTTGTGATGAAGTCATTTCACTCTTTAAGAACAAAAGCATTTGCACCTTATTCTGCATGAAGGAAACTACACATGCACACTTTGATTGGTTTTTTAGGCATTAACTTTAAATCTAGAAATCATCCCTACAGCTCCTGAGGTACACAAGGCACAGCAGCTTTGATGTATGCAAACCCTCCTCCCCTCACTCAGAGAAAGAATAATGAAGGAAAGGAGGTTCGAACAGACAAGGCTTAGCTGGCCCAAAGGCTAAGTAAGACTAAGCCTTGAATTGGCTTACTGCCTTTGCCCTGGTCCTCTATAAAAACACTATCCAAAACACAAAACAAACAAACAAAAAACCCACCAAATATTGTGAAAGGAAGATTCCTTGATGATTTCCCAGATTGCCTCCCTCTGAATGAAACACAGCTTGATGATGAGTTTCTGGCTCTGTTTACATGACAACACGTTGGACCACTCACAACTCTACTATCTTATTGCAATGCTATGCAATTTATCACAGCAGACCACAAAAGCACTGCTTAGACCAGTCATTCTCAACCTGTGGACTGCAACCCCTGTGGGGGTCAAATAACTCTTTCACAGAGGTCACCTAAGAACATCTGCTTATCAGATACTTACATTAGGATTCATAAGAATACCAAAAGTACAGTTGCAGAGTAGCAATGAAAATAATTTTATCGTTGGGGGTCACCACTACATGAGGACTGTATTAAGGGGTTGCAGCATTAGGAAGGTTGAAAACCACTGGCTTAGACCTTAACTTCGATGTCTTTTGTGAATGAAAGTAGGGGAGTGTCTTTTTTTTTTTTTTTTTTTTTACTAAATTTCATAAGTCATTTACTAAGCACTGAATTTTCACTCACTCTTCCTCATATGTTTATCCTATTTGAGTATCTCTCTTCCTCTACAGCAAATTTAAACCAACCATCTTGTAAAAGAAAAACCATCACATTGTCCCCCATATTGTAAGATGGTTCTATGCTTGATGAACACAATTTGATGCTGGTTTACACATATATTTCATTTATCTTTGTGAATAGGCTTCTTAGTTTTCCCTTCTGCTACTTACATAGACTGAACTGGAAAGTCTATCAATTCCTCCTTTTACAAAGCACATATAGACCTGAGCACAGGCAAGATAATACTTTATGGTTTCCTTAAAATGTGGCAACTGGAGTACAAAAAGCAATACACTGCTATTCTGTGCTTCCCTTGGAGCTTAGGATGCTAAAGCTTTGAATTTTGGAAAGTAAATCCCAATGTAAAGATTCCTCTGACAAAATAGTCATAAACCATCCATGATGCATTCAGTCCTTTAGCTTTTTCTTTTTCTAAAAGCCTGATAGAGAACGGACTGGAGAAAGTGATGCATTTTGAAGTTTTGTTTAACATTGCAGCTTCTGGAGCTGAGGATTATTTATTCCTGTCTGTCTTAGTCTGGTCTTCTGATAAGACCCATCTGATATGAGTCATGTGGGTAACATGACTGGAATCCACCCCACCCCACCTATATCTTATAAACATGCATTCCAAGACACCATCTTCCAGATAACACTTCTGCCCACTGCACTGTTCGTATAATGCATTTCTTCAGGACAAGAAAAACCCCTTTCTCACACCACAGATGCTCAACTACAGCCACAGTCTGGTACTGTAAAATATATTTATACATTCTTTCCTACTGTTGTTTCTGGAGTAGGAGATCCGCCTGAACACTGAACCTTCCTAAACACAAAGACAAGATCTTTGACTTTCTACATAGTTATGACCACGCTTAGCAGTATGTTAAAGTATGGACCATGGAACATATATACTGAAAAGCAAATACTTAGAAATATGAAAGAAAATCTACAAATATGCGGCAAATCAAATTGACCACTTTAACAGAGTTTTTTTTTGTTTTGTATTGTTTTGTTTTGTTTTTAAAAAGCAGTCTTGCTAAGAAGGAAAGACACTGCTAATCCTAGTCCCTGGAGACTGAAAATTCATCTTTTGGCAGCACAAATGAGCTGAAAACAAAACTGTAAAGAGCTGACCCACATATCTCATTAATTAATGACAGTTGCATAGCTCTCACTGGTCTTGCCACCTCCTGTATAAACTTCAGCAGCTCTTGCAATAAAGACAAGTGATGCACAATGTTTTTAGCCAAAATTGAGGGGGGGTTGCAGTTGTTCTTACTTTATAGATAAAGATTAAGCCTACAGAGATCAAATGTCCTCAAAGTCCCATAGGTAGTTCAGAAAAAGAGCAGAGACTTGGCTGTGGACTTACCTGGCCCCAGATCTAGGGATCGTCCAGCTGTAATTTCCTGTCTCTCTAAAAAGGAATTTAAAACAAGGTCTGACGATTCAGGGAAAAATTGGCTGGTTCAAACACTATAAATTTCTGAATACAAAGAGATCATCAATGGAATTATGGTTGTAGGAAGCCAAAGTGGAAGAAAGTAATTCCTCTGGTGTGATATGCTTTTGCAGAATCCAAAGCACTTTCATTTGTAGTATTTTGTATTTCTCCAATGTCTCACCTTTGAGACGAATGTAGCATCAGACATTTCTACCATCCTTTAACAATACTTTTGCCAGAAATTATCTAGTCTAAGAAAGGAGTAAGAGATGTGAACTAAGGGCTGTCACAGATGAAGGTAAATGAAGAGGGGACCCAGAGAAAAGGAAAACTCAAAAAAGAGAGAAAGGACACCTGCCAGATTAACACTAGAGGACTTTGGTTTTAGTATTATGGAAAAGGATATGTGCAAATACTTAAAATAATCTCCTAATCAATCATTCTTAGCTTTCATGTTGACACAGAAGTCAAGAGTGCAGAAATAGAATCCAGAAATGGCGGCTGGGAAGAATCCAGAGACAGGATCCTTTGTAAAAAGAAAAGTGTTTGAAGTCACTCAAGGATGACATGGGTGAAACGAAGAATGAGTTCTATTTCACAACAGCATGACAATGAGGAGAACATTCTTCCTTCCTTGCCAGTCTTTCTCTTCCATAATTGTACGCTTGAGGAAGTTTCAGAACACAGTGTGCCCCCCTGAAAAGCTCCCTATCCCTAGCCAGTGCTGTTATCAGAAACAGAAATTACGTAAAACTTTACTAATAATAGCCAGTGTTAAGTGAACACTTCCAATAAGACATCCTAAGGGCCAGCTCATGATTCATTTTGTGCTTTTCCCCCTCTGTGATGACCATGGAAGGATGCTAGAGCCTCTGGTAGCCAGGGGTGTCCCTCTAGTGACCACATTGTTTTGCTGTGTACACACATTCATCTGTCTGATAACCCACTAATGTTTGGAACTATTTGTTACCACAGTGCATTCTAGGTCAACAGCTCTCAAAGTGAGGTATTGATTGGCAACATCCACACGAATGTTATTTGGAATGCAGCATCGGAGGTCTCACTTTGGATCTAGTGAATTAAAACCCTGGGTACAGGGCCTAGACACTTTTTTAAACACTTCCAACTAATTTTTATACATAGCAAGTTCTAAAGATACTGACTTACATTTACCAATAAAATTCATTTACAAGAAAAAGCTCATTATTATTCCACTTACATTTGACGAAACTGTAGTCCAAAAAGATAGTCTAAATGAAAAAGAAATATCACAAGATGAACTCAGGTGTAGCCATCTGAAGTCAGTTGTTCATGTATTAACCATCATACTGTCACAACTTGTATGGAAGCATCACCATGACTATGATCTTGTCATCTAGCCTCGTTAGGAAAATCAAACTAGAAACCATTAATGATCTTTATCATAGAAAACTTCCAGTCACTTTGCCTGCCATTACTACTTTCAAGTATTTATATTTTCTTCATACCAAAAGAAACAAAATCTAAAGATAATGTTATCTCCAGTATGATGATCAAGAAAGAACTCTTGCTATACTCTTTTAGAAATAAGTATTTGTGGCTTATGAGATGAGCAAGTTTAAAAGGTGGTAAGAATAAAGGACAGATGAAATCACAGCTGTAGACATGGTGTTTACAGCACACACTTATGACTCAGGGATCAAGAAAGCAGTGTCAGAGGATGGAGAGAGGTTATGAACTACTATCCTCTGAGCAGGAGGAGAACTTGGAGCAGCTACACATTCTGGCACTGGTCCACAGAGGTTGTACCCTCCTAGCAGCCAACTATGAAAGGAACTCACAGGATCAAATCACTTACTACTCAGCTACCAACAACAAATAGATTCTGGGAAAGGGGGAGAATGGCATTTTGCTGGGTATTCACTGGTGAGCCTGACAGGCTCTTACAAACTTAGGGTCACACCAACGGCCTTGGTTAAACTCTGTGGTACACACACACATGTAACATGAATCTTAAAAGGTCTTATAAATGAAAACAAACCCGAAGCCAGGTATTGGGGTGAACGCTGAAAGATTAGAGAAACAGAACCAGCCACAGCTTCCTCACCTCATCAGTTCTTCCACTGATCTCAGTTCCTCAAACTGGAAGCCTCTGTGTCCTCATCTGAATGGATCTCAGCTGAACTGCTGCTCAAAAGCCTAAAAGCTTAACATACTAGCTTCTGGTTTTCATTCCTTATATTCCTTTCTGCTTCCTGCCATCACTTCCTGGGATTAAAGGTGTGTGTCACCATGCCTGGCTGTTTCCAGTGTGGCTTTGAACTCACAGAAATCCAGATGGATCTCTGCCTCCAGAATTCTAGGATTAAAGGTGTGTGTGCTACCATTTTCTGGCCTCTATGTCTTTCTAGAAGCTGTTCCATTCTCCGACCCCAGATAAGTTTATTAAGGTGCACAATATATTGTGGGACACAATATAACCACACACACAAAACAAACAAACAAAAACAAAAGAAACCTAAAACAGAAACAAACAAGTAAATAAAGTAAAAAGTGTTTGTAAGGGAGACTGGGATCCAATAGTGGTAGGCAGAAAGTAGATAGAAGGTTAGGAGTGGATAGTAACCATAATGAATATGGATAGAAGTGCAAAATGACAGCATTTACTTATACAAAAGAAACATAAAATGTAACAGCAAGTTTGTGTTTGTAAATAAACTCCCCAAAGGATTATAAAGATCTTTCTGAGGTTAGTATTTTTACTTGCCTTTTCTGTTGACATAACCTTGGAGTTGCCTTTCCTTAGAAAAAGTGTCCCAGGATCAGTTCTGGACAGAAGTATCCTGTAACCCTGGGGTGAATTAAAGCCAGTTCACAGAAAACAGGAACTTAAAAAGACAGAGAGATGTGAATGAGTTTAGAGACATCAGGAACTGCATCAGGAGACACAGGACCTTACAGTGAATGGTAAGAATTTAACCTTCACTCTGACAAAGCCATAACAGGCTGTCCATGAAAAAGTATTCTGTGATAGTAATATCATGAGCTAAGTAAAGGTCATTTCTTCACTGTATAACCTTCAGTCTTGAGATTTTATTATTATTTTTAACTATGTGTATGTATGTGTCTCTGTCCAGGTATGTGCACATGAGAGGAGGTGCCCAAGGAGGTCACAGACATTGGACACCCTATAGCTGGAGTTACATGTGGTTGTGAGCTGCCCAATGTGGGTGCTAGGTACCTAACTCGGGTCCTCTGTAATGGGAGTATATTTTATTAACTGCTGCAACATCTCACCAGTCCCATATCCTTACTTTTTAAATGCAAAAATGCATTTTTTAAAAAAAGAAAAATGTGGCTTGTGCCATTGAGTAGATGGTGGCACTAGTACGTGCTGTTGAGAACACTGGAGGTAGACGAGGTGAGCCCAAATAGAAAACAACAAACTGAGCTCATGCTATGCGATTTGAACTTCAGGAAGGACCACTCAGATGGAGTTTCTCAGAGTAGAGTTGAGAAATAAGGGTTCATATCTCAAGTAAGATATTAAACATCATACATCTAAGAATCAAGCCTGAGGACAGGGAGATGGCTCAGTAAATAAAGTTACATACCACTGAGTCTGATCACACACTGATTCCTGGGAACTACATGGTTGAAGGACAGAATCATTTCCTCTACGTTTTCCTTTAACTTCACACAAGTGTTGTGGAATAAGCCCCTCCCATAAGCATGGGCACAAAATAAATAAATGAAATGAAAATTAACCAAATCCATGTCATACTTATAAACCCTATGGTTAAGAATTCAAGTAAACAGTGGAGGATCACCTACCCCATCTCAGACTTTCCCATCTACTTATTAGAATGATGTCATCTCTTCCCTCCATTCTCTGGCATGCTTGTCCTGGAGCTGTGCAGCTAGAATCTATGAGCCATTTCTCAACATATTTTTCTTTAATATCATGTGATATGTTCAGATTTAGGCTTATTACAGATCAATATCAAATGCATAGAAAATGAAAAGAAAGAAAGACCGGAAGACAGGAAGGAAGGAAGGAAGGAAGGAAGGAAGGAAGGAAGGAAGGAAGGAAGGAAGGAAAGAAAAAGGGGAAGGAAACAGAATGGAAGGAGAGGGAAGAGGAGAGAGTAGAGGAGAGGGGAGGGGAGGGGAGGGAAGGGGAGAGAAGGAAGCATGTATTCATTCATTCATCTTTCTGTAAAGGTTATTGTGCTTCTGTTTTATGTCATCACATTTTCTCCCACAAACCAAATGATGTAGCTGAAATCAATACATCCAAGAGATGACTCACCCTTTTGAACTATTGAAAAATAGTTCACTCAAATCTAAAGAATCACCTTTTCCCTTTTTATTTCTGGAAACATAAAGCTGGATATTTTAGTAATTGAGTAACTGTATCTTTGCTTAGTTTAATGGTAAATTTGAGCTAATGTTCAAAATTAGCAGACTGAATCATAGTAAGCCTTCTCTGGCCAGGCTTGTTAAGTTTTTAGTATGAAGACACACGAAATCTACTTCATGGGAAATCAACCCACCTGCCAAAGGCACAGCGCCATTCTCTGTACAGTGTTGTAGTTCTAATAAGGAATGATTTGTCAATTGAATCTGACTGATAGATTAAACCATGTCTAATTCTAAGGCACTGATTATAAAATGAATACTTGAACTTGGTTCAGAACTATCAAGCATGCTTAGAACTTCAATTGGTTAATCCTGTTGGAATCTTAGTCTCTCAAGTCCAAAGTCACGGAAGTATGTTTTGGCTTTAATATGCAGACATTTTTCCATTGCCACAGCCTTTTCATTTAAAGTAATTTCTTTGAGAAATTTTTTAGGTCTTAGAGACTTACTAAGTAGTATCTAAAACTAGTGTTTCCATGAGATTATTGATACGAACTCTATTTTAGCTGAAGAAAAATAATAGTTTATATTTTGAGTTATTAAATCATAGCGATATGTTTTCATTTTAATATGTCCTCCAACTTTTTTTCTCATTGGTAATTTGTTGCAGAATATTCCTTTATACTGTGTGAAGATGTGTCACTGTGATTGGTTTAATAAAGAGCTGAATGGCCAATGGCTAGGCAGGAAGAGATTAGATGGGACTTCTGGGGACAGAGAGGTCTTGGGGAAGAAGAAAGGCAGAGTCACCAGTGGGATGCAGAGGAAACAGGACATGCAGGAGGAGAGGTAAAAGCCACAAGCCACATGGCAGCACATACATAAATAGAAATGGATTAATTTAAGTTATAAGAGCTAGTTAGGAACAAGCCTAAGCTAAGGCTGAGCTTTCATAATTAATATTAAGTCTCCATGTCATGATTTGGGGTCTGATGGTCCATAAAAGCCTGCTACAGTAACTAATGTTTGTTTAATGATATCATGGGTAGCATATTACCACATTCCTCTTTGAACCTAACAAACATTAAAGTAGAAACATTTGTCAGCAGATACCAGATTTCTTTTAAAACTAACATGTAAATTTTTAGGAGGAATTTTATTTTGCTACCTAAGGATAATGTGTTACAGTTTTAAAAACGAAAGCTGCATAAATTGATCTGTGTGAACAATTTAGGAAGAGAATAATAATAATAAAAATAATATTTGAGAATTTGATTTTGTGCTCAATGTGATCTCACAGTAATTCATGACAGGTATCTCTTAGGACTCTGCTTGTATTCCCAACTACAGCTCAGAAAATCAAGGAAAAAGAAGGTGCTTACTACTATCAATGATCATAAATGAGGAATTAAAAATGTGAACAAGGTAGTCAGAATCCATCATGGTGCTTTTAATCCCAACACCACGCTGTCTTTCAGACAAAGCAAAGTAAAAATAAAACAAAGGAAGACATGATGCTCTGTATTGAAATATCTAAGCACTTACGTTTTCAGCAAAAGACAACAGAATTAGGAAAACAACATCAGAATGAGTAAGAGATAGGACATTACATGATTTTGATAGAAACATAAATTTAGAGCTCAAAATCCTGTATTCCCTACAATGCAATTAAATAGGTTTAAAATAATCTGTGACATTTTTACTTTCAAATGTTACTTTGTGAGAGAAGAGGTATCCGTCATAATTTTAACCAACACATCTCCAAGGATGGCCAAATTAGTGCCTGGGAGATGACTTATAGAAGGAGTGACTAAGAATTCCAGCTGTCCAAGAAGAGTCCCGGCATTACACCATGCTAATAGTTCACTTCCCATGACCCCACTTCTGGTCTCAACCTAAGCTTTTTGAATGATAAATACTATCATTACCTAACATAGCCACAACCTTAGTTTCTTTTTTTTAAAGGGGGATGGGGGGATAACTCATATTCTGCCAGAAGTACTTTTTATTTTCCAACTTTTCCTCATAGAAAATTGATGGCTTCCATTAATTTGTCTGGTGTTCAATGTAATAATAAGTAAAGCTCAGCTTCTCAATAAGATGTATAAGCATTTAAGAATCATGCATTAACTTTCTAGAGCACCTAATCAAAAGTATGAAAGAATTCAATCAAATTCCCAATCTCTGCTAGATCAAGTTTAAATGAAATTGTGCTTTTAAGAATTTTATCAGTAGACCAAGGGGACACATCAGCAAGGTAACACTCAGGTGTTAACAAAATGAAGCGCTTATTACCAGTCACTTTAGGTTCTTTATTAAAAAAAAAATCTTAAGAAGCAAATAACTTTCAATACATACTCATGTGTATTGAAATTTTTACCCCATTTTTAAGTTGAAATCTTGGTAACAAATTACAGATGTGTGTGTGTGTGTGTGTGTGTGTGTGTGTGTGTGTGTAAGAGAGAGAACATGTGTGTACACTCGTTTTTGCACTGAGGGGTGCTCTATCTGACCCATGCTATTCTTTAATTTGTTGTTTACATTTTATATTCAACATGAGATCCTGTATATATCTCAGAATGTGATACAAAGACAACATATTCATTTTCTATTACTCTATAATGAATGCACTATAATGAAGTGCATTAGATTGCTGTATTGCATTTGTAAGCATCTGTGCACATAAATAGATTTAAGCATGAAAATGTAGAGTAAAACTATGATCTACAAATAAAGATATCCATAAAAGCACTTACAGGAGTGATTGCAGACCTGGTGGTTGCTTTGACTGGGTGGGTGAATGGGCAAGGCTACAACCTTATTGTCCACTGTTGTAGACTATAAACACTGAGTACCTGGGCTGAACAAACTTCATATAAAATTTTTGTTGATTCAATAGTAAAGTAACTAGTGTATTTTAACTCCATAAAAAGATAACATTCTCTTTTTTAGTAATTTATAACACAATATATACGGTAACAATTTGGATAATTTTACAAAAGTGTATTTTTTGCTTCTTTCTTATCCTATAAGATAGTTCCTACTTTTATTTCTTTCATTTTTAAAAGTGCCATTGTTGTTAGAAAGGAAGGTGGTGATTCAAGCATTATCCAAGGCCTACAAAGGCTCGAGATTGTCGGCACCACAGTTCCTAGCACACTTCTTGCCCCACTGGAAGCTGGTACTGCACAGTGAAGATCCTGGTACCACCTCCTGTCGTGGCGACAAGGCCTTTCCCTAGCATCTCTTCTGAAAGACCTACCTTAGGCAGGTTAACATTATTCTGTAAGTACAGGAGTATACCCTAAAATAACGATTACATGTATAGTGTTATAATAAAGAAACCAATGATAGAAATCATAACATCATCACTTAAATATCATACTATGTATAATTACATGTGCTATACTTTTATATGGCTGACAAAAGAGATGGTCTATTTAAGTCAACACACCATTGACACGTGATGTGTACAAGACAGCTGTGACATCATTAAGAAGGGATTTTTTTAGCTTCTTTTTTATAATCTTTTTTTCTGTTTTATAATTTTATGAGACCACTGTTACACACTTGCTCTAAAAGTAGGAACTATCTTATAGGATAAGAAATAAGCAAAAAATACACTTTTGTAAAATTATCCAAATTGTTACTATATATACTGTGTTATAAATTACTAAAAAAGAGAATGTTATCTTTTTATGGAGTTAAAATACACTAGTTACTTGACTATTGAATCAACAAAAATTTTATAAGAAGTTTGTATAAGCCCCATTATAGCACATGTGACTACAGTCTATATTGATTTCCTATGGATGTACACACAAAATAAAGCTAAATTTATTGCTTATAGTTATTTCTAAATAAACTTTGCTATTCAAAATTTGCAAATAAACTGGGCAGTGATGGAACACGCCTTTAATCCCAGCACTCAGAAGGCAGAGACAGGTAGATTTCTGTGAGTTCAAGGCCAGCTTGAGCTATAGAGTGAGTTCCAGGAAAGGCCCAAAGCTACACAGAAGAACCCAGTTTCAAAAAACCAAATAAATAAATAAATAAACTTGCAAATAAATAAAAACACTACACATGAAAATTCACCAGACTCCAAGTCTAGACAGCTTAATGAACTTATATACAGTTATAATTGTCGTTTGAAACACAAGCTGTGAGACTTCACACTAAATTTTACACTTTCATTACACTGCTTACAAGGATGAATTCTACCTAACAAAGCCATTGCAAAGCCTCTAAGGTTAAAAAAAAAAGGCAAAGTTGTAGATTTGTTGAGATTTTGAACTTAGGTGTACAGTGTCCTTTCCAGGAAAGGACTTGGTCACAATATTTAAGATTTATATACTTTGACCAATACATTTGAACAACCTTTTACACCATTTTCAAATAGTATTCATTGTTTTATGTATTACTGAACTGAACAAAAAACTAAAAGCACAAATGCTTCAAGAAATTATGTAGCTGCATAGATTCTTCTAGAAGTCTTAGAAACTTAATATGTTATTTTAATAATACAATTATTAATTACAGAAAAATATCTTAAGAAGAGTTACTTACTTATGACCCTAATGTCCATTAATAATAAGTGAGAGTTTATTACATTGGGGAATGCATGTTTTTCAAAGTAAATAAATGGAAGAAATTTGAAAAGAAAATTCATACTTGCTCCTACTCGTTTCATCACCAAAATGTACATTTTTCATATCTATTTGTACTTCTTTTTGCTTACTCTTACTTTACACATGTATGAGAGATGTATGCAACAGCCTTGCCACACAACCTGAGTGTTACTATCTGGAAATTTTCTTCACCGAACCCATTAGTCCTTAACTCCTGTGTTCAACCTCATTCAAGTGCTCAGAACATGGGCAAAACACAGCCAGATCCCCAATCCTGGACACAAAAATAGATGTCTCTGCTTGAAAAGTTAGTGAGTCCCTAGAGCAACCTGAGGAGTAAGATATGTTAAATACGATTAGGTTACGTTTGAACCCTGGGTCTGGGTTTGCGCCGTCATTCGCATGGTACACTGGGAAAGTCCTACATCCAGAGAGGCCTCTACCTCTTGAGAAATCAGATTGTGTGACAATTGCATTACAGAACCCGGGGTTTTGTGGGTTTGGAGCAGAGAGACAGAGAGAAGACCCTGTAAGTGACCTTCTCATATGTTAAGAGGTCTCATGCTGAAGCGTTCTTGAGCAGATTGTGAGCTGCTTCTGAAGACAGTTACCAGAACAATCCAACAAGGAGCCACTTGCTTAGGGGATGGCTGTCCCTGGAGTCTGACACTGATAAGCACAAGCATGTGAAAGATGCCCTAGAAATAAGACGTATCCAGCTCTCCATGGAGCAGGGAAGAGGGAAGCGGAAAGAGGGAACTCTGTAGAAGGATGTAGTTCTTAGAAATCTCTACAGTCAGGTACTGTGTATGAAAAAGAGTTAGTCAACCCAAAGCCAGGCATGCGGCCTGCTCCTCTACTCCACCCTTTGTCGTGATCAGACAGATCCTTTTCTCAAAGCCAGGCTTGACCTTCTGTGTTTTTATTACTAAATTTCTTTGCCATCTTAGAATGTGCCTAATCTTCCATTTTGCTGCCAATTTTCAAAAATTGAAAATTGCTTAACAATGTGATTTTGATGGATTCCAACATGAAAGGAATTTTTATTTTAATGAACATGTAATATTTATACATACTTATGAGATACAATACAATAATTTGATCGATGGGCACAATGCATAATGATGTAATTATTATTTCTGCTTCATCAAGCATTTATCATTTTTCTATTGGGAAACTCCTGTAGTCATTTGAAACCATATTATAAAGTTGTTGCTGGCAGTCATTTCTCTCCTGTACTGGAGAACACTAGAACTAACTCCTCCTGTCTCACAGTGTTAGAGAACAGGAAATGAGGCAAGATAACGGTCCCAAAGACAGTACTAGTCCTGGAGCTGTAGTTTCACTTTGGGAGGGATCCACGCTCATGGTTCATATTGTCCACAGGTCCTGGTGTAACAGATTTGATTCCATTGTGTCATGGCAATGGGTTTATCCACCTTGCATATAAGCAGAAAGGGAAAGAGGATGATAGTCTTACATGAGTTACACAATGTTTATGACATGTTTCAGACTAGAAAGATTTTGTTTGAAAGGACTCAAGCCCAAGAAGAAACGGAGACTGCTAACATTAGTGAAGGCAGGCTTTATCTCTCAGGGAAAGGCTTTATGGGCAAATCAGCTCACCCCAACTGCAGCAGGTTAGAACAGGGAAGGAAATGCAAACGGTGGAGAGCCAACAACTATGGGATAAGGTTAGGGATCTCCAGGGTGGAATTAGGAAGTAAAATGGGAGTTGTTTATGTACAAAGGTGGGGTTCATAAATGAGTTTGACATTGATCTTGGTATTGCAATGAATTTAAATTTATTGAAACAAATTATGCATAAGTGGAAAAAAATTAATGCAGTAGCTTTGTGGTCAGTGGCTTCACAAACATGGTAATGTTAAATGTTCAGAATTTGTACAGTTAAATATTCAACTTCAGAGCTTTGTTATTTCCCTTATTTTCAGATTTTTAAAATAGATAGCCTGAGGCCAATAAATAGCTCTTGTATTATGTATTAAAAGATATTGCAGAATCTAAAACCTCTATAGTCACTTCATTATCTGAGAAGTTCTATATTAAAATTTAGAAATGAGTTTAAAAGTTATATCAGCATCATTTCAAATTGAAGGCATAGAATAAGAAAATAAGAAAATTATGTAAGACATTAGAATCTATAAAGATTACCATATACATCAGAAAAATATACAGCTCCAGGCCTCAGTGAAAATGTGAGCCATTAACTCAGTCTGTGGACTCTATGGCATCAAGCATTCAGTTTGATTATGTAATTGATGCCTTATCAAATGACTAAGCTTTTAAAAACCAATCCATTCTGATCATTTCTTATGGTGTCATTATAGCTATGTGGCTACAAATAACTGTCTTTTTCAGCACAGAAATTCATTGACAGATTTGAAGGCCTCTGGCCTTTCATGAACTCTCCCCTTTACTGCATTCTGTACTTCCAGTCTGCATTGTCTTTAGTTAGATACAGTGGTAATGCTAGTGTTCATAAGCATGAAGGAGATATGGTGTGCTAATTACTCTAAAATAAAACTCTCACATTAAATGTGAGGTAAAAGTAAGCACCTCTGATTTTGTTTCCCACGTCTTTTTCTCTAGCAGTGGTGACTGCTAGTAAGTACTAAGGTAGTTTATTTCATGTTCACCACTGTCTAAAATTCCTGACAGAAATTTATTAGTGGACTTCTTAAATAGTTATTAATAAAATGTCGATAGGCTTGAATCTGGGCCATTTGAAGTCTGATTTGACTTTTGCTTTAATAAGCTCCCTTTTTCTCAGGCACAGACCAGCATTCATTTCCTCTTTGCAAGACCCTATCAATACGTTAGCTACTCTTAGCTATAATGTAACCAGGGCAGTCTGTTCGTACTTGGCCAATGAAAGAAGTCGTTCATTCATTCCGTAAAAATGATTTATGGATGAGAACTTTAAGTACACAGCACAGCAAAAATCAGAGAATAACAGTTTGATACATGAATGCAGGTGCTGTTTAAAACTCTCTGGTGATATGTACATAGAGAAAACTTGTACATTCTGTGAGACATCTCACCGGTTTTGCCAAGTGAGTTTGGATTATGCCTTGAAGAATAATGTTCTTCAAGGCCAATTTCCCAATAAATATCCATATTCACTGGGAGGGGGAGAAATAATGAAAGAAGGGAGGTTCTTCATTTTATGGTATACACAATGTCCAAAGCATCTGTAGCTGTCAAGTTGAAATTAAAACAAGCGATCTGTTTGCGTGTGATAAGCTTAACTTCAAATGATGTCCAAATTGGACAGAGCCCAGATTTTGTCATCACAGTCCTAACATTTCAGTTTAGATTAAGAACAGATTTGTGCTCTACCATGTCTCTGGAAGGAGTACTGTCTTCTCCCAGCTGCTCAGGAACAAATCCAAACTTACATTAATTATTGTCAAACCTCTCCTTAATGGAGAGCTACCTTGGGCACAGAAGTTTCTCCAGTTTGTAAAATAAGCAATAGAATGTTTATTTCTTCAAATTGACATGAACTTGAGTTCTAAAAATAAAGCATTACATGTGTAACATTAGGACATGTGTATATTATTCTCAGATAACTGAGAAAATGTTCTTTTACAAATTGTTTTTGTGGCTGGATGTGGTGGCACATACCTTTGATCCCAGCACTCAGGAAGTAAAGGCAGAACTCACTTTGTGAGTTCAAAGACTGGCAGGTCTACATAGCAAGTTGCAAGACAGTAAGCTACCCAGTGCAATTCTGTCAAAAGAAGAGGAAGAGGAGCAGAGAACAAAAGAAAAGAAAAAGAAACTATTTTCTTAAATATGTAAAAGTATTACCCACATTGCCCAAAGTATTTTATACCCTAAGTTATCACTGTTTATCTGCCAGAAATTTTTATTGCAGGTTTATTAATGCAGATTTAAAATAGCCACAGAAAATGAAAGGACATTTTACTACTTTCCAAGGATAAAATTGTTGACTTAATACATTCTGAACTTATTTTAAAAAACTGTTAAAGTTGAAGGTAAAATGAATAGTTTCCTATTAAAACCAAGTGTATGTATGGGAGGGGGGTAGAATTGAGGGCTGGTGAGATGTCTCATCTGGCTAAAGTCACTACCAAGCCTAACCAGCTGAGATAATCCCTGTGCCAAAGATGGAAGAAAGAGAAAACTGACTCTCACAAGCTGAACTCTGACCTCCATACACAAGAGCACATGCGTGCATGTGCACACACACATACACACACACAAAGTAATAAATAATATTTTAAAGAGAATAAGTAAATATAGGGAAGGAAATAAAGAATCCAAGTCCTGAGGTAGAAAACCTTAAAATAGTGTCAAAGTCTTTGAAAACTTGGTTTAGGGACATTAGAGCCATAAGGCATTCACCAACCCACCTGGCCTTTCATGGCCGTAAATAAGCAGAATCAGATTGATGACTGTCTTCTCTACTTAATAACCTTAGAGGAAAAGAAAGGTTATAATCATCTGAGACACGCTGGTGTAGTAGGAACTTAATTTTGTAAATTGTAAACATGTCCCTGTTTTAATGACTTACTTTATGTATTCATGAAGATTTGAAACAGCATATTAAATTACAGAAAATACTAAGAGAAATATCTCTCCCTCTGGTCTCCTTTTTATTGTTTCATTAGCTCATTCCAGAATGACTAGTTAGTATGTAATTCAGAAGAACAATATGCTAATAGCTATATTAATATAATTGCATGTCACATTACATATCTGCTTATGAGTTATGATAAACTGCTCAAAACTAGCATTTAGTGTGTTGAAGCAGTAGACTTTTCTTTCTTGCTTTTTTTTTCCAGTCTTTTTCATTCTGATGTGAGAGACAACTTCTTCCCATTGCCTTTCAGGATCTAAGCTGTGAGCCCCTTCACCATCTCCAAATGAGGCTTGTAAACTAAATACGATATCACAGATCTGTAACTCCAGCACTCTGGAGGTTGAAACAGAAGGGTCACTCACGTGAGGTAGCATGGGCTATCAATTATACCGTGGCAAGAAAGATAGAGGGGGGGGGGGGAGAAGGAAGGAGAAAAGGGAGAGAGAGAGAGAGAGAGAGAGAGAGAGAGAGAGAGAGAGAGAGAGAGAGTCACCCTGACAGTTGTTATCCAGGTGTCTGGGTCGGAAGAAGGAAACTGGCTCAATGCAGCTTCACAGAGCAGCTCTGGAGCCCCATCATTGCCTGCTTGACCTCATTCACACGGCCACAAGTAAGATGAGGTTAGCTTGCTGGTATACTCAGCTGTGTATTCAGAGGAACAAATATCTGATTTGAATCTCTGCCACATAACAAGGGAAAAAAAATCTACAAATCAACTTATAGCAAAATTCCAAATCTTGGAATACTTCTTAGTAAGAAACAATAGTAACAAATACTTTCCTATGTGTTGACTGGTTGGTTTTACTGTTTGTTTGCTATGTTTTTTTGTCAACAACAAAAGCTATAGTTACCCAATTGAGAAAATGACTCCATCAGATTGTCTGTAGGGTAGTTTTTTGATTAATAATTGATGGAGGAAGACCCAATCTGGGGTGGAATCCTGTGCTACCCCTAGGTACTGAGTTTTTTGTTTGTTTGTTTGTTTGTTTTTTAATGTGCTGAGCAAGCCATCAGGAACTAGGAACTAGGCAATAAGCAATATTTCTTCATGGTCTCTGCTTCAGTTCCTGCCTCTGGGTTTCTGCCTTGACCTCCTTCCTGCCTTGACTCCCTTAGTGACAAAGTGTGATCTGAGAGTTATAAGTTATAAGCTCTCCCCATCCCTGAGTGCTTTCAGTAATAATGCTATATCCCAGCAGCATAAAAATACCTAAGACGTACTCTGACAACACTAAACTCTTACCATGACTGGCAAGTATCAGACCCTGTTTGTGTGAAAGACATGTGCTAGAGAGACCCAAAAGAGTGAATCACAGTAGTTGGGGTGGGGTCTCCTTCAGAGGCATTTGGACTCTGAGGATGATATTCTCTAGCTTAAGTGAAGACCCAAACATCTCCCAATGTTAGTGCATTGATCTGTAAAACCAGAATAACATTGCTACTTCATTAGGATGCAACGTGGATTAAAGGCTTTATTCACAAAGCAATTACACCATGCCTGGTACACAGTATTCAACAAGTTCACACTGTTATTACAGTAAACACAATGACTGCTTTACTCATGGAACCCCTATTTTAATTCCTTAGTGCAGCTATTTAAATGTGCTCTTATAAGAACAGAGAATTGCAAATGGAGTGCTTAGAGATCCCAGTCCTTATTCAATTAGCCAATGAGTTCAGAGATTGTCTTTCAGTTCTCTTTGTGTAGAAGACAGAACCAGAGTGAGGATGTCTGAAGACCACTAGAGGCAGTAAGTAGTATCCAGTCCAGCCACTCTCATGTAATTTCTCCCATCCCCTGCATCTTCCCAAGTGGGAAGCAAGTGCCAGGCTGAAAGAAGAGAGGAAGGAGGAAATTGTGTCAGTGGAGATTTGATGGTTCTCCAGGGGTGGAAAGGGATGGAGGGAGGCATGGGATGAAGTAAAGATTGGTGGAAGTTCAGTATCACAGGGTTGAAAGCAGCTCCAAGCAATGGAGCCAGCAAGGTTGAGCACTAATACACATTCTCTGCTCACACCCAAGCCACTTAAATGAGTAGCAAATGATGTCTGTCAGTCACTGTCAATCAAAACACTCATCCTGAGTTCTGCCCATCTTCTTTTTTTATTTATTTTTTTAAATCCTAGCAGCTGCTCAGATATAATTCAAATAAGAGCAAGTCTACCACTTTAAAGTACATTATCCAGGCTTTTAGTGAACTCACAAAGAACTTCCTTTGTCTGTAGTGTGAGCATCCCCTCTCACATTTCACTGTGTGATCCATCTTATTATCTCTTGGGTATTGAAAGGGAGGATGTGTCTAACTCCATTCTATTGCCTGTGGATATTCAGCTGTTCCTACACTTTTGATGAAGTCCTTCCCTTCTCAACTTAACTATCTTGTCCAAATCAATTGGCCAGAAAGAAGGATCTGCTGCCAACTCTACCCTTTTAATTATCTAAGTGTCACTTGTACACTTAAAATGTTCAGGGAGAGAGAGTGAACCCAGGGAGCAACACTTGTTTGTATGTGACTTATCAGCACCCTTCCTCCAGAATTTATGGTAGGCTCTCTATTGGCAAGCTGCTGACAATAAAAGTGGATACTTAAACTGGGCAGTGGTGATGCACACCTTTAATCCCAACACTTGGGAGGCAGAGGCAGGCAGATTCCCTGCAAGCTTGAGGCCAGTCTGGTCTACAGAGTGAATTTCAGGGCAGCCAGGGATACATAGAGAAACCCTGTCTCAGAAAACAACCTAACAAAGAAGCAGGTACTTAAACGTCACAAGTGATTTCTAACAGGCTAAGTTCAGTCATCTTGTTTCACTGTTGTTGGCAGGTGCTTGACATGATCACACACCTCAAATAGAAAGTTTATTTTGTTCTGCACACACTTCTCTGGCTTTTTCCTAATCTACGTCACTGATTTATTTTCCTCAACTTGATCACACTGTAGAAACTGGGCTTCCATGTAGTTAGAGTTTTCCTGCCTGGCCCAGTCAGGACAAATCTCTCTTACCCGCCAGTCCCACAGTCGATCAGACCCAACCAAGAAAGCACACAGAAATTTACATTGTTTACAAACTGTATGGCAGTGGCAGGCTGCTTGCTATCTGTCTTTTCTATCTTAAATTAACCCATTTCTGTTAGTCTATACTTTGTCATATGGCTTGTGGCTTACCAGTGTCTTTACATGTTGCTTTTCATGGCGGCAGCTGGCGGTGTCTCTCCAGCCTTCTACTTCCCAGAATTATCTTCTCTCTTGTCCCGCCTATACTTCCTGCCTGGCCACTGGCCAATCAGAACTTTATTTACACAGAGCGATATCCACAGCACTTCCCCTTTTCTTTTTTTTTTTTTTTAAGGAAGGTTTTAACTTTTACGTAGTACAATTACATATAACAAAATAATTATCAAACAAGAATTATAGTTACAATATTAAAGAAGATATCCTATCTTATATTTGTGAGTCCAAGGTTTTATATCTAACTTATCTTTTATCATAACTGAGACAATTATAACTATCTAGTCTTCAACCACATCAAAGACCTCAGAAGGATATAATATTACCTGAGAACCGGGAGAAGGATGCAAGCATTTTTCGGGAGTCTTGCAAGAGTAGACAGAGACAGCTGGCAGCCTGGACAGTCACCTAATGTTTCTTTGTAAAGTTGGGGCATCTGTCTTCAGCCCACAGGGCTAGAGTCTCTCAGTCACTTCTCTCAGTGTCCTGTAGAATGTCTGGCAGTTTCCTCTGCAAAGCAGGAACCTGAAGGACCATTTTGTCAAGCAAAGTTTAGTGGTCACCTTTCTATGGGTCCTGCATGTCCAGTCAATCAAGCAGTCCAGGCAAGAACAGTTTCTTGCCCAAATGGCTATTTTTGCCAAGGTGAAGATAAGATATGAAGTGTCTTCAATGCCCATCCTCCTCTCTGAAGTAAATTGGTGCTGCCAGGAGCAGGAATGTCTCACTGTCCAGAAAGTCTAAATTTTAAAAGTATTTTAAATGCCATATTCTGTAGGTCTTTGAAGTATTTGAAGATTACCTATCTATCTGAAATATCTCTATGTATATGTAGAAGACTTAAGTAACATGGCTATGAGTATGATTATCATAGATGACTAATTATTAATCTATTTTTAATTATCTATTACAATTTAAAATGAGCTATACAAACATAATACCTTAAACATGAGTAGAAAAATGCACACAGTATAACAAAATTAACTTTAAGTTTGTATCAATAGACTAAAATCTAAACCAATATAAAACATTTTAAACAAGTTGTTGCTCTTTAGAAGTAAGTTCCCTAATCTACACTTTCATCCTATTATATCTATATCATATTCCCTTTTCTTCTTTAGAAATTTATAATCGCATTTATAATCAGCCTGCTTTAAAGAAAAATATTGGTTTTTCTCTGTCCCACACCAGAGGGTTCTTCTGATTTGGGACACAAGAATCTCTTAACCTTTTTTTTTTAGCAATATGTCTGGGTTTAGAGAAGGAGTGAGCCAATTCCATCTCCAAAGCCAGTTTGATAATTTTGGGAATGTGGGCGTAGTTTCTCTTACTACTTCCTGCTGGCGGCGGCGGGGGGGGGGGGGGGGGGGCGCTGTATCTTATGGGGACACAAAGAAAATTTTAGGATTATGGAGTAGTCCATTAAGGTGAACCTCTGAGCCAGTTGCCTTGAAACCATTCTGGATGTTGGATCATCTGGGCCATGGTGTCATCGGAGACCTTTCAGGTGGTCTTGGCTGATCAAACCTGATATATCTTAATCTGGAACAAATCCACAGCCTCAGGCTTTCTGTGGAAACAAAAGCAGAGACTCTTTTCCAAAGCAACATATCCTTATATCCAAATTTCGAAGTCAAGGTACCTTTAAAATTTACATATTTGTTTAACTCAACAGCTTTTACAATCAAATCTTTTTCTGTGGTTAAAAATCCCAAAGACAACATAAACCAGATTCTCCGTGTAATATCCATCTTTGTAAGACTGAAACGCCACTGTGGCTGCTGGCTCTGCCCACCTCAGCTTCCCAACATGGCGGTGGTACAGTTTACTGCCAGCTCTGGGTCTGGAGCCATGTGTACCATCAACTATCAGAAGCAGTTCTATCAAAGCAGTGCACAGCCCAGAAACCTTTTTTCTTTTTTTAAACTAGCAAAGGCTAAATCTACCACGCAGCAGAGTAGAGTGCCCCTTGTAGACTCCTCATTCCCGCCGCACTGCAGGTCAGATGCACACACCAGGAACCCGCCATAGAAGCTCAAACTGGCAGGCTGCCGCTAACTTGAGAGAGACAATTAGGAAGCTGTTTTTAGCTCCGTCTTAGAATCTTTTTTCTCAGGTTTTAGGTGGAAATTCTTGTCAACACGTTGGACGCCATTTGTAGTTAGAGTTTTCCTGCCTGGCCCAGTCAGGACAAATGTCTCTTACCCACCAGTCCCAGGCAGTTTGGTGCCGAGTGCTAACAAGTGTGTACCAGGCAAATGATCTGAATCCTGGCATCTTACAAAAAAACAAAAATACTGCTGTTCCATTGGGGCGTGAGAGATAGGTTGCTCAGAGTTTAAGATCACTGACTGCTTTTCCAAAAGACCTCAGTTCAATTCCCAACACCTACAAAATGACTCACAATCATCATAGCTCCAGTTCCAAGGGATCCATGCCTCTGCCTGTTGTGGGATATTTGTACACTGTGTGAAGATATATTGCTGTGATTTGGTTTAATATAAAGCTGAATAGTCAACAGCTAGGCAGGAGGTATAGGTGGGACTCCTGTGCAGAGATGAAGGAAAAGGAGATAACTGGGGAACAGAGGAGACACCACTGAGAAATGGAGGAAGTTGGACATACAGAATGAAAGAAAGGTAAAAAGGCACATGGTAAGACATAGATTAATAAAAGCAGACTAATTTACATTTTTAGTTAGGCTAGTGGGAAGTGCCTAAGCTAAGGCTAAGCTTCCGTAATTAATAATAAGTCTCCATGTCATTATTTGTGGGCTGGCAGTCTAAAAGAAAGTCTGACAACATCTGCCTTCTGGCCTCTGCCAGTACCAGACATTCACGAGGTGCACAGACACACAAACAGGCAAAACATCTGCACACATAAAATAACAACAAAAAAATTGTAAAAATGTACAGTTATATCTTGTATTCGTCCTTATCACATTACTAGTAATAGAACCTTAGCTTTTATCTGAAAAGTAGCTACAAAACTATATAATGATTTGAAGTATTCTCCCTGATTAATAATAGTTACTAAATTCTCGGTATTACTATGGAAGGAAAAGTGTTGTATGCATTTTAGGATATAAATCCTGACTTTATGGACACTCTTGCTGTCTGTCCTGAATACAATAGAGGATCCCATTTGCCAACTTGAAATGGTAAAGTAGAAAAAATGAAGGTTACTTTCTTTCTTATGATATTTTGTAACTACCCAAGGAATTTAGGATGGCCTTCAAAGATTTTCCTTTATAATAAAAAAGAAAAAGCTTTCACTATTATGAAAATCACTTTGGATTTGCTTTGCTGCTGTTTCACAAACCTGTGTATAACAGATATTTTTAAGTGTACAAACTGACCAGTCACTAAACAAATATATACTGAAACCATATAGATATTTTTATCACTCTACAGTATTATCCTGTGAAATAAAAACATTAATTTAAAAAACATAAATATATATACATAAAATTTCAATTGGAAACTCCCAAGACTAAAATATTACTGAAAATGGGCAGTGTGTTCAAGCAATATAGAGAGTGAAACAATTTTGAAACAAACTGCCTAATGCTTTAGAAAGTCTGTGGAAAAACAACATTGTAGGATTTGTAAACAAAGGAGGAAAATTAGGAAGTATATCTATAAATATATAGATAAGAAGGTTAATGATTGGGTTTTTTTGGTTTTTTTTGTTTTTTTTTTTTTAGTTATTTTGTATGGCTAACAAAAGGCTAGGATGTGAATATGGGGAACTTTTGAATCAACAAAGCAGTAAAAGAAAAGAATGAAGAAGTTTTCAGGAAAATGAGAGTTCAGACCCACCCAATTAATCAAGGAGGGAAAACAGACAGCCTATAAGTACATGAAAAAAAAATGTTTGACATACATACGCATCAAGAAAATACAAATTCAAACCATGCTTAGATTCATTCCTCCACACAGCAGTTTTTGTGCTGGCTGCTCTGCTTGTCACTGGGACTAAATACCTGACCAGAAACAAAGGAAAGACAATTAATGCAGCTTACAGTTTAGAGTGTACAGTCCATCATAAAGAGCAATACAGGAGGGAATGCAGCTCCACAGTGACAGGGACCGCAGCTGGGACCCCTCATTCTTCAGATCATGAAGGAGCATGAGCAGAGAGTGGGCAGGAAGTAGAACCAAGCTATAAAACCTCATGGTCCACTCCCAGTAACTCTTTTCATCCTAGAGCTTTACAATGTTCCAATGCACTACCACATACTGGGGACCACGTGTTTGAAGATGTTTGCTTGTGGGGGCTTCCATGTGTGTTTTAACTTAAAACCTCTCTAAAACCATCAAATGTGAGTCAGGATTCTCAGCTTCTGGCTATGTGGCACCTTTCTCTATGTGTTACAGCATGGAATATGGAATATGGTATTACCCTCTGGGCCCCAGTTCACTCCTCATTATCTGGGACCTCCACTGTGTCACTGTTCCATTTAAATATTTATTGCTGTGGGATTCTACCACTCTTGCAAAATTCTACTACATATTTAGAATGCTTGGCTACATACAGTAGAAAATATACTTAACATACTTCTCATGTAACTTCCAAAGCTCAACTAGAAAGAAAAAAA
This sequence comes from Onychomys torridus, assembly GCF_903995425.1. NCBI lineage: Eukaryota > Metazoa > Chordata > Mammalia > Rodentia > Cricetidae > Onychomys > Onychomys torridus. Next base: position 78,375,696 of record NC_050449.1, read on the forward strand.
ACAAAAACGAAAGCAGATCTTTGTTGTTATGGCAATATGCTAGTGCGTTTGGTGTATCCTACCCTCCTAAGGCAATAAATTAAGAAAACTGACATGAAAAATTTATTTCACGAGACTGTTAGGAATTTGCAGACAACATCTGTGCTTATAACCCATTGACTAATTATGAGTCACATGGTCACACTAGATTCAAAGGACATTGAAATTTTATAGTGTGATATGCCTTAGAGGAATTATGTCCAGCTATCAAGATGGAAAGAATTAATATGTCATAACTATCCAACTCTAGAAAAATATATAGTATATAATGACATTCTACTGTCAGGAAAAGTCTCCAAGAATTGCTGAGTATCACCATGCTACATTGAGAACCATTTATTCTAGTTCCCTGAAGTGTGTCGTTAGTTCATAGTATGCTATTCAAAGACCAAAGCCAAATGAGACATGAAATCCAGCTGGACCTCCCTCTGTAACCTGTCAGAGAATGTAGTATAGTTCATGTCAAACAAAGTATTCAGATACAAAATTGTTATTAACTTGAACTCCAATGTGAGGAAACAACTTATAATGTTAAAACATTCCTTTTGCCATACCAACATAAGTAACATTGTTTAACATCTCTCTGCCTTTGGTAAAATATACTCTCTTGAAATATTTACAAGATTGAGCATAAACAAGCTTTAAACAAAAATAAAATTAAATTAAAATTGCCGAAGTGGTTATAGTTTCAAAGTACTATTTGAAAGATTGAGCTTGGAATTAAGAACAATTGGGGAAAATGTTTTAAATTAGCCTTACTGCCATCCAAATTCCTAAAGTTAAAGCCAATTCGGACTTAAAAATGGAAGAAACATCACGAATCAAATGTCTCCCTTCTAGAGTGTGTATATCAGAATGGATCACCTGGCCTGTGGTCATTCAAACTCAAAATTCTGGGACAGTGTTAACATTCCTTTTGGCCCTTCCTTCCTGGGTTCCTAGGCTAAGATGAAATTGCAGGAGGCAGAAGCTTCCTTGCCAGCACCCACATCCTACCTAAATCTTCAGTACAGCTTATAAGTCACCCAGCTGTTGAAGTGACAGATCCACAAACACACTCAAGCATTTCTTTCTCTTTTTCTTTCTTTATCTTCCTCTTTTTTTTTTAGAATAAAATTACTCTACTGGCAATAAACTCATGAATAAAAGTCCACACAGATAGATTAAAATAGCCACTCAAATGCTTTCCCAGTCTCAGACATTATATCTGTCTGTAAATTTCTATACGGTTTGAGTTACCATTTGGAAGTCATAAAGCTTCATTTGGAGTTTTATATTTTCACTCTCAATTACTTTTGTTTATACTTATTGTCCTAATTTTCTTCTCTGCTGCTATGATAAAGCATTGACCAAAACAAACTTGGGGAGCAAAGGGTTTATTTGGCTTACTGGTTATAGTCTATCATCAAAGAAAGTTGACATGAGCTCAAGGAAGAAACCTAGAGGCAGAAAAATGAAGCAGAGATCATGGAGGAATGCTGCATATTGACTTCGTGGCTTGATAAGCTTGCTTTTCTTATAATAACCAGTGCCTAGGGTTGGCACTACCCATAGTAGGCTGGGCCCTCCAACATCCATCATTAATCAAGAAAATGTCTCAAAGACTTGCCCACAGGCAGTTTGATGGAGACAATTTCTCAGTGTTTCCTCTTCTCAGATGACAGTTGCTTGAATCAAATTAAAAAAAACAAAAAAAAAACAAAAAAAAAAAACCACTAAGCAGCATACTTATCTACCACAAAAGAGAAAAGAAAACCTATGACAGAGTTGAAAGCAGAATGTCCCTTTGTTTGCATCATGTTCATATTCAGCATCTAATGTCCTTTCTTGGTCTTCTTTTGGAGTGTTGTTCTGCATCCACACAGGTTTACATATATACAGGCACATATTATAGACTAGAATTACCATGTGAGTCAAAACATACTATTTGCATGTATAATAGATAAATATACATACACCATATTTATGTTGTCTAATCATCAGCTGATGACATTTAGATTGGCTCCATTTGCTGATATAAACAGAACAACAATAATCATGAATATGCAAATATCTCTATGGTAGAATATGCGGTTCTTTGGGTATATTCCAAGGAGTGAAATAGGTGAGTCAGAGGGTAGTTCTACTTTTACTTTTTTGAGAAACCTCCAAATTGATCTCCTTACCGTCTGTACTAATTTGTTCTCCCACCAACAGAGAATAGGGTTTTTCTTTTCCTACAGCCTCTTGAGCAGTGGTCAGATGTCTTTATGGTAGGCATTTGACCATAGTGGATGGTATCTCAAGATACTTTTAATTTTAATTTCCTTAATGTCTGAGGATGAACACTTTTGAAAATAGTTATAGGTTGTTTGTGTTTTTTCTTGGAAAATTTTTCATTTCAATAGCCCATTTATTGATTGGCAGTATTATTTCCTTTGTGTTTAACTCCTGCAGTTCTTGATATATTCTGGTTATTAGCCCCCTGCATGAGTTATAGCTGGTAAAGGTATTCTCCCATTCTGAAGATCACTTAAGTCTTTAAATGTGACTGAATTGAAATTCTATAGCTTGTACTTACTTCAACTCAGAAACCTATGAGTTCCCACCAGGCCTCAATATCCCCAATGATAAAACTGGCAATATAAAGTCAGTGGGGGAAAAGTAGCAATGCCCAAGGGAGGTGGCAGAAGAGTAGGAGACTGTTTCTGCCTTTGTTCATGCTTCCTTCATGATATCTAGACCCATGAAGAGCACTCATGTAAGCCATAGTGATTATCACCTATTCTGCCTTCACAAGTCTCCAGGGACTGAGAGGTGCTAAGGATTCTTTTAAGAGAACAGGTTAAATTCATCCCTGTAATATCCAGTTAAATTTGCTTTTGCCCCACTTTGCATGAGGTGAAAATCTCATTGTTAACTTCTCTGGGCCCACCACTCCAAAGTAGAACTAACTAATAAACCACATACAGTAGTGCCTACACTTTGAACCCAATGACAAAGCATGCAGGGCTAGCTATCAGAAAGGTGACAGGTATTAGTTCACAGTTCTGTCAACTCTTAATCCTGTTTCATTTGATATTACAAGTTTGCTTTTATTTTCTATCTCTTTTTGAATTAATTTTGAATCATTTTATCTTCTTAGAAACTTGTATTTTATCTGTGTAAAACTTCAACATTGTTTGATTTTTGTATTTTGTAATGTATCTGCTCTATCAATTCCCTGAATTTCATTCCAAATATTCCTTACTGCTTTGGTCAAAGTTTCTTTGTTTTGAATAATTGGTGTTTTCAATAAATTAATGCTTTGCTTTGTTGGTTCTTTTTAGTGTAACCTTTCCTTTATTTCCTAAATGCCTGCCTCTTAATTATTTATACTTCATTTGGTTCTACTTTTGTTTCCCTTTGAAACTCTGGAGATAGCCTTGTCTTTTCAATATCAGACATGGTCATTCAGTACTGTCAGAACTGAAGGCTGCAAACTTTTCTCTCACTACCAGCTCAATTTTATCCTACAAATTTTGATGCTAATAATTCTATTGACATTTATTTCTTCATATTCACAAATTTATTATAAAGTTTTCTTTGATCTTTCAATTGTTTACATACTTTTTTCAAGTATATAATACTATGCAACTTTGCCTTTCACACTACAATACTAATACATTCATATCTGCTCTTTAAAATACTGACATTTTAAAATACTGACATGTATTTTAAACACAGTGTGGTCTCTGAACTTATAAATAGACTTCAGAATTGTTTGCTTAACTGAAGAACATGTCCTTATCTTGCTTACTGACCTGGTAATCTCCCTCCCTCACTTCTCTTCTCCCCTACTCATTCACCACTTCCTTGTTCCTCTTCTGCCTCTGTCTTCATAGTTTCTTTCCACATATGGCTGTGAGCTGCTAGTTAGCTGTGTTCTAGCTGTGGGAATCCTATAAAGTTTGGTTTTGTATTATCAAGGGAATAGCTATCTTGTTTCTAACAACATAATTTAACTACAAGAAATGTCAGGATCATTTTAGATTTTTTTTTTTTTCTGAGTCTGAATTCTGAGCCATGTTGGATATAATCACTGGACTTTCAGTGAGATTATCCAACTGGATACCAAAAATTAAATAAATGAATAATAAAATTAAAAACAGCGTTTTCTCCATAGTAATACCCAATTCTTTAATATTTTATTTTAATTTGCTGCATTCTTTTTCTAAAATGCACATTTTCTTATCCTTGCCTCTTTTGACAGAGCAGGTGTGTCAATTCTATAGTCCACGATTTATTGGACCAAATACATACTTATAAAAAGATAAGTGTTCTAACATCAGAGGCAGGGTCAACACTAGCTACTGCTTTACATAAGATCCCATTTACACCTTGGGTGGGTGATAGTTATCAGGTTAAAGATAAGGCCTGCAGTATACTACACCGAATTTTTTTCCTCCATAGGATATTCCCTACCTAGCACTTAGAAAGAAAATCAGTCTACTCTAGTGGCAGGAACCCTAAATTATGAAGCTAGTGGTGTTTTGTGGGAATTACAGTGTGCACACTAGGTCAATATTTTGAAACAGAGGACAAAGCTAATTAACGCTTGAGTAAAGCAGAGATAAGGCAGTGTCATGAGAAATGGGAAAGCGTCTGCTCTTTGTAAATCTTTAGTAATCAAGTTGCATCTCTTGTCCAGCCAACAACTTGGTGGTTCTGCTCTTTTTGTGATTATTGAGATGTTTTGTTCATAAGTTTATGACAATCATAATTCTGTAATCAACACAGTTAATTTGGTTTTACATACCTATTTCTTTTTCATACTTTACTGAGCCTTCCACAGAGACTGAAGAATTGAGTGCTCAGCCTGCATGGGTCGGCACCAAGTTTTCTTCACGTCAGTATTTTTAATGAGGCTCCTGAGTGTGTGAACAAGTGGGTCTCTGATTCTTGTGCCTTCTCTTGGTTGCCTTCCATTGGTTTACCTTGCCCAACTTCAGCGTGACCAATTTTGTTTTATCTTATTATGTCTTTTTATTAAAAAAAAAATTAAGAGAAAAAGAAAAGAAAGTCCTAATTTACACCATTCTCACTATGCTTAAAATTCTAACAAAGAAAATATATTTCCTGTGCAGTTGTCCTGTGGATTCAGTCTTGTCCCTACCCACAAATATAAAGACCAAGACTCACCTTCTTACAAATAATTTTAGTTAGTGGCATATTAATAGCACTAAACATGAGAGGAAAAGGGAAAGAAAAAGAAGAATATCCTGCCAAAGTCAGAATACATCATTTGGAATTGCCATTTTAATACATTTACAAAACAACATTTGCTAGAATTATATTTTATGCACTTTCTAGATAAAATGTCCCCATTCCTAGCTCATCACCCTCGCATTTCCTTTCTTCAAGTTCAGAATTTATCTATTTGTTCTTTTGGAAGCTACCAATCTTCTTGGAGCTCTCCTTCCTGGCTGTTTTATTCCTCCGTCCTAGAGAAATAGGCTTCTTCCCAGTGAAAACTTCAAAAGGGCTTGTCCCAAAGGGACCACACCACAAGGAAGTGACAGCTCGGCCAATCATTCTAGGGAGTTCTCCATGTAAGTTGGCCAGACAGGATGAAATTAGACAATTTTCTTTGAAATCCTACAGAGAGAAATAAAAGTCATGGGAACAAAGAGGCTCTCTACATTGAAAATAGTCGTCAAACATCATGGTAGAAGCTAAGAGGGGCTCTCTCTCTCCCTCCCTCTCTCTCTCTCTCTCTCTCTCTCTCTCTCTCTCTCTCTCTCTCTCTCTGTGTGTGTGTGTGTGTGTGTGTGTGTGTTTCTTATAGTTATTTTTCAATAGTATAATTCTTTATCAGGATAATTAACAAAAACAGAAAAAAAACATAGATGAAGTCCTTCCATGTGATGTGTGTCAAGGCAGGAATGGTTCAATGCATGTTTTACATGAAATCAGAGTCATGCAACATCAGAACGCACTACATCTGCTTTTATCACTGGGTCTTACTCTGAAGTGGACCCTGATCCCTGTGTTGCCTCCCTGTTCTGATTGTCTGATCACTACCCAGTATTCTGTTAAGTAGGATATAGAATAATGCCATCTGCAGTTGTAATTTTTAAGCTATTTCTATGTGAAAAGGAAGTATAAATTCATGAACTCTATGGTTTGTCATTTTTTCATATCAAATATTGACAATTTTAGGTTGTTATAAGCAAAGTTTGACAAGTCAGTGCCTTCTTTCTATATTTATATGGGTGATGGATAGATACGTAGCTATAGATATAATAACATTTCATAACCTTAATTTTTCATGAGTTTTATATGCTATAAGATTTTATTATGACTTTGGACATATTTATACAGTGTACCCTCATCAAATTCAGCCTCTCTCTGTTAATCCTTCTTTTCTCTAAGCCTTCTCACCACCCACTTACCACTAGTGTGTGCCTAGGTTTACTTCTTTGTAGTGTCCACATGCCCTAGAAAATATGTGGATCATACTTGTGGGTAACTTTTGGTGTCTCTTTTTTTATCATCTAAAATAATATACTTTCTCTCTCTCTCTCTCTCTCTCTCTCTCTCTCTCTCTCTCTCTCTCTCCCTATATATATATATATATCTTGTGTATAGTTAATAGTCCATTGTAAATATACACATTTTTTTCCATATTCCTATTCATGGGTATATAAGCTAGCATTAACATATTGGTATCTGTATAATACATCACAGTAAATATGAGTATCCTGGAATGTCTTGGATAAACTGATTTGATTTTTTTTTTAATTTTTCTATTCATATGTTGAAGCCAAAACCTCTAATTAATCTACTTGGTCTTAAATACTTAAAAAGTGAGAGTAACTAAAGAGTAGAGTAACTGATAATATGAAATAATAAGAGCTGGAGGAGATCTGAGAAGGGACTGTCAGCCTTGCACCAGCTGTCATAGGGTAGAGTAGAGAAGAGGAACCAATAACCACAGCATTAGTGCAATGCTGTCCTGTCTTTTAGGCTCTAACCTCTACTAAGTCCTCTGATTTTATTGCCTATTTTTAGTGCATTCCTCTTTGATTTCTTGGTTAATTTTGTCTCTTCCAGATTATAAAATATTTATATAAAATTGATGGTTACATGTAACTTGTAGCCCATTGACATCTAAAGCCAAAATCATCCACCAGGCCTCTAAGGTCGGGCATCTGGGATTTCTTTTCCATCAGGAGGTAAAGCCTAAAGACTTAACCAGGTAGTAAACAGCTCCAAAAGATGGTTCATTCTCCTTCAGCTTAAGGAAGTTGGATTTTTTTGGGGTGGAATGGAGTGTGAGCCTCAGAATTAGGAGGAAAGAGGGAGGCTGACCTATGACAACAGGCAGACAACCACACTTCTGCTAGTGAGCAGAAAACCAGGGAGCTAGAAGGAAACTGATGAAGGCCAATGACAAACCAAGATGGCTTCACACATCACCATGAACTGACCCTGTGACACTATAACACATTAGTGTAAATTCTCCACCCAGAGGAGCTGTCATAGCTAGTGGCGCCTTTTTAAGTTATGTGCCAGAAATATTGGTTGTTTCCTCTTTCCTCTTAGGACATAAATTTTCAAGTCCTTCCTCATAAAATGAAATGCCCATCTCTGTTTAGACTGCATTGTGCATGAGGTAGAATGCTCTGTTTTTCTGAAATAAACATATACTTTTCTCTTCCTTGAAAAGAAAACCTCAGCTCATAATGAATGCAGGAATATATTCCATCTTCATATTGTTTATGGTAACATTAAAGCTATTTTACCTGCTATGAAAAACTCATATTCATGATTTTATAAGTCACAGGGCATAAAATTAAGTTGTGACCTTACAATAAACTTCATAAACAAACACTTGGCTTGGGCAGCAGATTTTAATTGCTGCTTTTTTCCTAAAATTAATACTACTTTTAAGAAAGCATAAATGGGGTAGAAATTTGGGTTACTCTCAGCATAAAATAGAAGTCTGAATTCTTGATTGAAAAAAAAAAAAAGACGGACAATACTGATGCTAACCTCAGTGACACAAAACACCAAGAAAACCAGACTCTTTGGGAAATGGCACAAGTGAGCATGTTTCATAGTTACTAATGAAAAACATGCTGTATTTATATAAACACGGTCGCAGATTGGCCTTAATCTTTAGATATGCCGCAAATGAAAAATTTCCCTGGAAATGATAAACATTTGAATAACAGCCTAAAAGTTGCTGAGTATGAAACCAGAAGTTGAAAATTAAGTGAGCAATGAGGAAATCTAAAGGCTCAACACAGGGACAGCAGAATAGAATCCACAGTCTGCACTCAAGTCGCTTCGTGTCTAGTCAATAGGCAGAAACTTAAATGTAAGCTGTATGTCACCATGGCCACTCAGTCCTTTTGAAAGTTCCTACAACCCAAGAATAAGTGCAAGGGGTCTGTTTGGAGGCCAACTTCTTCCTTGTTGTTCTTTCTGTACTTTTTTAATGCAGTCCTTCTGCCTGAATTATCTAGATCTTCACAGTAGTGCCCCTTGAAATTAACTTCACCCAAAATATCAGTCATGTGTAGCATTTGCAGGGGACAGATATTACCTAACTTTTGTGACAATAACATAAGCAGAGTTACAACCTGAAACTAAACAGCAAACACTCAATCGTGGACCGAGAGAGAAACCTCAGCTCAGAAGCCTCTGGCCACTCTGCTTTGGCCATTTCCTGCCACTTCCCCACTTTTCCATCATATCCTGACCTTTTCCATCTCTTTTAATCCCTGCCTTCTCCCAAAACCCCATTTCCCCTTGACCTCTTTAAGTAGATCTGTGTTTCACTGTCTTCTTATACAGTATGTCTTTGTAATCCCATCATGCTGCCATAAAGCAATCTGTTGGATCATTTCCTAAATAGAGACAGCTGCCTCCCTAAGAGGCACTCTTGGATCAGTGACTAAAATAACAAACGTCTCCTTAGCAGCATATGCAATACAGTTGGGTAATTCTTATGACACTGACCAGCAGCAGCCGTGATGGAGGGCTCACTTTTATCCTGACAGTTCATGTAAATTATCTCTATTCTTCAGAGTTATTACGAGAATTAGCTGATAATAATGTGAACTCTGTTATAGTCTAGGACAATGCTTGCTGTTCAATAAGTAGCCATGGATAGCTATTCCATAGTAAGCCTTACCCTGGTTTGACAGGCATTGTCCTAGAACTACCACATGTCAGGGAAATAATTTTAAAAACTGGGCAACAAAAAGACATCAATAGTTATCCTTTAAAAAAAAACATTCAGGTGTGAAACAAGTCATCGTGAGAACATTTAGAAAGCAGGACAACATGGCAACAGGATGAAGGAGAGAAAATATACTACGAACTCACCCTGGGGAGCAGAGCTGGATAAATTAATATAAGTAGCTTGGGACGGTTTGTCAAAGCAAGACAATAATTTTGGGCTTTATTAGCTAAATTTAAGACAAAAATATTTATCTAATAGCCTGAGAGCAGTCTGCTCATTGGATGTGGAATCTGTGGTCTCTGTTCTGGTCAAGCAATGGCTAGGATTGTGTACAGCTCAGGATTCCACACCTTGATGAACCAGAACTCCAATTTATTTGAAAGAGCGTAATGTTAAGCAAGGCTGGGAATGTGACATTTGGGAAATGTCACAGGGGACAAGGGGTGTTTCCCCTTCAGAACAGCAACTTTAAAGAACTGATATAATAGACTGTAAGATTATTGAGAAAAAGAATTAGCATATCTGACCTTTGAGTCCTTGGTGACTGCATATGATTGGTGCTAAATAAAGGTCTGTTGAGTGAATGAATGAATAATTGAACGGCCATCTGCCGTACAGCACAGAATGGAAGTTTGTTCTTAGTGTTGCCATAGGGCAGAGGGTGACAGAAGCTGTACAGAGATGGTGACTAAGATAGGGAAGGTAGCTTGACATAAAGGATATTTTAACCTGTACAAACTCAACCACCAACAAGAGGAACATGGGCAAGAGAGAAACACATGTCCAGTCATAGGAGGGTAAGCATGCTCTTTTTCTAAAATGGATGGACATCCCTGTGCTCTGTGATCATTCAGCTCTATCACAATGTTTGATATCCTAGTACATTATCTTGCTTAAAATGACTAATGAGTATTCCATTAGTATTACATACACATGCATAGAAAATTGTTCTCCTAAAATTTCATTTTCCTGTTGCTTTTTGTTTTTGTTGTTTTTGAGACTGTATCTTAATTACGACATTTCTCACTTTCCTTTTTTCCCTTCAAATCCTCCCATAAATCTCTCTCTGCTCTCTTTCAAATTCATGGTCTTTTGATCATCAGCTTTATTAAATGTATATATATATATATATATATATATATATATATATATATATATATATACAAATATAACCTGTTGAGTCCATATAATGTTACATGTATGCATGTTTCAGGGATAACCATTTGGCACTATACAACCAGTTGGTATGCTCTTCCTTACAGAGGTCCACCCCTCTAGTCCTAGCTCTCCTCAGCTGCCTGTAGTTTTTTGTGTAGATTTGAGGCCTCCTGGTCTTTTTCCAGCACCAAGTTGTAGAACCCAGTCCCAAAGAATAAATCTGCAGAATACCCCTACACCTACAGCTCAGGGAACATTGCAGAAGAGGGGCCGGAAAGATTCTAAGAGCCAGACTATCCAGAACTTTGCTCTGAGATTGTGTCTCCTAGGAAGCAACATCTGAAACTACAGCCATCTAGCCCCACCAACATGACTGCCCAAATATGAGCTGAGCAACAAGGAAACCAACAAACATCCTGTTGCCTTAGGCTATGTCTCATGAGTAAAGCATTTTTTTCAGAAAGGATAGCACATATGTATGTGCACACAGAGGTAAGCCCCACTGCCTGCCACACAGCTGTTGGATAAAACTTCCAACATATTCAAATGAGGAATCGAAGTCTGGTCATAAATGAAACAGAGACTAGCAAAGTCAGATGTGGCAAGTCTCAGCACACTTCCCTTTGAAGGTTGAAGGTGATTTTCCTTGGGAACTTGGGGCAGGACAGTGCTGTATTTCACACTTTCGTGTTCTCACTGAACCAGAAGCCCTGAAGATCCTGTGCATTCATAGCTGTGCTATTTTTCTTTCTATGACTGATGTCCCACCATATTCTTGAAGTAAATTCAGCCTCAGGAAAATATCATAACTGTTCTGTTCTTAGGAAGAAAAGGTCACTACCCAAGTGTGGGTGAGTAATACTTCTGTCCTGGCTACCCACAATTCCTAAAATACAGATACTACCCACAATTACAAGACTAACCCAATGCTTGTGATTTTCTGGAGGAATTCCTTTATCTATTTTGAACATAATATTGTCTAGTAATTTGTTAGTTTAGCTATTTTCTTTGGTAGTTCCTGGAAATTATAGTCAAAAGAAAACAGCATTCTATATAATACTAGATAAAGAAATTCTAAGGGAAAAAAATATAGGTTTAAGAAAAAAACAAAAAAGGAACCAAAAATAAAAGAATCCCGAAAAAGAAATCAGCAAGAGTTCTAATTTTAATAATGAAACCAAAAGTTTATATTTGACAATATTCATTGGGGTTCTGAAAAATATTCTCACTTGAACCAAGATATAGTAAGGTTCCCAAATCTTGTTCTAGGCCCACCTGTATTTTTACATAAAATTCAGCAGTTCTAGCAAAGAACCCCACCAAGGGAGTTTATCAAGAATCCCAGCCCATGCTATCTAGTCACTCTTGATCTCTGACAAGTTAGTTTTCTCATCACCCACGTGCCCAGTGTGAATGTCCTCATTCTGCTCTGTTCTCAGAAGGAAGCAGGTTGGGTCAGTTTTGCCAGAGTCCCCTTAAACTATTTCTTCTCACTGGTTTTCCGTCTTTTGATTCTACTTGCACAGGGTTGAGTCTAACCTCTCGATACTGTCAAGTCCTCTGCTGTTCTAACCCTGCACCTGTCTTAGGTATCAATCACCTTCTCACTGTCTATCAAGAATACCTATCCAGGTGCTGAGAAGCTCAAGACATATGTGAAGCCCTCCAGACAGTGCCTGGTTCAAAGCAGATGCTCAGGGAAAGGTGCCACTGATGATATCATTGGACAAGTGCAGGTTTATAATGGATAACCTGCAGCAAAACATCTACAAAGTGTTTTCTGAAACAGGAAATGAAAGAGGGAAGCTAGAAAATTTTGAGTACTGCATCATGTTAAACATGCAAGCGTATCATTGCTTAATTACTATAGAAAGTAGTGATTACAATTACTAATAATTACTAAACACACGGAGGTAGGCTTATTATGTCAGTTTGTATGTGTGTATGTATATGTGCATAGGGGTGCATGTTGGTGTAGTGCACACATGTGAAGATATTCTTGGATGTGTACATATGTGAATGCATGTAGAAACCAGGGGTCAACTTTTAGATGCCATTCCTCATGAGCTGTGTTGACTTTTTTGTAATAGAGTCTCACATTGATCTGGAGGTCACTGACTGGGCTGTCTGGCTAGTGAGCCCAAGGGTCCTCACTTCTCTCACTCCTAATACTGGAATTACAATCTAGTCACTGCCCCCTCCTTTTTTACATGGATGCTAGGTAGGCAACTCTTGAGTGCTGTGAACCACAGAAGTGAAAGCAGAATACTTGACATGTTCATGAAGACAAGAGAAGGAAGAAGCCTAGACTAAGAAGGTGGACATGAGGTGAATAAAAGGCTAGATTTTATTTCCAAATGAATATCAATTAGACTTGCTAATATACTCAGTGGTGAGGTTTTGGTTCTGTATGGTTTTAAGAAAGAATTTGATGAAACACGACTTTGTATCTTAAAGGATACAGGAACTTGAAGGATGGACATAGAAGGGAAAACTTCAGAACTCTATTATGTAAAGCAGTGAACCTGAGCTACACCCAAGGAGGCATGCCAGGTACACCTCTGGGTATGAATACAAGGACCTCAGCAGGGAAGTGGGTGAGACCCATGAAAATGTGGGTGTCATCAGCTTCAGTAAACTCATCCAGAACAAAAGTGAGATGAAGAAGATGACAGACTGAGACCAATCCTGAGATAACAAATGAGGAGAGAGTTTAAAGAAGGAGTCAGAAAAGAAAACAAAAGAATAAAAATGGACCAGACAAGGAGGGGACACGGGGCAGTGGAGCACCATGCTCTCCAGCTAAGAGAATAAAGCCCTCTAAGAAGACAGAGGCGGTGCATATCTGGTTGTTTAACAGAACATTTGGAAATATAACTTCTTCACCTGGGATAGGATTCAGAGGATAAGCGATGTCATTGCCTATGGGAGTAGAGGACAAGTTCTCGCGGCACATGGACACATGCATGGCTTGGCTAACCAAGAAGGCGGGAGAGTTTATTTCTGATGGCAAATGGTTTTTGCAGGGTTAGGATGAGGCAAATCTCAAATCAAATCTCAGAAACAAGGAGTGATGCGAAATAAGTTGATCTTCTTTTTCATATTGGGGGGTTTAAGCTGAATGCTAGCGATAGTCCCTCAATTCCAGTAACACCTAACCAGAAATTTTATACTCGTTCTCTTTAAACCTTAGAGTCAGCTCCTCCTTCTCTAAACTTGGATACCTCCAGGGCAGAGATGTGCGTGAGAAGGCCATTGTCCAGCTAAAGGGAGAAAACATTAGATTCCACCATATTCCCTTTAAAAATGATCAAAATCCTAAATACAGACACCAACAAATGCTGGCAAGGATAGGGAGCAAAGTGGACTCTCATGTGTTTACAGTCTAAAACAGTCTAAAAAAAGGTGGCCGCTTTGATTTTAATTTTAATCTTAAAATGTACTTTATCACTATGCTTGTGTGTTTGTATAAAGTGTGTATTAGTGCAGGTTAACACATGTGTAGAGAAGTCAGGGAATACTCCTCAGGAAATAGTTCTCACCTTCCACCTTCCTAGGGAAGACTCTCTTGTTGTTTCTTCTATTGCTCTTTACTCCAGGCTAGCTGGCCCACCAGCTTCTGGGCAGTTCTAGGCAGTTGTTTTGTTTTGGTTTTTTCCCCTGCATCTTTCTATAGGAATGCTGGGATTACAGATAAGTGCCGTCACCTCCATCTTCTTTATATGAGCTATTATTCAGGTTTGCCAGCAAATGCTTTTACCTAGTGAGCCATCCTGCTGCCAGAGAAGGACAACTACTCTGAAAGAGCTTGGCAACTCCTTTCTTTCCCTTCCACTTCCTCCTCTCCTCATCCACCTGCTCCTTCCTTCCTTTCTATCAGTGCTGAGAACTGAACCTACAGCCTCACACGTGTTAGGGAAGTACTGTGCTGTAGGGTAATGGTGAGCCACAAGCCACGTGGCAAAGTATAGATTAATAGAAATGGGTTAATTTAAGATAAAAGAAGTAGATAACAGGAAGCCTGCCATGGCCATACAGTTTGTAAGCAATGTAAGTTTCTGTGTGTTTACATGGTTGGGTCTGAGTGTCTACGGGCCTGGCAGGTGACAGGGATTTGTCCTGACTGTGGGCCAGGCAGGACAACTCCAACTACACTGTGCTACTAATTTGTGCTCCTAGTTCCACTCTCACAAGTCTTACTACACTGAGCACAGTCTTGTCACATGACTCAACAGTCACACACTTTTGCATTGACCCAGAGGGAATGAAAACTTATATCCATACACATATATACTCCTGAATATTTATAGAAGCTATATAGTTACTTGGCAAACCCAGAAAGCAACCAAGATGCCCCTTATTATATGAATGTATAAATAAAATGTGGTGCACTCATAAAATACTGTAATATACAGTGCTAAAGAAATGAGTTATCTAGTCATTAGCAGTATGGAGGATCCTGAAATGTATGCATACAAAGTGAAGGAAACCAATTGAAAGGTTTCAATGACTCATAAATTTCTGGCTAGCTGACCTTCTGGAAACATCCAAACTCATGGAGATAGTCACAAGACTGGTCAATTTTAGAAGTTAGAGAGGGAGGAAGGATAAGTAGACAGAGCACAGGATGCTTGAAGCAGTGAAACTGGCGTGCAATATGACAGTGGTGGACGCAAAATACCACTAATTTGTCCAAACCCACAGGACGTACAATATCCAGTGTGAGCCCTGATGCAAACTATAGACAGTTTGTGAGTATGACACATAGGCTTTTTTAATGTAACAAACATTCCCTGTGCTACAGAACACTGTTAGAGACAGGCTGTAATGTGTAGGATAGAAGGTTGTAGAAGCTGTGCTTTCTAGTCAATATTTTGGTAAATCTTCTCTGCAAGGGCAGAGTTAAAAACTGTACAAAAAACATTGTTGTGTGTGTGTGTGTGTGTGTGTGTGTGTGTGTGTGTGTACATGTGTACATGCATGGGTGTTCATGTGTGCATACATATGTGTATTTATTTGCATAAATATGAAAATACATATGACACAGCATATGGGTAGAGATCAGAAAACAACTTTGAAACAGCCTATGCTGAGCTAACTGGTCCACAAGTTTTAAGAGATCTGCCCCTGTTTCTACCTCTTATCTCTTCCCAGGAACAGATTTCAGATGTGTGCTACACTGCCAGACTTCAAGTAGATTTGGGAAATTCAGACTCAGGTCCTCACATTCAGTGGCCAAGTGTGTTACCCACTGAACAATTTTCCTGAACCAAAAAACTATCTTTTCAATAAATGTTGAACAGATTTATGAAAAACATGGATTTATTTCCCACATGGGGCTTGCTCTCTGGTCACTCTTAAAACATTTCTTGCTTGGGTTTCTCTTTAGCTAGGTAACAGAGTTAGTCTTAAGTTATACTGACTCCCCTGGATCCGCTATACCTCCTCACCCCTAGAAACCCCCATTCAGATAGAGTATGACACATCTTTGCTTATTTCTATGGTAACTTGTATTCTGGAAAGTGTAACAGTTGCAATTAATTATTTCTATGTTTTTGAAGTCCATAATGTTAAAAAAAGTATAATTAAAGAGGAAAAACTTTAATAAAGCCCGAGTTTAGGGTGTTTTTTTAAAAGTTTATTATTTAAGTCTGTCTTTATTTTGAGAGAGTGACTTCAACAGGTCATGGTGGACCTGAGTTCAGACAGAACAAGCCCAGATTCCATCCTTAGTGCCATGCTAAACAGGAAGAAACACATAAAACTGTCAGGCCATTTCACTAAAAGGTCTGTATTGGGGCTGAAAAAAAAAAGTAACATTTCCAGTAGTAGTCTGGAAGGTTTTATTTCATTTCTTTGCCTTATAAAAGTCGTGCTTGGTCATCTTATTAAAAGACAGCCTTGCTATAGAAAACACAAGACTGCCCCACAAAATTATGCATCAACAAATATTGATTTGCACCAGATTGGACTCCAGTTGCAGGAATGCAAAATTCTGGCCCAAATGGCCCCATTGATTCGGGACAGAAGAACTGTGTCTTCTGTCTGCTTTGACTCTCCAGGATTTCCTTAACCTTTCCCTCATCAAAAATATGTCAGTCGGCAGACTGAATGTTGAACGAGTGTGCCAGTAGGTGTGAAGCATTGGGCAGCAGAGGGGTCTCCCTGCACTTCCCTGTCAAGTCCTGCCCACAGCTGGCAACTTTACATTTTCTGCAACCACTACTCTGGCTGTCTGCTTATGAAATTAACTTATGAAGTTTTCTCACAAAGGCCATTTCACCATGTACCAGAGTCAGACAAAACAACCCCTTCATCTTCACACACATGGTAGAATCTCGACACATATAATAAACTATGAGCAAACTAGTTCAAACTATGTTGAACTTACGACTTGTGTATAACTCATTATCTTCATCTTTATGCCATTAGGAATGTATACAGGGAACAACATGGAAGTGAGCTGGTGTAATGAGAATGCCACCAAGGCAGGATAGAATACCTCTACTAAAATTGCAAGATCAAATCCTCCAACCAAAATATTCTCAGCTAATAATGAATTGATCAGGAAAATGCTTCCTGAAAATTGATGACTAAATTAAGAGTAAAAATGTCATGCATATGTATGCAAGTATTGTCTTTCTTACTATATAAAATAGTTTTATTATGACTTATCCATACATGTGTATTACTGTTCTTTTTACTGTTCTTTGCTTGTATTTACCTACCATTACTCTCTCTCTCTCTGGTTCCCTCATTTCCATTCATCTTCAGTGTGCTTCTCTCTCTCTCTCTCTCTCTCTCTCTCTCTCTCTCTCTCTCTCTCTCTCTCTCTCTCTCTCACACACACACACACACACACACACAGTTGAATCTAGATTCCTTATACATGAAGACATTGTGGTATTTGTCTTCCTAAGTCAGGTTCATTTCACTGAACATGACGATCCCCAGTTAGATCCATTTTTTTCCAGCAAATGACAATTTTATGCTTTATACCTGAATAAAGCACACTGAGGACTGGTGAGATGTTTGAGTGGTTATAAGTGCTTGCCAGGAAAGATTGCTGTCCTCAGCTTGATCCTTGCAACTCGTGTAAGATCAAGAGAAAAAACAAACTCTACAAAGTTTCCATACATGCACTGTGATATACACATGTCCCACATCGGACACATATATGCACAATAATCATAAACAAAATTAAAAATTTTAAGTATTATACACTATTAGTAGACTTACAGACAAAAATCACATAAACATATCAGTAGATGAAGAAAAGTTATATAACAAAGTTCCACTCCCCTTTGTGCTCAAGATCCTAAAGAAACTAGAAGTAACTAGAAAATATCTCAACATAATAAAATCTGTGTACCTGAAATCTATAGCTAATGTTATATTAAATATGAAAACTAAATGTAGGATGAGTCCAGGGTGCCCATTCTCTACACTCTTATACATACAATACTCAAAATTTTAGCTAGAGCAGTAAGTCAAAAGAAAATTATAAAAAAAAAGATAAAGATTGGGAAAGAAGTTAAATTATCTCTATTGCCAATGAGAGTTTTTTCTTTAAAAAAAAAAAAAAAAAAAAGGCCTCATTCATTGTCCTAGAGAGACGATTCAGTGGTTAAGAACACTGACAGATCTTCCAGAGGACCCAAGTTCAATTCACATTGCCCATATGACAGCTTAAGACTTTCTGTAACACAGTTCTGATGCCATGCTCTGGTCTCCAAGGGCACTGCCCACAAATAGTATATAGACAGAACACCCATACACATTTTAAAAAAATCACAGATACCAACAAAAAACTTCCACATATAAAAAAAACTTTCAATAAACCATCAAGATGCAAAATTAATATAAAAGCCAGAGGTGACTTCCAATAAATTATAAACATTTTTTAAAAAAATCATTGTACAGTTTTTGTTGTTGTTCCAAGACAGGGTTTCCCTGTGTAACAGTCCTGGCTTCTCTGGAACTCATTTAGTAGACCAGACTGGCCTCAAACTCACAGAGATTCCCTTGCCTCTGCCGTCCAAGTGCTGGGAATGAAGGTGTCCCCTGCCACCACCAGGCTTCTGTTTTTTAACTCTGTATATGACTTTGTGTCTGTGTGTGTGTGTTTGCATATGTGAATGTGTGAGTGTTTTCTAGCCTACAGAGGCAAAAAGAGAGATTTGGATACCCTGGAACTGGAGATACAGGTGTTTGTGAGCCACCTGATAAGAGATGCTGGGAACCAAACTCAGATCCTTGAAAAAACAGCCAAATCAAACTATTACTAGTCATATTGTGATAAAGAAATTAAGACCTTTTACATAGGATATATAACACAAAGTGTAGCACGAATCTTAAAAGTTCTTATTAATGAAAACAAACCTGGTGCCAGGTATTGGGGTGAATGCTGGAAGGTCAGAGAAGCAGAACAAGCCACAGCTGCCTCACCTCGCCAATTCCTCGGCTGATCCTGTTTCCTTGGACTGGATGCCTCTCAGCTGAACTGTGCTGCTCAAAAGCCTAAAAGCTTAACCAGACTCTAGTTCCTTGTCCTCACACCTTAAATACCTTTCTGCTTTCTGCCATCACTTCCTGGGATTAAAGGCATGGAAAAAGCCATGCCTGGCTGTTTCCAGTGTGGCTTTGAACTCACAGAGATATGGATGGATCTCTGCCTCCAGAAGTCTAGGATTAAAGGTGTGAGTGCCACCATTTTCTGGTCTCTATGTCTTTCTATTGGCTGTTCTGTTCTCTGACCCCAGATAAATTTATTAGCGTACACGATATATTGGGGAACACAATATCACCACAACAGAGAGTAAATCCTAGTGTAAGCCACAATAATGTAGTAGTGCTGACTCATCAGTTGTAATCAATTACACACACTAATCAAGGGTGCACATAAAAGAGAAACTGCTGACGGAGATTGGGAGAGGAACTTGGTATTTTTTGCTTAATTTTCCTACAAACCTAAAACTGCTCTCAAAATCTAATCTCCTAGCTAAAAATATTACAACAATATTTATTATTTTATAAAGCTAGGAAGAATTAGAGTTATTCAAATGCATCGGTCACAACAAGCTGCTCTCTAATTAGCAGTAAGCCATGATCCTGATAAGATTTACCCAATCAATCCTCTTCCAGCAAAGTTCACATATTTTAATGAAGAGTTGATCCACAGGCAATCAACACAGGAAGGCTCAAGAACATTGGAGGAGATGCATTAAGAAGAAACAAAACACAGAGAGGTAACAAGAAAAAAATTGTGTACTAGAGACGTTTTAAGGAACGTTTTTTCCTTGCATTTGACTAGAAGGCACAAAGACAAAGTTTAGGAAGGTGCAAGAAAGTCAGGTGAAAGTAGAAATGGGAGAGTGATGGGGGGCTTGGGAGGAGTGGAAGCATTGTATGAGAGAAGAATAAAAACAAAAAACTGGAAGACTGTGGCAGAAAACTTTACTTTCAAAAATGAGTTCTTCCAGTGTTATGTTTTTATACCATTCATTATGTTTCTAGTTATAGAAGTTACTTACATTGAGAATTCAAAATTTGGATAAAGGAATCAATTCACACAAATGTTTTAACATTTGTACATACTTCCTTTCCATCTTTGTTTCGTATTTCTATATTCTTCACTTTACTCTTATTTTCTCAGTGTCTTAATTGTTTGGCTGTTCTTTGTGCTCCGTTCTTAGGGTTTCAGTAAGAAATTACTGCAAACTTGATAGCTTACATCAATCAAGATGTCAACTACAGTTCTTCTCTCACTCTGGGGTTCTTGCTGCCCTCCCTCCAAGGTATTGACTGCCCTCCCTCTGAGGTATTGACTGCCCTCCCTCTGAGGTATTGACTGCCCTCCCTCTGAGGTATTGACTGCCCTCCCTCCGAGGTATTGACTGCGCTCCCTCTGAGGTATTGACTGCCCTCCCTCCAAGGTATTGACTGCGCTCCCTCTGAGGTATTGACTGCCCTCCCTCCAAGGTATTGACTGCCCTCCCTCCAAGGTATTGACTGCCCTCCCTCTGAGGTATTGACTGCCCTCCCTCTGAGGTATTGACTGCCCTCCCTCCAAGGTATTGACTGCGCTCCCTCTGAGGTATTGACTGCCCTCCCTCCAAGGTATTGACTGCGCTCCCTCTGAGGTATTGACTGCCCTCCCTCCAAGGTATTGACTGCCCTCCCTCCAAGGTATTGACTGCCCTCCCTCCAAGGTATTGACTGCCCTCCCTCCAAGGTATTGACTGCCCTCCCTCTGGGGTACTGACTGCCCTCCCTCCAAGGTATTGACTGCCCTCCCTCTGGGGTACTGACTGCCCTCCCTCTGGGGTACTGACTGCCCTCACTCTGGGGTTCTTGCTGCCCTCCCTCCAAGGTATTGACTGCCCTCCCTCTGAGGTATTGACTGCCCTCCCTCTGAGGTATTGACTGCCCTCCCTCTGAGGTATTGACTGCCCTCCCTCTGGGGTACTGACTGCCCTCCCTCTGGGGTACTGACTGCCCTCCCTCCGAGGTATTGACTGCCCTCCCTCTGAGGTATTGACTGCCCTCCCTCTGGGGTATTGACTGTCCTCCCTCTGGGGTACTGACTGTCCTCCTTCTGGGGTACTGACTGCCCTCCCTCTGGGGTACTGACTGTCCTCCCTCCAAGGTATTGACTGCCCTCCCTCTGAGGTATTGACTGCCCTCCCTCTGAAGTACTGACTGCCCTCCCTCTGGGGTACTGACTGTCCTCCCTCTGGGGTACTGACTGTCCTCCCTCTGGGGTACTGACTGCCCTCCCTCTGGGGTACTGACTGTCCTCCCTCTGGGGTACTGACTGCCCTCCCTCTGGGGTACTGACTGTCCTCCCTCTGGGGTACTGACTGTCCTCCCTCTGGGTTTCTAACTGTCCTCCCTCTGGGTTTCTAACTGCTCTCTCTCTGTCTCTCTCTGTCTCTCTCTCTGTCTCTCTCTCTCTCTCTCTCTCTCTCTCTCTCTCTCTCTTTGGGATTTTGACTGTCCTCTTGCTGGAACTGGAACTGCTCTCTCTCTCTACCTCTATGGTTCTGTAACTATAAACAAATAAGCCTTTTCTTCTGCTGTGTTGCTTTTCTGTCAGTGTATTTTATCAAGTGACTGAAATGAAACTGAAGTATTATGGAAGTTGTCCTATATAACTACAGAGGTGTGGAAGATCCATAAAATGTCATCTTCATATTATCAAACCAGGAATGCCAGTGATATAATTTAGTCCAGGTTCAAAAACCTGAGAACCAGGCACTTTGATATCTGAAGGCAGAAGAGAGACAGCCTCACCCAAAGAGACAAGGCCAGAGAAAGAGAACAAATTTGCCTTTTTCTCTATTCAAGCCCTCTGTGCATTAATTGATGCCTCTTACATTCCAGAGGCCATCTTCTTTACACCATACAATTATTTAAATGCTGCTTTCTTCTAGAAGCACCTTAAAGATATCTCCAAAGATAATGTCTTACCAGCTGCCTATACCCAGAGACAAAAATCTTACTAGCTTACCACATATTTACCAGTTAAGTTTGGCCATCCATAGGATCTGAAGTGGGACTGAACATTATGGGCTCAAGAAATTCCATTAACAATTATATGGGAAAGAGGAGACAGTAACAGACCAGTTAGTGTGACATAGCAGTTATAAATGAGTCTAGATGCTTTATGGCCTTATTTTAAAGAAAAAATAGTTTAGATTTCATCCCAAGTATAATAGGCAAGATGTCATTGGCTAGTTTCAATTAGGACACTGACCTGATATCATTTGTTTTGTTAAAACTGCCTTTGGCCTCTATGTAGAAAAGAGATCACAAGAGGAGGAGAAAAAATACAGAAACCAACCAGGAATGTTTAGTTAAATTTTGGATAAGAGACGATAGTCGCTATGCACAAGGAACTTGGCAAGAATTAGAACTAGACATGGACAGCTGCACTTCTCTAGAACATGGAAAGTGTTTAAAACTCTGGACTTGATGAGGGTTCCAAAGGAATGTACAGCTAAAATGTCAGAGACTGCAGAGAGGGAAGAGAAAAGAAGCATGGAGAGGGATTCATCACAGTCAATCACCAAGGAAGAAAGAAATCACAAGAGTCAGTGATGCACCAAGAAGCAGGTAAAGAGACCATTGTAAAGTCACCAGGTGTCCATCTGAGATGAGGACTGTAACTTGAACCCTGGAGCAATCCTCATTCATGCCACAGTGATTAATTAAGCTATTTCCCCTGGGGTTGCACTGAGGAAAGGAAAGAGAGCTTGGGAAACAAAGAAAACCTCATCAACCCCTTACAGAAGTTGTGTAAGGAGGAGGAACTAAGAAATATGACTGGAGAAGAACATAGGGTGTAATGGGGAGCATTCCATGATGGCATATTTCCTAACTGATGCAGGAGAAGCTCAGGAATGAGGGAAACAAATAGAAAGCCAAGGTTTAGATGGGGTGGGAGCTGTCTATGAAATTTTCACTAAGTGTAATTATAGGTAGAGTTTTCCTGTGCTGCAGCCATTTCCAAATAATCACTCAGAAACTTAATATTAATTGTAAATGCTCGGCAAATAGCTCAGGCTTGTTACATCTAAATTAACCCATATGTTCTATCTATGCTTTGCCACATGGCTTGGTACCTTTTCTCAGTATGACATGCCCGTCTTGCTTCTCTCTGTCTCTGCTGACAATTCTTCTGACTCTGCCCTTCTCCTTCCAGAATTCTCAGTTTCTCTCTTGACTCACCTCACCCTGTTCATCTATTGAGGAGTCAGCTTCTTTATTAAACCAATTTGAGTGACAAATCTTCACAATGTACAAAAGGATTATTCCACAGCACATAGTGCTCTCTATTTGAGCAAGTATGATATGTAATTTCTGTAAAGCATAGGATCTCTGCCTCCTTATTCAGGTATTTACAATGATATGTAGGTAGTTATTGATTACCCAAAGTCTTGGTCAGATGCTATGTCCAATGTGGGATATCTGAAAAAACAATCTACGAACACTATGCTCTTATGTCTGTTAACTTTATTCCGCTAAGACAAAATTCTATCTATACAGCTAGAGTTCTGTCAGGCATTCAGAGCAGGAATAAATCGAGATATACCAAGCTCTTTGTCCATCTACTATTTCTCTGGTATGAAATCCTGTCTACATTGCTTCAGTTCCATCCTGACACTCAGTTCCTCTTTGTCCTCTCTTTTACTGTCCTCTCAAAGTCCTGCTAACAACTAAACTCTTATGCTTCCAACCTCATCTTCATTCTCTCCCTCCATCTCTACTTCCTTTCTACTCCTGGCTCTGATGAACTCCACAAAAATTCTGCCTTACTTCTGTGTTCTCCTTGGTCATGTCCTTCTGTCCGCCTCTACAGAAAACTCCTGTTCCTTCTTCCCCTGGCCACTTGGTTCTCTGTCTCCTCAGGAATGTTACTCTACCCTACCTTCCACCTTGATATGTAAAAACCTCTTTTGTTCTCAGTCAATTGCTCTGGAGAGCCTCTAGGCCTCAAGGCAAGGGGATGGTCTGAGCTTCATTAGTACAAGAAACAAAGCTATGTGTCTCCAGCCAACTTGTCTTGCCTATGTGACCTTATCCTAGCACTAGCTGGAACAGGGAAGTTCACACACACATTCTATGGGGATTGTGAGCACAAGAAATTCATAACAAGGTGCAGCTGAATATTAAGCTGTGTAACACCAAATAGTTCATGCTAGATGGCTTCCCACTTGACTGGTCCTTGGCCTGGTCAAGGTATAGCTTTGATATAAGCTGGACTCCTTATAACATATTCTTGTGGCTCACCACAAGCAGTCTATTAATAATAAAATAATGCTCAAATTGGAAAAATTGCAATCCTTTTGGATCAATCAACCATTCCTTTCCTTGCAAATTTAAAAGCAGAACAAACATGCTGGGTGGTGGTGGCACATGCCTTTAATCCCAGCACTCAGGAAGCAGAGGATGGTGGATCTTTGTGAGTTCAGAGGCCATCTTGGTCTACAGAGTGAGATCCAGGAAAGGCACAAAGCTACACAGAGAAACCCTGTCTCGAAAACAAAACAAAACAAACAAACAAACAAACAAAGCAAAACAAATAAAAGAAAATAAAACTTCCATGAATTTGTCACCTCAAACATCGTGGACCCTGTGTAGCCAAGCCTCACATCCAGCACACATATCCATTACATATATCCATTTGTTAATTATTCTCTACTTGACTAGGCTATTGAATCATAGTAACACTTGTTATAAAATGAGCTTGCAGAACTTTGTGAAAATCTCTAGGCTAGAAACTACAACCTGTGTGGGCATCATCTCTACCTGGAATCTGAGTGGCAGTACAGAGATTTGGTGTGGATAGCACTCTGCTGTGAAGTATGGACTATCTAGTTTTTATCTTCCTCAGTAAGCACATTTCCAACACTATAAATATGAATATATCATTCTTAAATATATTCTGATATGTTAACTCAGAAGAATTAGATGTGTTTATTGGTACTATAAAGTACATATAGATTATAAAAAGGTTAACTCCAGCTAATCAATATTTGCTTCCAATATTTTTGTTGTGAATACTTAGAATTTACTCTTTTGGAAATTCTTCCACAGAATGTATTACTAACTATTGTCACTATGATATATACTATGTCACCTCAGCTTATTTTCTCCATCTAACTGATATTTTATACTTTTTGATGATTATTTTTATTGCCTCCCTTACCCATTATCCTCTAGTAGCCATCTTCATATTGTCTGCTTCTATGAGTTCATTTTTTTAGATCCTCACAAAGGTGAGATCAGGTGGCACTATCTTTCTGTAACTAGCTTCTTTCACTTAATGTTATGTTGCCCAAGTTCATCCATGGTGTTTCAAAAATATAATTTTATTCTTTACTAAGATTAAATTATAATTATATTTTCTTTATATATTATTTCATCATTAGATTGCTAGGCTATTTCCATATTTTAACTACAGTGGATATTGTTACAGTGAACATGGAAATTCAGATATCCTTTCAACATACTGATTTAATTTCTTTTGAATATATGTAGCTGATAATGGTATTACTAAATCATATGGTATTTTTATTCAATTTTTGGGGAAACTTTATACAGTTTTCCATAATTACTGGATTGATTTATATCCCCAACAAGATATATAGTATTCTTTGTTTTACACATTCTATCAATTATCTTTTTGTCTTCTTAAATTAAATTTTTAGAAATTAGAATTACATTGCTCCCTTCTTCTCAATCCTCCCTCCAGCTCTCTCATACTTCACTGGCTATCAATTCATGGCCTCTTTTTGATTATTATTGATTAAATAAATAGATAATAGATAGATAGATAGATAGATAGATAGATAGATAGATAGATGACAGATAGATATTGATATTGGTGTGCGTGTGTTTGTGTGTATATGTGTGTGCATACATAACACAACATGCTGAGTCCATTTAGTGTGACTTGTGTGTGTATGGTTTCAGAAATGATGACTTTGTATTAGATAATATCTATTCTAACAGGTATGAGATAATATTTTATGATTTTAATTTGCATTTCTTTGATATTTAGTAGTATTGAGTATTTTTCAAATGTAATTTGTAATTTCATGAGCATATTCTTTGAACAAACAAAGAATACAGGAGATTTTTTTCCATTTACGTTGTCAATTCCTTCTTACAGTGCACCTACCCTACTGTATGTGAGCATGTTCTCATTATTAAAGAAGATTGACACTGAACACATTAACTAACATATCACAGTTAAACATAGTCTTCCACTGTGTTGTTAGCTTCAGAAATTATATTATCATAGATCAATTTGTTTGATATGACTCTTTTTAGCATTCCTATTCATCTTTCTCATGTCTTACAAAAAAGCGAGCTAATGTGTTGGTACATGCCTATAGTTTCAACACTTAGGAGAGACTGATATGTGAGTGTTTGCCTGACTGGACTTCTTTATATAGAACTCATCTCAAAAGTTTTAAAAATGCCAAAGAGAAAAGCATACAGGCAGGCAAAAAGGAAGAAAGAAAGAGGAGTGGGGGAGGGAGAAAGGAGGGGGAACAGGAGGGAGAGAGAGAGGGAGGAGGGAGGGGGAGGGAGGGGGAGGGAGGGAGGAAGAAGCAAACAAGGAAAGGTAAATGAATGTGATACTTGACTCACTACTCACTGGTTCCCTCTGCTGTAGCCTGCTGAAGCTTATGGAAACACTATTATGTGGGTTTGGACTAAACTTCCAGCAGCAGTCCTGGGTTGGATAGATGTATTTCAGTAGTACTTAAAACCAAGTCTCTCCATAAGTTAGTCTTTGTGTGAATGGTCCAAATTGCTTTCTGTGATGAGTGTGAGCATCTCTATAGGCACTCAGGGACTAAATTACCCTCTGTGCACTGGCTCCTTAGATGATGCTTTTCATTTTGTAGGCTTTCTAGGACTTATGTGCCTCCAACATAATCACTGAAAGCCTGAATTGATGCTTAGGAAAGAGTCAAAATATCACAAACAAACAAGAGAGATGCAAATTTATGGCAAAAATATAAAGGTGTCTTAGGATTTTTAGGATCATGGAACTACATCATTTGTTTGTAAATATTTTGCTTGAAGACAGCTCAGATGCCAAGTGCATAAGGTCTGTTCTGATTTATCTCATTATCTGTCACCAATAATGAAAATTTTGCTCCTGGCTGTGTCAGTATCATGCCTCACCTAACACTAAAAGACAAGTATGAGATAACTGTTAGTTATGAAGTACAATTTTGAGTCTAGATGCCAATATCAAGCTTAAGGCTGCTCAGACATATTCCAAATAAGAAACATTGATAGAGTGAGTTGTCTTCATTGACATGGTAGATAGGAAATCAGGCCACACCTCCATGATCATGCATGTGCTGGCGAGACGCTTAGTCCTTTCCGGGCCGGACGTCCTGTGTAATCCGTGTGCTGAGTGGTCACATAATTGTGAGCAGCAGTGTGATCATGTAATCTGTGTGCATGCATGGCATAGCTACAGAGGAGGCCCATATGCACATGTGCAGGGGACTCCATAAAATGCGGATCCCATGTAGCCTCCCCCCTCTTCCACACACGTCTTCCAAATGGGACTAGCAGATCCTTTCCTGTCCCTCCCTTTTCCTAATAAACTCTTATATAGTGGGTTTTGTTGTGCCTCGTGACTTTCTTTCAAAGGGTAAACAGCGCCGCATAAAACTGACAGTAGTGACGGGTAAAATGAGACGACATTTCTTGAGAAATCACTTGCGCTGTGCTGTAGCGTCACTTTAACTTTGTCCCTTCATTTCATTGTCCAAGTAATTTCAACAAGTCTTGAAGTCATCTCTCATATGACACATACAGAGTTCCACGTTTTCCTAGCTTTAGGGG
Source organism: Onychomys torridus (assembly GCF_903995425.1). Taxonomy (NCBI): domain Eukaryota; kingdom Metazoa; phylum Chordata; class Mammalia; order Rodentia; family Cricetidae; genus Onychomys; species Onychomys torridus. The sequence goes on from NC_050449.1 coordinate 78,403,489, forward strand.
TTGCTGATAGCAAGTCTGATGGTATTACGATTTATCTGCCTCTGTGTGTTAGTTAGCATTTTCCCCATACAAATTTTAGCATTGTTTCTTTGCTTTGTAGTTTTGACATCTTGCCTATGGTATTTCGTGGAGAGATTCATCTCCAATCATGCCTACTTGTTGTTCTATATTCTTCTTGCATTTAGGTGTCTACTTCTTTCTCTAGGTTTGGAAAATTGTAGTAATTTCAATGCAAGGCTTACCTAAGCCTCTAGATTTTATCTTATCTCCTTCGACCCCATAAAGTCTTAGGTTTAGTCTCAGGAGTAAAAATTGTATCATTATTTTGGTTATGTTCATTGTTTTGTTTTTTCACGTACATCTGAAAATATTCATGTTTTTTCATCAGTATCTGACAATTTTTGTTATTGTCTCAACCTTTTTCTCCATTCTCAGTATTCATTCAGGTGGTTGGTGTTTTCTGGTGATGTAGCTTTCTGCTTTATTATTTATTGGATTGACTGACTGATTCTCTTTCCCTTCTATAATTTGCATTTGGTTCTTTTTGTGTCTCAACTTCTTTCTTGGATCAGGGTACCTATTCTTTCCCCCACTTCAGAAATTTGTCTCTTTCTTTTCCATGTCTTGAATTAAATTCTTTAAACATTTATTTAAACCTCAATCTTGGCTTTGAACTCTTTAAAAATAGTGATCTGAGATCTTTTTTTTCTGGTGTTTCAGATAACCAACTCATCATTTTTGTTTTATGGTGTCAATAGGTTAGCAGCATGTGAAATTATTGAGTGTTGTCTTGTGATTTGTGAGTCTGTATGTATTTCTTTAATGTATTTGCACATTTGTTGGCATGTATCTATCCTCTGGCTGGTGTTTTTTCCCTATATTTCCAGTATTTGACTTATTTGTTCTATCTTATAGTCCTCCTTGTAGGTCCAGGGGATAGTCAATTTCAGTGTAGTGACAACAATAATAGTCTTAAGTTTCAGTGTTAGGTGCAAGAGAAGATACTGTGATCTTGGCTTGTGAGCCTGATGAGGATCGAAGGAAGGAATTCTTGGGTCTTGTCAACGTGCTAGACTCTGCTTTGGGTGGAAGAGATTTGGGTGGAAGTGTCACTTGCTCTGCCTTGCTGTGGGGTGGAATTAAAATGAATCTTAACTACATAAGTCGTTTCGAAATGGTGCCTGGCTTCTTTCCCTTCAGTGGCTGCTGGCACAGCCTGACTCCCAGCCACCTCATCTCTGCCTCCCATGTTCTAGTCTTGCTCTCAGGCCTCTGTTAGTCCATAACTCCAGGCCTAGACACTCTCACTGTCACCAATAAATAGACCCATACCGATGCTGCTATGTTGTCCTTATTCTACAGGATGTGATAAGTGTACAATGGCTTGTCTCCATCATTGGTGTGCCATTCAGAATTGTTTTTCTCCCCTAGAGGCCTCCATAGGATGGGAATCCACCCTGTTCATCATCTTCTGTTGCTGTTTTAACAGTTTTGCTTTTCCAGGACTGTTACTGTGGTTAAGATTAGAGAGCCTTAAAGACTTTTCCTGTTTTGCTTCTCTCACTGAGAATGTACACATAAGATTACTCCAGGTTTCATTTTTATTCTTAGTTAATATCTATGAACAATTTTTCCATCGGTAACTGTGATACTTCCTTTCATCTGAAGCTTTATAAAATTGTATCTATTTAATTTGTAAGCATGCTATAGGGGAGACTTGCTCCCAGTGCTCTTGGCTACATCATTATATCATCTTTCTGTTCCCAAGAGATTCAGCGGCTCTTCATTTACTGCCAGAAGGCAAAAGGCCTAAAAGAATTTTTTCTTAGACTAAGAGAGAACACACACCTATAAACCTCCAGCACACTGGAGACCAAGGCAGGAGATTCTCAACTTTAACATCAACCCAGACTATATAACAAGGCCCTATCTCAAAAGTGCCATGGTCCTTTCTAAGGAATTCATGCTAAAATTGGGAGAAACAGGGGGAAAACTGAAAAGGATTTTTTTCCCTTAAACTTACAAACCAGTTTTTGTCATGATTTTCTTCAGTTGATGTCTATTTTAGAACAGTGGACAGACTTCCACACGCTTCCTTAGAAATATAACTTTTTCCTGGAAGAATATGTCAATGCTTTTTCACATAGTGAAAAATAGTGGACTCTTTATGAGTCACTGAGACACACTAAAAGTCCTTTGTCATTGTTCTGTCAATGCACTTGGCTCTGATTCTAGTGGCTTACTTAAGTCTTTATAACTTATTTTAACTGACATGGTTTTGTACAATGCTGTTTGCCTATTCCCACTTGCTCTTTTGGAATTCCTTCTTTCTCTGGTTCCTATGACCATAATGTCAACCCCTTGGAAGCTCACATGGAACTGTAATAATTATTGTAGCAAGATGTTTATTAGTGTACACATGATAAGCACAGAGCCTGTAGGACAGTCATTTCCTGAACATAACATTATTCCAGCATGTGCTTGTGTGTGTAACTCTACGAAATAATGGGCTTCATTATGACACTTATGTATGTGTGTGTAACATACTTTGATCATATTCACCCTTGTTACACTATTCTCCCTCTCTAATCCTCTTCCATTTCTCCAATATTTCTCTCTACTTTTATGCCGTGTGTATATGTATGCTTGTAGCCATGTGTTTTCTGCACATGAAAGAAAAAATGTGATGTTGTTGTTCTGAGTTTTCTAATTTCACTTAACTGTGGCAACCCCTTCTATCCTGCTAATGGGACAATGACTGTGTTTAGAAGCAGGTGGAACTGAGCTGGTAGGAAGTGGTGAGAGACATCAGAACTTCAATACTCACAGCAAAACAACACACAGGCCATTAAGATGGCTCAGTAGGTAAGGGTATAGATACCAAGCAGGAAGAACTAAGTTCAAGGCTAAGAAACCTCATGGTGGAAGGATGGGCCTAACCCTTACAACTTGTCCTTTGATTTCCCACAGGTGCCATAGTTGAGCATAAATAAATAGATAAGTAAACAAGTATTTCATCATATCTTAATACTTGAGTTTCATGTGTTTGTATTAGAAAGTGAAAATTGTGGTGTCACACCATCCTGGAAATGTATAATTATTTTTCTGTTTCTCAGCACTTATTTTCCTTAATTTTAAAAATTTTGTTATTGGATATAAATTTTAGAGAGAATATCTCCTCTTTAAAAACTAATGTCTTAATAATATTCTAGAATTTAGATATGGCTCTATACCTTCCACAACATAGACTCTACTCCCTCATGACACATTAATATAATATTTGGACTATCACACTAAGCTGCCCATTTGCAAGATGAAGGAAGATTTGAAAAGGAATATAATAACTATAAAGCCTGAAATTCATCTGTAGCTAAAATTTCAGCCACTTACTCCCATAACTCTCCTTTTTCTCAAGTTAATTTTGCTTACCATAGAAATCTACCTCTTTCTGACACTGTTGTATATTATTACCCCATTGTAAATTTTGAAAGGAAATAAAACATAGAATTTAATTTTAAAGTAAAGTATGTTTTCCCTTTTTAATTTGTCGTTTTTCTTTTTATTAGAAACAACTATGTAAACTTGGTGATTTAAAAATGTAATAATTTAGCTATCAACAGTTAGTTTGTGAATGGGAAGAGAACAATTTGTCATTGTTTCCTGTGTTTAAAACTGAATGTCCTAAATCCGAGGAAAATAGGATGAATGATCAGGCTACCATCAACGCTGGGGAACACAAGTTGCATTATCAAATATGGTTGCTTACAGACAATATCAGACAGCTACTATTACTTACTTTTTTACAAATTAAAAAAAAAATCTGAAACTCGAAAAGGTCACAGTTGCTTTGGTCTGCTGTACCTTCACGAGTTTGATAATGTAAGTTTCAAACTTACATTAGAATTCAACAACCTCATATTAAGCCATTAATTAAATACAATCATATTTTATCTTCTATTGTGTGTAAAATTGTGATTCCCAGAAAAGCATAAGCATGGACTTCTTGGAACACCAGAAGCTATGATGTTGTGTTTTTGTGTCCACTAAAAGGAACTATTGTCATTTGGACTTTCTAAGAACCTTAGGGGAAGTTTACTCTCAGTTTGTAAAGCCAGAAGTAAAATGAATAATTGCGTTTTGTTTTGTTTTTTTTTTTTTTCTAGCACATATAGAAGCCATGAGCAGCCATACTGGTACAGCGAGCAGAGCTCAATATGAGGCAGCTTAATAATACTAATTGTCTACATTGATAACTGGAATTCTTCATAGTAACTTGTATGGCTAACTAACAACCTAGTGCTTAGCGAAGTGATATAACTTCACTAAATCCGTGCAATTGATTCAGAGGGCAGCTAGTACTGAACATAAAGCCTTTCTGTCCCTGTGCCCCATGGTCTTTTTAGCACATGACTTCTTTGTTCTCAGAACATTTCAGACATATTTGGAAAGGGAACCAAAATTTCAAAAATCACCCATATTGATAATCTGTTTATCCGTATTATAGCAGCAAGCCTTCTCCAGCCATACACTCTTCAACTGGACAGCATACTACAGCTCCAGAGTTTAAATACCATGTTGTTACTGTTGTAACCAGTCTGTTACTCTTGTGCAAAGCAGCGAAGCTTCTCTGTGGGAATTTCTAGAGGAGACAAAAGAGCATTCTCGCACAGGAGTAACTCCTAGGGCAGCAGGATACAAGGCACACCTCTTGTCTCTCAAGTTGTCCTCTCACTTCCCAGTTATTTCTCACGCTTCCCATGAATAGGAAGAACATGTTCTGCTGCTGAGCATGGATCACACACAAGCCCTCTCCGTCTCAGAAGATGTGGTGGCCACTTACCCATGATGTGAAGGTACAAAGGCTCCCTTTTCTTTTCTTGAGTTAGGGTAACTATAGGCCTAGTGAGGGATTGGAAGTGATTCTCAGGAGAACATGATAGTATCCAAAGCCAGACTCCTAGACTATCTAATCATGCCAATCCATCTCCGAGTTTTATTTTTCAGTTCTTCAAATGGCAATAATCAGTTTACACCTGAGCTGTACAAGGACCGAACAGGTAGTAAGTGCTGTATAAGTTTTAGCTGTTGTTGTTCTCCAACCAAAGAACATAAATAAGAAAATTAATAAAAATAAAATTTAAAAATATTTATCATGTCTTAGAATTCATTAGCACAAGGCACCAAACTACAATATGTTTAAGACATGATTTTCATGTTTAAGAAAATCTCAAATGGTCCTGCCAAACCTGCTAGGGACCCAGCCTTTTGGTACAGACACAGGATTCTCTGAGTTTTCCCCTACCATCCCTCTCACCCTTTCCTTCTAGCCCATCTCCATTCCTTTGTGACTCTCTCCTGATCTGCAGAACAACTCTCTACTAGGGGTAGATGGAGTTTCCTGCCTGGCCCACAGTCAGGACAAATCTCTCTCACCCACCAGGCCCATAGATGCTTAGAACCAACCAAGTAAACACACAGAAACTTATATTGCTTATAAACTGTATGGCTGTGGCAGGCTTCTTGTTATCTACTTCTTCTATCTTAAATTAACCCATTTCTATTAATCTATACTTTGCCATGTGGCTTGTGGCTTACCAGTGTCGTCTTTACATGTTGCTTGTCATGGTGGCGGCTGGCAGTATCTCCTCCCAGCCTTCTTGTTCCCCACCTTCTCCTCTTCCTTGTCCCACCTACCCTATCCTTCCTGCCTGGCTACTGGCCAATCAGCACTTTATTTATTTTAATAAATCAGAGCAACACATTTGACATACAGAACATCCCACAGCACTTCCCCTTTTCTTTTTTTTTTTAAAGCAAGGTTTTAACTTTTATATAGTAAAATTTCAGACAATAAAACAATTATCAAGCAAGAATTACAGTTACAATATTAAAGAAGATATCCTATCTATCTTATATTTGTGAGTCTAAGGTTTTATCATAACTGAGGATCTAGTCTTCAACCATATCAAAGGCCTCAGAAGGATATAGTATTACCTGAGAACCAGGAGAAGGATGCAAGACAGAGACAGCTGGCAGCCTGGACAGTCATCTAATGTTCCTTTGTATTTGGGCGTAGTTTCTCTTACTACTTCCTGCTGGAGGGGGGCGCTGTATCTATGGGAACACAAAGAAAATTTGCATGTCTCACTGTCCAGAAAGTCTAAATTTTAAAAGTATTTTAAATGCCATATTCTGTAGGTCTTTGAAGTATTTGAAGATTACCTATCTATCTGAAATATGTCTATATATACCTAGAAGACTTAACTAACATGGCTATAAGTATGATTATCATAGATGACTAATTATTAATCTATTTTAATTATCCATTACAATTTTAAATGAGCTATATAAACATAATACATTAAACACGAGTAGAAATATATACAAAGTATAACAAAATTAACTTTAAGTTTGTATCAATAGACTAAAATCTATACCAATGTAAAACATTTTAAATAAGTTATTGTTCTTTAGAAGTAAGTTCCTTAATCTACCCTTCATCCTATCATATCTATATCATATCCCCTTTTTCTCTTTAGAAAGAGATCACATTTATAATCAACCTGCTTTAAAGAAAAATATTGGTTTTTCTCTGTCCCACACCAGAGGGCTCTTCTGATTTGGGACACAAGAATCTCTTAACCTTTTCTTTTAGCAATATGTCTGGGTTTAGAGAAGGAGTGAGCCAATACTATCTCCAAAGCCAGCTGGGAATTTGGGCGTAGTTTTTCTTACTACTTCCTGCTGGAGGGGGGCGCTGTATCTTATGGGAACACAAAGAAAATTTTAGGATTATGGAGTAGTCCATGAGGGTAAACCTCTGAGCCAGTTGCCTTGAAACCATTCTGGATGTTAGATCATCTGGGCCATGGTGTCATCGGAGACCTTTCAGGTGGTCTTGACTGATCAAACCTGATGTATCTTAATCTGGAACAAATCCACAGCCTCTGGCTTTCTGTGGAAACAAAAGCAGAGACTCTTTTCCAAAGCAACATATCCTTATATCCAAATTTTGAAGTCAAGGTACCTTTAAAATTTACATATTTGTTTAACTCAACAGCTTTTACAATCAAATCTTTTTCTGCAGTTAAAAATCCCAAAGACAAGACAAACCAGATTCTCCGTGTAATATCCATCTTTGTAAGACTGAAACGCCACTGTGGCTGCTGGCTCTACCCACCTCAGCTTCCCAACATGGCAGCGGTGGTACAGTTTACCGCCAGCTCTGGGTCTGGAGCCATGTGTACCATCAACTATCAGAAGCAGTTCTATCAAAGCAGTTCATAGCCCAGAAACTTTTTTTTTTTTTTTTTTAACTAGCAAAGGCTAAATCCACCATGCAGCGGAGTAAAGTGCCACTTGTAGACTCCTCATTCCCACCACACTGCAGGTCAGAAGCACATGCCAGGAACCTGCCATAGTAGCTCAAACCGGCAGGCTGCTGCTAACTTGAGAGAGACAACTAGGAAGCTGTTTTTAGCTCTGTTTAGAATCTTTTTTCTCAGGTTTTAGGTGGAAACTCTTGCCAACACGTTGGATACCATTTGTAGCCCAAATCAGAACTAGGGACCCCAAAGCTACCACACTTGGCTTATACTCATAGGCCCCACATTTACCATATTAACTAGGAATCAAATTGGAAAACAGCAACCAAGAAATGGAAAATCTATCCAACAAAGATGAGAATAGACATCTACACCATGAAACACTCAAAACACCAAAATGCCAGATGCCTAGATCCCAGGACAAAAGCATAAATGTGAATGAGCAAGATATTATGGCTCCTCTAGAAGCCAGCCACCCTATTGGGTTAGGCTCTGAGAATATCAATTTAACCTAAACACAAGGACTTCAAGATAGCAATTATGAATATATTCAAAGACCTTAAAGAGGATATGAATAAGTGCCTTATTGATGATCATGAAAACACAAACAATTGATTAAAACAATGAATAAATCAAGACATGAATGTAGAATTTAACAAGAAATAGAATTACTGAAGAAAAACCAAACCAAAATAAAACTGGAAAGGAAACTTCATGATGTGAAACAAAAACCTCAACAGTAAGTCTCACAAGCACATTAGAAGACTTGGAAGACAAAATATCAGTTCTTAAAGAAAAGTGAGAAGAAATGCATAGGTTAGTAAAAGAAAATATTAAATTTAAAAATGTCCAAGGACAAAATGTCTAGGAAATTTCAGACAGTTTGAATAGACCAAACCTATAAATAATAGATATAGAGAAAAGAGATGAACCCACAACAAAAGCACAGAAAATATTTTAAATAAAGGCATAGAAGAAAACTTCACTAACCTAAAGAAGGAAGTGCCTACCTAGGTACAAGAAACATACAGAACAGCAAATAGACTAGACCAGAAAAGAAAGTCCCTATTACACCTAATATTTATAACACCAAATGTATAGAACAAAGAAAAGGTATTGAAAGATGCAAGGAAAAAATACCAAGTTATATACAAAGGCTGGCCAATTAGAATAATACCTTGACTTTACACTAGAGACTCTTAAAGTGGGAAAGGATATGGAGGATGTTCTACAAGCTCTAAGGGACCACAGATACCAGCACAAACTAATATATGCAGCAAAACTATCAATCACAATCAATAGAAGAAAAACATTACATGAGAAAAACAAATTTAAGTAATCTCTGACTGCTAATCCAGATCTACAAAAGGCCTAGAATGAGACTTCAGTATGAAAACAAGATTAACTTCACCCAAAAGAACACAAGGAATAAATAATCCCAGAACAGTTAGGCAAAAGAGGGAGAAATACCCATACCACCACAACAAAATAATGGGAATTAATAAACACTGCTCATTAATAAATTTCAATATTAATTGTCACAAGATTAACAGATTGAAAATTAGAAAACAGGATCCATCTTTCTAATGCATCCAATAAACACACTTGACTATTAGGGACAGATATCATAGAGCAAAAGGATGGAAAAGGTTATTTCAAGCAAATGGAACCAAAAAGAAAGCAGGTGTCTTAAAATCTGAGAAAACAAACTGCAGAACAAAACTAACCAAAAAAGTTAGAGAAGGACATATCATAATATTTAAGGAACAATCGATTAAGAGGATATTATAATTCTGAACATTAATGCAAGAAACTCAAATTCATAAAATTTAACAATACAGCTAAAATTACATATTCATCCTAACACAGTAATAGTGGGTGAGATCTATAGCAAATTCTCATCAATAGATTGGTCATCCAGAGAAAATCTGGAGTTAAAAATGTCATAAATCAGATGGACTTAACAGACATCTACAGAACATTGTAACCAAATACTAAGGATTTTTTTCTCTGCATCCCACGGAACTTCTTTCAAAATTGATCACATATTAGGGCATAAAGCAATTCTCAAGAGATAGTAAAAAGTGAAATAACACCATTCATCCTATCTGACAACCATAGATTAAAGTTGTATATCAACTATCAAATTTGCAAAAAGTATATAACCTCACAGAAACTAATCAATTCACTACTGAATGAAAATAGTATCAAGACAGGAATCAAGAAAGAAATTAAAAACTTCCTAAAATCAAATGAATATGAAAACACAGCTCATTCAAACTTTTAGGATAAATTGAAAGCAGTTTTAAGAGGCAAGTTCACGGCAGAAAATACCTACATTAAAAACCCAGAGAAATCCCACATTAACAACTTAACAATACACCTGGAACCTCTAGAAAAACAAAAATAATAATATATAAAAAGAGTATTTGGGAAGAAATAATCCATTGCAGGGTTGAAACCAATGAAATAGGAAAAAAACAGAAATAGTCACCAAACTGAAGGTTTGGTTCTTTGAGAAGATCAACAAAATTGATCAACCTTTCACCAAAATAACCACAGAAATAAGAGAGCAGTTCAAACTTAATAAAATTAAGCATAAAAATGGAGAAAGATCAATATAGACATTTAGGAAATTCAGAGACTCATAAAAACATACTTTAATAATCTTTATTCCACCACATTGGAAAACCTGAAAGAAATGGATTAATTTCTTAATATATATGACCTATAAAAGTTAAGTCAAGATGTAATAAACAATTTAAACAGATCTATAACCTCTGGTGAAATAGAAGCAGTAATTAAAATCGCCTTACCAAAATAAGCCCAGGACCAGATGCATTCAGTGCAGAACTCTACTAAGCCTTTAAAGAAGAACTAATGCCAATATATCCTAAAATTATTCTACCAAATGAAGGAACAAACATTCCCTAATTCGTTTTATGATGCCACTATAGCCCTGATACCAAAAATCAGACAAAGGCCCTACAAAACAAAGGAAATTACAGGCCACTATACTTTATGAACATGGATACAAAGAGTCTCAATAAAATACTTTCAAATCAAATTCAAGAACAATTCACAAAATTATCTAGCATGATCAAGTTGGCTTCAGTGTGTGTGTGTGTGTGTGTGTGTGTGTGTGTGTGTGTGTGTAGAGAGAGAGAGAGAGAGAGAGAGAGAGAGAGAGAGAGAGAGAGAAAGTAAGTTCTTGTCAAGCGACTACAGATACAGTGAATATACCTCAACATAATTATAGAAAGCCCACAGCTAAAACCATCCTAAAATGAGAGAAACTCAAATCATTTCCACTAAAATTAGAAGTAAAACAAAGGTGTCTATGACTTCCATACCAATTCAGCATAGTGCTTAAGATCTTAGCTAGAGCAATAGGACAACTGAGATCAAGATTTAAATAGGAAAGGACAAAGTCAAAAGTATCCTTATTGCGAATTATATGATTCTTTTGATAAAGAACACTAAAGACTCAGAAATTGTCTTGAAAATATCCTGGGATAACTCTAGTCAAGCAAATTAAAGACTCGTATAATAAATCTTTGAGACATTGAAGAAAAAGTTGAAGATACCAGAAAATGGAAAGATCTTCCATGCTCATGAATCAGTAGCATTGTTGTGAACATGGAAAATGACCACCCTACTGAAAGCAATCTACAGATTCAATACAATCCCCATCAAAATTCTTCCCACAAAATTGTTCACAGAAAGTGAAAAATCAAGCCTCAATTTCATATAGAATCACACACACAGGATAACTAAAACAATCTTGAATAACAAAAGAACTGCTGGAAGTATCACCATCCCAGATTTCAAGTTATATTACAGAGCTATTGCAATAAAAACAGAATTATATTAGCATTAAAACACATGTTGATCAATAAAATAAAATGGAAGACCCATACATAATTCCATAATACCTATGGACACCTGATTTTTAACAAAGAAGCAAAAAATACACACTGGAGAAAAGACATCATCTTCAACAACTAGTGCTCATCAAAATGGATAGGTGCATGTAGTAGAGTGAAAATGGGTCCATATCTATCACCCTACACAAAATTGAACTCCAAATAGATTAAGGACATGTAAGAATAGATACCCTGAATCTGATAGAAGAGAAAGTAAAGAATAGGCTTGAACCCATTGGCACAGTAAATGACTTTCTGTACAGGACCCCAATAGCATAGGCATTAAGACCAACAGCTAATAAATCAGACCTCAGGAAGCTAATAAGGACACTATTGTTCATGAAAAGTGGCAGCCTAAACAACAGGAAAAGAAACTTTACCAGTTATACATCTAATAGGGGGTTAAAATCTAGAACACACTAAGAACAACAACAAAACACCAAGAGAAAACAACAGTTAAAAATTGGATATAGAACTAACCAGAGAGTTCTCAAAAGATGAAACATAAATGGCAGAGAAACAATTTAAAAGTTTTCACTATGCATAGTTACCATGGAAATGCAAACGAGAAGTACTTTGAGGTTTCTTCTTACTCTAGTCAGAATGATCAAGGTCAGTAAAATAAACAATTACATATATAGGCAAGGACTCAGGAAAAGGGAAACACTTATTCATTGCTGCTAAGAATGCAAACTGTAGTCTTCCCTACAGAAATTGGTGTGGAGGTTACGCAAAAAGCTGAAAATGAATCTACCGAAAGATCCAGGTATATAACTCTTTAGCATGTACTCAAAACATTCTACATCCTACTACAGACATATTTGCTCATCTATGCTCATTGCTGCTCTATTAATAAGAGCCAGAAATTGGAAATAGCCCAGTTGCCCATTACCTGATAAGTGGATAATGTAACTGTAAATATTATTCATCTGTTGAAAAAAATGGAATACATGTAGCCCCTAGACCTCTCCTCTTTATCTAAATTTAATTATGTGGATTGTAGTGTGATTGATTATCCTTTACCTAACAGCTAATATCCACTCATAAGTGAGGATATATCATGTTTGTCTTTCTGGGTTTTGGTTGCCTTGCTCAGAATGATTTTTTTCTAGTTCCATTCATTTGCTTGCAAATTTCATGATGTAATTTTTTTTCTAAAAGCTGAGTAATACTCCACTGTGTAAATGTACCACATTTTTTTTTATCCATTCTTTAGTTGAGGGACATCTAGGATGTTTCCAGTTTCTGGCTATTATGAATAAAGCCACTATGAACATAGTTGAGCAAATGTCCTTGTGGTATGATTGAGCATCCTTTGGGTATATGCCAAAGAGTGATACAACTGGACCTTGAGGTGGATCAATTACCAATTTTCTGAGGAACTGCTATATTGATTTCCATCATGGCTGTGCAAGTTTGCACTCCCACCAGTACTGGAGGAATGCTCCTCTTGTTCTACATCTTCACCTGCATGAGCTGTCATTTGTGTTGTTGATCTTAGTTATTGTGACATGTGTAAGATGGAAAAAGTAGTTTTGATTTACATTTCCCTGATGGTTAAGGGTGTTCAACATTTCTTTACATGTTTTTCAGCTATTTTAGATTTCTCTAATGAGAATTCTCTGTTTAAGTCTGTACCCCACTTTTGAATTGGAATTTGGTTTGTTGGTGCGTGGTTTCTTAAGTTCTTTATACATTTTGGATATTAGCCATCTCTCAGATATGAAGTAGGTGAACATATTTTCCAATTCTGTGGGCCGCCATTTTGTCCTATTGATAGTGTCCTTTGCCTTCCAGAAGCTTTTCAGTTTCCTGAGGTCTCATTGATTAATTGTCAGTCTTAGTGCCAGCACTACTGGTGCTATTAGTAAATAGTCTCTAGGGCTGGTGTGCTCAAGGCTATTCCCTACTTTCTCTCCTAACAGGTTTAATGTGTCTTGTTTTATTTTGAGATTTTTGATCCACTTGAGTTTTGTGCAGGGTGATAAATATTGACCTATATGTATTCTTCTACATGTAGACATCTAGTTAGACCAGCACTGTTTCTGGAAGATGCTTCTTCTTTCCATTGTATATTTATGGCTTCTTTATAAAAAATCAGGTATCCATAGGTGTGTGGACTCATGTCTTGGTCTTTAATTCAATTCCATTGATCAATGTACCTGTTTTTATGCCAATGACATGCAGTTTTTACTACTGTTTCATTTTTATATTTTATTCAAGCTATCATACAGCTTGGAATCAGAGGTAGTTAATCTTCCAGATGTTCTTTTATTGTATAGGATTGTTTTAGTTATCCTGTGGGTTTGGTTTTTTGTTTGTTTGTTTGTTTGCTTTGCTTTGCTTTGCTTTTTGTATGAAATTTAGTATTGTCATTTCAAGGTCTCCAAAGAATTGTGTTGGAATTTTGATGGGGATTACATTGAGTCTGTAAGTTGCTTTAGGTAAATGGTCATTTTTAAATCTATGTTAATTCTACCAATCCATGAGCATGAGAGATCTTTCTATCTTCCAATATCTTCTTGAATTTCTTTCTTCAAATACTTGAAACTTTGTCATACAAAGGGATCCAGTAGGAGAGGGAAGGACTGGGGGAGAGATACAACTAACAAAGGTGGACATTTAGGGGACAATATGGAAACCTACTGCAGTGGAAACTTCCTGGAACTTATGAGATTGACTCCTATTAATGGAGCATATGGAGCCTGAACCATCTTGGGTAACCTGGCTAGGCTCCCAGTGGTTGGACTGGTACCCCAACCCAGCCACAAAAATCTATGACCTACAACCTGCTCTGACTCTAAGATGCTCTGGGACAATGGAGTGGCCCAGAGCCTGTATGAGTGGCCAACCAAAGACTGGTCTAACCTGAGGCCCACACCATGAAAGGAAGCCCATGCCTATCAGTGCCTAGATGGCCAGGATCTGGAAGTAGAACCAAGCATGACTGTCAAATAAGTCCATGAAATGATTCCTAATGATATTCTCCTACTCATGGGATTGGTGGCTAACCAAATCATCATCAAAGAGGCTTTTTCTAGCAGCTGATGGGAACAGATAAAAGACCCACAGCCAAACATAGGTGGAGCTCAAATAACTCCACAGAAGAGGGGAAGGACAGATTGTAGGAGCCAGAAGGGTCAAGGACACCAGGAAAACAAGGGCCACAGAATCAACTAGGCAGAGTCCATAGGAGCTTGTGTAGAACAAAGTGGCAATTATGGATCCTGCATGGGTCTGCATTAGGCCCTCTGCATACATGCTGTGATTCTTTAGCTAGGGGTTTTTGTTGGACTCCTAACAATGAGAGTAGGGGTGTCTCTAACTCTCTTGTCTGCTCATGGGCCCTATTTCCTCCTACTCAGTTGCCTCATCCAGCCTTGATATGAAAGTATATGCCTAGTCTCACTGCATATTTTTATGCCTAGTTCAGTTGATATCATTAGGAGGCCCCCTGTTTTCTGAAGGGAAGCAGAAAAACAATAGATCTGGGGGGAAGAGTACTAGAAGGAGGGAAGGGAGGGGAGGCTGTGGTAGGGATGTATCATATGAAAAATAATATAATAAATGATTTTATAAAAAAGGAGAAAAATTAAATTTGCAGGTGAATGGATGGAGCTAGAAATAGTCATAATTAGTGAGATAGCCCAGATCCAAAAGGACAAATGTTTCATGTTTTCTCTTATATATAAACATTAGCTTTTAAGATTTAGAACTTCAATGACAATAACTACAGAGGTTGGAGAGCTAGTAAGGGGACAGGGGGAAAGGGATCTTCCAAGAATAAGGATATACGAGCAAAGTGTTACAAAGAGAAACAGAGGAGACTAAAACAGTTGGGACACATGAGTGGAGTATAAGGGCAGGTGAAAGCAGGACTATGGGGAGGACAGCTAACACTAAAAGCCATCTAGAAACCTACTATTGAAAAATATACACATATATGAAAGGAAGTTAAGTGAGTTAGCATCAATTATGGAAACAGTGCCCCAACTAGACATCTTATGCCACTAACTAAAACCTCCAGTACCAGGAATGGGTAAAATGTTTTTAAATCATTGGCCAAAGGGGTCCCATAGATCCCTCAAACATCACAGACTATTGTCAAGGCTATTGGTTACTTTCCATAACCTGATAGCAAGGCCCTGTTGCTGAAGATACAACTTACTTATGTCACTGAACGTAGAAAAGTAGAGCTAGTCCCCAACTAGAAGCTTCATCTCTACTGACCAGTGTTAATGATGCTGGAAAAAAAACTTCGCACTCTATCAGAGGGTAAAAGTAACTATCATTTGAATCCTGTGTCCTACAGCAGAGATATACCTGCAACATACACCAGTGCAATAGAAACATAAATGTAATTGAAATAACCTACCAATATTTATTAGATTTAAGGCCCATTTCATAAAAGGAACTCTTCCATGATACTGGCCTCCTTCAAGTTCTTGTTGGTTCTCAGTATTCATCCTTTCTTCCATGGTACAGACTTCTTCTTGAAATCGGTCTCTGTATGCCATGAATTACTGAAGAGTTGAATGGGACTTCTCTCCATTCCATTCCTTCCCCAATAATCCTTAAATAGTCCAAGGATAGTATCTAAAGGATGCTGCTAACTCACAGATCCCAAGTCTCTCAACTGCTATTCACAGCTCAGTTTAGGAGTAACAATGAGTAACAAAAGAGCAAGTTTGAGACTCCTACAAAGTTCCCATTGTCTTGATCCACAGGATTTAGAAGTTGATTCTGTTTTGAGGAATTAACAAGGGCTGTGCATTTGTTCCTGTGCTTCGAATCCTCAGAGGGATTTGATCAAAATTCCATTTGAATACATTTCCTCCTCACTTTCTGAGACAGAAACTTATTTTAATAGATGAGCCAACTCCACTGCTAGTTGTATAAAACACCAAGTCTATCTTCCCTAAGGTGGAAGTAGACTGATTCTGAAAGTTTTGACAAAGGTCAGAAGAGTTTCTATCACATTCTCCATCTATAAATGGAGGCAATAATTTCTCCTAACAGGTAACAATATTCTACCAACAAGAAGGCAAGCATGGGAACCTCAAAGGATAGGTGTTGGTAGTATGTGTATACCTGATGTAGTTTTCACATGTAGGTGAGAAAGCATCAGTAAAAATTTCAATGTGTCAGTGGTTCTCAACCTTCCCAGTGCTTTGACCCTTTAATAAAGTTCCTCATGTTGTGGTGACCCCCAATCATAAATTACTTTCATTTCTATTTCATAGCTATGAATTTTGCTACTGTTATGAATCATAATGTAAATATCTATGTCTTCAGATGGTCTTAGGTGACCCCTCTGAAAAGGTCATTCAACCCCAAAAGAGGTCATGGCCCACAGGTTGAGAAATACTGCTATATTACAAAGAGGAGAGACAAGAACTGATGTGTTGATATTAGAAGCAGCAAGAAAGAGTGAAGCAATCATATTTCCAAGAAAGTTTACTTGGAATACTTAGGTGTATTTTGTGGAAATAGATTTGTGAAAAGTGGTATTTTCATTTAAAGTAAGATCTGAAACCATTTAAAGTAAGAGCTCTACTATAAAAATTCTATATTTGAAACAACATGCATTTTATTTCACTAAAGTACAGGACATTAGGCAAAGGTTTGGTTGCCTTGGTAACAATTTGACAGAAGAATTCACATCATACCAAAAAGAAGTAATAAAATGTTTTCAGTAGACTACACATAGTGTAACAACAGAGAAATTAAATAAACAGGAGCAAAAATCCACTTTGTAGTGCTTAGATCTTGCTTTGTTTAGTTTGAGGAGAGGATTCTTTGTATTGCTTCACATTTCCTGAGGAACGAAAAGTCTTCCCAAAGTGTTTTCATATTTACTGACAATCACAACAATTTTAAGGATTTTTTTTTTTTATTTTCAGTGGTTCTTCAGAAGTACTTTTTATCTGAGTGCCCAATTGTCATGTCTTGATTTCCTAAATAAACCATTCAAGAACTCTAAGTGTCATCAGCAAGTCCACTTTTCTACAGTAAACAATGGCATTGCTCCTTAACTTAAAGTGAGCTATGTCTCTTTTATTCTGGCAAAGTCCATTTAATCCAAAGAAGAAATAGATGGCCAGTCTTCTAAAGTAGAGGCTTCTTTATCAATAGATAAGCATTTTACTACATAGGGATCTTCTATGAGAAAACATGTGTTGATTCTCATGGAAATTATTACCATAGACAAGGGAGAATCTTTCACATAAAAACAGCCTTCATGTGTAGAACAGCTGAAGGAAAGATTAAGGGTTAAGTAGGAAAAACCATGTCTAGCTTAAAATTTGTTTAATACTCATTGTTAGTCATTTTATTTAATTTATTTAAGATAAAAATAAATAATACATTTTAAGTGCATCTTGAAGAAAATTGCCTTTAATAGTTTAGTGTATTTCCTTCCTGATTTACTAATATGAATTTTCAAATAAGTAGTAACACTTCATGAAAATTTGAATCCCATTCTTCTCTGACATATATTGTTTTCCAGTAATGCATTATCATCATATAAACATGATTAAGGTTTTACAACTTGTTTGATGTGTTGAAGATATTATGCTTTATTTTTCCAATCCTATGTTCTATAATCCTTACATCTTTATAAGATGTTGGCATCATCATTAACCTTCTGTTGCTCTTTTTGACATGTGTTGTGGGGGGAGGGGGGCATGGCCAGATAAAAACCAATTTACCAAAAAAACAACAACAACAACAAAAAAAAAAAAAACAACCAACAACAAAAAACCTAAATGAAAGAGAAACCACATCCTATGTGATAATATATGAAGATCTCATCTATCCAATCATGCACTGCAAAAGGAGATCTCATCAAGGGCAGATGAGTTATATATAAGATGAAGTTAGAATAGAGATCCAGAGTTCCCATTGGATGATAAGAACATGTCCAAAAAAGATGAAAGAGGAGAAAAACACTGAGGGAACAATGGCATTCTCAAGAAAATTCATGGTGAAGGCTTCAGCTGAAGTTTTTGTAGACCTCACTGAACTCTGTGCAGTACAACAAGCATGGACCTCCCCACTGAAAAGCTGTCATTGAGAGAGAGTAGTGTTCCTGGGATCTCACCTGTTTGTGAAGCTGGTTGTGGTGAGTAATGCAGCCACCCAAATATACCCACAATCACAGCTCTGGAGAATGGCGCTTCTTCAGGAACAGACTAGGGCTGGGACCTTCTAAAGGGGTTCCATAGAAAGTACTGTCATCAGAGCTGATAACCATTCCATGCAGTCTATTCATGCTTTGCTCCTTGTCCCTGTAGGTTTTGTTCTTATCTCTTTTCTTTCTTTCTTTCTTTCTTTCTTTCTTTCTTTCTTTCTTTCTTTCTTTCTTTCTTTCTTTCTTTCTTTCTTCCTTCCTTCCTTCCTTCCTTCTTCCTTCCATCCATCCATCCATCTATCTATCTTCCTTTTTTCTTTCTTTCTCTCTCTCTTTCTTTCTATGTTTTTTTTTGTTTGTTTCTGTTTTTGTTTTGTGAACACAATTCTAGCTACAATTATCCAGGAAGAGAAACCTCAATTGAAAAAAAAAAATGCTTCCTTCCAGATTGCCTATATGCAAGGCTATAGGACATTTCCTTGCTTAATGATTGATGTGTTTGGAGGGTACCATCCATTGTCAGTGCTGTTACTCCCTGGGTAGGATTGCTGAGTTGTATAAGAAAACAGGCAGAGAAAGCCCTGAGCAGCAAGCCAGTGTTCAGCATCCCTCCATGGCCTCTGCTTCAGTTTCTGCCTCTGGGTCCTGCTTTGACTCCCTTCAGGTACACAGTGTGATCTGCGACTTGTGAGGGGAAACAGATGCTTTCCTTCCCAAGTTACTTTTGATTGCTGTCTTTTATCAGAGTCATAGAAACCCTAAAAAAGACAGCTCTGAAACCTTCAAAGCACCTCATAGACCTCTATCATATCCACAGCTCATCCTTCCTTAATGAGATCTCCTTATGCAGTGCATGGCTGGATAAATGAGATCTTCACATACACATCACATAAGATAGGTGTTTTATTTGTTTGTTGGTTGGTTTGGGGGGTTTTTTGGTGTAACATTTTTGTTTTTATAAATTGTTTTCTTTGGCCATCACCCCCCTACACACACACACACACACACACACACACACACACACACACACACACAGCAAAAAGAGCATTGGAATGTTCATTCAGGAACAATGTAAAGCTGGTAGACAATGCTACTAATGAACCTGTGTAGGCCTGGGCTGATGCATATTTGTGGCTTAGTTTTATCAATCACAGTAAAACAAAAACAAAAACTGTAAAGGTTAATGCCAGTTTTAAAATTTTCAAATGCAAATTTCAAAATAGAAAGCATCATTTTTAGAACAAGACTATAAAGACAAAATAAATTCTAAATGGCTTTACTCTGTGTGCTCTAAGCTAAAACATTACTATGAGAGCTATTTTTTAAATTTTAAGTTTATAAAATAAAACATTACAGACATTTACTTATTGAAAACTTTTAAAAAAAGAATTTAGTGTAGCCCAAATCCTTTAAAAGTGCACAGTGGTGGACAGTAGTGTTCCCAGTCTCCATACTCTCTGGACACTCATGTGCTGGCTCATTCAGACTACTTCATGTCACAGAAGTCCTAGTCCAGGTAAATGACCTACACAAGTGAAGCATTTTTCATATCTTACATACTATTCTACCTTTTTAACTATCAATTTTCATATACACAAATGCTAATATTTCCTATGGCAACCAGCACAAAACAGCCTATATACATATACACACATACGTACATATACATATAGATAGATTATACACAAAGAGATATATATGTGTACACATGCTATGAGCACCACATAGACATAACAATGACAGACTGTACCAATGCCTGGCTCTGGCTCTAGGAATACTCGAGGGTGGGTAGGCTCTGTGTAACTTCCCTTCTAAAAGTCTACAAGTTCTTCAATATTGTCTAAAGGTTAAAGTAAAAAGATATTATAAAATAATTTATGATACCTACCTTAAATGACCACCAAAAGAAGATGTAGGCATGAATGCAGATTATTGCTTTAGTTTTAAATTTTCCCTATTCAGTTTTTAAAAAATCGAGCAAAATACTGAGTAAAGCTTATCTTTGGATATTGATGATATGAGTATATTCTCATTTATTTTCATTTTTTGATATAAGCTCCTGATAAATGTAATTTTGTTTTGTAACAGAGAAAACAAATTTTAAAATGTTTTTAAAAGTATACATTGCTTTGATCTAGTCTGCCACATCTCAGCCATGAACCCTTTGATTTCTCTAATCGTGGTTCTCAGTACCCGTGAAGATGATGAACAGTATGTATTCTGCTTGCCTGATACATTTTTGTAATAATTAAAATGTATGTGAACATGCTATATAAATCACAACATTCCCTAAGTATACATATCATTATAACCGAAGATATAACTATATGGCTAAGTAGAGATGGGAGAAAAGATAAGTAGTTGCTTCCTCTCCTCAGCAGATACACACCCAAGTATAATTTAGAAAGCTACACTCAAAGGATGCTGAGGACAGCAAAAGAGACCCAAGGTGGAGTGAGGAAAGGGGAGCCACAGAAGTCAAAATTTGAAAACCTGCTTACAAATCTTATATAATTATCACTTCAGGCAAAAGTAAAATTCCCTCACTTAAAATCCACTGTGATCAGTTACAAAGAACACCCAGATGGCTTGGATACGTCACCTATCTGATTATATAATGGCAAAAGAAAGATATTCAGGGTTTCCCAATTTAGCCACATCTTTCTTCCTGACTTTCTTTATTATCATCCAGGACTATGTGAGAGCTTTACTAAAACTGGTTAGATATTACCCATGACACAATTCATCTACTTCAAAATATACTATATTAAGGGACAGAAAACATGGCTCCCGAGTTAAGAGCTCTTATAAAGGACCCAAGTTCAAGTCCTGGAATGCATATGGTGACCCACAGCCCTCTGTAACTCCAGTTTCAAGGGCACTTCTGTTTACTCTGACCTCCACTAGCTCCTGGATGCACATGGTATACATACATTCATACACTCAGGAACACATGTACATGAAATAAATACGTTTTTAAAAAAAGACATTTCATAAGAACTTAGTTTATTAATATGATCAGAAACATGAATTACTTTTGTTTATTCACCATGTAATCTCAACATATTTGAACATGTTACTATTTTGCTGTCTCAGAGATCAATTTTTGCTAAAAATGAACAAAAAGCACATTGGTTTTGTCAATGATTATTAAATATTTTTCTGATATGTCAATGAGTCAAGCTATATTAACAAAAGCCATGATTGACTTAAAGTTATAATTCTAAAATTCTCAAAGTCCTCAACATTCTATTTCAAATTGATTTCAATTATAGCCTGTCTCTTCTCATCCAGATTCAATTGTTTTGAATTGCTGCAGCACCTGTAAATATTTTCTCTCCCTCCCTCCCTCCCTCCCTCCCTCCCTCCCTCCCCTATTTCCCTCTCTCCATTCTCCCTCTTTCTTTCTTCCCCTCTCTCTCTTTCATGAAGACTTTTCTTGATATATTACCTAATGTTCCCAAGGATTGTGTAGACTACAGAAAATCCATCTCTTGTCTGACTCCCTCCCTCTCTCTAAGCCCTAATTATGGTAAGCAGAGTACAACATAGAAAGCAGAGATTGCATGGGTCCATGATCTCACAGTGAGAACTATAATCATCTATGATGCCTTTTCACTCTGTATTCTGTAGGCAGCAATATTTCCACACTCAGTCTTCCCAAAGTATATTCTGGAGCCTCCTTGTTTTACCTGATTCTAGTTTTTTTAATGGAAATAATCAGGTAGAATTGGGTATGGTTAACAGAGAAAACATGAAATGCTGTATCCTGTTATCTAAGTCAGTGTTCTATTGCTGTGAAGAGACACCATGACCATGGCAACTCCTATAAAGGAAAGCATTTAATTGAGGCTGTCTTAAGGTTTCAGAGGTTTAGTCAGTTTCCATCTTTGCTGGGAGCAGGTGGCATGCAGGCAGACATGCTGCTGGAGAAGTAGCTCAGAGTTCTCTGTTTGATCCAGAGTCAGCTGGAAGAGAGACACGGGGACTAGCTTGGGCTTTTGAAACCCCAAAACCTACCCCTAGTGACTCACCTCCTCCAACAAGGCCATACCTAGAGATTTTTATATACCAAAGTGCCTGACACAATAAATTGTGTAGCAAGAAGCAGTTATTATTTTAAAATCTTGTGTTCTACATACATCTCTGAACATAAACATGATGAAAGAATAGATATATTCTACAACATGACCCATCTATACTATTTCTGCTCAGGAATATTCCCGCATGTGAAGATCTCCAATATTCTCACATCCATGAAGGTAAGCAGCTACTATTCTTACTCTGTTTTTTTTTTCATATTCTCTGTTGTGATTACATTACAAAGCCAGCCACCATGCTGAGCTTTCACATATATAATCTCATTGACACTCCACAATAGCATAAGAGTGTAGAACTATGACAAATCATAAATCTGAAGGATGATAATAGTGATGGTACCATTCAAGGTCACTCTGGCATCAATCTAGCAGTAAGCCCAGCCCTTCCTGATACCAAGCCTATGTTGTGCCATATCACACTGTAGAAGCACATATACTCCAGGCCATCTGATGGAGGGGCTCTCTTCTGCTGTAAACAGATGTTTCCAGATAATTTCCCAAATAGCTTAACTCATGGAATTAAATGAAAGATACACTGATTACCTAAACAAGTACTCATATAGCCCAGAAAATGATTCAGAATTCCACAGCCATCCCATAAAATATCCATAACCCACATTAGAATTCACCATCCACCTCTTATCTGAACCTGCCAAAACTTACCTTTAACTTAGTAGGTTCTTTCTTTAGATATGGAGGCTAATCTATGATTTCCATTACTATGTATTTTAAGGGAGAAATAGACTCTTCATTCTAATAAAAAGGAATTCTGACATTTCCTATATTTTGTGTATATTAGGTCCATAGTGCATTTAGTTACATGTCAGATATTATATGTGTACCAAAGATAATTTTAATGTTTTCTTCCATTGAGTTTGTACTCTAGTGAGGTACATTAAAGTCAACATCAGAGCCAGTCCTCAATTAACATATTCTTCAAAGTACTATGAAAATCAATAGAATGGGTCTTAAGAATCCAGAAGATTTTTATCTAACTCAGAGCATCAAGAAAGCCCTCTGATGGGAAGGGTTGTGTAAGCTACAGTAAGAATGGTCAGAAAAGTAAAATAAAGGTATCCTAGAGCAACAAAAAGAAGGTGAGTATTATGTGGGATAGGGTGGGGATGATGCATTTAGAGAAATGAAGTTCAGTGTGATAGTTTTAGTTGGTAGCATGACACAACCTGCTGTCACCTGGCAAGAGATTCTAATGAGGAATTGTCTGGATGAAGTTAGTCTGTGAGCATACATGGGAGGGACTTTATTGATTACATTAATGGATGTGGAAAAATTCAACCTAAAAGTCGGTGGCATGATTCCCTGGTTTTGTGTCCTGAACTATATCAAAAGAGGGAAAGTGAGATCCACATACATGTACACATGCTCCTCTCTCTGCTGGTGACTGTGGATATAATTACCATCTTCAAGTTCCTGCCTTGACTTCCCTGCAATGATGTACTGTTGCCTGTAATTGTGAGCCTCTAAGGCCCTTCTCCTTTAAAGTTTCCTTCACTGGTTATTTACTTATTTACTTACTTACTTATTTAGCAGCAAGAAAGGAAACAGGGTCATTTAGTATATGATAAAGCTAGAATGTAAAGTATACAGTGTATTGCAACTTCTTTTATTGTTTTATTTAAAAAATAAATATCAGGAGTTAAATATTAGGGAATAAACCTGAGAGCTCCACAGAGTGACTTCACTGAGAAATGATCACCTGCTCTCTCTTTGCCACCTTCTCCAATTGAAATGGCCCACGCATCTCCCTCACCCCTTCTTATTCCTCCTGTGTGTCCCTCTAACTTCCTCTGAGTCTGCCAGAATACTCTATGTTCCACTCTGGCCAGCTGAATGTGGAATCTGCCCTCTGAATCAAGGTCCAACTCTATTGACAGTCTCAGAGAGGCCACACAAATAAATCTCTTGCAACATTTCCCCCTTTTGTCTAAATAAAAAGGAAGGGTTTTAATTCTTCTAACATAGTAAAAGAGGCTTTACCATCCAACATAGTAAAACTATATACAATAAGAATGATTATCAGGTATTGTCTAAATAAAAAGGAAAGGTATTAACCTTAACAA
Organism: Onychomys torridus; assembly: GCF_903995425.1. NCBI lineage: Eukaryota > Metazoa > Chordata > Mammalia > Rodentia > Cricetidae > Onychomys > Onychomys torridus. The sequence goes on from NC_050449.1 coordinate 78,428,053, forward strand.
AATGAAACTATATACAATAAGAACAATTATCAAGTAAGAATTGTACTCACAATGCCCAGTCCATTTGTATTTGGCAAATTCTGAGAAAATACATCATTATCTATCATTTCTTGGTGACTCCAAAGTTTTGTACCTAATTCACTTTCTATTATAACTAAGGAAAACTGTAATAACTATGTAACCTTCAACCCCATTGGAGACCGAGAGGGATATACTGCTACCTGAGTAAACAGAAATTGTAAAGCAAACACCTTCAAAACTATGGAAACAACAAAGACAGATGGCTGTCTGGACAGTCACCCCAATGTTCCTATGTAACACTGTGGCATCCATATTTGACCTACAGGCCTAAAAGAGCTGACAGAATTTTTGGGGAAGCATTAAATTTTGAAGGACTGTCCTACCCTGTCTTGGCAAAGTTCAGCAGTCACATTCTTTTGTGTCCTACCTGTCCAATTTGGACAGCATACTGTCAGCAGTCGATGAAAGAGCAGTTTCTTGCCCAATCAGCTAGCTTTGCCCCATTGACAGCAAACTCCATATGGAAGTTCTTCAATGCCCATCATCATTTTTTGAAATAAATTTGTGCTGCCAAGAGCATACATGTTTCACTGTCATGAAAAGCCTTATGTTACTAAAACATTTTAAATGCTATATTCTGTAAGTCTCTGAAGTGTTTTAGAATACCGCTCTGACCTTGAAAACATACCTAACATGACTATACGTTTAACAACTAACCTGTCTTTCTTCAATATTCTAAGTCGTTTTTAAGGACTAAAACTTTACATTTTTAAATGAGCTACATAGGCACAAAACCTTAAACAAGAAATAGAACTATAACACAGTGTAACAAAATATAACCTTAAATTTGTATCACTATAAAAAATACCAATGTAAAATACTTGAGACTAGTAGTTTCTTTTTTAGTTTGAAAGTAGATTCAATAATCTACCCTTTTATCCCACCATTCATATATACCTCTTTTTTTCTTTTCAGAATGAGATCCCTGAATCTAATTTCCTTTGCTTAGTTTCCTTCCTGACCATGACTAATAACAGCTTGTAACTAACTCCCCTAAACAATGACAAATATTCACTGAACAACCAAAAACCACTCACCCCATTGCTTGGGAATGTGGGTGTCATGTTCTTAAAATCACTTACTCCTGCCTGAGGGCAATGGCTGCTTTAGGAGATCCTGAAAAAAATGAGATAAAGATCAAGTCCTGGGATTATACAAAGACAAGTAGGACATTTACTTATAATTTCCTTAGATTGTTGCCAAGTGATAGAAAAATCTTTCTTCAAACGTTTTCTATTATCGTGGGAATTCTTATGAAATTTTGAGGCTACCAGCACATTTCCTACTAATAGCTGATCCATTTCATCATTACCTTTTGCTAGAAGGCCTGGTAGGCATGTATGAGATCTGACACGTGTTTTATATAAAAAGGATGATTTCTATTCCTGACTATCTCTTGTAAATTATTGAATAAATATCAAAGTCAACTTTGGATCATCTAGAATAAGTTCAAGAGTTTCACTATGTAAAAAAATATTTTTCTGCATATTGAGAGCCATTAACTACATTAAGAGTCTCTGAAAAATCTAATAATACCATAAGAATAGTATATAATTCTGATTTTTTAACTGAATCATAGGGATTTGAGCCACTCTCCTTATTTTTCCTGACTTATAACCTGACTTTTCTGATTTATTTGCATCAGTATATAATTATGGGTTGCAGAAATTGGTGTTCTCCATACAATGTGAGGAATAAGCCAATTAGTTCTCTTCATACATTGAAGTCTCTTATTTTTAAGATATTTGTTGCTAATGTCTCCCAAAAATTACTGCAAGTTCTTTGCCAATGTTCGTTTCCTGTCCATAACGAGACAATTTCAGCATTAGTAATGGGTACCACAATTTTGGCTGGGTCTATTCTGCTAATTGACAAAGTCTCAATTTTCCTTGAATCAATTCAAAATCTTTTTCTACATAGATATTTAATTTTTTACTCTGTTTGTATGATAAATATCCATTCAAAGATATTACCTTCTCTCTGCATAAGAATTCTGGTGGGATAATGCATAGATGGTGAAATAACCAGAATACAGTCAAGCTCTGGATACAAATGATCCACATGTGCATTTTGTAATTTCTTTTCTACCAAAGCCAATTCTCTCAGCCTCAACTGATAATTTTCTTGGACTATTTAAGTCCTTATCACCTTTAAGGTTTGAAATAAATTATTTAGTTCTTGATTTGTTAATCTAATTGTGGGGCAGTTAACATCTCCCAGCAGTATCTGAAAATCATTAAGAGTTTGTAGCTGATCTCTCATGATTTTTACTTTCTGTGGTTGATTTTTTTCTTTTGGAAACCTACCTTATATTCTAGGTAATTAATAGACTCTCCTCTTTGTATTTTTTCAGGAGCAATTTTTGATTCCCCAAAAGGCAAATTTTTCTTTACTTCTTCAAACATTTTTTCCTAAGGTATCTGTGTCTGAATCAGCAAGTAAGATATAATCCATATAATGCTAAATTATAGACTGAGTGAACTGATTATTATGTTTTTATAATGGCTGTTGTATAAAATATTGATACAAGGTGGGGCTGTCAAACATCTCTTGTGAAAGAATTTTCCACTGATACCTTTTAACAGGCTGAGAATTATTATAAGCAGGCACTGTGAAGGCAAAATTTTCTCTATCATGTTCTTGTAAAGGTATAATAATAAATCAATCACTATAATAGAGATCATTCTTTAGGTAATAAAGAAAGCAAGAGAATTCCAGGCTGTAAAAAGCCCATTGGTTGAATCACCTTATTTATGGCTCTTAAATATATTAACTCTCTCCACTTTTCAGGTTTCTATTTAATGACAAATATAGAAGAATTCCAAATGCTAGTCAATTCTTCAATATGTTGAGCATCTAACTGCTCCTGTACTAGCTGTTCTAGTGCCTGCAATTTTTCTGAATATCCCTTACACTATGTGAAGATGTGTCACTGTTATTGGTTTAATAAATAGCTGAACAGTCAATAGCTAGGCAAAAGGTATAGGTGGAACTTTTGGACAGAGAGGACTCAGAGAAGAAGAGAGTGGAGTCACAGCCAGATGGGAAGGTAATCAACCAGGTCACATAAAAGAACATAGATTTTAAAATATTGGTTATTTTAAGTTATGAGTTAGTAGAACAAGCCTAAGCCAATAGAATAAGCCTAAGCTAAAGCCAAGCTTTCATAATTAATAACAAGTCTCCATGTCATTTTTTTTGTGAGCTGGCAGCACAAAGAAAAAAATCTGCCTGCAGTTCCACCCCTACATGTTTATCAGTTAACCATTTTAAAGCAAGGGCTGTTGGTACCCTTGAAAGATCATTAGCTATTGTTCTCTGCTTATGTACAACCTGAGTGTTCTATAACTACTCTAGATTTTCTTAATATTTTTCTCAGAAGCATTCATTATTTTATTATTTGTTTCTGAGGCTGGAAGAATGTTTATCTGTGATTTCCACAGCTGTAACAAATCATGTCCCCATAAATTCATTGCTATGTTATCCACATATGCTTTTAATTTTTCCTATCTGTCCTCTTGGGCGACCTGTTGAATAGTGCCTGAATAAGGCAGTGAAGATTGAGAAAAGACAGTGAGTGATATGAAAGACAGAGACATGGGATAGAATTGAGAGGGCTCTCAGTGAATACTGTAGCAGCCCCAAATTTATTTCTCATAGTCTTTTTATACCCAAAGCAAGGGGTGGCAAATGACTTCCTTACCATGGTTCAAGGAACAAACAAGCATAAGCACCTCCTTAATTCTCAAAACATCTAGTAACCATGCCTTTCGCTAAGCATCCTGGTACAGCCTTAAGAAGCAAAAACAAGCTTGAACTCTCTGACCTTAAGTCAAGATAGACTCAACCCACAAGTTGGAATCACTGTGGGCTCCCATAGGGTTGAACCTAGCTGAAAGTAGGAGAAACCGTAGCTGGGTTGCAGGTGAAGACAGAGCCACCTGTTGCAAATGGTAGATCTATGGTTGCCCAGGAAGTACAAAGAAACCACCTTGGCTGTCACTATGGCCGTGGTAGCTCCACATTGCTTTGGCATGATCTAAAGCCATGTATTGGATGCCAGGTATTGTGACTTCTTTTATTGTTTTATTTAAAAATAAAACTCAGGAGTTGAATATTAGGGAATATATCTGAGAGACCCAAAGAGCAACAGAAATGATCACCTGTTCTCTTCTCCAACTTCCCTGATCGAGAAAGTCTGCACATCTCTCCTTGTCCCTCTTTATTCCCCCTTTGTGTCCCTCTAGCTTCCTCTGAGTCAGTCAGAAAACTCAATGGTCCACTCCAGTCAACTGAATGTGGACTCCGCCCTCCAAACCAGGATTGGACTCCATTGGCAGTCTAGGAGGGGCAACACAAACAAATCTCTGGCAAGAACAGGGGCTTTAACAGGGGCCAACGACCTAAGCATTATACTCATATCATGTGGCTGGTTCCCATAAAGAACTACTGTGCCTCTTCAATTTACTTGGTAAGGATGCTGAACTTGTCTGCTGCATGTGGAGCCAGAGCCATACCTGCCCTGAGCTTCACATCAGCCTCTATATCTTTAAATCTTGCTAATTCACCTTTACTAAGTTATTCATTTACCTCCCACTCAGCAAGCCTTCAAGCATTTCTTTTCTTTCCAATCTACTTTTCTCTCACTCAACCTATACCCTAAAGGTTCCTTGAAGTCAGCCTCATTCTAAGTGATCATTCTTCTCCTCTTTTTATTCCTTAATTATCCATCATTAAGGCATTGAACTCTGACACATGCAGATGCTCAGAGTAGAAACCCAGGGTTCGTCAAGAGGAAAAAGACATGCTAGCCGTGCCCAACATTCACAATTTCTGTCTCCTTTACAAAGTGTTCTTCACTTTCTCTGATTGTTCCTTTGAGAACTAAACCCTTAGTATTTTTCTCTAATATCCTTTCCATTCTAATTTTTAGTATGTTGTGCTTTATCGGTAAAGCAGAAACACAGTTAAATTCACAAAGGGAAAAAATGTGGAAAACAAAGGTATGTTTCTTATCCCTGTTTATATTAGTATAAATAGAGGATCTTAGCGTCAAGAGAGTCTTCCTTTGAATGTGTGAGCAAAGATAAAGGTAAACAAGAGGGCTAAGGATTTGCTGCATCAAGGAAAATGATTAACAGCATGCACCTCCCATCTAGTTCTGTGGTGCTGTCACTCTGAATGTAATCCTAGCTGTGCTGCCAGAATCTGTTGGTATGTCCTTGGCGGCTCCATCCAAAGCAAGAAAAGTCACTGAAGTCTTAGCTATGAAGACTGTATCTTTGAATCCTTCCCTCTTTGTGAGTCTCAGCAATAGCATCAGCAGAAACTCATTTGTTGCAACATGTCGGCACAGTCTGATTATTCTGAAGGTAGAGTGCTATGTACAGCAGATGTTGGCACACCCCCTGCTTGCAGAAGCCCACTTTCTGTCAAGTGAGTTACTTTTCTGTTTTATTAGATGCAAACCAAGGAAATATTTATTTTTTTGTGGAGTCAGAAATTTTGTCAGCACATTTCAGGTGTCTGATTTATATGTTTTCTTAACCAAATCCAAAAAGAAAATATGATCCAGCCATTTTTATGTAAGGGTTGCAATGCCAGATTTAATTCCAGCAAGTTAAAGCGATGGATGGCTAAGGCTGCATCACTTTCTCAGACTAGTTATTCAGAATGAGATCAACTCTCCCTTTCAATTGTGAGGTGTGAAAAAAGTTGCATGAAGATATTCCTGTCATCCACATAACAATGTTTCTTACATCCACGTACCATTAATGTTAAAGGCTTCCATGGCACTGAAATACACTCTGATTAGTTGGTGACTATTAGTTAGACCAGATTGTGCCCATCACTAGCAGTTATTACTGTCAAATGAAACATTAGAATCTTAGTTGTAGGAAAAGATGAAGATAAGCAACCAATACAGGATTTCCTTTTAAAACTAAAATACAATAAATTCTTCCAATTGATAACTATAGTTAGTATATTGTTAAGTATCAATATCATATGCTTTAATATGCCTCTCATCTTTTGATTCACAATTCTCAACAATGAAATTGAAATGTGAGTGTGGAATTGCTTTAGAGTAACCTCATGTTTTAAGTATTGAATGGTGTTAGGTTTACTCATTGCCCAGATTCTACTATCCCAGCATTTTCTTCTGACAAGATCAGCTTCTCCAGGACAGTGACTGGAAGTAGCTAATGAAATAGTAATGAATAGTAGTTACAAGAAATATATAACTTCATCTTAAACTGGCAAATGTATTTGCCCTGGAAAGCAGCCTTAGAGAACCTATACCAAGTCTCCACTTTAAATAATACCCTGGAGGGAAGGAAAAAGACTATTTTGGTGGTACCATTAATATATTTCAGAGAACTCAGTGACTTAAAGTCTAGTGAAACATTATAAATACGGCAACTTTGACAATCCACAAAGGTTTCTTAGTGAAGCCCCCCTAGGATTTTGTGATAAATGTCTGTTTTAACCTGTTATCATTACAAAAGCCCATGAACAAGACTCAGCTAGTAGGACATTCATGTTACTTGAGTCAATTGCACTAAGAGGAATATCTGCAACAGAAAGATAATCAAAATATTTGAATATAGAATTATTGCCATAAAGTCCATGTGTTTGAACACTTGGTTCCTAGATAGTGACAGTGTTTGACAGTTATGGAAACTTTAGTAGGTAGAACCTGGTTGGAGGAAGTAGGTCACTGGGAATGAGCTTTATTTATAGCACAACCCTATTTCCTGTTTGTGATCTGCTTCTTAAGTGCATGTTGTTCTCTATCTGCTGCTGAATGTGACCCACCATGATGAACTGCATCTCTCTAGAACTGTAAAGCAAAGTAAGCCCTTTCTCCTTCAGGTGGCTTTTGTCATAGTATTTTATCATGACAGTTAGAAAGTAACTAAGGCACCCATGCTTTACAGGATGGGTTATATCACTGCTTTTCAATCAGAAGTCTTTTAAACAGAAAAGATACTATGGGACTACTTTGCAGCAGATTCATTTGATTTGTCCCACAGTGACAGGGTTCAGGAATAGAGGTACTTCAGAACAGCACACATGCATTATCTTATTCTGGAATAGCCAAGTGAGTGATTATGGATCAGAAATCAAAGGCATTCTCAACATTTTTTTCTTTCTTTTTTAAAAAATTATTTTCTTTTTGAGAATTTCATACGTAAATACTATATCTACATCATTCCCATCCCTCTCAAGTTCATACACTCTTCTATAATTATTCACATACACAAATATACACAAACACACATACACACACACACACACACACACACACACACACACACACACACACACCTATAAAAATCTATTGAATCCATTTAGTGTTCCTCTTATGTTCATGTGTTTGGGTCTGAGCACTTATGATAACCTATCAGGGGAATTGTCCCTGAGGTGACCTAGTCTTTCTCAGTAACCATTAATTGCCTGTAGCTCTTCATCTAGGTGTCAGGCTTTGTGATATTTACTCTATCCACACTGGAATTCCCTGGTGTTGTCATTGTGTGGGTCTTGTTTAGGTAACTATACAGTTACGATTTCATGAATACTGCTCCTTCTGATAGATAGATGACACTATCACACAGCAAATGTCCTGTTCTTCTGGTCCTTTCAGTCTCTCTATCTCTTTGTCCATAGTGTAATTTGAGCCTCAGGTGTAGAGGTGGCATGGTAGATGTACTATCTGGTATTGGGAACCCTTGATCATTTATTCTCTGCATTGGATGAGTCATGGATTTCCATAGTAGCCTCCACCTGAGACAAACAGATGCTTCTTTAGTAAGAGATGAGAGACACTTATCTGTGAGTACAAGGATAAATATTTGAAATACAATTAGAAATTATATTGATTTTTAGAAGATGGTAGCAGCAAGTTTTCCTCTAGGGCTTATGATCTCTCCAACCCTAGATACTTGACTAGGTTCAGAGTATCAGGTCTGAACTTCCTCTTACTGGGTGGCCCTTGAACCAAACAGCTGCTGGTTACCCACAAGACAGTCATATGCCAATATTGCCCCCTGGGGGATACTTTGCTGAGCTGGTCATTGTTGTGAATCATAGGCTTGTAGGACTATCGATTGTTTCCTGCCCTTGGCAGGTTGCAGACCACCTTCTGATAGCATGAGAACGAGTCCTCAAGAAGGAGGTTTCCACATCTGCTGCTCAAATTTCTAAAGGTCATATAGTAAAAAACCTAGAGCCTGATATTGGAGTGAAAGCTGAAAGATCAAAGAAACAGAGCAAGCCACAGCCACCACCTCTTACCTCACCAACTCCTCAGCCTGAAAGAGCTCCAGCCGAAAGGACTTTAGCTGAAAGAGCTTCCTCAGCTGAAAAAGCTTTAGCCAAAAGGCTTTAATTCTTGTCTCCTCATACCTTATATACCTTTCTTTGCCCAGCCATGTCATTTCCTGTCTCAACTCTCCTAGTGCTGAGATTAAAGGCGTGTGACTCCCCAGTACTGGGATTAAAGGTATGTGCCACCACTGTCTGGCTCTGTTTCTCTCCTGAGTCAGTCTCATGTAGTCTAGGGTGGCTTTGAACTCACAGAGATCTGGATGGATTTCTGCCTCCCCAGTGCCAGGATTAAAGGTGTGTGTTGCTACTGCCTGGCCTCTATGTTCTGTTCTCTTATCTTCAGGTAAACTTTATTAGGGTAGATAATATATCACCATACACATCAGTTCCAGCTCAATTCCTCTAAGCCCTATGTCCTGTGTGCGTGGTATCTTCAGCAAGAGTTTCTTACAGTCAAGTTCCTTTTATATATGTGTATGTACATATATAAATATTTATGTAAACATTGTACATGTTCTTACCCAAAACTAGCAAGGAAAGGCTGTAAGTCTGTTTTTATTTTAGCTTGTCTAGATTTATTCCTGATTGAAATCTGGCCGCACATTTCACTTGCTATCACTAGCTCTTATCAGCCCAAGGAAATTGCTCATAGTGAATAAATGGAGCAGAATATTCTGGAAGGATCCAGCCAGTTTTGTTTTGTTTTGTTTTTCTTAATTTGCCAGGCTTATCATTTTCAAAAGTGATAGTCAGTCTGAGTTCATGGCTAAGACTTATTCCTGGTGATTAACTGGGAAGAAAATGTATTTTGGTTTGTGTCTCCAATTGTGACTGCATGGCAAATGAAAATAGATTCTAGTTTTATGCTAGTCTGTTTCATTCCTCATTTGATTTTGCTGAAAGGTTTTCCTCCACAGTCTCACAAAGTCAGGACTCCTTTAGCATTCCACAAGCAAACTTGTGCTAAGAAAGACTTGTATAAAGTATTAGTAAGCCATGACAAGGTTTTTTTGTTTTGTTTAGTTTCTTTTTAAATACTGACAGATCAGAAATGATAAGGGCATACTGCATGGTATATTTGGTGGCACAAAACTCTCAAATACCCCTTTCATAAATTTAATAGCAGGTACTCTCCATTTCTCTGTCTTCTATTTTCTCAATTTGCCAAGGAACAAAGCTCTGTCCTCATGTTCCTATATTCCCTTCATACTCATGCAATGTAAGAAGGGGGTGTAGGTGGAAGTTTCTATCCCTCCAGCAACTCCCAAATACCCAGCAGCCGCTTCTCAAATAACTGACTCAGAGGCTTAAGATTACTTATAAATGCTTGGCTAGTAGCTCAGGCTTATTACTAACTAGCTCTTATACTTTAACCCATAATTCTTATCTATGTTTAGCCATGTGTCTCAGTATCTGTTCTCAGTACAATGTTCTCATCTTGCTTCCTCTGCATCTGGTTGTTAACTCCTGACTCTGCTCTTCCTCTTCACAGAATTCTTCTAGACTGGTCACCCCACCTATACTTCCTGCCTAGCTACTGGCCAATCAGCATTTTATTAAACCAATTTTAGTGACAAATCTTTACAGTGTACAGGAAGATTATTCCACAACAAGGGGGGGAGGAGTAATTATTGAAAAAAAGAAAAGAAAACAATAAAAGATGTCAGAGTAAGGTGATTCTGTCAATATTCCTATGGAAATAGCAACACTAAGGCATGCATATCATAATAATAATAATAATAATAATAATAATAATAATAATAAGTCAGCATATCAAAATAGTTATTCTCCACATGATGGAACTTTCTCCATGTATTATTATTCTTGGGTATAGATTCTCACTGTAGGAAATAGGAAACTGTCCAGTGGTACTTCCTATGTATAACAGAGAGCTAGAAGCCTGTGCCATTCATTCATCTCCAGGGATCAAATGGTCAGTAAATTGAAAGTGTGAAGTTATCTCATCCACTCAACTCAAGAGGTGGAGCCACTACCTCTGTCTTCCCACAGTAAGAGAACAGAGGCTCAGCAGAAAGCAAGCAGCATTACCTTGCTTGTAAATCACTAAAAATAAAGATTTCAACTCCTTTCAAATAGGATCTTAAGGGTTTTCATCTAAACTTGGGTTGTAATTTGTGTGTGTGTGAATTTGAGGTATTTATAGACAACTACAGATGCTATGAGTGGTGTGCTTCATTTGCATTCCTAATAATGATTTGCTTATTTGTTTTATTTCCTGTATGATTAGTTTAAAATAGTGGTTGCTTCAGTGAAGGATTTATATTAAAATCCTATTTATTGCTAAGCCATCATGGAAAGGTGCAATATTCATTAACAATTTGGACTCTTTCCTTCTTCCTATCTTTCCTCCAGAAAACAAACAAACAAACAATCAAAAAACATGGATTAGGAAAGCTTCACTTCAGACTTTCTGAGGAGTAACTAGACATAAAAAGGTTCTACACAAATCTATTTGGGAAGTAATGATATTTGGAATTCTGTAAAAAAGAGCAATAATGTGAAGGGCTCTTTTCTTGTTTCTCTTCTTTCAAAGCTGTAGCCTCCTCTTATTTTAAGTAAAAATATTCCCTTACATGAGTCTAGTAGATTTGTGATGGTAACAAAAGCCCACAGTGATGTCGTTAATTAGTTAAGAATCACAGGATTGACGTCTGTTCTGTAATGTAGACAAGCTGCTTTGCCTTTTACACTGTGACTCATTTGATCGTAATTGCTTTTGCAGGACTTTTACCCTCTTCTCAGCCTCTATCTTATTAGCACAAAGACAGCAAAAAGCGGCCGAAGGAGACTGAGAAGGAAAGGTCTTAACACGAACCCATTGAAGACACTCCCATCTCATCTTACATATGCTCCTAAATTGTGAAATACCAGAAAATACAGAGAATTGTGCTTTGTAATGGACTCAGCCCTCTACTCAAAACCAGGACCTGAAATGAAGTCTTCTTCCTCATGTAGAATAGTCAGGGCCAACAATACTCTTCCTTCTTCCAGAAAAGAGAAGCCAAGCAACAGTAAGGGGCCTGAATTATGAATTACATTTTGTAATTAATCCTAAACCTACAGAATCAACTAATCTAAAGTAAAACATTATAAAACTTAGGGAGTAATATGTGGAGAGGAAAAAAAATTTCCAATCCACATGCATGAGAATGTACTAATCTGACATGAGTGAGGAAAGCATAAATGTTTACTTATATATCATTCTTTAACCACAGAGTGCATTTAAGAAAACACAAATCAACACACCAAATTTTCTGGTGTATTGAAAACTGAGTCCAACATGTAGAATTAACTGTAACCTCAGTCTAAATTTAGTACTTGAAATAGAAAAACGTGGAATAAATAATTTGAATACGAAATTACTTATTTGTTTTTAGAAATAAACAAGGTTTGTTACAGAATTATATGAGGTACTCTCAGAGGTGAAAGTGGTCAGGGGCCAGAGAGACTGTTGTTTCAGCCTGTATGTTTTGAAAGGCTTTATACCACTACATAAGTTCTGTGTAACACACAAATCGTTTGGACAAACTATTTTTTTAGATGTAATGATACTCTATACATTTCATTTCATGATTTTCATAGGAAGTAAACATATTTATTTGTATCGCTTTTTACATTCCCTAAGTAGTCATTCTCAGTTATGCAGACTCCTGAAAAACTGGAAACATTCATTTCCTTCCTTTTGTTTTCTGTCTTTATAAAGCAACAAACTAACAACTGTGTCATGGGACTATTATAGTACCAGTGAGTGACACAACTTGAAAGTGATTTAGTTGGCCATGTGCTAGCATTGTTGATACATGAGATCACAAAATCCTGGATTATGTTATTCTCAAAGCAAGCCAATTGGCTAAAATACTCTAACCAAAGACAGAAGCAACAACAAAACCCCCCAATAAGGGGGCCGAAGGGATGGCTCAATGGTTAAAAGTATTTAACCGACCGTAGTTTGGTTCCCAACACCCATATTGGGTGGTTCCACTAGTAGCTTCAGTTCTGGATGGTTCAATACCCTCTCCTGGCCTCTTCAGGCACCTGCACTCAAGTGTACATACCCCCATATAGAAACACATACCTATAAGGAAAATGAATTTTAAAAACAATAAAATAATTTTCTTCTATAGCATACATAAGAAACTTTCTTAAATGCAACCATCTACTCCAGTGACTTTGACTCATCATAATTTGCTTTTGAACTTGGATTGGTAGTAAAAGGCCATTATCCACTTGGTAAGATGCAGAAAAGATTGCTCTCCCATGTCTGCTCCTGACATTGTCTCAACCTAACTGGGCTTAGTCCCCAGGACTCTGGCATGTTTCCTGAATACAGCTGCTAAGACATGAATTTTCATTGGGTATAAGCTGAAATGCAAACTAAACACAAATGGGCTTCTTCCTGTAAATGCATGTATTGTACAGGAACCACTTCTGCTAACATTTTCCAGGCAGAATCTAATTGCTAGAGAGCTTTTCTCTTCCATCTGCCAAATCTCTTTTCTTTTTCTTGCTCATTTTGGATGATAAAGTGCATGAACCTGCTCACACAAAGAGTTTAAACAACACTAAACTGAATTTTAAAAGATGGACTCTATTAAACAGAATTCAAATGCCTGATTCATTATACAACTCATTTGATTCTTTCATTAAAAAAAATTGGTCATACTTAATGAGAAACTGTAGACTTCAAAATTCTACTTGCCAACACAGAAGAAATAGGAAGATCTAAAATATCATCCCCACAAGGATGGACAGTGAAACCTATTGGAAGGAAAAAAACATAACACTGTAACAACAGTAGATCATTCAAGATAATTAGTAAAGCTAAACTGTGTTTTCTTTATAACAGGAATATCTAAGTGATATTGCAAAGTGAAGAAAGAGCTGAAACTCTGTTCTTATGCTTCCCCACACCTTTTCCCACAGCCTCTCCTTCCTCAGTTAATGTCAAATCCGTGTCTACCTCAAGTCTTCTTGTACCATCTGTGTCATAACCCAGTCTCTTCTTTCTCCTTGTCCAGTTCATAACCCAGTCTCTTCTCCCTCCTTGTCCAGTACACTCCAGTTCCATCTGGTAGCCAAGAGTGACTGCATGAAACTAAAAATCAGATTATACATAGGCTAAACATATGTGGGATTTTGTTTCATCATGCAGAATCCAGGCTTGTGTTCCCGATCTGAACTCCATCAGACTCTGACTCCATCTCCTGTACTCATCTCCCTCATCATGACATTTCATGCACAGAAACAGCCCATGGTACTCCAGTAGCATAGCTGCTTAGCATGTGGTGCTTAAAGAGGCAGCTCTGCCTCGGACGTGCGTGACATCTTCACCTGTCAGGGAGTTTGTCTGGCTTTTGTGGCAGTAGCTCTCAGAGAGCTAGCATCCTAATGTATTTTATTACTCATAAGTTGTCTCCCTAGTGAATGTTCTTCGGGTCACTGTCTCTAAAGCCTGCAACTCTTCACTTCTCATGGAACTCCCTGCCGTGCACAGTGGCACACAATCACAGCACACTAGAAGCTGAAGGAAGAGACTTGTTGTGGTCAAGGACACCCCGTGCTGCACACTGAGTTTAAAGCCACCCTAAGAAATACAGCAAAATTCTTTTCTTTTTCTGAAAAAAAAAAAAACAGATAAGCAGAATGTTTATCAAACTAGAATATCAGTTTACATCAATTCCATATACCTGATAAAATTTTCCAATGGGGACTTAAAAGACAGCTTAGAGGGCAAAAGTGTTGGCTGGCAAGGGTAATGGCATGAACTTGATCCCCAGAATCCACATGATAGAAGGAGAGAACCAGCTCTTACAAGTGTTATCTGACTTCTATATCCATATCATGGTATGCCCACCTACACATATGTAACAATACAACAATTAATTAATAATAGTTTTCCAGTGGAATCTACCTTTAAGTTCAATAGCTCTGAGATGAGATACTTGACTGGGTGTTGAGAAAAGTTTTCTTTTTCTAGGGAAATTATTTTCTGTTTATTAAATATTATTTTTATATTTGTGTTTGTTATATTATTGAGTTCTCTGCAAAATTTGGGCTATGAAAATATTACATTTGGGCTACCGCTTCAGTAAATTAGCTACCGAAATAAACGATCCTCAAATTTTAGTGTCTTAGTGTATTTGCAATGTTTTTCTGGTGAATATTGTAGTCCAATAGTTCTCCTTGGTGGATTTCTGTCAAATAACACAAATGTAGCTTCTTCTAGTTTGTGGCATTTCATCTGGCACTCATGATTGCCAGAGCAAGAGAGAGTGAACATGGGGTTAATATACAGAGCTTTATAGCCATACCTGGAAGAATTTCCTGGATCCCAGCATCCAAGGCATGGTTTCATTACTCCAACGTGACTGTCTGAGAGACTGAAATGTAGGGCTTTCCATGTATCTAAAAGAGAAAGTCAGTCAGGATTTGGTAAGGTAAGCATTCTTTCTGATACAGGAAAAGGACTTTTGTGTTCAAATGGAAGAATATTCAAAAGAAAAAGAAGTCCATTCATCAATGTCTTCTGACATGGAATTTGTGGTCATCAGCTCTCAAGATTCTATGGGAAAGGATGAAGGGATACAAAGAAGGGTTGGGATAGAATAGGATTTGAATGTTTCCATGTCAGGAGCTATTGTGGGCCATGACTCAAATACAGCAGATAGCAATTGATAAGTCAGATGTCAACTCACCAGATGAATAATTCTCTGGTGGAGGAGAAGCCTATCAGGCAAGGCTTATGAGACCAACAACTCTGAAAAACTGTTGCTCCTGTCTATAATTTCACATGTGCAAAAACAGCTGTAGTCTCTCCTCAATACCTGCATTGTAATGTGCAATCTCATACGATATGTATATGTAATGTCATGATTACATCTCAATCTTATGGACACATATATCTATGGTTGGTCTGGAAGATGACTTCTCATTATGCTGTATAATTTTGATGAAAAGAAATACACTAGAATATGCTTCATAACTAGTTCTATTGTCCCTCTAAGACACTTAGAGGCCTGCTTTGTTCGTCTAACTCAGACTAACATTAAAAAAAAATTTCTTTCCAGTCTAAGACAACCTACATGTACATTTATTGGATTTGAAACCTCAGAGCAATTTCAAACTAGGCTGAATGTTTCTGTAAACAGACCATAAGTTAAAACTTTACAGATAGGCACAAGGACAGAGTCACAGATATCTAACCAAGGTTATTAACACAAAGCAACCTAAAATACTATGCTAATTTCTCTAGTCAAGTCTGGCTGATAACACAGACCAGCAGCTACTGCCCGAAAAAGTGCCAAGCACCATATCCCTGCCTATGCATTGCCATGGTAAATGGCTCAGTTCCTTATCTTTACTCAAGAAATGTGCTATGACCTTCAGATGTAGCTTTTCTAACTCTTCCTTTTATTGTCCAAAGCCTCCTGTTGTGTATACATATAGCCATGTAGAACAAGAGAAGACTCAAAAGAATTCGAACCTGGAACAAATTAGAATTTAGGAAGAGTTAGAGCTGTGGAGAAGGAGAAGCAGGAAAATGAAAGAGCATGACCCAAGCAGTTTGTGTGTGAATTTATTGTAGATAAGAAATTTGTCAAAGTCCTTGCTTCTGAGAAGCACTCTGAGTAACCCTGGATGCTGCAAAAGTTCCACAAGCACATGGTTATGTTTCTCATATTATTGCCTTAAATTTTTCTAAATTAACATTTTAAATATGTCATTTTCAGCTCAAAATGAAATATAAATCTGTTCATGCCAAGTACAAAAGTAGACCAGTGTATGAACAATTTTTGTCCATGTCAAATGACACATACAGTGGTCATAGATACTACAAGTAGTCTTTCATGAAACTCTGAAGGAAAATCCATGCACAAGAATTAACAGTATCATGAGAAAGCACAGAATGTGCAGGTGTTTTGCTTAAAAAGAGCATACCTTTAGACTAAAAATGCTTTGTGTGTATCTGTGAAGCTTGTGCTTCTATGAACTTTTTTGTAATTGAAAAAACATTTTATATAATACATTCTTCATATCTTTTCCCTCCCTCAACTCCTCCAAGATCCTCTCCACCCATGCAAGTTCACTCTATTTCTTTCTCTTACTCTTTAGAAAACAAAGAAAAAATAAGAAATTCACACACACATACACACAAAAAAAAGAAAGAAAAAAACCCACAAAATCAGAAACCACAGTATATAAGCAAAGCATCAGTAAGAAAAAAAATGCCCAAACAATCTAAGACAAAAAGTCTTAGAAAAATCCCATTGAGGTTTTCTGTGTTGGCCTTCTACTGCTGAGCATGGAGCCTATCCTTAATTCTGGATAATATGTCCAGCAAGACTCCATGGGTGAAAACTAATTTGATTTTTACAAGTATGTATCAAGTGCAGATAGCTTCTTGGTTAGGAGTGGGAGCCCATGTCTACTTCCTCATGTCAGTTTAGGGACCTCATCAACCTTGAACCTGTGTAGGCCACATGCATGCTGACAGTCTCTGTGAGTTCATATGTGCATCAATCCACTTGGGAGCTTACATTATTTCTGCTTCTTCTACTACACAGTTCCCTGAGCTTTAAGGGGAGAGCTTGGATGAAGACATCGCAGTAAAGACTGAAGGTTACAAAATTTTTCACTCTCTGTACATTGTCCAGTTGTGGGTCTCTATGTTAGTTCTTATCCACTGCAATGTGAAGCTTCTCTGATGATGGTTGAGTGAGATGCTGACCTATGGGTGTAGCAGATTGTTGTTCCAAGTCATTTTAGTTCCTTTTGCACAATAGTATTTGATTTTCTGTGGCCTATCTAGCTCAGGTTCCTGGCCAGTAACACACATGAATTTCGTCTATGGAGTGGGCCTTAAATCTAATCAGATAGGGTTGGTTACTTACACATTTGTTCCACTGTTACACCAGTGCATCATTGTAGAGCACAAGGTTTATAGCTAGGTTGGTGGTTATCTTTCTCATCTAGTAGTGTGCAGAGTACTTTTAGCACAGTGAACACTAGTCAGAAGGGGTGAAAGTTCCCGTTAGGCACCAGTTCTGCTTGGTGTAAAATGATATATGTAAATGTTGCCTATAGTGATGGTGCCTTACTATCAGCTTGTGGAGAACAACTAGTAACCTTGACAATCGTCTGAGAGGTTTAAGGTTTCCATGGGACCAAAGACTCAACGGATATAACCCTTTCCTAGTACTTCGGGTTTTACTTGATGGTAGAAGACTTAAAGTTTGGGTATTGTCTCCCCCATTATTTGGTGACCATATTCAGATTTCTTTCATGCATGTACGTATTTTAGGAAGCTTCTATAGTGACAGGTTTCCATATAGCCCTTAGTGTTCATTGTTCCTCCCCAT
The DNA here is from genome assembly GCF_903995425.1 of Onychomys torridus. Classification (NCBI taxonomy): domain Eukaryota; kingdom Metazoa; phylum Chordata; class Mammalia; order Rodentia; family Cricetidae; genus Onychomys; species Onychomys torridus. Next base: position 78,445,842 of record NC_050449.1, read on the forward strand.
ATTCCCTCCCTTGCCTCTCTCTACAACCCCTCCCCCATTCAATCCCCTCACTCCAGTCTTTCATCACTGGGATTTGTTCAGTGTCTCATTCCTATCCATCAGTAGCCAGACAAATCAAAAAAACTAAGAGTAAAAGAATTCCCAGGAACATGAAAATAAGATTGAGGAACAACACACTTGTAAGGCCTCAAAAGAGTGGCCAGAGGCAAAGTCCATTCATTCTAATGATGTGAGAAAGAATCAGTGAATGTGCTAGCCAGTATGCCATCCTTATAAGTTGATTTGAAAGCTTGTCTTCTCCTGATAGACTCTGACTCACTCAGACAAGCAATATTCAAGACAGACAACCAGACACGCAGACAAAAGAAGACATTAGATAAGCAGATGTTTGGTTCGAAAGAATAATTCACATCCATTTAAAAAATTCTAGAGAGCGGATCCATTTCTGGAAAACAAAATAAACTCAATGACAAGGGATTTTAATAAAGCATCTTATTTCAACCTGAAAAGATTCATTTTATAAAAATTTCATTATTTTTCAATTCTATATAGGAAAGAACAAATATAGACATCACAGAATTGCTGGATCTCCCATCTGCATAAACTTACTTCACACCCTGGTCTAGAGTCCCTTCCACCAGAGAGAGACAGAAAAGACTCCAGGTGTGCCCTGATCCTGAAGAGAGAAGGTAACTTGTGACACCGGATGCAGAAGCTGATGTGGACCAGAAACTCAGAGCTAAGTCAGCACTTTCCTAACAGACATAAAATCCCCAAATACTATTGGCAGACAAAGGTACTCCAAAGTCACAAGGAAATGATAATTTTCGTTAGCACCCACAAAAAGTCATTGTGAAACCTGGAAATACCAGCCATGTTTCTCAGAAACTGCTAACTCTCACCTCTTTTCCTAGTTTCTCCTTCAATAAATGAGATTTTATTAAGACACCTAATCAGGCAACTATGCCCGCTTTTCTTTACTTCAGTGTATTTGTTTTAACACGTACTCACTGGTATTGTGGTCTCCACTTTTTTTAATTTCTGTGCTGTCAAAATAAATTACCATAAACTGAGTGCCATGAAACAGCAGAAGTTCATTCTTTAAAATACATGACATTTTGCCTGTGCTAATTGTTTTACTGGAATATATAAATCTCTATGCTGACAACCAACAGAGGGTATTTTTTGTTTTTGTTTTGTTTTGTTTTGTTTTTCTCATGAGAACAGTGACAAAGAGTGGACAAGAGAAATGAAAGAAAAAGAAAGAACACAAATGTCAGAGTATTTGGATAGAGTATTTCTAACAGTAAGAACAGTCCATCATGTCTCTCTCCTTTTCTCATGAGTTCTTCCTGACCTTTTCTTCTAGTTTCTCAGTGTAAATTAATACACTGAAAGGCTAGTACAGTATTGTCTGATTCTTACATAAACTTTGCCTCACTTGAGTTACACTTAACTTGTAGGATTCAATTAAGTAAATGAGTAATTTTAATATACATTTCTTTTTTGTATTTAAATATATTTATTTATTAATTTTTTTTTCATTTTACATATCAACCCCAGTTCCCCTTCCCTCCCCTTCTCCCGCCTCCTCACCTCCCTCATACTCTACCCCCATCCACTCCTCAGGGTGGGTAATAATATGCATTTATTTAAAACTATAGGCATAATTCTCTATTGTAAGATTTTTGCAATAAGAAAATACATTAATAACTTGAATAATTGATTATAAGTTGATTACAATATTTTCTAATGTTTCAAATAGTCTTCCATTTAGAACAGAAATGTTTGAGACAAATATCATAAGAACTTCAGAACTAAAGAATAACATTAACCATTAAGGCTAACGTCCACCTAAAAAGCATTTTAAAATGTTGAATATTAAGATTCCAGTTCAAATCAATTAAATAAAAAAATCTTAGGGCATATCCCAAGAAATATTATATTTTTAAATCTCTCAGATTATCTGTCCAGTTAAGAACTTCTGTTCTAACACCCACCCACCAACCCTAGCCTCAGCCACCTGAAGACTAGTGCAAAACTCCACATCTGCCATAAATTGCAGTGGTATACTGTAGACCCAAGTGTGACTACACAAGGGCCAGTGGACCCACCTACCTCTCCCACAGGCCTAGTGATTGTACAACAAAGTGAGTTTTACATTCATAACAAAATTAGATAACAACTCAAAATAAAAGAAATTTATGAGCCAAGTTCCCCAATGAACATAGACCGAAAATTTACTGATAAAACACTTGTAAAATTAATTTAAAAAACTCAAAAAAATAATCATCCAACCATGACCAAATTGGCTTCATGCCAGAGATGCAAGAATGATTCATATATGTAAATCAATAACTGAAATTCATTATATAAATAGACTGAAGGAGAGAAACTACACAATCGTCTCATTCTCCTCCTATTCATATAATGCTTAAGTCTTAGCTAAAGCAATAAGACAATTATAGTAATAGAAATTGGAAAAGAAGAAATCAAATATCTTTGTTTGTAGACGATATAATTCTACATGTAAAAATCACTAAAGATTCCAACAGAAAATTTCTATATATGATAAACACATTCAGAGAAGTAGCAGAATCCAAAAATCATTGGTCTCCCTATATAACAACAACAAATAAGAAATCACATTTTAAAAAATCCATTTAAATAGGCCAGGCCCCAGGTGGAGCTCTGGGAGTCCAAGGCAAGAAAGAGGAGGGATTGTATGAGCGAGAGTTGTTGAGACCAAGATTGGAAAAAGCACAGGGACAAATAGCCAAATGAATGGAAACACATGAACTATGAACCAATAGCTGAGGAGCCCCCACCTGGATCAGGCCCTCTGGATAAGTGAGACAGTAGATTAGCTTGAACTGTTTGGGAGGCCCCTAGGCAGTAGGAACTGACCTGTCCTTAGTGCATGAGCTGGCTGTTTGGAGCCTGGGGCCTATGCAGGGACACTTTGCTCAGCCTGGGTGAAGGGAGGAGGGGACTGGACCTGACTCAACTGAATCTACCAGGCTGAGCTGAATCCCCAGGGGAGTCCTTGCCCTGGAGGAGATGGGAATGGGGAGTGGGTTAGGGGTAGGGCAGGGGGGTGGCAGGAGGAGGGAGGACAGGGGAATCCGTGGCTGATATGTAAAATTAAATTAAATTATAAAATAAAAATAAATAAATAAACAAACAAACAAACATGGGAAATTATGAAAGGATTTATGTATAAATTCATTAAAATGTCAATAATGTTCCATTACAAGTTAGCTTAAATAATATGTTTATGAAATAAAGAAATGATGATGGAGTTCCTCTTAAAAAATAATAAATAAATAAATAGCCTGAAAAAAGAAATAAAATAAGTTTGGATAAATCTAAACAAAGAAGTAAAAGACTTATACAATGAAAAAAAAATTACACAATGAAAACTTTAAGATGTTGACAAAAGAAACAAAGAAAGATAACAAAAGATGAGAAAACCTTCCATGCTCTTGGATTGGTTAGAGCAATATTGTAAAAATCATCCACCCAGCCAAAATGAATTTACAGATCCAATGCAATTGTCATCAATTTGGATGCAATTTTTTTAATCTTGAAATTCATATGTGCATAAACTGAAGACCAAAACTACACCATGGCATGGTTAAGGGAAGGTTTTGTACTGTAGATATACAAGAGAGAAAGAACAGTCAGATATGTCTGGAAGAGCCCTGATTAGAGAAAGTGGTATACTGAACATGGCCAGCAGACTGGACCTGGCCATGAGAGAAACAAGAGCAGAGCAGAGACAGAGAAAAGAACATAAGTAGAGGCTCCTGGGTTTGTTTTATTAAGAAGACCTTCTAAAATTCGGCTACAAAACAGAAATCTATCTGTATGTTCGACATTTGCTCTTTGGCTTATATCTAAAGAACTCTCTCCTACAGAGATAGTTGCTTATCCTGTTCATTGTCGTTCTATTCATAGCAACCAGGAAATGAAAACAGTCTAGGTGTCCATCAACTGATGCATGGATAATGAAGATGTGCATTTATAAAATGAAATATTACTCAGCTGCTAAGAAAAATAAAATCATGGAGTTTACAGACTAGTAAATGTAACTGGAAACAAACATTCCAAATAAGGTAACCCAGACCCATAAAGAAATATTTTGCTTGTTCTCTCTCATATATGGATGCTACCTTTGGATTACTGGATATGTATGATTGGAATACCCATAAAAGTGAGAGAAACAGTAAGGGGCCTTGGAAGGGGTTCTTTTAAGATAGGGGGATAGAATGCAGATACTATGGAGGTGACATGGAGAAAATGGAGTAAGAAGTGTTAAGTGGGTGGGGGGTGGGAGGGCTGAATACAGGAAGTAGTGTGGATATGGATAACTAACGCTAAAGGCTTATGAGAAATTCAAATGAGTCTACTGCAATAGAACCTTCCTAAAGTACACACACACATATTTTTTAAGAGTTTACATAGAATTACCCTATAACAGAAGAATACTGGCTTTCCCAGATACCATAGACTATGAAAATAAAGATCGCAGTACAAGGGATAGATAACTTCCTTTAGAGTTGTCAGCAGGGTCCCATAGACCACCAAACATTGTCAGCTACTGCCATTGCTCTTGGTTACTCTCCAAAATTTAACAGTAAAACTTTACCACTGAAGACACCACATACTTGGATAAGAATACAGAGAAAATCAAGCTGGGATTGACCTGAAAGCTTCTCTCCTATAGGCTAGTTTTCATGAAGGTAGAAGGTGCTATGCATACATAATACCAGGGAGAAGAGTAACTATCAATCCTATTCTCCTGTGAGCACTATAAGATACAGTAATGACTAGCTATGACAGGACATGCTCCCTAGTATAGAAGTGGCATGAAAGTTATGGGAATAAAAACCACTTTCTCACTAGATTTAAGGCCTGTTACACTAGACAGAACTTATGCCTGCTACCATGTGTTGATCAAAGAAGCCGAGACTAGGTATGCCATAAGTCCTAGGGATGAGCCTCCTATTAATCTACTAAATTGTCATAGTATTAAACAAATTCCCACAAGCTTATGGTTATACCAATAGATGAGTGAATCTCAACTCTCATCAGAGAAGCTTCTTATAATAGGTGGCAATTACACAACTGTAGTGGATAGCCATCCCGGCATTGGCCTGGAAGTTCCAACCCCCACTGAGGCTTCGGTAATGATCACGCCCACAAGGCAGGGCAGAGGGGGGAATGGAAGACCGAGGATCAAGAGGAGGGCTCTCTCTTGGTTCTGGGACCCTGGACACTGGAGGTAGACCGAGCAGAGTTCTCCAGAGAACACCGCCGGACTGTGCTATACCTTTGCCAGACCCTGCAACCTACCCCTTCATTTGTAAGTTACCCCACAAAATAAACCTCCCTTTTAACTACGTGGAGTGGCCTTAATAATTTCACCAATATCTGGCGCCCAACATGGGGCACGAACCCACGACCCTGAGATTAAGAGTCTCATGCTCTGCTAGCTGTCTCTGTCTACTCTTGCAAGACTCCTGAAGGTTGCTTGCGTCCTTCTCCCATTTCTCAGGTATTATATTCCTTCTCAGGTCTTTGATGAGGCTAGAGATTAACAGTTATAGTTACAACTTAGTATATATACATATATAATATCTTAGATAGAATATATTAAGTATTAGACTCAGGTTCTTTAGTATAGGACACCTTTTGGAATGATCCTTGTAACATGCCACCTACCCATGCCCTAGACTTCCCTGGATTTTACTATGTGTTTTTTCCTTGATATTGTTTGCACTTATTGTAATTCCAACTTATCTAAGTCATTATCCCTCATTACTCCTGGACAATATTTGATAACCATCTCTTTGTATATAGTCTTGTATTAGGTTAGAACTTTCTTATTTAGACAAAAGGGGGAGATGTAGTGGATAGCCATCCCAGCATTGGCCTGGAAGTTCCAACCCCCACTGAGGCTTTGGTAATGATCATGCACACAAGGCGGGGCAGAGTGGGGAATGGAAGACCAAGGATCAAGAGGAGGGCTCTCTCTTGGTTCCGGGACCCTGGACACTGGAGGTAGACTGAGCAGAGTTCTCCAGAGAACACCACCGGACTGCGCTATACCTTTGCCAGACCCTGCAACCTACCCCTTCATTTGTAAGTTACCCCACAAAATAAACCTCCCTTTTAACTACGTGTAGTGGCCTTAATAATTTTACCAATACACAACACTGATACACAACTGGTCAGTGAGCAGAGGTAATAGATTTCAGAGGGCTCAGCCTTCAATGAGACATCCATGACATTGTCTTCTCCCAAGACTCAGAGATCACCACAGTACAGAGGGAAAAAAGATTTTAAGATCCAGAGGCAGTGGATGAACTACAGTGGTAAACTATTTTCTGGACACAACAAGACAGAAGTACATATGAAGTCACAGCCATTGTGACTGCATGCACAATTCTTGCACAAGGCCAAGATAGACAAAATCCCAGCATGGAGGAAGAGGAGGTGAGGAAGTCCTATATCCAGCTGAGAAGTTACTGTCAATTGGTGGCTGCTGGAAGATAGTCAGTCTGTCTTCCTCAGGGATGTGGCCCTTGAGAATCTACCATGTTCCAGCATATGAACTGAGAGCTGTGCATAACACTGATGACACTAGATGGACTCCATGGGTTTACAAAAAGGAAGAGGATGCAGGGAATTGGAAAAGAATGGTAATAGTAGAGATGGGGGATGAGCTAGAACAGAGATAATGGGGAAAATATTCTCAATTAATAAAATAAAGAAATGCTGCTCAAATTGGCCATGAATGAGGGTACAAACCTATTGTCAGGTCCACAATTTTTCATTTTTGTAAAGTATATGCTAGAATAAGCAACACATAAAATTTCTGAAATTTCTGACAGTTTTTGTGACCATAATTTTTAGCTAAGCAACTTGGATAATTGGAAACTTCTTATTCTAGATTTGAGACAACAGTGACATGATAAATTCCATCAGGGATGCTGTGAACTTCTAATGCTACCTTTCTTACCATAATTTGGAACAACCATTTAAAAGCATACAGGTATTTATATTGATATGTTGATTGTTTTCCAATAAAGTGAGTAAGTCAGAAGTGCAATCTGGTTCAAGAACCTAGTGAATCCACTGAAGAGGATTATTTTATTCATAAGATAATCTACTCCATTGACATTGTCAAAGGGATTCATAGTTGAATGGTGAGTGAACTTTTGCAAGAGAGAACATGCCCAGTCCTTTCCAATTCTCTGCCCTAGCCACATCTTCAAAGAAGGCTTCTTTGGAGGATGGCTTCTAAGCACCATGTACTTTACATTTCCTCCCATGCATTCAATGGGAAAATTCCCAGGATTCTATCCATTAGAAACTAAACAGACATATTCTCTATCATACAATGGGGTTCAAAAGAAATGGACCAAGTGTTGGGAAAGAACATGAATTCCTGTTTCATATTTTAAGGTATAAGTAACTGGGCTGTCTGTTCTTTGTACCTTTATGGGAACAAGGCAAACAATAGAGTTTAATTCATGGTGAAGGACACAAATATAAACACTGTGTTTGTTTGAGTAAGTTTTAACCTCACTATACCTGAATTTTATTCATCACGGATAAAGACAATCACATAAAATTACTAACTTCAGAAACTTGAGAATATTAATAACAGCATATGGAAAGTACATAAAAGAGTTCTCCATATAGCAGGTGGTGTGCCCATGCCTCAAAGCCATATGGCTCTTGACCTTGCTGTGCACTGACTGGGCTCCCACCATAACAGCTTTCTCCTGTTTTCCCCAGAGAGAAAACATCACCTCCCAAAGTCTTAGCACACAGCTGATTTACTCTGACTAATTGACCCCAGCTTTCCCTCTCTTCTGGACCTGCCAGCCTTGTCTGCATGGGCAACTGCTGTGTGGGAGAAGAACGTGGGTGGCTCATTTGAACACTCCCTAGTTCTCTAATGCTTTGCTATCAAGAAGAGACACCGCCTGAGGGTAAGTAGTAGAGATAATTACTTCCCTGATCACACAATAGTGAACAAGCAGTCTGTGCTCAACATATGATACATGTCCTTGCTAATTAGGAACAAGATGTACACATTTGATATGGGCAGAACAGTCCATAGGAGAAACAAAACAGGTGTATTGTGGAAAGGATCTTTAAAGTTCAAGGGAGAAATTCTCCTGTTTCTATATCACCACAGAGCCAAAATTTGAGCTGCTAATCTAAGTCATCCCTTTTTGGTGTCCTCCCAGTTTTTGATGCGAACTTTGTTCTGTTATTTATACTTATTGTCATGATAGCATTTTCATTTATGTTGTTTTCTTCCATTAACAATTAATATACTCTAGAATTTATGAGATCTGTAATCTGTCACTGATCCAGGCAATTATTATATGTGTGAATCCCTACCTTCTGATTTCTTCTCTAAAGGAAGAATATTATTTCTCAATTACTGACTAAACCATGGATTTTAGTAGACAATTTTTATTAGACACAAATTTTACTGTAATTTCCTAGAATAATTAGTTTTATGAAATGAATTTTTGTTTCTTGTTCTTTTTTTGTTGTTTTTGTTTTTGGGGTTTTTTTTCTTTCTTTTTTCTTTTTGGGGGGTGGGGTCACACATAGACAAGGCTGGCTTTGGACTTCCTATCTACCCAAACATGACCTCTAACTCCTCCTCATGCCTCTGCTTTCCAAGTATTGAGTTTGCAGACCTGACCTGTAGATGTAACATTCTTATTAAATAAGAAACACAGAGCCAAATGCAGAGCTAAAAGCCCAAGAGGTCAGAGCGGTAGCTAAGAGCTGAGACTTAAAACTGCCTTCTTACCCTTCCTGCCACTGCCATCCTTCCCCTCAGAAAGAGGCCTACTTCCTGTGTGTCTGTCCTTTTATTGAATTTCTGTCCTGCCTTCTTATTGGTTGTAAACGCAACCACATGACTTCATCATCACTGCCTATCTATACAGACCTCTAGGTCTATTGGTTGGTATTGAGATTAAAGGAGTGTGTCTCCATGCTGGCTGTATCCTTGAACACACAGAGATCTGCCTGTCATGTGATTGGGATTAAAGGTGTGTGCCACCACCGTTGGCTTCTGCTATAGCTTGCTATTAGCTCTGATCCCCAGGCAACTTTATTTATTAACATACAAATAAAATCACATTTCAGTACAAATAAAATATCACCATACTGACCAACCACACTGTGCTATCAAATAAATTTCATTTTAGACACTTTCATTTATGGCATTTGTCCATAGCTTTTTGTATATATTTAGTGCAAATTTCTCTGCTTTTTTTCTATATTCATCACCAGGCTTCTAAATCATTTTTATTTTTCATAGCTTCTGTGTGTTTCTCCACTTTTTTGTCATTTATTGCTAGAATCCATTTTCCCAGAGAGGACTATTGAATGCCGAAGTTGTGAAAGTGTCTCCACCCTGTCCATGAGGATTCTTCCTCCACAGTCCAAGGTTGCATCAGTCTTAATTTATTGACACACACATGGCAAAACCATTTGCTCTCTGGTTTCATCTCTGTCTCTTTTGGCAATCTAGTAGTCAAGGTTTCTCCTGCCCATAAAATATTTGAATGTTGGATCATTATTTCTCAAATTATTAATATACTTTGTATTTTTTTCCTGCTAGAATCCACTTCAGTTCTCAAGTGCCCAAACTGCCATTCTCTGCTCTTTCTTAGTTTTGGAATGCATGTGTCCTGAAAAGCCTTCAAAAATAAAAATAAACTCTTAATGAATAAAGGAAAGAAAAAGAGATAAAATCTCACCTATCGTTTACTCTACCTACAAAATTAATGATAAAAACAATAAGAATGAAAAGGCATTTTTAAACATTACATTTAACTTCAAACCTTCCAAATAATATTGAGAGATCCTTGACCTATATTCAGATATGTAGACCAATCAACAGTCACAGAATTTTAGCTTTAAGAAGACTGTCGCATGGAAATTTTAATGAAACCCACCTGAGTGTTAATTTATCCATATTGATCTGCATTTTAATATGAGCCAAATGCAAAAAAAATAATTTATGCCTGCCTTCTCAAATGTTTGCAGGTTACTATTATAAGTCCCAGTTCTATCTCTTCGTGGTGGGTTTCAAACCACTCATTATCATCTTGATGTCTACCCTGGCACACACTCTTTTTGTTACAATGTATTTTAAATTTTGACATTTAAAATTCTATACTTGACTTTTGATTGTCTCTAATTGATATTCTGAGTCATCCTGGTGAATTGGGTGTTCAGGGCCACCATTTATGTTATGAATGATATTGTTTAGAATTAAGCATCCTAATGGCCCTGGTTGTCACTCAGCAATAGTCCCCACTTCCTACAAATATGTCACCCTTATGTCCCAATGTGTAGAAAGCTTAAATTTTTATGTCTCAGATGTTTTTGCAGCTAAGATTTTAGTTGGAAAATAAGTGCGCCAATTAGGAGCAATCGTAAGATATTTGGAATGCTGACATGAGGTGGAGGCCACCTTCATTCTGGCATTGGCTTTCAATAGACAGGAATGTTTACAGACATTCCAGGTTCTAATGACCAGCCTCATGAGTGTTGAGAGACATTTGCACCTGAGGCAGCTAAACATGGCAAAGCATTGAAGTCACTGTTAACAGCTACAACAGCATGTTTTTAGACTCCCCTTTCAATAGTAACAGTTCTTCATCTTTCTTAGTTAAAAGGGAAATGGTAAGTTCCCCTGGCAAGTGAGTCACATGGTGTTCCATAGGAGACCAGCCTAGCTTTTGCTTCCCCAACCTGACCAGTAGTGATCATCATAATGCTTTGTACTGGGTCATATGTATATATATATATATATTCTTATATTCTCTTCCCTGCATTAAATCCTATTTGTCATGATTGCTCAATAGAAAGAGGCGAAAGAGGCTATTATCCATCAGGCTCTGTCACCCAGCAATCAACACATCAACTGGTTAATAGATGATTTCATTATATGGTGATGATAATGAATTAAACTCCATAGCTTTCTGTACAATAAGGGATCAGGGGCTAAGAGCAAGCCACTGCTGATCATACGTTTGAATTGTTAGTAGTGTTACATAGAGTCACTGGAAACAGAACCAGTAAGCGGGAGACAAAAGATGCTCTGCTATGCAACATTTGAGTCATATGAATATTGGGAAGATGCAATTCATGCTTTAATCAAGGTCTTGATAGAAAATGTCATACAGGATTCAGTCTATCCTAGTGAGTTCTAGTAAGCAGTGCTATAATATTGTGTGAAGAGAAAAATTAATGTTAAACTCTTTCATTCTATGACAGTCTCAAAGTATCTAAGCAAGGATACTTAATATTTATTAATGGAAATTAGTGGTTGTTATTTTGAGAAACACATTTTGGTCCTAACCCTAAAGCCTTTTCATCTCCATTTAGGATAAAATAATCAACCATCCTAACCTTGGTACAGACTGGTTTTAATACGTTATGTAATAAAGAAATTGAAATTACATAATACTACCTAAAGGCTGATAATTACCAACCCTGAGTCTGAGATTTTGAAATATGCCATTTGATAACTCAGACTATGAACAAGGAATATGCACTCAATTTACAAGGGTCGCTAAACTAGGCCAGTCTGTTAATTCTTGAATTACAATTCAAAAAGGCCTTGATGGGAAAAATCCTTCTTGCAAGAAACATATATACATATTGTGAATCTGTGTTTGAATTTGGTTAATATATACATGCACATGTAATTCACAAAGACAATTGGCATATGTCCAATATCATTTATTTTCTGAGATGAAGAAATGGTTATCTAGAAGCCAGTCAGTGAGACATAAGTCTTAAGATTATGATGGATATTCAGGTTGAAAAACAAAAACAAAATCATAAGCAAAAAAGAATGCTAGCAGAAACTGTTATCTTAAATTTATAAAGAATTATCTTAGTCTCAGATTGTCATTGGTGGCTAGGGGCTGGCCCATGCCAAGTGTCTAGTTGACCACTCAAGGTTCTTTTTCCACCCCTTTTCTATCTGCTCTGTGCTTCATAGTTTGACCAGCAAAGGATCACTTCCTCCCCTGTTTTACTCCCTTCTAATCATCTCAAAAATCTTGCTCCCACATTGATGTGAACTCAGCCAATGTGATGACACCTCAGGAAGATACTAGCTTGACACAATGCAAATTCAATCAGGGAATTGCATTCCTTGGCCCCTGTCTGCAAGTCTCTATAAGCTAATTGTGAAACCCTCATTGCTTCTCTCCAGGACTTCCACTCCATATTTCTTTCAAGTTCCTCAACAGTCCCTCCCTCACATCTCCTCCTGCTTAGATATAACAGTAATCCAACATCCTTTGGGGTTCTCCTAGACCCATGTACAGTAAACTACCCATTTGGAAGGCAAGCCCTTCGAAACATCTTGATCTGAATGGATCATCTGTTTTCTGTTGGGATCTGACTACCATGTGTCAACATTTTGGCACATCTCAGATTTTATAAGAGTCACATGATACCCCCAGTTCTTCTCTGCTTTTTAGCCACATACTACACTGGTCTTATTTGTCATCATACTGAGCTCAACCATATGACATTACACCTCTTGTCCTAGTTACTTTTGTTCCTAGCTCTCATTCTCTGTGGACAAAAAGGTCAAAATCTTACCACGCTGAAGATATTTTAACCTCTGTGTAAGACTTCAATGTGAAGAGTCAACAAGTTATTTTGAAACTAATTATTGAAGAAATTTCAGAACAGAAAATATCTATAAAATAAGACTTTCTCATTTTGCACAAACCTCTGCTTAAGCAACACTTATGAAAGAACCATGTACCAATCTCTTCCACAGAAATCCTAACCTTTCTATTAGCATAATTCCTATCTTAAGTATCTGCATAAATAGGAAAAACATTTATCTTTTAAGCTGTTAGATTAATCTAAACTGGTATAAAATCTTTTATTGTCCAACTTCTTAGTATTTTCATTTTCTATCCAAACTAAATAGGTCCTGTGGCCCTTTGGTCTCACTTTTACAATCATCAGCTTTTGTTATTGGCTTTTCTTCATGTGGAAAAAATTGGATTCAATTCCCAACAAAACGAAATTTTGAAAATATATTTGCCAGTCATTTGACATTAGCCAGAGTAGACGGATCTAGATTCTGGCCTGATTGTTCTGATTCTGGGTCAGAATGAATTTGTCCGACATCTATTTGGAAAAAATTGAATATGTGATTGGAACATTTTGAAAGACAAGGAGAAAGATCTTGGCCTTATTCCCTCCAACATCTTGAATCATCATTGTTCAGAGGAGAGTCCCCCAATTGTCTTAGAAACCAAGGAGAGACAGCAGTAAATGCTGCAGTATCTTGAAAAGAGTTTTGCTTTGGTTTTGTTATTTTGTTTTGAAGAAAAGACAATGGTGGGTTCCTTGGTGAAAGTGGGATCTTCTTTCCATAATTGATATTGCTCTAATGGATTTTATGTCCCTTAGATATTTAAGTATCTAAGAGTAGTGTTAGGCAAGGTACCACCATGATAGAAACACACACTATACTATTAGTCTTTTAATACAAACATTATTTAGTGAATGAAGGGGAAAATCTTGATTTGTCTTCTCTGTACTTATCATATATATTGATTTTAAGTTATTAATATTCCTTGACATCTGATAAAACTTTTCAGGCCCTCTAGTTTCAAAGTTAAAATGCCTACATTAGGAAGAATTGATATGTGAAAGTATTTTCCTAATCACATAAATTGCTGCAAATATTAGGTACTGTCTTTTTATTTATTTTAATTTTTATCACAGACTTTATTTTTACTATAGTCTTTCACTTACCCAAACTCCTCCCATTTGCTACACACCCAACTTCATATATATATATATATATATATATATATATATATATATATATATATATATATATAATGTAGTGGTATATTGTGTACCCCAATAAAGCCTGCCTGAGATTCAGAGGACAGAGCCAACCACTAAATTAGACATAGAGGTCAGGCAGTGGTGGTGCACATCTTTAATCCTATCACTTGGGAGGCAGAGATTCATCTGAATCTCCCTGATTTCAAGGCACACTGGACTACATGAGAGAAATAGACCAGTTGGTGTTGGCTCATACCTTTAATCCCAGGAAGTGATGTCTGGGCAGGGAAAGATCTATAAGGTGTGAGGAAACAGGAACTCACTCTTTTTAGGCTAAGGATTTCATAGAGGTAAGAACTGGTGGCTGACTCTTCTGGTTCTCTGATCTTTCAGCTTTACCTTGATATCTGACTCTGGATATTTTTTAAAAGACAATCTAAGATTCTAACAGCATATCTATCTATCTCTGTCTCAACAACAACAACAACAACAACAACAAACCCCAAAAGCAATAAAATGAAATAAATAAAATAAAAACAAGCAAAAATTCAATAAGACAAAAAATACCAAAAAGAAACAAATAAAAACATGGATTCATTTTGGAAGTCTGATAAAGATATCTCACTTAGGAGTGAATATTTCAAAGTCTCTCAGTCTCTGCATTGTCAGTTGTGGGTATCTTTGTTAATTATTTACCATCTATTTCAAAAAGAAAATTCTCTGATGAAGGTTAAGTGAGGCATTGATCTATAGGTATATCAGTATGTCGTTAGGAGTCATTTTATTTTTATGTTCCTTTAGTAGAATATCTCTCAGTTTGACCCCAGGTCCAATCAATTTGAAAACCAAGATTAATCACCACAGGTGGAATTAAAGAATATTAAGGAACTCTTATAGTTCATGAACCAAACAAATCCAAAACAAATTATTGTTACAAATCCCAGAATCTGCTTTGTATTGGCAAAAGTAAAAGTGCTCTCTACACCTCAAATGTACTAGGATTGATGGAGTTACTTCTCCTTTATTGGGGCTGAATTGCTGCCTGTCTTATGCAAAATTGGATGGCAGATTTTGTGTCCCATTGAAGTTCTGAGTCAAGATTAACAGTATCCCTGCCATGTAGTATGTGATGCCTGGGGCCAACCCTTGCTCACCATAGTATCCTATCAGTCTGGATGATGCCATGACTGGCAGGTTTACTTGACAGCATCCACAAAGATTTACTAATACCATATAAGATTAAATATTTTCAGAAGGTTTACATTGGCAGTTGAAGTACCTTAGAACAGGTTAGAAACTTTTAGAGCGTGTTTTGCTTTCACAAAATTTCTGTCAGTCCTTACAAGTTTTAAAATTGTTGTGCTAATTACTCCATTTATAATAAGACTAAATCAAAAAAATATGAATTTGAACTTTTAACTTACATCTATTTTCCAACTAAATTGTTTCATTGTAGGAATGCTTTCTTAGTCCTTTGTCTCTTATTCCTCATAAATTATTCACAGTAGCTGGCCAAGCAAAAATGCCCCTGGAGGGAACAGGTGATGCAGAGATGGGAGTGAGGGAGGAGCAGAGCAGTGTGTGTTGTGGAGAGAGGTAGAACTGGTGACATGACAGCTGTGACAGGCATGAGAAGGCTGAGGTCAATGGTGGATCATGTCCTTGTCCAATAGGGTGGATGGGATGGTGTGCAGCAGCCCACAGCTTAAACAGACTCAGGTCCAAAACAAGCTGCCCAAACACAGGATCACCCTAGCTCTGGGCAATGATCGAAGCCCTAGATGAGGAATGGTCCACTTTCTAGATTGGACCTCCTCAAAGGAACACTCTGTCTTGTGATGCCATTGATGGTCATCCATGGGTCAGTGACCCTGATGTGGCCAGGGTTCAGTTGACGTCCAAGGACTGTGTTATCATCCTACAACATTCAGATAGATACTCATGGCCTATTCTGACCCTATGGAACCATATTGTTGTGAGAGGCCTGTGCTACCACCTGAGACTGTGGTGGGGTCTGGGTCCAGGCTGCAACTCTGGTAGTGTCAGGGTCTAGGCTGCCACCAAGGGCCATGTCTGGGTTTGAGATCCTGATACAATCAAGTTCTTAGTTGATATCCATGGCCATGTTAACCCTGAATGCTAAAAGGAGGTCCTAGGCCTTGTGCTCCTTCCTGAAGCTGTTTGGATGTTTGTGGTCTGTTCTGTCACTGATTTGAGTGACCTATTTAACCACCTAAGGCCATGGTGATATCATGGTCTGTGCTGCCACATAGGGTCATGTCTGGTTCTGTGGTTTTACTGTAGCCACATCTGTGTTGATATCTGTGGCCTGTGCTACCACCAAAAGCCATACTGAAGCCCATAGTCTGTGCTATAGGATAGGGCCATGGCAATGTCCAGATCCATGATGCTGCTGAGGGACATATCTGGGTCCAGGAGCTTAATGTGGCTACATCTATGTTGACGTTCATGGCTCATGTTCCCACTGAAGGTCGAGCAGATGTCTATGTGGTCTATACTGTGGCCTGAAGTCACGCTCTTGTCCATGATCCCAGCTGCATCAGAGGTTCTTGTCTGGGTCTGTGACCCTACTGTAACCAAGAGCTGTGTTTGAGGTCTGTGCTATCACCAGAAACCATGTTGAAGCCATGTTCCTGGAGACTATGAAGAGCAAATAAGCTATGCTGGCAGTGATATTTGTGATTGCAGATGCACAGTTGAGAAACAGAGACATAGAAAACTTCTATGACAACCGCTACCTCCATGCCAACCCCTGGACTCCCAAAATAATAACAGCCTAAACAGGAAGCCATCGCCAAAAACTAAGCTTTACTATAGAGCAATAGTAATAAAAACAGCATGGTACTGGCATAAAATTACAAAGGTAGATCAATGGAATTGAATGGAAGACACGGATGTAAATCCACACAGCTATGAACACCTGATTTTTGACAAAGAAGCCAAAATTATACAATGGAAAAAAGAAAGCATCTTCAACAAGTGGTTCTGGCATAACTGGATCTTAACATGTAGAAGAATGTAAATAGATCCATATCTATTGCCATGCACAAAACTCAAGTCCAAGTGTATCAAATAACTCAACATAAATCCAGTTACACTGAACCTGATAAAAGATAAAGTGTTAAGTACCCTTGAATGCACTGGCACAGGAGACAACTTCCTGAATATTATACCAGTATCATGGACACTGAGAGCAATAATTAATAAATGGGACTTCCTGAAACTGAAAGGCTTCTTTCTGTAAGGCAAAGGACCCTAGAGAATGGGAAAATATCTTTACCAACCCCACATCTGACAGAAGGCTGATCTCCAAAATATATAAAGATCTCAAGAAACTAGACATCAAAATACCAAATGATCCAATTAAAAAAATGGGATACAGATCTAAACAGAGAATTCTCAACAGAAAAATCTCAAATGGCCAAGAAACACTTAAAGAATTGTTCAACGTCCTTAGCTATCCAGAAAATGCAAATCAAAACAACTCTGATATACCATTTTATAGCTATCATAATGACTGAGATAAAAAAACACTAATGACAGCTTATGTTGGAGAGTATGTAGAGCATGAGGAACACTTCTCCACTGCTGATGGGAGTGCATGTCTGTACAGTCACTTTGGAAATCAATATGGTAGTTTCCCTGAAAATTGGGAATCAATCTACCTGAAGACCCAGCTATATAAATCTTGGACATATACCCAAAGGATGTTCAATCATACCACAAGGACTCTTGCTCAACTATGTTCATAGCAATGTTATTTGGTTAGTCATGTTAGCCAGAATCTGGAAACAACCTAGATGGCCTTCAACCAATGAATGGATAAAGAACATGTGGTACATTTGCACAAGGGACTCAATGGCAAAAAACAATTACATTGTGAAATTTGCAGGCAAATGGGATAGAACTAGCAAAAAACATCCTGAGTGAGGTAACCCACATGGAGAAATCAAACACGGTATGTAATTACATCATATTAGATGTAAAGCAAAGGGTATCCAGGCAGCACAGAGTGGGAGAGTAATGAAAAGATATCTTGATAGAGGGGGCCATTTTGGGGTTAGAGAGAAACCTGGGGCCAGGGAAACTCCCAGGAATCCACAAGGATCATCCCAGCTAGGACTCCTAGGAATAGTGGAGAAGGTACCCGAACTGGCCTTCTCCTGTAATCAGGTTGGTGACCACCCTAACTGTCACCAGAGAGCTTTCATCCAGTAACCAATGGAAACAGATGCAGAGATCCACAGCCAAGCACTGAGCCAAACTCTGGGAGTCCAGTTGAAGAGAAGGAGGAGGGATTGCATGAGCAACAGGGGTCAAGATCATTACAGGAAAACCCACAGAGACAGCTGACCTGAACTAAGGGGAGTTCATGGGCTCTGGACCATCAGCTAGGGAGCCGACATGGGACCAGTCTATGCTCTCTGCATGTGGATGACAGTTGTGTAGCTTGGTCTGTTTGTGGGGACCCTAGCAGTGGTACCAGGATCTGTCCCTCGTGCATGAGCTGGCTGTTTGGAACCTATTCCCCATGTTGGGATGCCTTGCCCAGCACTGATGCAGTTGGAAAAGCTTAGTCCTGACTCAACTTGGTATGCCATGCTTTGTTGACTCCCATAGGAGGCCTTACCCTTTATGAACAGAGGAAGAGTAGATGGGGGGGGTTGATGGAAGACAGAGGGAGGGGATGGGAAGAAAGGAGGGAGGGGAAACTGTGGTTGGTATGTAAAATAAATGAAAAAATTAATAAGAAAAATAAAAATAAACTGTGATGGGCTGCTGAGGTGTCTCTCTCCACAATAGATGGCTGCCAGCAGGGGTGCAGGAGGGAAAGGGCTCAGTTCTATTTAAGGTATATACCATGTAGAGTATATAGAAAACACAAATTGGACTCTTTTTTTCTTGCTGAGGGGTGTCATAAGGGCAGGGAGTTGAACAAAGAAGGATTTGGAAGCCAATGTGATTGGGATGTATGATGTGAAATTCCCAAGGAATCAATAAAAACATTATGTTGGAAAATTAATTAATTAATAAATTATTCACTAATACTATATATCTATATTTTTATCACCTAAATTTATATAAATTAATAAAGTAAGCATGAAGAATGCCCCTCCTTTCATCAGATTTTTTTGGAAACAATTTGTGATTTTACCTTTACTCAATTCTATATGTGCATGTATGTCTAGGTGAGTATATGGCATATGTATTAGTTAACTTTTTGTATAATTGCCAGAAGCAAGTTGAAGAAGAAAATTTATTTGCGCTTACAGTTCCAGAGGGAGAGTCCATCATGGCAGAGAAGGGGTGACAGTAAGCCCTAGAGCAGGAAGCTGGGAGACCACATTTTGTTTGCACATAGAAAAAACACAAGCAAGAACTCCCCTCTCAAAACTCACCACCCACACATGACGCATGGACTTTCTCTAGCAAGACTTTGCATCCTAAAAGTTCCATGACCTCTCTAAACTGCACCAACTAGGAACAAAGTGTTCAATTACATGAGCCTGTGGGGGACATTTCACATTCAATTCACTACAACACTTTAGCACAGATGCCTATGGAGGCTAGAAGAAAGAATCAGACCCCCAGGATACGGAATTACAGGAAGTTGTAAACTGCCGGATGTGGGTGCTGGGAACCAAATCGGAGCCCTCTGGAAAAGCAACAAGGTTCTCCAGTCCCTGAAGATAACTTTGAAAATCAATATTTAAATATGCAAATTTATCTAGAATATCTATGTAGAATATCAATATATATGTGTATTTATAGAATATATTATATATGTAGAAACATAAAGTATGTGTATTCTATTGTTTTCTTATATTAATCTAAATGATTCTCTCTCCAGTCTCCTATAACCCCATTTAAAAAAAAAAACAAAACTTTTATTTCTTGTTTTGTTTTCTTTTGTTTTGTTGTTTTGAAATACATTATCCTTATCTCAGGCTCACCTTGAATTCACTATGTAGAAGAGGATGAACTTGAATTTATAATCCTCCTTCCTCTACCTCCAGAGTGCTGAGATCACAGTCATAAATCACTACACCTGGCTTTTTTTAAACATGTATGTGTTAGGGAGGAGTTTCATGATGTATGTATGGTGGTTAAAGAATAGCCTGTGAGAGTTCGTTCTCTACTTCCACCTTTTGGAGTCTAGTGTCAAAACTAATTTGTTTCACTGTAGAAATGTTTTGTTAGTACTATGTCCCTTATTCCATATAAATTATCCACTAACAATGTGTCTATATGCTTTTTCTGATTTAAATTTATTTAAATTAGTGAAGTGAACATAAATAATACACCCTCTTTAATCAGATATTTTAAAAATAATTTTAATACTTTAGTGTTAACTTACTTGAATATATGTTTTTGTGAGTATATGCCATGTATATTAGTTACTTTTCTGTATCATGACCAGAAACAACTTAAAGTAGAGGCAAGCTAAGCTATCTCATGAATTCACATTGTTGAACTTTCTTATATTACTATATACCTAATAGACTTTCCCAGAGTCAATCTGGAGTATAGAGAAAATAAAATTACAGAGGTTTTATCATTCATGAATTTTCCTGTGGTGATATTGTGTTCCCCAAAATATTGTGCACCCTAATAAACTTATCTGGGGGTCAGAGAACAGAACAGCCATAATATTAAACATAGAGGTTAGGCAGTGGTAGCACACGCCTTTAATCCTAGTATTCCAGAGGCAGATATCCGTCTGGATCCCTGTGAGTTTAAAGCCACACTGGAAACAGCCAGACATGGTGACTAACACCTTTAATCCCAGGAAGTAATGGCAGAAAGCAGAAAGCTATATAAGATGTGAGGAACAGGAACTAGGTTAGTTAAGCTTTTAGGCTTTTTAGCAGCAGCTCTGCTGAGATCTATTTGGATAAGAACACAGAAGCTTCCAGTCTGAGGAAAGAGGATCAGCTGAGAAGTTGGCTAGGTGAGGTTAGCTGTGGCCTGTTCTGTTTCTCTGACCTTCCAGCGTTGACCCCAATACCTTGTTCCAGGTTTATTTCCATTAATAAGACCTTTTAAAAATTCATGTTACATTTTCCTTTTTTTTTCAGTTTTCCCCCAAAATAGGGTTTCTCTGTGTAACAGCCCTAGCTATCCTGGAATTTATGCTGTAGACCAGGATTCCTTAAATTCACAGAGATCCAACTGCCTCTAGAGTGCAGGGATTAAAGTCATCAGCCTTTGCTGACGAGCTTTATCATGCATTTTCAAACCATATTTTTTACACACTTTGTTATAACAGTATTATGTCATGGGCCAGGGCAGCAAATGACAAAATTCTAAGAAAGGTTAACAGTTTTCTAAAAGTTAACACTCACATATCCTGTTTCCTTACTGTCTTGGGGGATCCTCTATATTTCTGTTATTTCAACTGTTTTCTGTCTACATTACTTGCAGTTATACAAACATCTCGTTCATCTGAGCTATAAACAGCATTCACCTTTGAGTATGTAATAGCTTCTGATATAGAAATGTATTATATAGAAATCATAGTATAAGATGATAGATTATACAATCTACTCTGAAAAAGATATAGAAATAATAGAATAAAAGGGTAGATTATTGAATCTACTTGAAAAAGAAAAAAGGGAAGATAGAGATATTATAAGATAAAAAGGTATATTATTGGATCTACTATTAAAAAGCAATTACTTGTTTTAAATATTTTATATTGGCTTGGATTTTTGTATATTGTATACAAATCATGTATATCAATACAAATTTGAGATTAATTTTGTTAGAATATACTGTACACACACTTCTAGTATTGTTCAAGGAATTGTACCTATACAGCTCATTTAACAATATAATGCAAATTGCTAGTCCTTGAAAGTCATTATTACCAACTAATTAGGATATAAAGAAATGCAGGTTAGCAGTTAGTCATTATAATTGAACTTGTAGTCAGTTTAGGTATGTTTTCAAGGTCAAACATATTTTTGATAGACAGGTCATCTTCAAATACTTCAGAGATCTACAGAATATGGCATATAAGATGTTTTAATGATACATGTTCTTTTTTTTTTATGACAATGAGACATGTCTGTTCCTGGCAGCACCAATCTACTTCAGAGAAGATGATGGGTATCAAAGAAACTCCTTATAGAGTTTACTTTCCTTATAGCAAGTTAGCCACTGGGTAAGAAAGTGCCCTTGCCTCAACTGCTAACATTATGTTGTCCAAATGGACAAGCAAGACACAAAAGAAATGACTGCCAAACTATGTCAAGACAAAGTAGCCCTTCAGAAAATCCTGCTTCACAGAAAAGTCTGTCAGATATGCTAAGCCTATAGGCTAAAAATGGTTCCCCAACATTGCAGAGGAAACTTGGGTGACTGTCCAGGCAGCCAGCAGTTTCTGTGATTTCTCATACTTTTTGAAGCTGCTTGCCTGCACTTCCTGTTTACTTAGATAACATTATTTCTTTCTCAGGTCTCTGAGGGAGTTGGAGAGTAGATAGTTATAGTCATAGTTTTCCTTGTTAACAAATTCAGAAAAGAAACTCACTAAAGAGGTGTAAAGTGTATAAGTTTGAAGGACATCAAAAGATAATTTTGGGTTGGTAATGTTAAGTCAGAATAGAAAGTAAATTAGGTACAACATTTTGGACTCACCAAAATAGGATAAATAATAGGAGTATTTTCTCTGAATCTGTCAAATGATTATGGACTGGATGTCAATGTAATTCTTGACTGTATATATCATATATATTATTGTACTTCCTCTATATATTTTTTCTTAAATTAGTTATAAACTATTTTTATTATTTTAGACAAAAAGATGAAATGTGGTGATATATTATGTACCCTAATAAAATTTTCCAGAAGATCAGAGAACAGAATAAGCCACTAGATTAAACATAGAGGCCAGGCAGTGGTGCTACACACCTTTAATCCTAGCACTTAGGAAGCAGAGGTCCGTCTGGATCTCTGTGAGTTCAAAGCCACCCTGGATTACATGAGATTGCCTCAGTCTAGGAGGGAAACAGAGCCAGACAGTAGTGGCACACACCTTTAATCCCAGTACTTCAGAGTCACACACTTTTAATCCCAGTATTTGAGAAACACACAGGTCATTAATCCCAGCACTAGGAAAGAAGGGATGGCTAGGCAGAGAAAGGTATATAGGTGTGAGGAGACAGGAACTAAAGGCTTTTCAGCTGAGGAAGCTTTCAGCTAGAGAGTCTTTTCAGCCTGAGGAGTCCAAGAGGTAAGAGATAGCAGTGACTTGCTCCTTTCTCTCTCTGATTTGTTCAGCATGTACCCCAATATCCGGCTCCGGGATTTTTATTAAAAGACCATTTTAGATTTTGTGTTACAAGATTCACTTAAGGATTTTTATTGGCATCACAAATAAATATCTCAAAGATTCATTGTGGAATTTGTCAGTTCCACTCATGAGTCTCTTAGCTCTACAAATAAAATAATATCCTCTTTATCTAATCTAAATATCTCCAGGACATCTCTGTTTCAGCCTCACTCTGTGTTCCTATGCATTGTAAGTTTCTTTCTTTCTTTCCTTCTTTCTTTTTTTGTTCTTCTCTTTCAAGACACACCCCCTCCAGATCATTCCCTATTCAAGCATCTTCATTTTTCTCTTGTTCATTCTATTAAATTAGCTTTACTGAGAAATGCACAAAACACCCAGATAACAATTATTTTCAAATGACAAATCCAAATGTTAAGTACCAAACTCACAAATGGAAATTTCTAACACCTGCGAACCCCTTTTAGGTGATCTACCTGTGCCAACCCCAAAACAGAGACACCCTTCAACTTGTACTAGCAGTGTGACTTCTCCAGTGAACATCTGCCTTCAGCATCTCTCTGAGGGAAGTACATACAGGGAAGGCAGAACTTCCCTTTTCAGGAACACTTATTTGCCCATGGCATTCTCATGCTGCTTCCATCTGCCTCTTATGTTGCCTTAGATGGTAGGACCAAACTGAACATTCTGACCCTGTATCAGTGCCTTTTTTTAATCTCTCCACTTAATCTTAGGTACCTGCCCTTTTTGTTCCTTCCATACCCTTTGAAAGATCTGGTCAGTGGTTTAACTGAGACAAAAGATAATCTTAGTAGTTAAATGTCAGCCACTGCAACTCTAAGACTTCCATATATGTAAATGGGGAAGGGCTGGGAGAACTAAGGGAACAGAAAGAATTAAACTATATTTCTTCTTTTATGCAAGCATAGAATAGTGATCTCTATAAACAAATAAAATGTTAGCACCTGGGTTAAATAATGCAAAGCCAGCTGTTTTCCTCACCTTTTTTCCTTACCTGCTCTGCAGTCATTTAGAGGTATAAGGCAAAGCGGCATACAGATGCTGCTACAGTCCCTCAATGTATGTGTCTTCGTGTTTACAGAAGCCCCCATTGTCCTCTGCCAGTAGTTGGGCACCTATGGAAATACTAATTTCATTTTTAAAATAAGCAACTTCTTGAAAGACCCATATTCATTTGCAAGACTTTCTGTTGCCAAATATTCAAATTCAGGTACAATTGGCTCAGCAACCTCTGACATATAAACAAAAGGTTTCGTGTATGAGTAAACTTGACCTTTCCTGGCTGAAAAAGAAGCAGAGAACAGCAGTGTATGTACTAAACTAACATAGGCCCATGAATAAGCCAGAGTGTAAAAGGTATGAGTGTTTTCAGGGAATGTAGATTCAATGGGGGCTTCCTGGGGCTCCTCAATATCCCTAGGTGAAATATGTTCCAGACTTAAATTTATTCTTTGTGGACTCTGCCTCCAGACGCATCACCACATTTCTTCCTCAAAGTAGGAAATTTTCACTCCCCAAATCTGTCACCTATATAAGTAGATTTTAATAAGTCAAGTCCTTTAAGCAGCAAAACAGCCTTTCTTTTGGCAATTAAAATTTTTAAAAAAGCGTTATGTCCTGACATTTGGAATTCAAATACCTTCTCATATATTTTGGTGATTCTCTTTAAACTCTATTAAGATTTACTTTCTCAAAATAATATTCTACATTCAGATATCACTTTTTTCTCTCTGGTTCTTTTAGGATGAAGATGTCATATGCTTACATGTCCTTCAGCTAATTTCATAGACTATCAAGCGCTGTTTGTTTTTCCTTGTACATATTCCTGCTTAGAAATGTTCGGGAAGGCAATGAACTTGACTTGCCTTGGCAGAAAGCACAACAGCCATGAGGAGTGCATGCTGGGAGCTCTGGTCTGATTTCCTGAACTTAATCAAGCATGCAGGTTTTTTACTATTAGACTTTGGATTCAAAATATAGTTTATTTGCTGAAGTGACATTAGGTGATACTTTGTTTTCTTTATAAACAGTGCACACAATGTAAGCCCCCTAAATAATTTTATTAATTCATTCACTCACTGAACCTATATATACCTATGTGTATACACACACACACACACACACACACACACACACACACACACAAAATGCTGAACACATAGAGTTCCAGTCTTCATTGAAAAGAAGTCCATGATGATCTGACTATTTACTGAACCACCACTGACTTCCCTGACATGACGTAAGTAACTCATGACTAAGTACATATACCCAGAGGCTTTCTCAAGTTTCATTTCTGGTGCTCTTGCTAGTTGCTGAGGTCAATATGTATTAACACCAAACACACCTAAGTAATATCTCTTTCTCTCACTGTAAATGCTATTCATTTCAACACCATCAAGCTGTCTTGTTTGGGGTTGAGGCAAGCATGAGATTTCCTTGGACTCACTGGTGGAGCCTGGGAAACAAAACTCCTGCTGAAGAGTCTTGAGTGGATGTAGCTACAGGTTCCCACTGTTCTCTTATGCCGACTGACATAAGATGATTTTCTGTGGATGCCTTTCATCATACAATAACGGACACAGATAATTAGACTTGGCTTAACAAGCCAAGATGTAAGAGGATCTTTTGTTGCTTGTTTGACGTCTTTACCTATTCAAGTGGTTTAGATACTGAGTGTTCCCTGATAATCATAGCTTCCTGTACTGTGCATTATCAGAGCCCCTATCTACATGCTGACTCATGGGACAGCGCTTCCTCTCTGTTAGAACTGGAAACTAAAAGTTATCTTCTGTTACATCTACCATGTTATTTTCCTCCTCACCCTTTGATTCTTCCAAGCTTGGGATTCCAAATATTTACCTCTCAGGGTCTTTGTCATTTATCTAATTTTCAGTCTCTTCTTTTGGGCATCCCACTAGCTATCAGAAACAACAAGCAAATAAATACCTCTATTGGTTAAGCTAATCTAGATCACCCCTCACAGGCATACTCAAAGCCATGTCTCTTAGGTAGTTCTAGGTCCTGTCCAGTTAACAGTATTAACCAGTGATCTGGGATGAACAATGCTGTTATGAATGAGCTTCACATGCCCAGTTTCTGACTCCTTTCATGGCTCCAGGGAATTGACCTGGCTAGAGACAGTGAGGGAGTGAAGAGACGACAGATGAAGGGATAGAAAAACTGAGATGAAGCCAACCGGCTCTCTGGTGGAGAAACCACAGCATCCTAGAAGCTCAGTGTGTTTGTTATATATAGCTGGACAAGAACATAGGGTTATTACAGATAAACAAGGAGGCAGGGTTTGTGGTATACAGCTCACCAACTGTATAAGTTTAACTAATCTCAGCAGGATTGGTTTCTGCAGGGGAGCAGTCTTCAGGCCATGGGCATCTGAGGAGAGAAAATGACACTGGGTGTTTCTGCACACATTGTCAGCATTAGCACTCAGACCAGAGGAAGGCTTTGCCCTCCCTCTGAGTCTCACCCTGGTGTGGGAAGGCTTTGCCATTTTCCCATGAGTCTAAGACTTGGATCCCCAACATGGCTATGCCTATGTCAACAATATACAACCATTCAGGACTTCATTCACTCTGGGCTTCTTCTCCTTCCCACACCTTCCAGTGCACACTGTCTCTTTTACCATTGGGTAGAAACCAAGGAACATACCTGCTAGTGATAGGGTACCTATAGGATTCATAGGATACTTTTCTAGAATGAGTTAATGAAATCTATAGTCTTACCAGAAGTTTATGACTGTTGATATTTTCTGTATCCCAGATTATTGTTATTTTGACAATTGTGTCATGAAGTCATAAGAGAGATTTCATTTGAATTTCCCTAATGATAATAAATCCAAACACATTGTATGTATAAAGGCTATCTTCTTTTTAAGATTCATGTGAGTAGCATTTGCCCATTTTTTTATTGATTTGAAAGAGGTGGGAAGACAAATTCTTTAATTATTTCATTTATTGTTGATATTTTTCACTCTTTACCTTCATTCCCACATCTTCATAGTTTAATAAAATGTTTAATTTCAACACACAACAGTTCATCTTTTACACTTTTATACATTAACTTTATACTTAGAAATATTTGCCTAACCTAGTGGTCATTAAAAATATCTCATTATACCCCATTCCAAATATTTTCATTTTACCTTTCATATTTATAGTGATTTGTGGGCAATGTAAAGTAATGGTCAAGATATATTGTGACTTGCTTTCAAGACTGGATTAAAGAATGGCTTTTTTCCTGTGTATATCAAATCTTCAGATAGATCTTCTAGGTAAAGTCTTATTTGATCACCACTTGGCAATAACAACACTGAGGAAATAACTCTCAGCTACATAGAAACTATGATCAACTCAACACCTTACTCCAAATACACTTGGGAAAATTTAGCAAAACAATATCATTAGCCAGGGAACGGGCTGTGTCTCTTCTAGTTCTATGGTATCTTTCACACAAGGCAGAAGAAAGTACAATCTTAGTATGACATAATAAAAAGGTTCTGTGTAAATACTTTAAAATTCACCCAGAAATTTTGCCATCCCTGAATGACATGGGCATTAATTGCTCCTGGACAGTAGTCCCCAAGCCCAGCTTGGGAGCATCACACTGTTCCATCTGTACTGTTTTCTGGACGCACATGAATAGATAAGAGCTCACAGAACACATGAAATGAGCTGAAAGTATACAGAGGACCCATTGACTTTGGTTTACTATTTACTTGTTCACTATTTTATTAGCTTTTTTATTTTAGAAATCAAGCAATGTATAGGTTCTCAGTTCACAAAGGGATAGTTTATAATTGTCCTCACTTAGCACTACCTCATGGAAGCATCTGTAATGACAAAAATGGCCTTCAGCTCTGTAGCTGATATAGTAACCACTGGCCACTGTGGCTATTTGCATTTTAAAGGTACCTAGGGAGAACAAGAAACTGAAAGTACAACTTTATTCAGCTTTAATTAATTGAGGTTTAAACTGCAGTGGTGACAAGTTGTTAGCAACCACGGCAAGGAACAATGAATAGGACATGGGTATGCTTAATCCCCAAATTCAAATTTTTCACAGAGTTATCCCCATGGCAAATGGATGATAAACACTTCGGCAAAGGCAGCACTAATCTTCCAAGGATTGAACACCTAGACAGTTTTGCAGTTCAGTAACCATCTTCAGTGTGAATCTAGAAGGAATATGGGTCATGTTTTCACACCACCACTGAAACTCGTTTATTCTGAGACATTTTACCAGGGACTAATTCTTGCCAGCAAATACAATGCTCTTTTGATACCATAAAGCTAAGTTTGCAAGATGCTTGGCAGGGTTCCGACTGTGCATACCACAGAATTATAATCAAATACTGTTTTGACCCATGCTCTACAACTTAGGCCAACTTCATATTTTTAGGACTGTTTACCAGAGACCACTTGAAGAGAGACTCTATAGTCCTCGAGTTCTGAAGCATATACTGAATCGTAAGTTGATGAACTATTTAAAGATCCACTTTGAATCTGTGAATACATTTTAAAGATTCCTTATAAGTTTTTTTCTGTTACACCTTTCCCTGCACCCCCTTCACTCCCAGCAGCTATCTGTATATCTGTAGGCCTGTTCCAAATATAAAAAACTTTGATGTGTGTGGTGATATTTTATTTGTGCTGAAATGTGGTGATATTTTATTTGTGCATTAATAAATAAAGCTTGCCTGGAGATCAGGGGGGAAAAGGCCAGCCATTTTAAGTAAACAAGAAGTCAGACAGCACATGCCCTTAATCTCTTAGCAGGCAGAATCTCTGTGTGTTCAAGGCCACACTAGGGAACAGAGCCAACTGTGGTGACACACACACCTTTATTCCCAATACCAACCATGGAGACCTGGAGGTCTGTACAGACAGACAGACAGTGACAGAGCTGTGTAGGAAGAGGAAGTGAGGTAGCTGGGCTAAGCACCAATAAGAGGGCAGAAAAGCAAGTCATATAAGCCTGGGAGACAAGAAGTTGTTGTTGGATGCTGCAGAGTTGGTGAGGTGAGGTTAGCTGGTGGCTTTCTGTATTTCCCTGATCTCCCTAAGACTTTAACCCAAATTTCTGGCTCCATGTTTTTTATTTAATAAGGCCATTTAGAAATTAATCTACAGGTGTGTAATTAGAATCAGGATTCTCTAACTCCACAAATGTGAAAACGGACGCAGAGAAAATGTTCAGCATTGTATCCCAACATTTACCCCAAATAACACACCACGGTCATTGGTGAGAAATGCAAAATAAAGTTTTATAGCAGACTCAACAAATTATTCAAAAATCACTGTTAACCTTGTTGTTCACAGTTGTACTCCCTGCTGACACCAACCACAGTTCTCTTCAGTGCCTCACATAGGCCACCCAAGGCACCCTTGATCTCACACAGAAATTTCCCTCACCACATTTGTACACACTGTTCATGTGGTTCAAGGTGGTTAGTGACCAGGCAGTATGCACAGCATGGTCTCCTTCCCCACTAGCTTAATGAGCGGTCCTTGCTAATTGACAGTACTTTCCTAAGCAGAATAGTAACAAAATTCCCTTCGTGAAGATGTCAGTCTCACTCTTACTCCTAAATTAACACAAAATATTATCAAGATGCTGATATCCTCAAAGCTGCCTGCCCATGTCTACCCTGTCAACAATGCCCCGCACTATAAGCCCTTGCTCAGTTAAGGACATATCACAGGTAAACTAAGGCAGAAGAAAGAATTCAAAATGCAGACTTCATCCAGTTACTCTGCACTCCTGAGATGTTTGCCATCTGACTCCCTTCTTGCCACTTCTATGTGAGATGCCATCTCAGGCAAGCATGGGATGCCATCTAAGGGCACTTCTGCTAAAACCTATGCTAGACATCCTCAGCTGATGAAATTGTGATTAGTTGTCCGTTATTTTAAAAGATACAATATTCATCTGACTGTTTTTCTACTGTGATAATAGGCTTCTACTGATTTTCTGAATTGTAAATAGAAGTGGTGAATCCAGGGGTCTGCAGTCTGATAGCTAGGGGCTGGCATCTAGTTAAAGCCTTAATAATGTGTCATACAATAGTGGAAGGCACAGTCATGAAAGTCAGATACTAAGAGAACAGAGTTGGCGAAATTCATATCATGGCCACTCTCAAGAGAAATAATCTGTTTCATGAATAATAATATTAATCCATTTGTGAGAATAGCCTAAGGAGATAATCACCTCTTAAAAGTCAACTTCTAGCATCTTGGCAGCCATTAAATTTCAGCATAAATTTTACAAGGGACATTCAAAATATAGGAGTATGGAAACACATTCTGATTTTGGTAAATATCTCTTGACAATCAAAGAATTGTGAGTGATTCTGGAACTCTCAGAGCCTAGAATTTTTAATCTAAAATTACTTTTCCTGAAGTTACATCAGAGACATTGTTTAGTCACATGGGCCCTGCCAGAAGCTGCAAACCCCAAGACCTCCCACAGCAATTTTGTTATAATTATTTTCACAGCTCATTTTTATATTATCATTTTCAGCTTTATCTTTATTCAAGTATTTGATAAGGAAAAGAGCAAGGAAGGAAGTATGGGAGGAACTTCTGCCTTAATTAAGGAATTGAGCAACTTGAAGTAAAACTAAGCCTGCACTCTATGTACATGATGATATTATCAGATGAATTATTACAGAAGCAATATAAAATAGTAGCCTTTATATACCAAAAATGTACTTTCAGAGAAATAAAGTAGGAAAATATTCCATTCATAACAGCTCCCCAAAACTTAAATGCATAGAAATATACCTACCCAATGAAGTGAAAGACCACTACAATA
Source organism: Onychomys torridus (assembly GCF_903995425.1). Lineage (NCBI taxonomy): Eukaryota > Metazoa > Chordata > Mammalia > Rodentia > Cricetidae > Onychomys > Onychomys torridus. The sequence goes on from NC_050449.1 coordinate 78,476,899, forward strand.
AAATTTTATAGCCATCAAGAAAGAATCAATGAAGAATTAGTCAATGAAAGTCAAAGACGATGCTAGATGATAACTCGATGTGTCAAGACAGATTTCTGAGATTTACCTAACACTCAAGCCGTTGAAAATCCTGACGAAAAATGTGTATACAATCAAACATCTGCTGGAATCACCTGATGCCATTCTGTGGGAGCATATTTGTGAGGCCCCAGAGACAGCTTACAGTCAGATTTGATGTCATTAGCACATTTTCATCTCAGTGGTGTTTAGGAAAGCTGTTTCTAAAGGTGACATGGCTTGAGTGAAGAAAGGAGATTCTTCTACAGATAATTCTTAGAATTTTTGAGTGAAAGAAATTGTAGGCAGAGTTTCTGTGTCCTGGCAGTCACTCCCAAATAACCACATAGAGGCTTATTATTAATTATAAAAGCTTGGCTGATAGCTTATGCTTGTTACTAATTAGCTCTTACACCTAAATTAACCCATTTCTATTAATCTATGTGCTGCCCTGAGGCTCATTTACCTCCTTTATGACCTTACTGTGTTGTTTCTTCCATGTCCAGCTCTTGACTTGAGACTCTGCTCTTTTTCCCAGTATTCCTCTGCTCCAAAACTCCTGCCTAGCTATCAGCATGTTAGCTCTTTATTAACCAATGAGAATAATACACATTCATATTTTACAAAAAGTTTGTTCCATAGCAAGAAATGGTCTTAATCATTTTAGAGTTTGCTCAAGTGAAGACACATGTGAATATTTCAAAGAATAAAGCCCCAATGAGCTCATACTCTGTTTCAGATTCTGCATTCATCTAAGTATAGGTGTGAGAGGAAGGAGATGGCAACAGAGAATTCATTACCAAACAGACTGTTTTGGAGAAAATTGACCCAGTCTTTCAGACACACTGGAGTCTGTAGTAAGTACGTACCACCTCTGCCCCATCCTCCCTTCCTAGAGTTCCATGTGGTCTTATGATTCTTCTTTCAGGGGTTCCTTCAATCAGTTCAGTCATGCCAGTGACTTGATTTAGAGTATTTGGTGCCTCACTTCAATCTGAATCTAATTTATCTCTAAAAGTTTGGTGTCCAGAGAAATGAGAACAGATCTCTCTGGGCAGACTCTGAAAAACCTTTGCCATAGTTTATTAGAGGGCAGGTTCAACTATCAATGTCTGGTAAAAATGATAAAGTATCTTAGGGTATATGTCTTTCTTCCCATCTATTGCGAATTATACTTTTAGATATATTCTTCTCTAAAGAAAATGAACTCGGGGCTAGAGAGATGGGTCAGTGGTTAAGAGCACCGTCTGCTCTTCCAAAGGTCCTGAGTTCAATTCCCAGCAACCACATGGTGGCTCACAACCACCTGAAATGAAATTTGGTGCCCTCTTCTGGTTGGTAGGGATATATGCAGACAGAATAATGTATACATAATAAATAAATAAATCTTTAAAAAAACATATCTTTAAAAAAAAAGAAAATGAACTCAAGGTGTGTGGCATGCTCACTCTGTTAATGTGATGAATCATTGGCATATTATGGGATGTGAGGCAGACTAAGAACTCTTGGCCCCTGCTAGGCTGCTGTGGCTGAGATGGTTGAGTGTTGTGGAACAATCACTTTCTTCACTATAAATGTGTATCACTCTCAGTAGTTAATAAAAAGCTGACAGGCCAGTAGTTGGGCTGAAACTTAGGTGGGAAAACCAAACTGAGAATAATGGAATGGAGAGCAGAGTCAGGAGATACGCTAATCAGCCACTGAGAAAACAGGAATTGTAGAAATGAGGTAACAAGCCATGAGCCACATGGAAAAACATAAATAGAAATATGGGTTAAAATTAATATAAGAATTAGCTAGTAATATGTCTGAGCTATCAACCGAGCATTTATAATTCATATTCTGTCTCTGAGTTGGTTATTTGGGACCAGGCAGTCAGGACAGGAAATATCCATTTACAGCTGAGTATGTAGCTATTTCTGCACAGTGCTTCTTAACTGGGAGCTCTTTCTCTATTCACTGTATTTTCTGATTTTCCTTCCTTGTAATACAGCATAAAAGGTCTAACTTATGAATAGTTCTTATATTGCAAAACATGTACTCTGACAAATTCTGATTTAATGTTAAAGTGTGAAGGAGAAAATGGCATTCTATTTTTAAGTTGTATTGCAGTCAACCTGTTTCTGAAGTCATTTATGTTCAAAACAGATTGTGCAACATATTTATTCAAAATAAGACTTTTTTAACATATTTAATAAAATGTTCATTATGGTCAATTTAGTAGATTAAATGAAAGCGTGTGTACAATTTGAAGACTTTAGACACCAGTTACTTCTCATCAGACATGAGAACAACTTGTAGGCTACAGTTAGTTGGTAGCTCATATGGCTTTCCATTTTGTGGTTTTCAATGTTATTGAGAGAAGTATACAAATAATAAGAATGCTCATTTCAGAAACATGGATAGATTATGCATAGAAAGAATAGGTTTAGGTAAGTGTATTCATTTGTGTGACTAATGCTATCACAGGTTGAAGACAGAGAACATTGTCACTACTCCCTACAGTTTCTGGAGTCTTGGAGCATTAAGTCGGCAGCCTTGGCCCAAGGCTCTGGTCACCATTGGCTCTTTGTCTAATTTGATTTGGCTCCTTCAAGAATTTCTCAAAAATTGAGTGTGTACTCATTGTATCTGCCTTCTTGTGGTCTACACAATGCCTGTGAGATTCATGTGTGGTCTTCCTTTTTATTAAAAAAACATTCTGTCGGCCAGGCGGTAGTGGTGCATGCCTTTAGTCCCAGCACTCGGGAGGCAGAGGCAGGCAGATCTCTTTGAGTTTGAGGCCAGCCTGGGCTACCAAGTGAGTTCCAGGAAAGGTACAAAGCTACCCAGGGAAACCCTGTCTCAAAAAAAAAAAAAAATCTGTCTTAAGAAAACAGTGTGAGACTATTATAAATGAAAATGGTATGGTAATTTATTTAATATTTTTGCATAAATATATAATTTTTATAAGAGTAAATATTATGGAGTGGTGGAGTTGAATCCTAAACTGCAATGCTTACATGTGTGAGCCCCTGCTGAACTCTTTCGCCAAATGGTTCTTCCATTAAACATTTCTACTAGTCATGTGTAAGAATTCCACTAGGGCACAGTCTTCTTAGTAGACCAACCATTTTACTGATGGCTTTGCCCTAATCCACTGCTATGTTAAGCAAGTTGTCTTTTATTGATGAAATAGATAAATCCTGAACACAATTTTTTTCAGTTATCTGAATTACAGATATTCCTGTCTAGTCAGTGGCTTGACATTTTATTTTCTTAATGATATTAATAATAATAGTAGATATTAATAATTTTAAGAAGTTGAATTTATCAAATCTTTGCAGAAAATCTTTACCTCTCCCACTTTTATGAGAATTTTCTCCTTCAAATTTCTTATACAAATTTTATATCTCCATGTCTATCATACCCTTTTGAGTAAATATATTATGATAAATATGTCATATCCCTTTCTGGTTCCTTATGGTTATTAATTATATCAGTGCCATTCTTTAAACAAGTTTTTCTTTACCTGTTCAATTCTCCTGACACCTTTGTTTAAAAAAATCAATAAAATATGTCTGTGAAGGTCTAGAATCTATTCTATTGCTTTTCTAAACTTACAAGAATTACTCATAATAGTGTGACTTTTTAGTTGATATTGAACTGAAGTACTTTAAGTTCCCAGGGTTATTCCTTTTGAAACTGTGTTGGCTCTGGGTTTTTGGAAGTGTCACATAGTTTGGGACAAGCTGCCAATTTCCCTGATGCAAAAAGGAAGCCCACTGAGATTTTAATGGGGATTCCACTGAATTTGTGACTCAGTTTGGGGAGAAATGACGTATTACCATAAAGAGTCTTCCAATCCAGAAAGTATATTACAATATTAATTTAGGACTTTAATCAATTTAATATAGCAATGTTTTATAGCTATTTACAAGTACAACTTACTGTATTAATTGGTTGTTAAATATTGAGCTACTTGGTGTGTGTTACCTTAATGAACTCACTGTATGAGTCAGTTTTCCACCATGATGCAAAACACCTAATAAAAGAAATTCAGAGAAGAATGTCTTGCTTTGGCCCCTAGCTCTGGTGTTTCTGTCCATTGGCACATATGTCTGGGTTTCCTGGTCTGTGGTAAGAGACAGACAATATGGGAAAGCAAAGATGGTTACTTCATGGAGGCCAGAATGCACACAGGATGTTCTGAAAGCAAGATATACCTACCTAGGCCATTCCCATCATGACCTGCCTCCTCTAAGTAGACCTTATCTCCTAATTTCTACTATCTCCCAATAGTGTTGTAAAATAAGAAACCTATCTATGAATTAGCTCATTGATGAAGTTAGCCCTAATGATCTGATCACTTCATCTGGAAACTAAAGTTTAAAGCATGAGCCTTCAAGAGATAGTTCAGATTCAAACCACAACACTCATTTATGAGTGCTGGATGTATTTTTATAGATTGCTTATGATTTTCCACATGCATTACCATATAACAAGCAACCACAATGAATGGTAATTCTTCCTTTATAATTTGTGCATGTGCTGTTTCCCATCTGGTGGAAGAGAAATATGGAAGATGGACACCCCCTTGCCTTATTCCAGGTATAAAGAACCTACTATTAACCATTAAGCATAGTAGCTGTAAAGGTCTGCACATATTTTTAATTAAGTTAAGAAATATCCTTTCTATTTCTACTTTATGGAGAGGTGCTGGTTCATTCATTTGTTTGTTATACTGAACTGTTTCCAAATGTTTTTTCCAAAAATCTATCGATTCATAATAACATATAGCTTTCCTCTCTGATAAGTGTTAGTTATACTGGCCTCATGAGTTTGGAAGTGTGATTTCCTCTTTTATTTCTCAAAGTTTCATATTAGACTAGCATTCTTTCTCCCTTAAATATTTGAGATAATTTAAGTCAGGAGTTTTCTTAGTGAGAAAGTTTTCAGTCATAGACACAAACCATTAGTACATATAAGAGAATTTACAATTGTTACTTTTAAGTCAAAGACACATTCTAGTATCTTTCAAATGACTTGTGCATGTTGACACAGAAATCAAAGTAATTTACATATGGTCAACAACCAATATTCTCTTATTTTACCTTTAATAACAGTAAGACCTAGAATAATCTCCTCTTTTGGTTGCTTACATAGGTGATCATGTTGCCCCTCTTCATCCCCTTGATTGATCAAGTTAACAGCTACTGACATTTATAAAGATTTGCCTCTTGGTTTAATTGATACTATGTTTTTGTTTGTTTTCTATTCCAATGTTCTAGTTTCCATCAATTGTTTTCATTTCAAGATGTTTTTATTTTGCAACTATTTTAGTGAAATTTAAATAATTGATCTCATACTTTTTTTTCTAAAATTAGAATTTACAAGTATTCATTTCCTTATTATGGCTTTCCTGGATTCTACATATTTTGATCTCATGCTCTCCTTATTATTCAGTCTGAATATTTTATAATTTACCTTAGGATATCTTCATCAGCCCACAGTACTTTAGGTCATGTTGCTTTATTTGCAACTGACATTTCTTTGACTTCCATGACCCAGCATGGTGATGTGGGAAGCATTTATTTTCATGTAAGATAGAGAAGAGTCTGCATGTAAATTAGGCTGTGGCAGTATTCTCCTAAAACTCATGTCTTAAAAAAGATGATATTAGGAGGTAGGTCCACTGGGATTAGATTATGTAGCAAAAAGGACTTTGTTTCTGCCCCTAGTTGAGAACACAGCTCGAAAGTACAATCTATAAAACACAGAGCAGAATTTCATTGTATTCTGAATCTGCTGGCACCTTGTCCTTAGACTGACCAGATTTTAGGATTATGTGAAATGATTTTTGAGCTACACAGCCTAGAAATCTGTGAAACCCAAACCTTCAAGACATGTTTGGTTTTTGAGCTTCTTCAAAGCAAGTTTCCACATTCATTTTAAATTCCGTTCTGTTTTATGATCCTTCTTTTGCTATCATAAGAGTTGGAATCAGCCTCAGCATTTGTGAGGCTAGAGCTCTACTAATGAGCTGTCTCTACAGCTTGTCTCTCTTCTTTCTTACTGAAAAAGGAAATGAGAATTTAGGAATCAACTATGACAGTGGATTCATCAATTTTTCTAATAGCTTTTCTTTAAGTACCTCAGAGTCCTTATATTGTACATAATAGACAGTGGATTATGATATTGCTGTCTGTTTATCATTATGTTAAAACTCCTCTTATCATATTAGCACAGTTTCTTCATATTTCTTTCTTTTTTATTTTTTATTCATTTTATATACCAACCACAGATTCCGCTCTCATCCCTCCTCCCACTCTCCTGACCCCTGCTTCCCCCCAACCCCATCCCATCCTCCAACAGGATAAGTTCTCCCATGGGGGACAGCTGAGCCTAGTACATTCATTTGAGGCAGTTCACATTTCTTAAGAATAGTGCCCATGTAATACATCTTTTGAGCATCCTTTTACTCTGAGCCTCTCTTTACCTGTATTGTGTTCCTTATGGAAGGAACAAGATTTTGCTTTCATCTCCAGCCTGTAAAATATTTAGAAGTCATTACTGTGCCTTAAACAAGAAGGAGCTGAATGGAAAATCAATGACATTGCTTCACCACATTTCAGGGTTGCAGGCTAATGTCATCTGAACAGATGGACTTAAAGCCACACCCTAAATAGGCTTACTTTAAAATCACAGCTTATGAAACTCTATCCTGGAACAGACAATTACTTTATAATTTTAAAGGAAGGTTTGAGAGTGAATACACATTAACTCATCAGGAACAAGTTTGGGTAGCTATAATGTTAGAGAGTATCCTTCAACAAGGTGTGGGATTCACCCCCCACGAACATCAGGGAATTCTCATAGAAAAGGTGTTATGTAAGAGATTAGCTCTGGTAGTCAAGAAGAAAACTGATCATTTGTTGAGTAGGCCTAGAGAACTATCCACAAGAAAATTCCTCTCAAAAGGCAAAAGACCTTACTCAAGCTCAAGGCCCATTTTGGGAAAGCAATCCTATTGTTAAAGACACCATAACCCCTGGTTGTAAGACTCAGAGAAACCAAGCTGCAATTGAGTTGGAAATTTCCTCCCTGATAGCTGTCCTTTATAGTGCTGGAGAGTTTTCTGTAGGTTGTTGTGAAACAGAGGACATTAGTGGTTTTACCTAGCTATGAAGCACCTAGTGGTACAATTGGCATTACTGTTATAGTAGTAACCAGTTGCTCTAGGATTGGATTTGAGGCCTGCCCAGCAGGACAGAAAATATGTTTCATACTATAAGCCTGGTCAAAAGTCCACCACTGTAGATGTCATAGGGGACACTTACTACTGTTGTTTAGCTAAATTAACATAGAGACAAATTGTCTTCTAGTCGTTGTGTTTATACCTGTAGACAAATGTTCTCAGCCTTAATTAGAGAAGCTTCTCTTTGCAGTAAATAGTTGGTGAACGCAGAGACTCACAGCTGCTCAGAGTGCTGAGATAGCAGAGTGCTCAATTCCAAATAGGACATTTTTATCACTGCATCCAAAGCTTACAGAACATCATGAAAGAGAGAGTGGAAAGAACGTTACCGCAAGAAATAGGAAGAGGAGCAGCAAAATGCTATCTCCAGGACAGGAAACGGACCGTGAACGTATGGTCTCACAGCTACTGCAGTGGCTTGGACTGGGCCTGCACAATACTGAGCTTGTCAACAGCCAATCACGGATTTGCCTTGACCCTCTGAGCCCACCAGCGATTTAGGAGTCTCCAGGCTGACTGACTGACCAAAGCACAAACATCGCCCTGTGTTCAGTTCATTGCTACTTCATTTTTCTTTTCCTGACCTTGGTCAAGTTTTACTATATAAGCGTACAACCGAGGTTCAGTAAAGGCACAAGTGCACTGCCTTTGCCCCTGGTCTCTGTCTAGAACTCTACGTTGTAATTTCCAGTCAATGCTGTCTCCTTGAATTCCTTGAGCATTTCCCATCTGCTCTGCCTCAGAACTGCCTCCTTGTATCTCATTCCAAAAATGTGCCTCCAGGCAGGAAGCCAGGTGATGGCTATGTCGGATTCAGTTCATTGTTTTCCTTTCTCGGGACCACAGCCTTGCAGTGTCTGTGGGCCAATGCTTAATAACTGTTGCTTCATACATTCTACCCCACATTTTATCATATATGCATATGGCTAAAAAATAAGATTATTTTCTCAGGCCTTCATGGCCATTAACAAAAGTCCAACAAAAGCCACCTGAGTATTTTCACTAATGCATCATAACGAAATAGCACTAACAATCCAAACTGCCATGGTAAGACAGGACTGGTAATGTGTTAGGTAACATGACAAGTACCTTTTAAAAAACTATTTCTTAGGGATGAGGAAATGGTTCAGTGGATAAAGCATTTGCTGTTCACATGCTAGGAATGGGGCTTGTATCCCAAGCTCCCTCACACACGCTGAGCAAGCATGACAGTCACCAATAATCCCAGGACCTGGGTGGCAGCATCAGGACCTCTGGAGCAATGTCAACTTTGGGCTCTCACAACCACACATATACACATGTACCCACAAAAACACCACACACACACACATACACATACACATGAGGACAAATAAATAAAATATTTCTTCTGTTCATGACAAAAAACAAAGCAAAACAAACAAACAACAACAACAACAAAAAAAAAAACACTACAAAGCAGACCTATTAAAATGGCCCCAAATTCAGAGGTTTGCATCAGGTAACATCAAATGTGCACCAAGGTGGGAATTCATTTCTAGTGGGAATGCAACATGATTTGGCCCCTTTGTGTGTTACATCAACTCTTACAAAACTAGACATTCTTACTATATAAGATATCACTATTTTGCATTTATTCCAAATTACTAAAAGCCACATGCAGCTGTCTATAGGGGTTTTGTTTACAATTGCCCAAAGTTGGAAGCAGTCAAGATGTTCTTCAGTGAGCCAATGAAAAAATAAATCAGGTCACATACAGAGAATGGACTAAAATCCAGTAACAGAAATGAGCTACCAAACCATTAACACATGTGGAGGGATCATATAATGTAAATAATAGAAATCAAACTTAGTGCATACTTCCAATAATATAACACCCTGGAGGTGGTAAGATGGGAGTGGCTGGAGGCGGCTTCAGAGGAGGGAGGACTGACTAGATAGTACAGAAGTACAGAAAAGTGAAATCCCTTTGTTTGATGCTTTAACAGTAGACACTTGTCCAAGAGCTCACATAAGGCACAATGCCAAAAATGGACACTGATGTGAGTTGTGGACTTCATGATAATGATGTGTCCTTGTAGATTCACTTTGTTACACATAAACTGCTGCTGGGAATGCTGGCCACAGAGGAAGTGATGTGAGTACAAAGGCAGAGGCATAAGAGAAAACTTTACTTTCTGACCCAGACCCACATGCTTTGGATTCTAAAACTGCTTTAAAGTTAAGATCAAGTAAAACAGAATATTAAATAATCACTATTAATATCACTTTGTAGGTATTAAAATTACTTTGGAGGAATGAAATTTCTTGGCCAAGACTGTACAACTCAAAAATAAGTTTGTAAATCACACATTTTCCTCATCCAATAATCTCATCATGACACACTTGACAATGACTTGGTTCTATAATCTACAGGAATTTATTGCTTCTTCATGTCAACAGGAGTATCATATTTCTTTTTTCTTTTTTTTTTTTTTTTTTTTTGGTTTTTTGAGACAGGGTTTCTCTGTAGCTTTGGAGCCTGTTCTGGACTAGCTCTATAGCCCAGGTTGGCCTCGAACTCACAGAGATCCACCTGCCTCTGCCTCCCGAGTGCTGGGATTACAGGCATGCACCACCACTGCCAGGCCATATTTCTTAATTAAGGTTATATGTGATAAATTTCCTTATTGCTCAAGTCTTTAAAAGAAAAGAAATTTTAGAGATGACAGAGGAACAGACTAGAGAGAGAAAAACAAACATGACCAATCATTCTTAAATAAAAGCCCTTCAATTTGCACTCCCATTTGGACTGGGAGAATATATATATATTCCAAGCCATAATCTATGTAGGTGACATTTGTAAATGTAATCGTAAATGTGTTTACTAAGAATTATGAAAGTCTAAAAAGCCTAGTTAAGCACCTGGGACAGAGTTTTGTTTCTCTAACTCAAGGACATTTTGGTACTAAACTTATGTTCTCTATCCTAAGAACATTTCAGTCTAAACTTCATGCAGACTTTAAGCACTGGAAGGGAACAGAACATCAGCAAATCTATGTCTCAGTTCTGAATAAACTGTCTGCTATGTGACGATGAATCACAGAGGGTCAGCTGATGCTGAGGCAATGGGTGCAATTGTCATTATCAGTGAATGACATGACAACAATAACACTTAGGAACACAGAAATCCATTCACTGCTGGAGCTAGACTGTGCATATACACACACTGCCGCCGCCGTTCAGATTATTCTATTGTCCTCCTGACTCTATAACTCATCACCTACAACTAACTGCAGGATTGAAACTTTTAGTCATTGATGGTGACGTTTAAAACAGAAATGATACAAGCAGGCTTTTGGGAAGCTACATTGGCATGAAGAGGTTATTCCGTAAAGAATACAAAAGGAAGGAATTCATCCTAGGATGGAAGAGATTGTACGTATCATTAAACTGCATTTTAATGGATTTTCTTTTGGGACTTTATTCTTAATATAGCCTCACTGTTAACATATAAGCTTAAATTCACACACTGTATGTACACTCACACAAACACTCACATGAGTAAAAATAAAATCTTTAAATGTTGGTGTGGAGGGATGGCTCAGTGGTTAAGAGTGATTTCTGCAATAGGACTCAAGTTCAAGTCCCATCATCTTCATAGGGAAGCTCACAATTGCCTGTAATTCCATCATGTAATTCAAGGATCCCAATGACTTCTTAAAGCCACTGTGGGCACTGGAAGGCATGTGGTGTACATTAGCCATAGCCACACACAAAAATCAAAATAAAATATTTTTTAAATTACACTATCCTTAATTAAAATTGGTAGGAAAACCATTTTGCTGTAAATTTTATTACAAGTTATGAGTTTACAAAATTTTATTTTCTACCCAATATTTAAGGTGCACCTGAAGGTGGAAAAATGGTTGTATAAATCACATAAAAGTCAAAGGCAAACTTTAAATAGGAGAGTAGTTTACATTTCACGTATCATGAAAACTGTTTCTACAATAGTATATTCATAATAGAATTTGCTGAAATTAAGTGTATAGCATAATGAAAATGCTATTTATACATGTAAACAATATATTTCTTCAAATTGTCATAACAGATAAATGAGGTAATTAATTCCTAAAACATCTCAGATGTGTGATCAGATGTCAGAAATGGCCAACCTATGCAAATAAGACAATATAATATTCCCTTGTGATTGCTCTAAATATTATTTCACATTTATTTTTTATATTTTGAATGTTTCATTTGCATATAAAACACAGTAAAATTACCTTTACACAGAGAGAAACTTGCTTACAAAGCTACATTTCCATGCTGAGGACTGTAGTTCACAGATTGATATGTTTGTGGTTCCCTTCTCACACCGCTAGACATCTGATTTATGAAAAATGACATTTAATAAGTATCACAGGACAGGGCATTAGTTATTCTGGGAGTCACTGTGATCAAACACTTGACAGAAGTATCTTTGTGGAGGAAAGGTTCATTTCAGCTGACAGACGGCAGACCATCACAGCAAGAGAGCAAAGCACCGAGACTGACATCATCTATCATGACCATTCACATCGCAGCAGACAGCAAGCAGAAGCTATGGTCCAGGTCTAGCAGGAGATAAGATCTTCAAAGGCACTTCCCTAGTGACTAGCCAGGCTCCCCCTCCTACAGCTTCCACAGCCTTTAATGCAGTACTTGGATGCAGACAGAACGTTCCAAACCATGAGGCTGCAAGGGACATTCCAGGTTCAAACCATAACAGGAAATCACATGGGTATTAATGGACCTCAAGAGCTCCTAAAGGTAGCACTGATAGAAAAACACAACTCTCACCTCAAAGGGAATCAGAGATCATTTATTTTGCAGAAAAAAATATAAGCGACTATTAGCTCAGGAACACAGATTTGGGTTACCCTACATTCTACTTTCCAATCTGGTAAAAGTTTGGTGAAAATTTTGTAGTAGCACAACAATGAAAACCATAAAGTACAAGTACATTTCAAGTACACTGGAGGAAGCATAAAGTTGGTGGTTGCAGCAGGGGGAAGACATCTCAGCTGTGGGTCTCAGACGCTATCTGATGATGCTCTTAGTCTGTTCTTTGGTGTGAACAACAGTTTGGTTAACTTAATGCATACCAAAAGGATTTACCTGTTAATCACAAGATATGAGGTCAGACACATATGAGACAAAAATAAGAAATAGCTATTCAAGGATCTAAAGATATCCAAGCTAAATTGTAATTAGTCTTGGACATGTAATATTCCAACCTCCCCACAATCATTGTTCTAACCAGGTAACTGTCCTTGAAGATGGTTCACTGGACAGTACAACTCTTCCTGGTGACTTGCATTCATAGTTTGTCTGTTAGTCAAACATCACCTTTCGTGCATGCAGATAACATATATTTATTAAATATTATTACTGTCCTACATTGCTAGGGAAGGCATCTAATGTAGATGAAGCTGAGTAGGAGTCAGGAGGAAGCACTGAAAAGCCATTAAGATAAGAATCCCTGGATCCTATCATTAAAATCTACTGGTCATTAGGATCCTGATCTGATTCTTTTAAGTATTCTGTATTTGGCATAACATGAAATATATCAAGTAAAATATTTTGAATTTTAAAACTTTAAGTCAAGTAATAAAGAATGCTGTCTGCCGTACCAGAGTAAAGGTAGCAGATGAAGGAAATGGGCATTTAAGCAACAAAAATATACACAATTTTAAAAAAAAACTAGATTGGCTATATGTTTCCCCCTGTATTACAGTTATTTGTACTCTGGGAACTATCTTATTTATATATGGAGTATTTAAACAAATCAATTACCTTTTAATTGTAGTTTTCTTTTAGGTGGCTTGATCTTACATCCTTATATGGAGTGAGTATCTCTAATTCTTAGGGGAAAAAGCCTTTGATATCCAAACCATACTAATTTTTCTGTGTATATTGACTTCATATATTTTATTGTATTGGTGTTACATAACACTTAATTTGGAAATTAAATCTTGTATAATTGTAGAATACATTAGTTAACAATTGGTATTTTTGTTTTTAATTAAATTTATTTATTTAGTTTACATCTTTATCAAAGTTTCCCCTCCCTCCTCTCCCATTCCATCCTTCTATCTTCCCTTCACCCCTCCCTTCACTTCACTCCTCCTCTGTTTCTGTTCAGAAAGGAGCAGACCTCCCATGGGTATTAACAACAAAGCATGGCCTATCAGGATACTATAAGACTAAGCACCTTCCCTTGTATTAAGGCTGGGCAAAGTAATCAATATAAGGAATGGGTTTCCAAAAGCCACCCAAAGCGTTAGGAATGGCCCCTGCTCCCACACTCAGGAGTCCCACAAGTAGACCAAGCTACACAACTGTCACATATATGTGGAGGGCCTAGGTCAATCCCGTGCAGCCTCCCTGGTTGTAGGTTCAGACCCTGTGAGCTCCTGTGAGCCCAGGTTGGTTGTTCTGTGAGTTTTCTTGTGATGTCCTTGACCCCTCTGGTTCCTACAATCCTTCCTTTCTCTCTTCAGCAGGATTCCCTGAATTCCACCTAATGTTTGGCTGTGGATTTCTGCATCTGTTTTCATCAGTTATTGGATGAAGCCTCTCTGATGACAATTGGGGTAGACACTAATCTACAAGTGTAGCAGAACATCACTAGGCATCATTATGTTGACATTTTTTCTCTAATCATTTTTGGTTCTTTTCTATGTCTCTGGGCCATCCAGCCTCTGGGTCCTGGAACTCCAGGTAGTGTCACGGGTGGGCTCACTCTATGGCATGGGTCCCAGGCTGGACCAGCCATTGGTTGGCCACTACCACAATCTCGGTACCACTCTTACCCCAGAACAGCTCATAGGTGGGACAGATTGTAGGTTGATTCTTGTGTGGCTGGTTGGTGTTCCAGTCCCTCCACTGGAAGTCTTGCCTGGTCACAGGAGGTGTCCAGTTCAGGCTACATATCCACTATTGCTAGGAGTCTTAGCTGCAGTCATACTTGTAGATTCCTAAGAGTTTCCCGAGCACTAGGTTTCTCCCTGACCCCAAAATGCCCTTCCTTTTCTAGTTATCTCTTTCAATATTTTCCCCTTCCATCCATCCCTCAACCTGATCCCTCATTCTCCCATATCCACCCCCAACCATGCATTCCTCCTTGTGCCCTCCTTGTTACCTAGCATCTCTGGGTCTGTGTATTATAGTATGGTTATCCTTTACTTTACTGATAATATTAACTTATTATTGAGCATATACAATGTTTGTCTTTCTGGATCTGAGTAACTTCATTCAGGATGTTTTTTTTCTAGTTCCATCCATTTGCTTGCAAATTTCCTGATGTCATTATTTTTAACAGCTGAGTAATACTGCATTGTGTAAAACATACATTTTCTTTATCCATTCTCTGGTGTAGGGACATTTAGGTTATTTCCAGGTTCTGATTATTACAAATAAAGCTGTTGTGATCATAGTTGAGCAAGTGTTCTTGTGGTATGATTGAGCATCCTTTGGGTACATGCCCAAGAGTGTTATTACTGGGTCTTGAGGTAGATCAATTCCGAGTTTTCTGAGAAACCACAATATTGATTTCCTATGTAGTAGTACACGTTTGCACTCCCACTAGCAATGGAAGAGCGTTCCCCTTGCTCCACATCCTCTCCAGCATAAGCTGTCATTTCTGGTTTTGATCTTAGCCATTTTGACGGGTGTAAGATAGAATCTCTGAGTACTTTGATTTTAACAGGAATTAACAATCACTGGTCATTAATATCTCTCAATATCAATGGACTTAATTTTCCAAAGACACAAGCTAAGAGAATGAATATGAAAATAGGACTCATCCTCCGGCTTTATACAAGATACATACCTCAACTTCAAAGAAAGACATTACCTCAGGATAAAGGGTTGGAAAAAGATTTTCTAATCAAATAGACCTAAGAAGCAAGCTATGTAGCTATCTTAATATCTAACAAAATAGATGTCAAACCAAAATTTAATTAAAAGAGATGAAGAAGAACATTTCATACTCATCAAAAGAAAAATACACCAAAATGATATCTCAATTCTGAACATATATTCCCCCAAATATAAGGGCACCAACATTTCTGAAACACTACTAAAGCTTAAATCACATATCGAAACCCACACATTAATAGTGGGAGACCTCAACACCCCACTCTCAGGATAGGAGATAGGTTGTCCAGCAGAAATTTATTGGTGAAATTATTAAGGCCACTCCACGTAGTTCAAAGGGAGGTTTATTTTGTGGGGTAACTTACAAATGAAGGGGTAGGTTGCAGGGTCTGGCAAAGGTATAGCACAGTCCGGCGGTGTTCTCTGGAGAACTCTGCTCGGTCTACCTCCTGCATCCAGCGTCCCCGAACCAAGAGAGCAACCTCCTCTTGATCCTCCGCCTTCCGCTCCCTCCTCTGCCCCGCCTTGTGGGCGTGATCATTACGGAAGCCTCAATGGGGGTTGGAACTTCCAGGCCAATGCTGGGATGGCTATCCACTACAGAAATTAAACAGAGAAATAATGAAACTAACAGATGTTATGACTCAAATGAACCTAACAGATATCTACTGAGCATTCCACCCAAAAACAAAGGAATATACCTTATTCTCAGTATCTCATGGAAACTTCTCCAAAATTGACCACATACTCAGTCACAAAGCTAACCTCAAGAGATTAAAAAAAAAATGAAATAACCCCCTGTGTCTTATCAGGTCACCATGGATTACAGCTAGAGTTCAAAAGCAACACAAACTACAGAAAGCCTACAAACTCATGGAAAGTAAACAACTACCAACTGAGTTACCACTCGGTCAAGAAAGAAATAAAGAAATAAAAAGACTTCCTAGAATTTAACGAAAATGAATGCACAACAAACCTAAACTTAAGGGACACAATGAAAGCAGTGCTTAGAGGAAAGTTCATAGCACTAAGTGCCTGCATGAAGAATTTGGAGAAATCTCATACTAGTGAATTAACAGCACATCTGAAATTTCTAGAACAATATACTATTTTTAAAATTGTTCTCTTAACAAGATTTTCTTTTTCATATACTAATGATTGATAACAGTTATGAAAACAAGAGAATAGACCTCTTGGAAATAAAAATCTTATAGGTTTGTAAGCATAGCCAAACTATACTTCTTATTTCAATTGTTAGGATAGAAATGGATCTCTAGAGGCATTCACTATAGTGTTGCCTGTTTCTTTTTTATTAGTAAAATACTGATATTGAGTAGTTAATTTTTAAAACCCTAGATAATTGTACCATAGAGTGCCTTAAGTATTTTTTTAATTAAGAAATGTCAGCACTTAAAGTTGTTATTGGATTTTTTTGTATTTTATGTAATTGGATAAGAAGAGTTAGACCAAATCTTTGGGTATCTCTAGCTAAAGTAAATGAAGTTAAAGATTTGTGTAGTTATGGGGCCTTTAATAGTGTTTAATTTGTTCTATCTTAACATTTTTAACTTCAATAGAAGCATAGTAATGTAATTATTTGGACCCATTTTATACATACATATACATAAATGTATAGATACACCCACACTCATATATATATATATACATATATATATTTATATATATATACATATATATATTTATATATATGTGTGTGTATGTGTGTGTGTGTATGTATGTGTGTGTGTGTGTGTATGTGTGTGTGTGTGTGTGTGTGTGTGTGTGTGTATAAAAACTTCATTTGGTTTTTATAAGAATATGGTCTTAAAATAGAGCTACCCTCTAAATGGAATTACTTTGAATACTTAAAAGAAGTTATTTCATCAATTTAAATGCTAGCTTTCTGTAGTTAGAGTTTTCCTGCCTGGCCCACATTCAGGACAAATCTCTCTCACTCGCCAGGCCCATAGACACTCAGAACCAACCAAGCAAACACACAGAAACTTACATTGTTTACAAACTGTATGGCCGTGGCAGGCTTCTTGTTATCTACTTCTTCTATCTTAAATTAACCCATTTCTATTAATCTATTCTTTGCCACATTGATCATGGCTTACCAGTACCTTACATCTTCCTTGTCCTGGCAGTGGCTGGCAGCATCTCTCTCCCCAGCCTTCCACTTCCCAGAATTCTCTTCTTTTGTCCCACCTATACTTCCTGCCTGGCCACTAGCCAAACAGCATTTTATTTATACAGAGCGATATCCACAGCAGCTTTCTTTCATCCAAATTATACTGATGTAGTTAGAGTTTTCCTGCCTCGCCCAGTCAGGACAAATCTCTCTTACCTGCCAGTCCCACAGTCGCTCAGACCCAACCAAGAAAGCACAAAGAAACTTACATTGTTTAGAAACTGTATGGCTGTGTCAGGCTTCTTGTTATCTACTTCTTCTATCTTAAATTAACCCATTTCTGTTAGTCTATACTTTGCCACATGGCTTGTGGCTTACCAGTGTCTTTACATGTTGCTTTTCATGGCAGCAGCTGGCGGTGTCTCTCTCCAGCCTTCTACTTCCCAGAATTCTTTTCTCTCTTGTCCCGCCTATACTTCCTGCCTGGCCACTGGCCAATCAGAACTTTATTTACACAGAGGGATATCCACAGCATACTGAATAATGAGGGAATATCTTTATAAATTGAGTGAAAACATTTGAATCTTTCAAATATAAAAATTAGACATTAGTAAGGACAGAGTCATAATAAAAACATGATTAATGAAAGGAAATAGTAATCTCACTAATAACTTCATTAAAGCCAAGATTAACATCATTTTAACACTTAGAAATATACCAAGTGTAATATTAAATACCATAAACAATTTTTAAACTATTTATATACAAAACTATATAAGAAACAAAAATAAAGAGATGTCTATGGAGTTGAGTGCGAGTATTAGCCAGCATTTTTGAAGTTCACCTGGTTGCATTCTCAGATGAAGTCCAGACATGCCTGATGTAAGAAATGTGAATGTATAAGTTCATCGCCTAGAGTTTTGCTGTAGAAAAGTAGGTTAGAAGTGTCTGCATAAAGTCTCTCCCTCCTGTCTGGATGGTGTCCTTGATGTGTCATCTTTGTCTTCTTTTCCTGTCAGTTGATTAATCATATAGTCTCTTTATCCTCTGAGGAGGAGTCTTCAAATAAGTTTGAACTTCTACTTATCATATTTAAATGTGCCTTCCAACAGTATACGTTTTCTTTAACAGAAATGGCTCATACTTTCTACTTAATTTCTATAGGATGCTAAACAAATTTTTTGTAAATATTATTAAGAGATAATAAGTTTAACACATAGCTTTATTGCTGCAAACACAAAGCCAAGCACTAGTTTTTATCTCAGAATATTAAATTTGATCTTTTAATTATTTATCTTCTAACATTATTCTCATCCATTTTCTTTCTGAGGCAATTTTTGTCTTAACACACAGAGTCATTTCTCATCGAAAAACTTTTTTCCTTTAATCTTTTATCAAAAGTAATTCCTATGTTTGAAACTGTAAATACCCTTTTCTAACTTGATAGTTTTGTCTTTCTCATTATAAGTGTTGTTATCATTTTTTTAAAAATTTAGAAACATTTTTATAAGATTCAGCAGCTGTTAGGCTCCTGTAGCTCTTCATCTAGGGGTGGCACTTTGTGACTTTTCCCCTGTCTAGCTTGGCGTCTCTACTGGTGTGCATTGTCCAGGTCTTTTTCAGGAGTCCATATTGTTGAGATCTTATGGATACAACTTCCCTGTCATAGACAGAAAACAGTATCTTTCAGCAGAAAGAGAGTTCTTCTATCCTCTTTTCCATGCGGTTATCTGAGCCTTAGGAACAGACATCATGTTGTAGATGTATCGAGTGATGTTGGGCACTCTATAGTCAACTGTTCTCTGCATTTTGACTAGTTGTGGATTTCCATAATAGTCCCCATCTGCTGAAACCAGAAGCTCCTTTGCTGAGCAATGGTAGCTACACGTATCTGTGGTTATAAAGATCAGCATTTAGAATGAAGCAGGAAATTATGCTGTCTTAGAAAAGTGGCAATAGTAGGTTCTCTTCACCAGCCATGGGTTTACAGTAGGGGCATGAATACCCTTCCACTGAGTCATAAGTTTAATTAGGTGGCTGTTGGTTACTGCCAAGATGTAAGTGCCACTACCATACCCTTGAATATATCTTGCAATGCTGGTCATTGTGGTTCATAGGCTTTACAGCAGGGTAGAACCATTCATTGCTTCCCCCCACCCTTGGCAGCTTGCATAGCACCTTCCAACATTATGAGAGCTAACGCTCAGGGAGAACACTTTCAGATCATTTCCACCTCAATTCCTCAGAGTCCTGTGTCTGGAGGATGTGATGTCTTCAGCAACAGGGTCTTACAATCAAGTTCTAAGAAGCAACCAAGGATCATGGAAATAGTCTGTATTGTTTGGGGGTATGCACTCCCCTGACCAACAACTTCCAAGAGGTTTCTCATGTCTAGCACTGGGGTTTTGGAGATAGTCTATGGCTCTTGAGGTGAGCATTGTCACCCAAGAGTTGTCATGTCATTTAACTATGTATATACATATGCATGTATACATACATGTATATATATATATATATATATATATATATATATATATAATACATATTTTAAGTAACTTTAAAATAATATGGCAATTAATGGCTGTTGAGAGAAGGACAATCAATCATCTCAAGGGATGAGGTTTCTGATAGGTTATCCAATCTCAAGTGTCAGCCCTAATTATATATGAACAACACTGAAAGAACTCAGTAAGTTATATATATGGAAGTGTGTGTGTGTGTGTGTGTGTGTGTGTGTGTGTGAGAGAGAGAGAGAGAGAGAGAGAGAGAGAGAGAGAGAGAGAGAGAGAGGAAGAGATTGAGAGAGAGACAAAGACAAAGACAGAGAGACAGAGACAGAGAGATAGGGAGAGAAAGGCTGTTTTGTGTAAATGTACACATGTATAACAGGTATAAATAAGAAGGGATTATGAATTTTAGTGGGAGGATGGAGAAACAGAAGGAGTTGGAGGTATAAGGGAGAGAGGTAGAAATGATGTAAATACAGTATTTATGTATGAAATTCTCAAAAATTACTTCCTTTATTTTTCTAAATTGTAAAAAGAATAAAAATGTTAAACAAAAAGTGAATAAATAAACAATAAATTTCTAAAATATTTTCTTCTTCCCCCACAAAAATATTTTAATAAGATAATTTTAATTGAAAATCTGGGAGGCTGTATCTAAAACATCAAAAAACATATAAGGTATCTTAAATATCAAGTAGAAACACAGGTAAAACACATGAGTAGTCTTGTGTTTTCTCAATCAATTTAAATTAATTATTTGTTACAGATTTAGGTCATCAGAGCAGGAATTTTAATATTGCCTTTCTTTTCTAAGAAAGGCATTGACTTCTTAGTGTTTATGAGCATCCAAAGCAGGATGAAGTTGGGTATTTTTTACTTTATTCCTTCAAAGCAATGTGTTCACCTTTGTTGTATTTAATCATTTAACAGATATTTTACCTAAACAAGTTTATTTTTCTTTAAAACTAAAAGCAAAAATATAAATAATTGCCCTAAGTATATAATAAGGATGCTATGTAACACACTGAGATTATCTATAAACCTGAGTTGTTTTTGTAAGCTGGAAGTGGGCTTTGAAAATGAGCATGCTTTCTGAAAGGCACTTGTGGGGGGAAAAAAACAACTTTAAAATACTTAATGCATTTATAATCACATACACAGAGAAATACATGCAAAACATATGTAAAAATACAAACAGAAGTCACCCTCTTAATCCTTGCAACAAAAAGTTTAACACCCCAGAGGTCAAATTATCCAACAGGAAGTATCATCCTCTATATTCATCCCTTGAACTTAATTTTCACTGTCAAGCAATGAGGACTATGTTGTAGAACCAGAATTAAGATAAGGATCAAGGAGATAGCATCTTGACCAGAATAGTCATATGGATAAATATGTACATATGTGTTGAACTGAGCATGCTAAAACATAATTTGAAAGAATTTTAGCACACATTGAAAATATATGAACCAAAGCCCTGATGTGACTACAGTTTGATAACACAACAGATGAAAACAATTACCATAGACATACAAGACACAATTACATGAAGTGTAGATGCATACACTTAAAAAGAAACAGTAGAAAGTTTATAAGTCTGGCACTAAAGATCCAAAGGTGGAATTTGTCTTGTAAACTTAATGTAATAAATTTTCCTCTTGCTAAGAAATACACATCAGAAAGAAAGTGCATTTACTAATGAAACATTTTAGCTGTTACTTTAAGTGAACACTTTCATTATTTCAATTTATACTAAAGCTAAATTATATGCTCCACGCTCCTTTGTATATCAAAATAGAAAATAAAAGAAATAAAATTCTTGATTCAGGCATCATCCACTGGCCCAGTATCAATCTGGGATATGGTTCCTGGGATATAGGTCTGACAACACTGAACTGTCTTTTATCTTACATTATGCAAAGCAGACTGGTCCCATGTAGTCATTTTCCCCAGCATGTGGTCATTACTAATGCTCAAGTCACTATTTTCCCTGTAGGCATCCCTAGAGGCCTTTGGATCAAAAAGCATTCTGTTCAACGTAAAGGGTGAAGAGATGGATATACACAACAGCTATTATTTTTCTTTTCTACTGAATATATGGAGTTTAAATGATCTATTTTTAAGTTTTAAAAGTTAAATTATAGGAGGGAGAAGCAGGGAGGGCTCTCCTTGTCTATGTTACTGGCTTTTCTGTAATCAGAAAACAAAGAGCAAAGAAACAGAGAACACATTAAGACTTCACTTTAACACACACACACACACACACACACACACACACACACACACACACAGGAATACATACACCAAAAAAATAGCTAAAATAATCTTGAATAATAAAAGAACTGCTGAGCCTGGCAGCAGTGTTGTGTGCCTTTAATCCCAGCACTAGGGAGGCAGAGCCAGTCGGAATGTAAGAACCACAGGGGTTGGAGGACACCAACCAAAGAGGTCCTCTAAATCAACATGACAGACACTCATATGAACTCACAGAGACTGAGGAAGTATGCACAGGGCCTGCATGGGTCTGCACCACATGGGGTCCTAGAGCTAAAAGGAAAAGTGGACACATGCCCCCATCCCTAACCCAGATGTAACCTCTAATTGATAACCCTTTGCAAATGAAAATTTAGTTTCACTGGACAAACAGACAATTCTTAAGGATAGGTTGCATGCCTAGCAGTAAAAGGCCACCAGAAAATGAACTCTACCGCATCTTTGGAGGTTACCTGTCTCTTAATGCCATGTGAGGACTTTTCCTTTTATTTTTTTAAAATATATATATTCTTCTCTCTTTTAACCCTACATGTCCTTTGGAATTCCTGAGTGTGTGAACAACTGGGTCTCTGGTTCTTGTGTCTTCTCTTGGGCTCCTTATTTGTTTTGACCAGTTCCAAGATGTTATTTTTTGTTTTATCTTATTTTATTTTATTATTATACATTAGAAGCCTATTTATTTTCTAATGAAAGACCAAAGAAGGATGGATCCAAATGGGAAGGGACATGAGCAGGAACTTGCAGGAATAGAGGAAGGGAAAAACCATAATCAGGATATGTTATGTGAGAAAAAAAAAAAAAAAAACTATGGTTTTATCTTAAAGCAGGCCACAATCTTTTCTTTGATGTTGAATTTGGCTCTTTTAGGAGACAATGGAAGAGGGGGCGTCAGAAGCAGAGATGAGAGGAGGTGGTTTTTCTTAGAATGGATTCTTGCTTTTGGTATAACCTTTAAAATTCTTAAGTTAACCTCTTAGATAATTTTAATACCTCCTCTTAACTCAATGCAGATTTTAGATCATTTTTAGATTTTTACATTCCATTTAAAGTAGGCTGCCCATTTGTGATTTTTTTAAAAAATTTTATTGCCTGGGAATTTTAGTGCACAAAATAATTTAATAAATTAGAGAAAAATAAATATTCCCCATGAGGAAAAAACAAAGTCAACTTATCTTTAGCTCAATTTCTTTTACTCTTTTAGTACTTGTAAGTTGACTTTACACAGTAAATATCTGGGTACAATATCTCCACGCCCACAGGCCAACAAAATGTAGCTATTCCCCATCCTGTTCATTCCACTAGCTATTAGAGAGGTGTCAAAAAGAAAATAAACCAATAACAACAAAGTACTGCTAACAGGTTTAACCAAAGGTCAGGATGCAAAACGCCTGTTCACTTTGTTGAGTGGAAAATGAATAGTCTGTCCAATATGATTGAAACTACATACAAAATTGATAGTCCACCTTATTTTGAAGCATGGAATGATTAGAGATGACAGAAAAACCAAACAGCATTTTAAACTCTAAAGATGAGACAGTGTAATTCAATATGTATTCAGCATCTCATCGCTTAGCATAGACATTAAATGCAGTGTTCTCTGGTATCTAGTAACTACTACGCATTCATGTGGCAATTCCTTTATAGAATAAGAAAGGAAAATGTCTGGTCGTTGCATCCTTCAATCTAGTTGTCCATAGACCAATTTAGTGTTTAAAATGATCCTCAGAATGGGAATAATTTCCAAGTTTTTCTCCTGAAGCCATGCATCCTGGAAGTTATCTCACTTTCAGTTTGGTGGTTTGAATAAGAAAGGCCCCATAGGCTCATATATTTGAATGGTTGATCATCAAGAAGTGGTGTTACTTGAGAAGGAATAGGTGTGGTCTTGTTGGAGAAGGTGTGGCAAGCCAGGCCCAGCGGCTTGCACTCTGAGAACCATCAACTACTTCTCCAGAATTATGTCTGCCTGCCTGCCACCATGCTCCCCATCCATGATGATGATGGACTAAACCTTTGAAACTGTAAGCAAACCCCAGTTGAATGCTTTCTTTGATAAGAGTTGCCATGGTCATGCTGTCTCTTCAAAGCAGTAGAACACTGACTAGGACTTTCAGGAAGCTATCTCAAAGGCTTTTATTAATCACAAGCTCCATGAAAACTCAAAGAATAACTAGCACTGAGAGAGTGAGCTTTAATTGTCAGCCTGACTCAGCCTAGAATCACTTGAGAGGGGATTCTCAGTGAGGAATTATCACATTTTGTTGGCCTGTGGGCATACATGTAGGAAACAGTCTTAACTAAGTTAGCGGATTTGGGTACACACAGAGGTGGGTGACATCCTCCTGTAAACAGAGTGCCCTGAACTCAATAAGAAAAGACAAAACAGCTAAGTAAGTAGCATGCATGTATTCATTTTTCTCTGTTCTTTTTCTTTTACTTTTTTTATGTTTGAGATTGTATTTTAATTACAACAATTCTCCCTTTCCTTCCTTCCTTCAAACCATCCCATATGCCCTTCCCAGCTTTCCTTCAAATTCATGGACTCTCTTTTCATCAATTGTTACTATATGCATATATGTATTTGTATATACATATACATTCCCAAATATAAACTGTTGAGTCCTTATAATGTTAATTGTACATATATTTTCAGATCTTAACATTTGGCACTGGAAAACAAAGTGGAGTCCTATTCCCTGTGGAAGGTCACCCTTCCCTCCACCAGCTTCATTGCCTGTAGTTCTTTGTGTAGGGTTGAGGCCTCCTGGGCTTTTCCTCATCCAGTCTGTGTCCTCCCATCTCAGCTCATGTTTAGGACGTGACAGTTTTAGTTTCTGATGTTACTAGGAAACACAATCTCACAGCAAAGTCCCTGGTCCCTGGCTCTTAACAGTCTTTCTGACACTTCTTCTGCTCTTCCATAATGCTCCCTGAGTCTTAGGCATGGGAGGGTTTTGTAGATGTATCTGTTGGGACATGGAGTCCTCAGTTCTGCACGTTGACTGGTTGCAGTTTTCTGTAGTGTTTTCTGTGGTTGATATATTGTGCACCCCAATAAACTTATCTGGGGGTCAGAGAACAGAAAAGCCACTATATTAGACACTTGTTTAGGCAGTGGCAGCACACACCTTTAATCCTAGCATTCCACAGGCAGAGATCCATCTGGATCTCTGTGAGTTCAAAGACACACTAGAAATAGCGAGGCATGGTGACTCACGCCTTTAATCTCAGGAAGTGGTGGCAGGAAGCAAAAAGGTATATAAGGTGTGAGAACCAAAAACTAGAGCCTTTTTTTAAGGTTTTAGCAACAGTTCAGCCGAGATCCATTTGGATGAGGACTCAAGAGGCTTCCAGTGTGAGGAAACAGGATCAGCTGAGGAATTGGCGAGGTGAGGTTGGCTGTAGCTTTTTCTGTTACTCTGATCTTTCGGTGTTCACCCCAATACATGATTCCAGGTTTGTTTTTATTAAGAAGATCTCTTAAGATTCATGTTACAGTTTTCTATCTGTTACAAAGAGGAGTTTCCTTAATGAGGAGTGAAGACCACACTTATCTGTGAGGGTAAGGACAAATACCTTTTTTTTTTTTTTTTTTTTTTTTGGTTTTTTGAGACAGGGTTTCTCTGTGAAGTTTTGCACCTTTCCTGGATCTTGCTCAGTAGACCAGGCTGGCCTTGAACTCACAAAGATCCACCTGGCTCTGTCTCCCAAGTGGTGGGATTAAAGGTGTGCGCCACCACCGCCCGGCGTAAGGACAAATACTTATAGATTACTCTTAGGGATTATTCTGGTCTAGTAAGTTAGTGGTTGTAGACCTTCCTCCAATACTGTGATTTCACTAACACTGATTAGTTAGCTAGGTTACCAGATATGGCATCCCTCTAGTTGAGCATGACTTAAGCCCAATTAGAGAGCCATTGTTTACTGCCAAGGTGTATGTGCTACAGCTGAACCCACAGGGTTATTGTGCCATTTTGGTCATTTATGTGGTTTTTAGAGAGGAAGTATTCAGGTTGGTTCCAGCTCAGGGCCCTCTGGCTCCTGTTTGTGAAGTGTAGGTGTCCTCAGCAACAGGGACCTATCTTCCACCTGTATGTTTTGGTAGTCTTCTCATGTCTGGTACTGGGGATTTGGTTAGCTGGTTTTGGGGTCTTGAAGGAAGCACCACCATCTGGAATGAGAAAAGTTCTTATATATTTGTGTGTGTGTGTATGTTTATATGCTTAATTACATGTGTTGTAGGTTCTGTTGTTGTAGTTGGGGGTAAATAGTTAATGATATCATTTTGGCTTTTTCAGCCATACGTATATATTGTTATTTTTACTGACCTCCCTCCTTCTCCTGTATAACTTCCTCCCTAGAAAGCTCCCACGCCGCTCTTGATTGTGGGTGTGCAGGTTCTTGCCTCAACTTCCCAATAGTTACAAGCCAAATGAACCTTTCTCCTCTAAATTGTCTGTTGTCAAGATATTTTATCACAGTAACAGAAAGGAAACTAGGAGAGGCAGGTCAAGACAGAGCAGGAATGCAGATTCCAGCTCTAACTAGAAACTCCAGCATCCCCACACTGTCTCACCTTTCATGATGAGGACTCCGAGTTCAATACATTGGGTAAGTGCCTTATGAACTGAGTGGCAGATAAGACACATAAATACCTGGAATTCACTTCAGCCTCTCCTCACTGAAAATCTGTCTACTTTAAAGCAGAAGAGAAATTCCTTAAGAAAGCCAACAGATGATATTTAAGAAAATGTCATTCATGACGCCTCCTAAATTCCACATGAGCCTAACACGCTTTCCTTTTGGCCTGTGTGTCTGTCTTAACGAATATCTTCAATCTGAAATGGGAAGATAATTTATCTGAGAAGAAACAACAAACAAAATCACTTGCAGTGAAGGGATCTTATTTGTAATTCAAAACTGATGCTAAGTAAAGTAGCTTCATTGTAGTACTATTAACCAAAAGCATATCTATTTATCTAAATCAGTTGTTTTAGGCCATGTAACAGAGAAGGTAATTATACTTATGAGAAGGTGGCAAATATGAGGGGGGATGGTAATTTAAGGTTTCATTAACCCACATATATCAATATTAACCATTGGAAAGAATACTTTAGAAATCTAAGCTATGCATAAAGAAGACATACCAATCTGAATAGCTGGAATCAGCTGTAGTTGCAGGGATTTCCTATTAGGAAATTTTTCATAAGAAAAGTGATATCTTGACAGGCTATTTCCAATTGCAAATAAAATACTACAGCTGGAAAAATATACATATTGGAATTCATAAAATTCCCATGAAAACAAAAAAGGAAGTCTCCTTGCTTGAAGTCAATGTGGAAAAGGCATTAGATACTGTCATAATCTAAACTGAAGCCTGATATCTTTACCCTATTATTAATGTGGAAATAGTGACTTAGCAGGGCAAGACAATTGCATAAGAGCAGACTTCCACTTGTAAAATGCTAGTAGTTGGACATCCAGAAGCATTAAAAATAAAAAAATAGTATTAGCAGTACTGAAGAGATGGCATTTCTCTAATCGTTCTTTGCTAATGCCGAAGAAAACATGTGATAAAACAATTAGCAAAGGGAGATAAATGCCTCTTCAAAGGATAAAATTGTCACAAAATTGAAGAGATGTTTATCAGTCCTGTGAAGTATCTAGCATGAATTCTTATATAAGGCAGGGTGGAAGCTTAGATGAATAGGTAATTAATTAGTATCTCAATAACTCATACATTTGATTCTACATATTTCAGGAATTCAGTGGCAACCATTATTAAACATTTGTAAAATAACCTGAAGTCCTCTGAAGGAATAAAGGCCACAGAGGAAAATTAATGTTTATGAATAGCTGAATATTGTGTAATAAACTTAGCCATGAGCACCCCCAAACAGAAGACAAATAAGAACAGAAAACCACAGGGTTTGGATGGCCTCTTTAACAAACCTCAGCAATTCAATGGCAATAAGAGAAAGTGGACTGAAGAATTTAAAAGAGAAAAAGTCTACAAAAACTAAGTCATAGAACCACCTTTCAGTTGAAAGGGATGATTTACTTTTTTATCTGTACTTCAAAAAATGCCTTGTAAATAAGTCTATTTGATTCAAATTTCGCATATTCTTTCCAAATTTACTGAAATTCCCACAGTTCCCAATTTGTAGATTACCTATAAAAAAATGTCCTCAGCGATGAAGTCATGGCTTAGTGTGTAAGTGCACTGGTTACTCTTGCAGAAGACACAGAGGCACACAAACATCTGAAATCCCAGTTCCAGATGGTCCTCTGGCCTAGACACACACAGCCAGTAACACACACACACACACACACACACACACACACACACACACACACACACACTACACATACCTACATGCAAACACTCACATCTACATCTTAAATAAAATAAGCAAATCTTGAAAACTATTCTCAATTTTGTGTTTAGCAATCCTGAACTCCTTCCTTCTTATTTCCAGTTTTGTGAAGGAAACTATCAACATGAGTTATGTTCTCTGTTTTCCACTGTGGCTTATGCTGGGTGTGCACTTGCTAACTAGTATTTTTATTTTTTACTTTTGTGTAATTTATTAGTTTTCTGGAGAGAAGTAGGGGGCCTTTATGTTATAACCCAAGGATCTCCCTCTGCCACAAGGCAAAAGTTCTGCCAGGAAATTCATATACCCTTCTCCCAGTTGGTATATATGTGACAGAGTTCACTGTTTACCTCAATACCTCAATTTTTATATGACTCTTTTCTGAAGGCAATAAATCCAGTGGCTGATTATTTAATTCTAAAGGATGGTACATTTTCTTCTTTCAATTCTATGACCTAACTTTTCTCAAGGGTTCTTTCTTTTCTGCCTCAGGGCTTTCCTTTGGAACAATGTTTCACTGCTCAGGTGTACCTACACTCCCTCATGCTATATTGTTTCTCAACTTTGTTAGCTTCCTTCATCCAGGAGGAAGTTGATGAGAATACTATTGGGGGTTGCATTCCTCCTAAAGAAAAGACTCTTTAAGGAGCGTAGTAGTTCAAACGCCTCAAAACAAAGAGCTATTCCTCTTCCTAAGAGTTTGCTCATTAGTATGGATAAATGGCCTGTCCTGGCTGGAAAGAGCCAAGAAAAGTGTATGTAAAACAAAACAAGAAGAATTTTACAAAGGTGAACTCAAAGTTTATTTATGCCCAAGCCTCCTGGGAATTTCCCTCTTTGCTAGTTTCTGTGCTGTGCACATTTAACCTGCCTCTAGAATGAGGCTTTTAGAGCTCCATCTTATGAACAATATCACAGGAGTCTCAGAAATGTTCTTACTTCAATCTTAGACATACTAAATTTAAGGGAACTTTATATGGCAACCTATATAGGATTGTGCCTTTTTCTCAATAAATAAGATGGTGCATTTAAAGCAAAATACATACAGCACTCTGGTGGTCTGTATAAGTCTAATAATAATTGATTGGAAGTAAATTGTTAGGGATACTTAGTAATCACATATAATTAAAGATGACTATGCTGTATAGATGATAAAAATGTATAGGCAGAGAAGTAAGGAGCAGAATCTGTGTTCCCATAGGTGAGTCAAACCATCAGTTTCTAAGTATTTTGCCTCAAAGGAATTTGTAAAACTGGCATTTTGAGGTTAAATATAGATGAAGTTAACATGATCCAGCCCTTCATAAACTCTGAAATTCTGAAGACGTCATTTAACTTCTCCAAAATAGGTTACCTGGAAAAGGGAGTAACACCCAGCTCAGAGGATTATTATAAAAGTTAAATGATGCTAAAGTGGATAGTACATTAAAGAGCCATTCTTTCTTTCTTATACTCTGTCCATCTTTTCCAAAAGCCAAACTCAAAACAAAATAAAATCTCTAATTTGACTTAGATGGCTTGATAATCATGGGGATTTTGAAAGCTATAACTCAACTATTTTAGCTAAGGTCTTGGGCCTTTTCTTGCTTGACTAAGGTCTGGAAACTGAGGCTGGAGAAAAATGTTAATGCTTATATAAGCATACATGACAGTACACTTGAACCTCTTCCTCTCCCATCATCGTTGCCATCATCAACATCAGCTGGAGCAATGTCTCTGTCCACTGGACTCACTTGATAACCTGCAGTTTCTCATGATCAGCTTGAGCCTGTTGACCCTGCTTCGCACTCCCGCTGCTTCAGGCTGCTGCTAAGGTCGACATCACAGCCAATTTTCCCTCTGAAAACTGATCTGACTCATTCTCTGATTTCTCTACTCTGAAACTGACACCAATCTCACACCTCCACTCCACTTCAGTTGTTGTAACGGAAGTGACTGATGGTTGTCTTTTTGCCAAATCATAAATGATTCAAATCATCTTGGCCAAGGTAACTTTTGACTCAGCTCACCAGTCCCCTTGAAGTAACATCTTTCAGTGGCTTCTAGAATACCCATGTCAGTGGTTTTTCATTCGTCCAGCTGCTGTTTTTGTTAGCTTCTGAGATTACTTAATGTCACTTCCTTAAACAACTTCCAAGTTCCAGAATTCTCCCCTTGATTTAGTGTGCAGCACCTTCCACTGGAAATTCCATTTAATTCTGGCATTAAAAGTTTTATTTAGGATTGTACTTTCAAATATATTTCCCTGGCGGTTCCCTCTCCTGAACTGCAGACCTTTATATTCCCCATTGTCTGTTTCTTATTTATAGCATCTTCATTTAGATGACCCAACATCTGGCTGAATACACCAAAATTCTACCTCCTAGTGTAAACCTGAAATTTGAACCACTAGTACATTCCATCTCAAGAGATCACAACTTCATTCACACCATGTGTAAGCTGAGTCCTCTCTGATTGCTCCCCTTATTTCATTCCTCACATTCAACCCATGAGCAAGTTCTTTTACCTCTACCTTGGAAAACTGTTCAGAGTCTGTCCCCAGTACACTGCCACCACCCTAGTATCATCATAGCACTCTGGGTTTATCTTAATAGTCTTCCTTAGTGATTTCCTTGTTTGTCTGAAATATATTAGTCAGAAGACACAGGGAGACTTCTTAAATGGCATTGACTCAAAAAGTTTAAATAAATTTTTCATAAAGATTAAATCAAAGTCTTTTGCAAGGCCTTGAGTGGAGGTTGTCTTCCCCTTGCAGGTCATATTCTGTCTTCCTTGGCTTGCTTTTTGCTCCATATCATTACATAATTTACTTGCTTATCTGCACACACACACACACACACACACACACACACACACACACACACATTTGTATAAGCCCAATGAGAGCAAGACTATTTGCCTTTTGAATTCTTCAGTTCTTAAATATAGAGTTTGTGAAATACAAACAAACAAACAAAAACAGTGACTGGAAAACCCCTGGAGTTTGGCAGGTGTACATGCAATAATGAACTGATGGATAAACTTTTGATATAAGAGCTATGTACATTTTCATGTTTGATAGTCCTGGTCATATAGCAGGTTCTTTAGTAGCTCATCCTAAGCAAAATTTGTATTGTACAAAACAAAAACAATATTATCATAAATTATGGCAGAGGCCACAGACCAAATACCAATCCCAACTTCCCAGGAGTGGCATCACAGTGGGCTAGTCCTCCCACATCAACAATTCATCAAGAGAATGCCCCATAGATTTGCCTGCAGACCAATCTGATGGAGACAATTCCTCAATTGGGATTCCTCATTCCTAGGTATTTTAGCTACTTTTTAATCTCTGTGACAAAACACCATGACCAAGGCAACTTACAAAAGAAAGTGTTTAATTGGACATACAGCTTCAGAGGGTTAGAATCCATAATACTGGAGCAAAAGCAGGGCAGCAGGAGCAGCAGAGAAACTCCCATTTGGATCCTCCATCAGGAGGCAAAAGGGCACAATGGGATTGGTTCAATTCTTTTGAAACCACAAAACCCAGCCCAGTGACACACACCCTCTGAAAAGCCACACCTACTAATCCTTCCCGAACAGTTCCATCAACTGTAGACTACATAGTCAAACTTATAAACTTATGGGGTCCATTCCCTGAAACCACCACATTAGGTGACTTTAATTTCTGTCAAACTGACATTAAAGTAACCAAAAAAAGGAGAAGATGAACTATTTATGTTGAGGAGGGGAACCAAAGAGAAGATGAGGGGAATGAGATAGAGAATATGGGAAAGGCAAGAACAATTGTTTTCTTCCATATGTGGAGTCTACATGTAAAAATATGCACCTATATTATATATGAAATTAAAGTAGAGGAAGTAGAGGAGAACTATTTGGAGGAATGAGAGGGACCAGTAGGAGCCAGGAAGGGAAGGCAGGAACCTCCCTCATGGGGGTGAATATGAGCAAATGTTTGTATGATATACATGTGTGAAAATGTCACAATGAAACCCATTGTTTTGTTTGTTAACTAAAATAATTAACTCAATACAAAACGTAACAGTCAGCAGAAAGGAATTTGGTGTGTCAGACAAAAACACAGACCTAAAAGATGGCCAGTCAAGAGGAAACAACCAGCCAACAAGACAGCCTGATATTGTCACAGAATCTTCATTGACAAGGAATGTCGTCATAATAAAGTAAATTCGTGGAAAACATTCGGAAATGAATGTCTAATGTGAGCGGATTCTTTGGTGGACACAGGGCTTACCACAAAGGAAGGATTCATAGCTAAGCAGCTTTCTTGATGGTGGCTCCCTTCATGAATGTGGGTGCCTTGCACTCTGATTTCTTCAGGGAGAAATCAGTTTAAGCTCAGTGTGTGCTTGGTTTTCTAGCTCTGTGTGTGGGGAATCAGCTACATAATAATGAGATAAGCTGTGAAATCTCTCTCCTGCTTAGAATCACATGGATCCATGTGGGTTCCCGACACTAACCAGGTGCCGACCCCCGAGCCTATTCTAGTCCAGTGTCCTCCCACACAGCTCTTCTGAAGAAAGCCTGTTCTGTTCTCCAGCCTGTGCTTTCTTCACAAACCTGTGTCCAGTCTCCCAAACAGCAGCATAAGAGGTGAATTTCCTTCATCTCTTATCTAGGCTACCCAATCCCTTGGCCTTGATTTGGAATTTGACAAGCTGCTTTCCTATTCTGCTTCTTAATTCCCATTGGTAAAGAAAAAAAATAAATAAATGAATGAAAGCATCACACACAACTCAGCAGGTAACTGAGAAGCCTCCAATAAAGAGCTTCAAGGTTCCCAGCATCCTATTTATTCATGGGGGTGGGGCGGGGAGTTGTAATTATGCACAGCACTTACTGGAGTCTGAGGATCAGATCTAAAAAAGCACAATCAAGAACTACCAGTAGTGGGCTATGGGCTCAGTTTCATGAAGGTCCACATGAGGTTCAAAGTTCGCATACCCTCAAAAGCTTCAGTGACACTAGAAATTGTGTGTTTCTATACAGGGAGTCTAAACATAACATAATGGAGGAGAAGAATTTAAAATAGTAAAGAATGTCTTCAAACTGCATTATAGCATTAGGATAGTACATATAAATATACACTTGTGTAAAGTGCATTAAACACAGCAAGAAAAGAAAAGAGAACTAAATAAACAGAGGGTTAACTTGAAAACTAGAAAATATAAGGTGAATGTGGTTTGGGAAGATTGCTTAGCTGACAAAGCACTTGCCTTGCAAACAGGTTCATTGCTAGTACCACATGTGTCTTACTTGTTGTTACTACTACTGTGATGAAACAGCATGACCAAAAGCATGTCAGAGGAGAAAAGGGTTAATTTCACTCCCACTTCCATGTCTCAGTAGAACCCAGGACCATCAGCCCCGAGGTGGCATAACCCAAAATTGACTGGGCCCTCGCATTTCAATCACTAAGAAAATGCTCTATAGGCTTGCCTGCTGCCCAATCTTATGGAGGCATTTTCTGTATTAATGTTCCTTCTTTTTAAATGACTCTAGTGTGTGTCTAGTGTGTGACATAAAAATTAGCCAGCACATCGTGAGATTTATATATGTGTGTGTGTGTGTGTGCATATTATGTAAATGTGTATCTGTATACACATATACTATGCATATACATAAATTCATTTTATATTTTTGTATATATAATATATATGGGGCCAGTATCTTGTGCATTTTTAATCTCAGCATTGGTGAAGTAGAGATAGAGAGATCTCTGGGGCTTACTGGATAGCTAGCTTTCTGGTCGTCTAGGCAAGATTCAGGCCAGAGGGAGATTGTCTCAAAGGGAAAAAAAAAAAAGATGGACAGTGCCTGAGGAACAACACTAAAAGTTGTCCTCTGACCTCCACATGCAGGAATACACCTGTGTACAGGCACCTGAACACACACATGCACACATGAACATCATACATATACACATGAGAGAGAGAGAGAGAGAGAGAGAGAGAGAGAGAGAGAGACTATGTTAATATAATATAAGTGATAAAATCAATGGTTAAATATATCTTTTAAGGACTGAAACTTTAGATTCATTCTTGCAATTAGTCTCTACTGACTGAATAATTACTGTGTATGGCAGCAAACTTGACACCAATGAACTGCAGTTCAGATCCTGAATGAAACTTCCTGCTAGAGACAAGAGCAATTGCTTCAGAGTTTGTCTAGTATCTTCTGGATAACAAAGCTTTATATAATATTTATGAAAAATAAGCCCATAAGTGGTTGCTCTGCTATTTGTCTCCTGAGGACACAATAACACTACACTGCTAAAATTCACTGTTTAAAACTCTCATTTTTT
This sequence comes from Onychomys torridus, assembly GCF_903995425.1. Classification (NCBI taxonomy): domain Eukaryota; kingdom Metazoa; phylum Chordata; class Mammalia; order Rodentia; family Cricetidae; genus Onychomys; species Onychomys torridus. The sequence continues at coordinate 78,511,691 of NC_050449.1, forward strand.
TTTTTTTACCTTTAATAAGAATAAGGACCAAAAGGCTGCAGAGATGGCTCAGCAGTCAAGAGTACATGATGCTCTTACAAAGGACCCAGGTTCAGTTCCCAGCACCCATGAGGCAGCTCACAATGGATTGAAACTCCAGTTCCAGTAGACCCTTTTGGGGACTCTGTGGACACTGTGTGCATGTGGTATACTAAGATTCATGTAGTTGATAATAAAACTGAATATACTTTTTTTAATAATAGGATAATGACCAAGAGAAAAAGCTAAGGAGAAGACGTAATTCATCCATTGAGTGGGATGGTGTTGCCCATTGGTGAGTTGAAGGTCCTACGAGAACAGAGCAGGAGCCTGGTTCACCAACTTCTAGGAAGTAGGCATACACAGCAAAGTATACCCCATCAGCATGAATTCCAGATTTCACTGTGTCTGATTTATTGCACCACAAAGGTTTTAAGGCAAACCTTGTCATTTAAACTCTTTTTCTCAGCTCCCACATCTGTATAATAGAAACAAATGTGGGCACTTGGGTAGTTTATCAACATAGACACAATAGTCTTTCCACACTGTATTTACACACACCATAGCTCCTTCCTTATATTTCCATTTCCCAAAGTCCAAGATGGTTTGTGACTCCTTGGCAAAACATTAAATATATTTACACACACACACACACACACACACACACACACACACACACACACACACATAATTGAAAGTGGCATTGCTAATTTCCAGCCCCAACTTCAAGAGGCAGGATTCCCTCCCTCTCACTATTGGCCAGGACTCTGTCTTTCTCATAAGGTCATAATGTTTCCAGTATGGGGACAAGCTGTTGAGTGATGAGAAATCAACTCAACCTGAGGCAGTGGAGTCAGTCCAGTAGTCCCAATCAAGACCCTAGAAACAACAGAACTCATCAGAGGTCTGCTAAGATACATTGATGACCCCATGGTCAACAGTTCATACACCAACCAGGTCTAGACCAGCAGGACTACCCACTGGCTCAGCGATTAATGAGAAATGTTAAATTATTATGGCTGGAAGCTAAGCTTTATGGTGCTTTCTTCTTTTTCTACTTCCATTTTTTATTTATTATATTTGTGTTTTAATTTTACACATCAGCCATGGGTTCCCCTGTCCTCCCCCATCCCGCACACGCCCCTACCTTCCCTCCAGCCCCTCCCCTCCATTCCCATCTCCTCCAGGGCCAAGACTCCCCTGGGGATTCATTTAAACCTGGTGGATTCAGTACAGGCAGGTCCAGTCCCCTCCTTCCAGGCTAAGGAAAGTGTCCCTGTGTAAGCCCAAGGTTCCAAACAGCCAGCTTATGCACTAAGGACAGGTCTGGGTCCTACTGCCTGGGTGCCTCCCAAACAGTTCAGGCTATTAAATTGTCTCACTTATCCAGAAGGCCTGATCCAGTTGGGGGCTCCCACAGCTGTTGGTTCATAATTCATGTGCTTCCATTCCTTTGGCTATTTGTCCCTGTGCATTTCCAATCTTGGTCTCAACAATTCACGCTCTTACAGTCCCTCCTCTTTCTTGACAATTGGACACCTGGAGCTCCACCTGGGGCCTGGCTGAGGATCTCTGCATCCACTTTCATCAGTTACTGGATGAGAGTTCCAGCATGACGGTTAGGGTGTTTGGTCATCTGATCACCAGACTAGGTCAGATCAGGCTTTCTCTCGACCATTGCCAGTAGTCTACAATGGATGTATCATTGTGGATTTCTCGGGACCTCTCTAGCACTTTGCTTCTTCCTGTTCTCATGTGGTATTCATTTATCATGGTCTGGTTTACAGGCAAATAGCTGGATCTAGAAAAAATCATCCTGAGTGAGGTAATCCAGATTCAGAAAGACAAACATGGTATGTACTCACTCATAGTAGGATACTAGATGTAAAACAAAGATGACTAGACTGCTACACAACTCCAGGGAGGCTACCTAGAAAATGGGACCCCAGGAAAGACACAGGGATCGCCCAATGACAGAGAAATGGATGAGATCTGCATGAACAACCTGGATGACAGTGGGAGTAATGAAGGGCAAGATTTGAGGGAAAGAGAGCTTAGGGGAGCAGGAGGTCCCAGCTGGATCAAGAACAGAAAGGGAGAACATGGTGCTTTCTTATACAGCTGTAGTGGACTGAGTCACATGAGGAGAGGAGTAAATATAGCACCATGTAAGTAGTTTTATATCATAAGGAGATAATTCTGAATGTGAAGTGATGTACCCAACTGCCTGCAAATGGAAACCTGTTGTACTGCTAGCCCGAGTGTGTGCTGGTGAAAGAAAGTGCTCTGGTGGCTAGGTATGTGGCTTTTAGCGTTGAGGCTCAGACCTCTCAAGCCCCTAATTTTCTGGGCAGATTAGTAGCTTCAGAGCAGAATGCTTGTCTAAACTATGACAAATCCCCTTCCAAACTTGCCAGATGGCATGGAATGTAAGACATAAGGAATAAAGAAAGCCATTGTTAGCCGGACGATGGTGCGTTTAATCCCAGCACTCTGGAGGCAGAGGCAGATGGATCTCTGTGAGTTCGAGGCCAGCCTGGGCTACCAAGTGAGTTCCAGGAAAGGCACAAAGCTACACAGAGAAACCCTGTCTCGAAAAACCAAAAATAAATAAATAAATAAATAAATAAATAAATAAATAAATAAATAAAAGAAAGCCATTGTTCGTACCTCTCTACATGATTCTTATCAGATACTCACCTTAGCATAGTTCCTGTCTATCCCATAGAAGTTCCTTTTCATAGTGAGATGGTGAAGAGCAGTAGTGTCCTAGAAGTGTTTTTCTTCCCAGCCAGTAGCATAGAAGCAGCCATCCCTCTTGGCCAAAAGCTCACAGTACTTATTCACATGTAATTAGACCTTTAGATAGGCCACAGTGTTATTGTGTTGCATCTCAGCACACATGTTCCCACTAACAGGTATGTCCTTTCCAATACATGCTCATGTAGGGGAATTGTCTAATGCACAACTATGACCTAAGAGATAAATTCCCTGACAACTTAACTCATGAATTTCACCACGATGCTTTGGCCTTGTCTTTGTTAAATTTAGTGCCTGGGTATCCATACGTGCTTTGGAAACAGCTACACACAGATTTTTTTTTAATGACTCCACTCTTTTTAGTTAGTATTTTCTTTCATAACTATGAAATTAATTACAAAGAACATTGGCTCTTTCATGTTTTCCCTCCCCTCTGTCTCTCCCTCTTTCTCTCACCTGTAAAAGCACTGAAGTTGTGGTTTCTAACCAATATAGTGTACTTCCTAAATAAAATTGTATACCCAAGAATATGCTTGCCTTAAGTAAAATATTTAAAAAAAAAAACTTTTCTTAAAAAATAACAATAACATCTGTCATCACTTGAACATACAGAACAACATCTGTTTCCCTTCACACTAGATTCTACCTCCTAAAATTTGGAGAACTATGTGTCCTCAGACACATAAAATATTTCTTGAGCAAATAACAATGTATTGGGGAATTTATAGATATAGCATACAGAAACATGTTTGTAAAACTGACATTGTGAATAATTTAGCCCTGGAAGAAAATATTTAATATTTTTGAAGGAGAGTTTTGTCTTGTAATCCAAAATAATTGACCTATAAATGATTTCACCTATGCATAAGATAATAGGGTCATTCACAACAACAACAGTAACAACAAGACACCTCACTGGATGACCTTTCATGCATTGAAAAAGACCTTTTCCTATAGGGTGGGCACGAGACTTTCATAAGACATTTTAATTTGCACTGAATGATTCACCTGCACTGAAATAAAATATACAAGGGTCTTTTTACAAACAGCACGGGACGTTCGACAACTCTTCCGTACCCTGACACTCTGTGACCTCCCTTCAATTATTTTTAGGAAGCCATGGGAAAGCGAAAGTCCAAGTGACCTCACTGACCTCACATTCATGAATAACTAATTCCTACAGTGTGTCAAGCAGCTGGTCCCAGGGATGGATCAAACAGAGCAGGAACAGTACTTTTATGCCTGGAATTCAACAGGAAGCAAACTGAGAGAGAAACAGTCAAACACCACAGGGTCCTGAGCTGAGAGCTAGGAGAGGTTTGAAGGAACCAGAGCCTGAACCTGTCATTAGTTTTCCCAAACCCTCCCTTGAAACCTAAACCATTCAGGGAAGGTCAGTCTTTACCAGCCTGTAAGGCCCTGCCCTATTGTCCCTCCAGCCTCCCCAACCTCTGGCTCGATCCTTTGTTACTTTCTCATGTGGCTTTGCCTCCTGCCATTCTTGTGTCCTTGCCAGGACATACTCCTGCTGCATGGAAAAGGTCTAGACCATGACCTCATTTCCTATGCTCTTGTTCCTTTCAAATCTGTCTTCAAAAATCGTGTTCTCCCCGGGCGGTAGTGGTGCACACCTTTAATCCCAGCACTCAGGAGGCAGAGCCAAGAGGATCTCTGTGAGTTCGAGGCCAGCCTGGTCTACCAAGTGAGTTCCAGGAAAGGCACAAAGCTACAGAGAGAAAACTTGTCGAGAAAAAACAAAAAAACAAAAGAAAAAAGAGAGAGAGATAGAAAGAGAGACAGAGAAAGAAAGAAAGAAAGAGAGAGAAAGAAAGAAAGAAAGAAAGAAAGAAAGAAAGAAAGAAAGAAAGAAAAGAAAAGGAAAAAAGAAAAGAAAAGAAAAAAATTCTCTGTGAGGTGTTTCTTACCCCAACCCCAATGTGAGGCTTAAAGAGTCTGCCTCACAAACGCTGCACTCAACTTCAGGTTTTCTTGCATAGTTAGCAGTTCTCATCTAGCACACCTCCTTCCACATTTGTTTGCTCGGTGCTTGCCTCTCACCAAAAAGCCAGCTTCAAGAATTCCACTTCTGTCATCTGGACTGTTTCTGCAGAGCCCACCACACTGCCTGGCACTAAAGGATTGGATGCCTACTTACTGAAGAATGAGGTGAAGGAAGAGCTGATAGCAGAGGAGTTAACCAGCTACAAAACAATCTGTCAAGGCTGAGCAAGGTGTCCCATCATAGGGAATGGGCTCCCGCAAAAGCCAGTTAATACACCTGGGAAGAGTCCTGGTCCCACTACCAGTGGTCCCACAAATGGATCAGGCCACATGACATTCATCCGGTCCCCATGTAGAGTTTGTTGACTACCCAAGGGAGGCCTTAACCACTCTGAAGAGTGGATGGGGGGAGATAGGGGGGAGGTAAGGGAGTGGGAGAAGTAAAAAGAAGGGAAACTGGGGTTGGTACACAAAATGAAAAAAACTAAAAATAAATTAAACAACAGCAACAAAAATCCATCATACAAAAGAGCAGCAAAGCACAATTGGACACTGTGATGATTAGTCCAACAGAATGCAAGAGATGGAAGAGAGGATCTCTGGTGTTGAAGATATGTGATAAGAAATAGATTCATCAGTCAAAGAAAACACTAAAACCAACAAAGTCATGACCCAAAATGTCCAAGAAATTTGGAACACCATAAAAAGACCAAACCTACAAATAATAGGGATAGAGGAAGGAGAAGAATACCAACTCAAAGGCACAGAAAATATATTTAGCAAGATCATAGAAGAAAACTTTCCCACCTTAAAGAACGAAATGTGTATGAAGATACAAGAAGCCTATAGAACACCAAACAGACTAGAGCCCCCCAAAAAGTCCCCTCACCACATAATAATTAACCAACTAAACGTGCAGAATAAAGAAAGAATATTAAGGGCAGCAAAGGAAAAAGGCCAAGTGACTTATAAAGGCAAACCCATCAGAATAACACCTGATTTCTCAATGGAGACTTTGAAAGCCAGAAGGACCTGGACAGATATAATACAGACACTAAGAGACCATGGATGCCAGCCTAGACTAATATACCCAGCAAAACTTTCAATCATCATAGATGGAGTGAACAAGACCTTCCAAGAAAAAAAACAGATTTAAACAATACTTATCCACAAACCCAGCCCTACAGAAAGCACTAGAAGGAAAATTCCAACCTAAGGAAGGCAGATACACCCATGAAAACACAGGCAATAGATAACACCACAGCAGTAAACCCCAAAGAAGAGAAGTACACACACACTACCACCAAATAATAAAAATAATAACAGGAACGAACAATCACTGGTCATTAATATCCCTTAATATCAATGGACTTAATTCACCTATAAAAAGACACAGACTAACAGAATGGATATGAAAACAGGACCCATCTTATGGCTGCATACAAGAAACACACCTCAAATTCAAAGACAGACACCTCCCAAGAATAAAAGGCTGGGGAAAGACTTTCCAATCAAATGGTCTTAAGAAGCAAGCTGGTGTAGCCATTCAAATATCCAGCAAAATAGACTTCAATCTAAAATCAATCAAAAGAGATGATGAAGGACATTACATACTCATCACAAGAAGGATCCACCAAGATGAAGTCTTAATTCTGAACATTTATGCCCCAAACACAAGGGCATCCACATATGTAAAAGAAACATTACCAAAGCTTAAATCACATATAAAACTCCACATATTAATAGTGGGAGACTTCAACACCCCACTTTCACCTCTGGACAGATCGGCCAAATTGAAACTTAACAGAGACATAATAGTCTTAACTGATGTTATGGCTCAAATGGACTTTATCGATATCTACAGAACATTCCACCCAAACAAAAAAGAATATACCTTCTTCTCAGCACCCCATGGAACCTTCTCTAAAATCGACCACATACTTGGCCACAAAGCAAATCTCAACAGATACAAAACAATTGGAATAACCTCCTTCTATCGGACCACCATGGTTTAAAGTTAGATTTCAACAACAAAAAGAAATTACAGAAATCCTACAATCTCATGGAAACTGAATAATTTTCAACTGAATCACCAATGGGTTAAGGAAGAAATAAAGAAAGAAATTAAAGACTTCCTAGAGATCAATGAAAATGAATACACCAAATACCCAAACTTATGGTACACTATGAAAGCAGTGCTAAGAGGGAAATTCATAGCACTAAATGCCCACATAAAGAAGCTGGAGAAATCTCATGCTAGTGACTTGACAGCACACCTGAAACCCCTTGAACAGGAAGAAGCAAAGTCTCCCAGGAGGAACAGATGCCAGGAAATTATCAAATTGAGAGCATAAATCAATAAAATAGAAATAAAGAGAACAATACAAAGGGTTAATGAAACAAAAGAGTTGGTTCTTTGAGAAGATGAACAAGATAGACAAGCCCTTATCCAAACTAACCAAAAGACAGAGAGAGAGCATCCAAATTAACAAAATCAGATATGAAAAGGGGGACATAACAATAGACAATGAGGAAATCCAGAAAATCATTAGGTCATACATCAAATGCAAAAAGCACAGGGACAAATAGCCAATCGAAAGAAAGCACATGAATTATGAACCAACAGCTGTGGAGCCCACAGCTAGATCTGGATAAGTGAGACAATTGAATAGCTTGATCTGTTTGGGAGGTACCCAGGCTGTGGGATCAGGACCGGTCCTTAGTGTATGAGCTGGCTGTTTGGAACCTTGGGCTTACATAGGGACACATGCTCAGCCTGGAAGGAGGGGACAGGACCTGCCTGTACTGAATCCACCAGGTTTAAATGAATCCCCAGGGGTGTCTTGGTCCTGGAGGACATGGGAATGGAGGGGAGGGGCTGGGGGGAAAGTGAGGGTGGGGGTGGGAGGGGGGAAGACAAGGGAACCCACGGCTGATGTATAAAATTAAAACACATAATATTAAAAAAAAAAAACCCTCTACTCCACAAAACTGGAAAATCTAAAAGAAATGGATAATTTTCTGGATAGGTACCACATACCTAAGTTAAATCAAGACCAGATAAACCATTTAAATAGTCCAATAACCCCTAAGGAAATGGAATCAGTCATTAAAAGTCTCCCAACCAAAAAAAGCCCAGGACAAGATGGTTTCACTGCAGAATTCCACCAGATCTTCAAAGAAGACTTAATACCAATACTCTTTAAAATGTTCCACACAATAGAAACAGAAGGAATATTACCAAACTCCTTCTATGAGGCTATAATTACCATGATTCCTAAACCAAACAAAGATGCAACAAAGAAAGAGAACTACAGACCTATCTCCCTCATGAATATTGATGCAAAAATACTTAGTAAAATACTGGCAAACAGACTCCAAGAACACATCAAAACAATTATCTACCATGATCAAGTAGGCTTCATCCCAGGGATGCAAAGGTGGTTCAACATATGAAAGTCTGTCAATGTGATACACCATATAAACAAACTCAAAGAAAAAAAACACATGATCATCTCACTAGATGCAGAAAAAGCATTTGACAAAATCCAACACCCCTTCATGATAAAGGACTTGGAGTGATCAGGAATACAGGGAACATAACTAAACATAATAAAGGCAATCTACATCAAGCCAACAGCCAACATCAAATTTAATGGAGAGAAACTCAAAGCAATACCACTAAAATCAGGAACAAGGCAAGGCTGTCCCCTCTCCCCATACTTATTCAATATAGTACTTGAAGTTCTAGCTAGAGCTATAAGACAACATAAGGAGATTAAGGGGATACAAATTGGAAAGGAAGAAGTCAAGCTTTCCCTATTTGCAGATGACATGATAGTATACATGAGTGACCCCAAAAATTCAACCAAGGAACTGATACAGCTAATAAAAACCTTCAGCAACATAGCAGGATACAAGAACAACTCAAAAAAACCAGTAGCCTTCTTATATACAATAGACAAACAGTCTGAGAAGGAAATCCAAAATACATCACCCTTTACAATAGCCCCAAATGATATAAAATACCTTGGGGTTACTCTAACTAAGCATGTGAAGGACCTATATGACAAGAACTTTAAGTCCCTGAAAAAAGAAATTGAAGATGTCAGAAAATGGAAAGACCTCCCATGCTCATGCATAGGCAGGATTAACATAGTAAAAAATGGAGATCTTACCAAAAGCAATCTACAGATTCAATGCAATCCCCATCAAATTACCAGCACAATTCTTCACAGATATGGAAAGAATAATACTCAACCTCATATGGAAAAACAAAAAACCCAGGATAGCCAAAAGAATCTTGTACAATAAAACCTCTGGAGGCATCACAATCCCCGACCTCAAGCTCTACTATAGAGCTACAGTAATAAAAACAGCTTGGTACTGGCATAAAAACCAACATGTGGACCAATGGAATCGAATTGAAGACCCTGACATTAACCCGCACACCTATGAACATATAATTTTTGACAAAGAAGCCAAAAATGTACAATGGAAAAAAGAAAGCATCTTCAACAAATGGTGCTGGCATAACTGGATGTCAATGTGTAGAAGGCTGCAAATAGATCCATATCTGTCACAAAACTTAAGTCCAAGTGGATCAAAGACCTCAACATAAATCCAGTTACTCTGAACCTGACAGAAGAAATGTAGGACATAGTCTTGAACGCATTAGCACCAGAGATCACTTTCTAAATATAACACCAGTAGCACAGACACTGAGAGAAACAATCAATCAATGGGATCTGTTGAAACTGAGAAGCTTTTGTAGAGCAAAGGACATGGTCAACAAGACAAAGCCACAGCCTACAGAATGGGAAAAGGTCTTCACCAACCCCACATCTGACAGAGGGCTGATATCTAGAATATATAAAGATCTCAAGAAATTAGACATCAAAATGCCCAACACTCCAATTAAGAAATGGGCTATAGAACTAAACAGAGAATTCTCCACAGAGGAAGTTCAAATGGCTGAAAGACATTTAAGGAATTGCTCAACATCCCTAATTATCCAGGAAATGCAAATCAAAATGACTCTGAGATACCACTTTACACCTGTCAGAATGGCTAAGATCAAAAACACAGAAGACAGCTTATGCTGGAGAGGATGTAGAGCAAGGGGAACTCTCCTCCACTGCTGGTGGGAATACAAGCTTGTACAGCCACTTTGGAAATCAATATGGCGCTTCCTTAGAAAATTGGGAATCCATCTCCCCCAAGACCCAGCTATAGCACTCTTGGGCATATACCCAAGGAATGCTCAATCATACCACAAGGGCATTTGCTCAGCTATGTTTATATCAGCATTGTTTGTAATAGCTAGAACCTGGAAACAATCTAGATGCCCTTCAAATGAAGAATGGATAAAGAAAATATGGTACATATACACAATGGAGTACTACTCAACAGAGAAAAACAATGACATCCTGAGGTTTGCAGGCAAATGGATGGATCTAGAAAAAATCATCCTGAGTGAGGTAACCCAGACTCAGAAGGACAAACATGGTATGTACTCACTCATAGGAGGATACTAGATGTAAAACAAAGATGACTAGACTGCTACACAACTCCAGGGAGGCTACCTAGAAACGGGACCCCAGGAAAGACACAGGGATTACCCAATGACAGAGAAATGGATGAGATCTACATGAACAACCTGGATGACAGTGGGAGTAATGAAGGGCAAGATTTGAGGGAAAGAAAGCTAAGGGGAGCAGGAGATCCCAGCTGGATCAAGAACAGAAAGGGAGAACAAGGAATAAGACCATGATAAATGAAGACCATATGAGAACAGGAATAGGCAGAGTGCTTGAGAAGTCCCCAGAAATCCACAATGATACATCCTCTGTAGACTGCTGGCAATGGTGGAGAGAAAGCCTGATCTGACCTAGTCTGGTGATCAGATGGCCAAACACCCTAACCATCATGCTGGAACTCTCATCCAATAACTTATGGAAGTGGATGCAGAGATCCTCAGCCAGGCCCCAGGTGGAGCTCCAGGTGTCCAATTGTCGAGAAAGAGGAGGGACTGTAAGAGTATGAATTGTTGAGACCAAGATTGGAAAAAGCACAGGGACAAATAGCCAAACGAATGGAAGCACATGAATTATGAACCAACAGCTGTGGAGCCCCCAACTGGATCAGGCCCTCTGCATAAGTGAGACAATTGAATAGCTTGAACTGTTTGGGAGGCACACAGGCTGTGGGACTGGGAACCTGTCCTTAGTGCATGAGTGGCTGTTTGGAACCTTGGGCTTACACAGGGACACTTTGCTCAGCCTGGAAGGAGGGGACTGGACCTGCCTGTACTGAATCCACCAGGTTTAAATGAATCCCCAGGGGAGTCTTGGCCCTGGAGGAGATGGGAATGGAGGGGAGGGGCTGGAGGGAAGGTAGGGGCGTGTGCGGGATGGGGGAGGACAGGGGAACCCATGGCTGATGTGTAAAATTAAAACATAATAATAATAATAATAATAATAATAATAATAATAGTAGTAGTAGTAGTAGTTGTTGTTGTTGTAATAATAATAGTAATAATAATAATAATAAAGAAAAAAAGTGTGTCCCATCACTGCTTGACCTCTATACCTAATCTAGTGGCTGGCTCTGTCCTCTCTTCCTCAGGTAAGTTTATTAGGCTACACAATATATCACCACGGGAACCTCAACTGAGAAAATGGCTCCATAAGATCCAGCTGGAAGGCATTTTCTTAATTGATGATTGACAGTGGAGGGCCCAGCCCTTTGTGGGTGTGGTGTCATCTCTGGTCAGATGGTCCTGGGTTCTATAACAAATCGGGCTGAGCAAGACATGATGAACAATCCAGTAAGCAGCACTCCTCCAGGGTCTCTGCATCAGCTCCTGCCTCCAGGTGTCTGCTGTTTGAGTTCCAGCCCTGACTTCCCTCAGTGAGGTTACCTGGAAGTAAAAGCTGAAATAAACCCTTTCCTTGCAATGTGCTTTTGTTCATAGTGTTTCATCATAGCCACAGTAACCCAATCTAGGGCAGACACCAATCCATATTCCCTGTGTGCAAATCAAGCGACATGACAGCAGAATGTGAAAGGCCCCGGGGTGCAATGGAGAAGCCAGCCTAAAACATAGTCTTACTCACGTCTATGAAAACCTGGATTACCCAAATAAGATCCTTTCTTAATCTCTTCTCCATCAAACATCAATTAGCATTTCAATTTTATAGATAAGAAACTTCATATGCAAGTAACTAAAACAATAGCTTTGAGTTGGAAGGAGAAATGCTGTGATCACTTTTTGGGTCTGGGGGTCTATCTCAGTGATAGGAGCACTTGCCTAACACCCTACAGGGGCCCTAGATCACTGGTATTTTTCACAAATTAAAGCAAACAAACACCAAATTCTGCCTTCTAGATGGTTTTTTCAAATTGTTGCACCCATACAATTGCATTCATTGTTAGCTCTTCTGATACCAACCTCTTAAAATGCTGTTCAGAGTGTCTACAGCCTTTCAGATAAATTGCCAGGACATGAAATACATGGGGTATTAGTGCAGGCTTATCTGGAGTCCATCTCTCATTTGGCTTCAAGCTTTTGTGACTGTTATTCTGAATTCTATGAATAATAGTATAACAAGGTACTTTCTGAGTAATTTGATTACATGCAGGTGCGTGTGGGGTGTAGGACACGTGTGTGGGAAGTGGGTTTGCATGTGGAGTGGGTACATGTTGTGTGTGTGTGTGTGTGTGTGTGTGTGTGTGTGTGTGTGTGCAACTTGGTTGGGTTTCTATTTCAGAGGAATATCAATCTTAAAAGACTCCAGGCCCACTTTGAACAAATCTGATCACTCTGAAACAAATAGGTAAACTAAAAATCAAGCAACAAAGCAAAACAGACACCTTAGGGGAAATTAAACAAAAAGAAGTAGGAAGGAGAAAAGACGGCAACTTTAAAAAAGTTAGATAAAGAAAGTGCTAAAGTCTAATAATTTTTAACACTGCCTTACCTTCTGTGTGATTGGTTTCTCAAGAAAACTGTTCTTCTGCAAGTCCAACAGCATAGGAACCAAAGAGCTCAGCCTTCTCCACACACCTTAAATCTCTAGTCAAAAGCATCAAAGTGGAGAATGTCATCACCAAGTTCATTATTTGGGTCCCTATGGGAGCAGTGTCTTATAAGCAGTGAGTTTCATGGAGTCACCAAGAGAAGACAGAACATGACAACCCCAGGAGCTGTCTTTGCCTTCTCATTGGTTACCATCTGTACAGCATGAGCTTCACTAGACTGAGGAAGAGTGTGGGTAGAAGGGCAAGTAAGGCCCCAAATACTTGCACAGAGTTGTGATCAAGTTTTCACTGATCAAGCTGTTGATTTATATGTCTTTGAGCTTAAACTTTCATCAAACTTAAAGAAGGAACAACACAGTGCCTGGAAACACCACTACAGAAGCACAGCTGTCTAGGGGAGAGAGCACCCATCCTTGCCAATAGATTCTAATGAAGTCATTGTAAATGTTAGCAATTGGTGAGAAAGGAAATTTGAAGTGTAATGGTGTACTTGAATGAGAACAATGCCTATGTTATTAACAAAGGGAAATATCTCCTTGTTGTTTGTTCTAGGAATGTGATATGTATTCATTTAGTAAAATCTTCATATTTTCTCCAGTTGCTTAAACACTGCTTAGAACATGTCTGAATTGGACAGGCATATTTCCTCTTAAATGCACTTCAGTGAAGCAAACATAAACATTTGGCTTTTCTGCTGAGACCAGTGTTTATATATACTTGTAGGACCCTCAGAGGCAAGGAAAGACCAGAAACATATTAGATCTAGTGACTCCAAAAATCAGGCACACAAACTTTACTCTAAATACTTGTTATGGTTTGATTATCTAATCATTCTGAAAATCCATATCTTGAAATGCTGCCCTTCTTGGTAATGATATTAAGAGACAAAGCCTTCTAGAGTAATGGTTTGTAGCTGCAACAACACAGTATTCTTTAAAAATATAACTAGAAGTGTCTCTCATTCTTGAATAATTACAATAAGATCACACATAGAGATTCACAAAAGTGAATGTTAAGTAAACAGAAGAAAATGAAGAGGAGGGGGAGGAGGAAGAGGAGGGAGGCTTGTCATCTGGATTCTGTTCTACATGTAACTCATTTACCACAAAGCCAAGAGTTTTTAAGGCTAAGACATTAATTGGGACAATTTGTTTTAAGGATAAGAATTTCTTTTGAGGCAAGAAAGTACATTGCACAGCATGCAAGAGGTGACTTTGGAGCAGATATTGTCATCAAAATAGAAAGCAGGTTGTTGACTGTAGGAAAAGCCCTGCAAGGAATGGTCACTGATGCCCTCAGTAGGGAACATAAGAGCACAGAGGATCATCTGCACATCGAAGAGCACCAGACCTGCCTTTATGGACTTAAACCACATATGCATGGACTGTAGGATGCTTCAGGAAGTCTATAAACTTGGAGATCAGAAAGGGTTTTGGTTGATGTTTGTCCGTTAGTGCATTTAGAGTCTTGAACAAAGTGAATAAAGGATTAAAAACAGAAAAGTTCCTCAGACCACAGACTCCTTGAAGATCTCCTCTGGCATTGGTGCTTTACAATGTCATTAGATTTAAGTCATTCTTGGAAAAGTCAGTCACCAATCACGGCAGAAAATTGTTTGACAACCAGCAATGAAACAATTGAAATATTATAATATTTGTAAATAAAATTTTAGTTTTACAAAATTGTTTTCTTAAAATTATCAAATATTAGGATTTAGCTAAATGGGGGAAAACACCCTCCCATTTTAAGAGTTAAAATAAAAAAATTCAACTTACGAGCATACCTGAAAAAAAAAAGAATCTAATGTTATCCACTTTAAAAGAATTAGAATGAAATACATTTATATTTAATGAAATGTAAGCTTGGTTGTAGAGGAGAAAGGTGGAACCAATACTCTGAAGATATTGCATTGGAACAATTGCATGGAAAGACATAGGAACAGAGATGATTTATTTCCCAGCCCAGGGCGTTGTTATCAAACCATGAATGAAAAGCTCTGGCTGAACAGCTTCATGATACTGATAGAGGAGAGACACACTTCCTCTGTTGAAAACTGACTGAATTGGAATTGTGTCTGTGAAAGAAAGTTAAATACTGGTTCCCTGTTTTAATTTTATTATCCTTATACTCTTTGTTTTTTGTTTTTTTGTTTTTGTTTTTATTTTTGTTTTGCGAGACAGGATTTCTGTGTGTAGCTTTGCACCTTTCCTGAAACTCACTTGGTAGCCCAGGCTGGCCTCGAACTCACAGATATCCACCTGCCTCTGCCTCCCGAGTGCTGGGATTAAAGATGTGTGCCACCAACGCCCAGCATCCTTATATTTTTTTATAATATGTATATGCAAAAAAATTTAAGAATTTCATTATAAGTATATACTTATATATAAACACATTTTTTATTATTTTATATACTCATATATGATGAAGTTTATATGTTATATACTATGTATTATATATTCAAGTTACATGTTTACATATTAATATATGTCAGTAATATATGGTATATATCATTGATATATCTCAATATACACATATAATATATTGATATATATATCAATAGGGAAAGAGAGGCCAGGAGAAATGCCCTGTTCTTTCTCAATCCTGAATAGTATTCTAAGGCACCTTGCTATGTTTGCATAAAATTTTATTTGTTGTATATATAATTTACATAATGCATTTATATAGTATTTAAGTAATACATAGAAATATATAATATTGTTATGTAAGTTTATATACAAGTTTTATTTTTAGTGTAATATATATAAAACATTATAAGTACAAAGAAATTCTCGTTTAAACTATCAGTATGGGAGATAGTTTGTTACATAGAATTGATGAGTGGAATATACACTGTATCCCTATTCACAGAAAAATTAAAGATTCCTGTAGAAACAACAAAATGAGAAGACTCCAAAATTTTGGGTCACATATCCACAATGACTAGTTGTTGTATAATCAATGGCTTCATACATATATGACTACACAGATGCATAAATATAAGCTTTTATTTTTAAGCTTTTTATTATTTTTATTTCATTGTATGTGAATGGGTATTTTGTCTCCACTGGTGCCTGTATACCAGCATAGTCAGGGCCCATGGAGGTCATAAGAAGACATTAGCTTCCCAGGGACTAGAGTTATAGACAGTTGTGACACTGCACAGCCAGTGCCCTTAACCACTGAGATATCTCTCCAGCCTCAAATGTAAACTTTTAAATTGATAAGGAAAAAAAAAAAAACAGAAAAATTTAGAAATTCTGATACTGTCTCCAAGTTCCAAAGTGATTAGCTTGTTCATCCAACTCTGAAAACTTCTGGCATCGGTTTGTGCATTGTTTAGATGACTGCTCTGAAGCTCTAACTGATTAGACAGCCTACTCACCAGGAACAGATTGAAAGCTCTGAGGGTGAAGAAAGCATGCTATTTGTGTAATCTTTTTTATAATCGATTTAGCAAAGAACAGACATTTAGAACAGAAGACATTTAAGTGTTTAAATGTTTCTCAACTCTGATGTCACCTACACAAGTAATATGTTACAGATATTAGTGAGCAAACAGCAATTTATGAAGCATTACTCCTTTATTAAGTTCCTGGATCCCAGGGAATCTCTGTAGTCAGTGATGCTCCAGGCCTTTGTAGTAGTGATTTGGAAGTAGACAGTGATGTGCATCTGTCAAAGTCACCACATAAGATGCTGTGTCTCGGTAGTTAGAACTTCTGAGATGGGCTCTTTGCTCCTCTGTTTTCTTGGTTTATTTTCCTGCTGCTGTGATGTAGTACTCCAACAAAAGCAATCTGAGAGAGAAAGGCTCACATTTCCAGGTTACAATCAATCATAATAAGGAAGTCCAGAAGCAGGAGCCTGAGGGAGCTGGTCACCCTGGATCTTCAGTCAAGAAATGGTGGCAAACCTATGCTCATCACACTTACTCCATTTTATACAGTTCAGTATTCCCATCCAGTGAACCATCAGGCCTACAATTAAGATGTGCCACCCCACATCAATTAACATCATCAAAATCACCTCCCTAGGTATGCCCAGCAGCCTACCCCCCAACTGAATCTAAGATCTCATCAAGTTGAGGATTAATGCCAGACTGGCCCTCCCTTCAGAAGTGAATGGGATCTGAATGTTATGAGAGCTGATTTCTGGTCTCACTGTTAATGGACTAAACGAAGCTACTAGAAATGAAAGTGAAGAGAGATCAGTGGGGAAAAGAGAGGTCGGGAGAACTTTCCTGTTACTTTTCACTCATGTATAGTATTCTGAGATATATTACTGTCTTCAAAACCTGCTGCAAAGTCTCTCCCTGCTGTTAGTGTGAGCCTGCTGAATTAGATGTTCAAGCCTTCTGTGATGTCCTAAGGTGCAGAAACGAGCATGATCGCACACTCTGTTGTAATGAACCACATCTGCTCCTTACCTCAACATTCTGTGCTGGTTTCCAGCAAATAAACCATGAGAATCACAGCCATTGCTTCAAGCTATGCTTTCTAGAGGATCTAAGCCAAGGAACATAGATTCTGCATGACCAAGCCTATAAAGTAGATGTTCTCAGCAGAGTTGTACTGTAGAAATGTTATGTAAAAATTGCATATGGATTTACCTCATCTAAAACTTATTAAATAATAATTGATAAGAGTTGTGGCTTGACACACATGTGTTCCCTCAGGCACCATTTTACAAATGCATCAGTTAAGATAAATGCCATATGTGAATCAGATCCACATGTCCAATCCTACACTTACCCTCCAAGAAACATGTCACCTACCAAGTGACAAAGAATTTTATTGATACTGCTTTGAGGAAAGTTGACACATCATTTGCATGGCTCCAGGAACTTGAACCTATCAAGAGAATGAAGAAAAGGAAGGACACACAGTTGGAAAGTTGGGATGTAGCAATCTGGGTTCTCTGATGGAGAAATCATAGCATCCCAGCTCAGTGTGTTTATTATATTAAATTTAATGGATGGGGGGCATATTCACTGCACAAAGCTGGAATAAGGAAGCAGGTTATTACATACACATAAAGGAGGAGGCAGGATTTGTGGGATACAGCTGGACCAAGGAGACAGGTTTAAGTAATCATGGTAGACACAGTCTCTGTTAGAGAGCAGGATTCAGGCTATAGATATATCAGGGGAGACATTTTCTGCACACACTGTCAACATCCTCACACAGACTAGAAGGGAAAGTGTTGCCATTTCCCTCCGGGTCTCATGCTAGAGTCCTTGTTGTGGTCTTGCCCATGTTGAAAACTGTTGTGTGATTATTTTGCTTGTGTTCTGACAAATGATGCTTGCCTGGAGATCAGAGGGCTGTGCTACCCACTAGTTAACCACTAGTTAACCATAGAGCCTAGAGCCTGGAGGTGGTTGCATACCTCTTTAATCCCAGCTGTCAGCAGGTGGAGACAGGAATATAAGGTGGATGGAGACAGGATCTCACCCATTCAGTCTGAGAGTTCCTAGAGACAGGATACCTCCCATTTAGTCTGAGAATTCATAGAGTTAAGAAGTCTTTACTGGCTAGCTGCTCTGCTTCTCTAATCTTTCAGCTTTCACCCTTAACATCTGACTCCAAGTTGTTATTGTTTTTTTTTCTTAATATATCAAGTTGTTATTCTTAAGACTAGGATCGCACTTCATCTGGTGCCCTGTATTTGGCAGAAAAAAATACTCAGGATCTCAGACACTGAGGACTTCCTCTACTCCCAACAGAAGGTGTATGTCATAATTATGCAAAAGTCACAACTATAAAGAAAATATCAAGGAATGTGTTGGAGGCAGCATACTAAACAGGTGTGGTAGGAACACAAACACGATTAATGAACATTTCACAAGTTACATGAATGCAATCAGAATTTTGTAAAAGATTAGTGAGACTCATTATACTCTTCACCTTTCTTTTCAGACATTTTCCTGTTTTACAAATTCAAAAAATATTCAAAGGCATGGAGCTCAGTTGAGTGGCTTGTGAGTAAGAAATGACGTGAGACAGGCTAATTGATCACTTTTGAAGATTAATTGGCCCATTCTATATACTATAGCCTATAGAAACTAGCCTTGTAAACATTGGTGAAGTTTATTGAATTTTGACTGCCAACTGAAAATTTAAATCATGCTTATTCTTCAAAAGGGAATCCACCCACAATAGGCAATTTGGGTGATCTCATCTGTTAAGAAAAGTTGGATGCTCCTCCTGAACCTTCTATGTACTATGCTGTTATCATGCACCTGCTTTTTAGATGGATGATTGGTAGGAGATGGGCTGTTGAAGAGAAACTTTGTCTAGTGTGTTTAGGATAGAAATAGACTTTCAGCATAGGCATTGAATAAGTTCTGAAAACCTTTAAGACCAATATACAAGTTCAGATTTTTTTCTGCTTCCGTGGTGAGATAATCATACTACAATTTATTCCAAAATTTGAGATTTTCTTGAGAACTGAGTGCAAAATATAATTAAGTTATCAAGCCGTTTGCCTATGTCTGCTTCTTACAGCATGCACGATCTTCCATTCTCAAGTATAGAGGACTGAGAAAAATACATACCTTGACAGTCTGTGATCAGGATAAGAAGAGAGAGGTCCCGTGGCAGCCTGAAGAACAGAGTAAGAAGTATACAATTCAAGACTTCCTCTGTATGTCTTTCCCTGCTTCTGCAATAGCTTGGACCAGGCCAGCTTGGTTCCTATCAGCTTTCATTTCCTATTTAGTCAGGCAGGAGAAACAGTGGCTACCACTGTTATGTTTGGTGAATCTAAAAAGATGGTGTAGAGTTTTCAAGTGGCTCCTGGTAACACTAAGACCTAAGGAGCTGAATGCTACCTCAGAACCAAAGAGGATCTTTGCATAGTCCTGACATCCACTAGCATAGATATTTCTCTTTCTTCATATAGTGATGATCAATGATTCAAACTTATCCAAGAACCTGAAGAAGCCCTATTTGTCTCCAAGAGTTAAGGAAGTTTGTTCAGTAAGCTATATGTATTTATGGATTATATAATCAAGTAACTGCAAATTTTTTTTTAAAAAAGCCCCTTTACTGACTCTACCTGTGTTTTGTGGTAGGAGCAAGCAAAGGGACTCTACTCTTGGTCTAGGTTATTCCATCAATCAGAAAATACAAATCCTGGAAGAAGAGATGCTGACATGATCTTACTTATATGTATTTTTTAAGTTAAATCGACTCCATCTGTGTGTACGAATGTTTTGCCTCTGTGTTCGTATGTGTGCCTGGTGCCCACAGAGGTCAGAAGAAGGTACCGAATCCCCTGAACTGGAATTATACATGGTTATCAGCTGCCTTCTGGGTACTAGGATGTGAAATCCCCATCCCCTATAAGAACAAGTGCTCTTAACCTCTGAGCCATCTCTCCAGCCCCCGAGCTTACTCGCGTTAAGGTTACATGTTCATGACTGAAGTGAGATACTTGATTGAAGAGAGATTTTTCTTTCTTAAAGGTGTCATTTACCTGATGAGTAAATTATTAGTGAATGGTTCAATAGCAAGTTCACTCAAGGGAATCAAGTTCACACAAAAGAAACATGCAATGTAAGTGTATTTGAGAGTGCTAATATGTTGACATCTTAAACCATTATGAAAGAATTAGTTCTGAAGTTGGCATCAGAACCCTCCCTTCCAGAAGTACTCTTAATGGGATACAGAGTATCACATGTTTGGGTACTATATCAGTGTCCTAGATAACCAGTGAGTTGAATATTTTTCTGCTTGCCTTGTGGACTGGTTTGAGTACTTCAGTGTTTAATGGCTCCTGGCTCTCTCTGTCTCTGTCTCTGTCTCTCTGTCTCTCTCTGTCTCTCTCTCTGTCTCTCTCTGTCTCTCTCTCTCTCTCTCTCTCTCTCTCTCTCTCTCTCTCTCTTTATGTGTGTACAGGTCTGATGAATGGGGATGGAGGTCATAAGACACATTGGATATTGCTCCCCAGGAGCCATTCATTTTGGTTTTGGAGACAAGTCTCTCACTGTGCTAGGGCCTCCTGATCTGACTAAGTTGGGTAGAAGATGAGTTCCAGGGGTCTGCCTGTCTCTGCCTCTTTGGCTCTGGGAGAATGAGTGTATGGCACCAGGCTCAATTATTTTACATATGTTCTGAGCACTGCATTCAGATCCTTGTGCTTGTAAGGCAAACAATTTACAGACTGAACCATTTACAGCGCCCCTTGAGGAAGTCTTTTAAAATAGCTAAGTGGAACATAACCTATAAAACTTCTCACAACTGAAATTGTATGATTATGTATGTGTGCATGCCTTTTATATGTGTGTACATGCATATGCATGTGTCTACATATGTGAGTGCACATATATGTGTGCATATATGTGTTAAAATGAAGCCTAGAAGTCTCATAACAGAGGTGGATAGAAATATTTATTTCCACATCACACTTGTGAACGCAAGAATAGCTTAAAATAGATTCAAATTTGGTTCATTGTATAGACTTCTATTTTGTGGCTGAATATCCTTTTAATATCTCAAAATCACAGTACACTTTTGGGACTAGTACAAGGTACTATTGGTAAATTAGTACAAGGTAAATTAGTAAAATCTTAAATGCATGTGGTACATTTATTTTTCTGTAATAATTACAAATGTTAAACTAAACAGATTACATAATGGAAGTGATTCATGGTTTATGAGCAAGCTGATTTGGTCAGACATTACATACAAAGTTTGACATAGTACAGGATGCTTCATTACACTCGCAAAATTGTCTTGTCCACCCAAACATATTTCTCGATGATAACATGATCCATGTATTACTAAAGTAAATAAACAGACAGACAGATAATGATGACGGATGTAATTTACTAAGGGTGCCAGTTTAAAGAACTGAATTAAAGTATGATGCCTTCATATTTTTAGGTGGCCAGAAAATATCACACTATGCAGGAATTCCATTGTTTTTTCCTTTTGTAAATACAAAACTAACTTCTTCTGATGTAAGAATTATGTATGTATGTATGTATGTATGTTGTTCTGAGAGAAGGTCTTACTATGTAGCTCTGGCTTACCTGGAACTCTCTGTAGATTAGGCTAGCCTCAGATTCACAGAGATCCACCTGCTTCTGCCTCCTGAGTGCTGGGATTAAAGACATGAGCTACTAAGCCTGGTCCCTGGTATGTTCTGTAAAAATAATAAAGAGTTGTCCATTTTTGAAAGTGACAAATCCATATCTCATTGCATCCTCCTCTGATGTAGATTTTCTGGAGGATCCTGAACTTTAAGTTTATTTGAATGCCTCACATCTACCTTCTTTAAAATGAAAATGTTACATGAAATGTTCAGTACTTTTTGTGAATGATGTTATACCACTTCATTGTACTGAACCAATCTCCCTCACTAACTCCCTTTTTATGAGACTCACTGGGGCCAAGCATGCTGGGACTTTGGACAGGATTCAGAGAATCCTCACTGGCTCACATACAGAAGCTAAAACTGAAGTTTGAGAGTCATGTTACATTGTTTCTATCTATATTGCTTTTTCTATGAACTTGGGATTTTCATTGTAGCAGTAAACACCAAATGGCACCTACACTCAAAATCATTATTGAGTATGGCCCAATAACACAGAGAAGTCTGACAACAGGGAAAAAACAAGGAAATCCCTGAAAAACCAAAAACAGATAGAATGCCCCACAGCAGGACTGCTCTCCCAAAGGAGTCAGGAAATTTGTCTTCTTCAAATAGCAGTGCATTCACACATCCTGCCTGGAGCCTTGGCCTTCATTCTGCACTCTCAATTTCCTTGGGGACATCCTAGTTCTGAGAAGCATAAGCAGTAGATGAAGAAGAGGAGAGGGGAAAAATGAGACAGAGACAGAAAGAGACAGAGACAGAGACACAGAGAGAGTGAGAGAGAGACAGAGAGACAGAGATAGTGAGACAGAGACAGACAGAGACACAGAGAGAGTGAGACAGAGACAGAGACAGAGAGGGTGAGAGAGACGGAGAGTGAGAGAGAGACAGAGAGTGAGAGAGACACAGAGAGACAGACTGACAGACTGACAGACTGACAGACAAAGAGAGTGAGAGAGAGAATGGAACAGTGCTGGAAGGGCCAGCACGCCAGATGACCCATTGCTCTTGTCTCTGGTCATGATCTCACAACACATGGTCAACACAGGTTACGCTACTGTCCTTGGCTTCTTAGCCTCAGGAGCTTAGAGGGAATAATACAGTTTGTTTTTCTCTAAGCATTCTTTAAAAAAAAAAAAATCTCCATTGACAATATCTCATTCTCAGAGTTCAGAGCTCCAAATGTGATAAAGACGGGAATTTCTCCTCCTGGATTCTCCAGTCATCTCTTGCAGCAATCCAGAAACTTACTTCGTACAGCTCATGGTCATTCTTCATCATTTGAACATCTTCATTTGTGTGTTCCTATTTGATTCACCAACGTTTAACAAACACTGTTATTGTTTAGATCTGGAACATTCCCCCAAAGGACCACAAAATGAAGCACCTACCTCAATAAAATGATGCTCAGAGGTTGGAAATCTGAAGATGTTATTTGATACCAAGGGTCCTTAACTCATCAGTAGATTAACCTATTGATACAGTCAAAATTTGATGGTGTTTGGGAAAGAGATTGAAACTTACTAGTTAGAATTGAAGGATGTAGGTCTTTGGGAGTGAGTCCTTGGCCCTTCTCTTTCTTTGCTTCTTGACTGCCATTTGGTAAGCAGCTTCACCACACCATATGCTCCCTGCCACAGTCTGCCTAACCATGACCCCAAAAGCAATGAAGAGAAACCTCTGAAATAGTGTGCCAAAGTAAATACTTCCTCTGTGACAGACTTGTTCTGGGGAGATGTAACACACACACACACACACACACACACACACACACACACACACACCTACGCACCCCAGATAGGGAACTCAGGACAGATCAAAGTACAGATACCACCAAAGTCCAACTTGGAGAAAAAAAGAGCTTTATAGAGTTACTTGGAGGAATATGGGGAGGGATTACAGGAGAAGAATCCATGTGGTTGATATATTGTGCACCCCAATACACTTATCTGGGGGTCAGAGAACAGAACAGCCACTATGTTAAACATAAGTTTAAGCAGTGGTAGCACATGCCTTTAATCCTAGCACTCTGGAGGCAGAGATCCATCTGGATCTCTGTGAGTTCAAAGCCACACTGGAAACTGCCAGGCATGGTGACTCACGCCTTTAATTTCAGGAAGTGATGGCAGAAAGCAGAATGGTATATAAGGCATAAGGACCAGGAACTAATCCTGTTAAGCTTTTAGGCTTTTGAGCAGCAGTTCAACTGAGATCCATTCGGATGAGGACTCAGAGGCTTCCAGTTTGAGGAAACAAGATTAGCTGAGGAATTGGAAACGTGAGGTAAACTGTGGCTTGTTTTGTCTCTGATCTTTCAGCATTCACCCCAATACCTGGCTCCGGGTTTGTTTTTATTAAATAAGACCTTCTAACAATTCGTGCTACAAATCCACTCAAAGACAGCTGCATCACCAAAGCCCACTCCAGCATAGATTACAGCTGACAAAAGCTGGAAACCTGGAGAACACTCTACAGCTCCACAAGTTGGAGAGTGTCTTCTTCGTATAGCTTAGTTGCTCTGCGCCTCATGCAGGCAGTTCAGCTCACCTCTACCTCTTCTTCTAAGCAAGTAGGTTCATCTTAAGCACCTTTTTTTACAGCTTGGCTTGTCTGAGAGCGACTCTCAATGGTCTTTACTATTTATATGCTCCTGAGGAGGGAGGATCCTAGTGAATCTGGTCAGTTTCGGTGACTTCCTGAAGCTATTTTGAGTTGTTTACTTTCTGTCTTAAGGAACTTCCCTGCAGAACAGAATATTTTCTGCTGGGTGGAATGTTTCAATCTCAGAGGATACCGCTACATGACATGAAGTCGGGACAGACACTGACTCAAAAAAGCAGCTAATGTGTACAATGTAGTAGTTCAAGCAATAAGAATACAGTAGGAAGTAAGACAAGTAAGTTGAGGCTTACATACACAGTTCAGGGGTTAAAGGAGCACACAGTCTTCTTTTCCAGAGGACAAGTTTGATGAGAGAGCTCACAAAATCCTGGAACTCCAGTTCCAGGGCATCCAGTGCCTCTGGCCTCTCCAGACACTACATACACATCTACACAGAATGAAAAGTAAAATAAGCATTTTAAGAGGCATATAAGTCATTGTTTCTACAGCGTTTCCCGCTAGGATGACAAGTCATAAAAATATGAAGCAATTTCAAGGAGTTTCATGAGTGTGACATTAGAATAAGAAGTTTGGAGTGGAAAAAATTTTTTTTCAGATTTTTAAGTAGAAAGATCAGGAGAAATCTTTGATAAAGTAACATTTTATCAGTAACAAAAATTTAAAGGGAAGAATGAGATCAAAAGATGCAGGAATGCAGGGCTTAGGGTGCAACCTGGTGATAGCACACCTCCTATTATGTGTGAGAACTTGAGTTTAATCCCCAGTAGCACTACTGAAAAATGAGAAAGACAGAGAGAGAAATAATGAACTTAGTGAGAGGATGATACACAAGATTCAACAGGATCTCTCCCTCTCTCTCTCTCTCAGCTTAAACCTATGTTGAAATTGTTTCTAAAACCCCAGATTTCCTTCACTGAGAGAGATGGGGGAAGCAACCACTTTTCCATGAAAGCTGTACTTCTTAGCATTCGTCAGGTTGCTACAATTATCTGGAAAGAGAGAACTTCAATTGAGAACATGCCTCCATAGACTTGTGTCTGAGTGGGAGCCCCACAACACTTGATCATGTTCAATATGGGATAGGAATATTTCTGGGCAGTGGTGGCGCACGCCTTTAATCCCAGCACTGGGGAGGCAGAGGCAGGCGGATCTCTTTGAGTTTGAGGCCAGCCTGGGCTACATACCAAGTGAGTCCCAGGAAAGGGGCAAAGCTACACAGAGAAACCCTGTCTTGAAAAAAAAAAGGGATAGGAATTTACTCCAACACTTAATAGTGATTGTCCACTTGGTGGGATTTAGTATCACCATGGAAATGTTCCACTAGGCATGTTGTGAATGTGTTTCTAGAGCGGGAAAATTGAAGTGGGAAAACTTACCCTGTATGTATGTGGCTGACACCTTGCATTGGGATGGAGTCCTGGAGTTAATAAAAAGAAGGAACTGAACTGAGCACAAGTAGAAGAGAAAAAAAAGAAAAAGAAAATGCCTCCAGAAGATTAGTTTATAGACAAATCTGTGGGAGTGTTTTCTTGGTTAATTATTAATGTGGGAAAGCAGTGCCATCCCTGGACAGGTGGTCTTGGGTTGATTGAACTGAATGAGCGAACTGAGCAAGCCATGGAGAGCATGCCAGTATGCAGCATTCTTCCATGGTTTCTGCTTCCAGGCTCCTGGTTGAGGCGTTTTGTTTTGTTTTGTTTTGTTTTGTTTTGTTTTGTTTTGTTTGTTTTTTCCCTGACTTCCCTCAAAGATAGATTGTGACAGGGAAATATAAGCCAAATAAACAGTTTCCTACCCACATAGCTTTTGGTCATGGTGTTTACCACAGCAATGGAAAGTGATTAATACAAACATGGAACACCTCAAATGCGTAAAGGGACACAATGAACTTGGCCTTGTTGAAGGCTGATAGTTGAATATCAGTCTTGCTCTGTACTGTGTTTGTCAGCATATGGGTTTTGGTCACTTTTCAATTACAGTTTCTAGTAAAAATAAGCCATTTTGTGATATTCTTTGTACATATTCCTATAGTATCAAGTCAAAGGTACTAGGAAAACTGAGGATTATTTAAATGTTTACTAAGGTTGAGGCTGTGAGGTGATTTGTCTTACCTTGCAGCTCAGGAGACTGCATAAAAAAAACAAACAAAAACCTCTCTTTAAATAAGCCTCTAATAGAGCAACCTAGCTAGACAAGTATACAGCTGGCTTTGCAGAAATCGAGAGGAGATAAGGTCTGGAAGACACCGTGCATTTAGAACCTTTAAAGCTACTAAAAGGGCAACTTTCAACACTATGAAAAAGGCAGCAAAGAATAAACTCTACTTCAAGATGACAGTAAAACAGACATGGTTATGTAAGAAACATTGAAGGGAATTTAATGAGCTACCACAAAGGGGATTATAAGGCCATAAAACTTCAAGGTACATTCTAGTTAAACCCTTACGATTTCTGGGCCTTCTGGAAAATGTAATGTAAGTGTTCACAGTTTTAGAATTGTTGCTTCCTTCAGCAGAAAGTTGAAATATCTGACCAGCTCCTGTTACAAAACAAGCAAAGAGCAGATACCTGGTACACAGGGGTCACCTTTGAGGAGCTCCGCCTTTGCAAACTCCCAAGAAGGCATGCTGCAAGGGCTATTACCTTCATCTTGAGTCTCCAGGGTTACAGTGCCCCATACAGAGGTAAGCCTCGTGAATAATTAACCCCAAAGCAGCTGAAAAAAATGAATTTTCAGCCAGTGAGTCTTCCTTGAAAAAGGAGCCTAACTTTTTATAGGGTAGTGGATCAAGCCTTTCAATGCTCCCACTCTCAGCCTTATTTAGGCATAATACACAAATAAAATCTATGTGTATTAAAGGTGTGTAATGTGTTACTTTGAGAGATACATGCACTATGTAACAACTGTTATAACCAAGCTAAGCTAACTTCTCTGCTACCTTCTCCAGAAACCATTTGTATGTGTGTGTGTGTGGATACAGTGAGGACACCTCTGAACTTCAAGTTTACAGCGCACTCACTTTCATCAGTAGCTGTACATTAGGTCTTCAGTTTTTATGTATCTTACGTGAGAAGAAAGTTATGGAAAGAATATTTTGGTGTGGATGTGAAATGTCCCCATAAGCTTTTGTGTTTGAACATTTAGTCTCCAACTGGCAGCACAGATTGGGAATGTTCTGGAACCTTTGGGAGGTAGAGGCTGTTTTGAGGAAGTGGATCACACTGGTGAGGCTTAAATTTTTCTCTTGCCTCACTTCCAGTCTACTCTCTGCTTCCTTAATGAGACACTTTTGACTAGCTGCCTCCTTCATCTAATGCATTTCCCACCACTTTGAATGTCATCCATCCCTTCTTAACTGTCAACTAAAACAAACTCTTCCTCTGATAGGAAGTCTTCTGCCAGGTATGCTGTGACAGCAATGTGAAAAGTAACTAAGGACCTTCCACTTCTGGGTCCATCTCAGGACTCGGCACCAGGCTAAATACATAAAAAGTATTCACTAACTATTAAAATGAACGAATGAGCCATGTTTCAAAACGTTGACTGCTGTGGTGCTCTATGCTGATGTAGTTTTGAATGGTACATAAACGTTAGGTATTAGCAAACTGCCAAATATCCTTTACTCAAACCATAGAAAACTCTGTGCCTTATTCTGTGAGTTTAAGTGCATTTTCAGTTTGCCTCGTAAAGTGAAGTCTGACTTTCAGATATATGTAGATATGATTTTTGGTTGTGAGCCTAGCCTTTAACAGCTGAGCCATCTCTCCAGCCTGTAGATATGATTTTAGTGTGAGCATGAACCAAATATTGCATAGTATACATTTTGTAGAAGATCACTGTTGATATGCAGTTTGTTAAAATTACATTCAGGGCATCCTATGTCTTTATTTCTAAATCTGACAACTCTAGCTTCATGCCTTGAACTTAACTGGATCTGTTCCTCTTCTTTTCTCTGTGGCCTGGTTCCTAGGGCAGTATTAACTACTTTAAAGATTTGTTAACTCTCCCCAGTTAAAATGAAGAACACATAAACTATGATCTTTTTGGCCTTGCTTGAAGAGATATAGAGAAACCCCAGAGCCTAAGTAATTATGAATGGATGCATAGAATAAACAGCATTACCCACCATAACCAGTGATGTTTATTATACTGACTTTTGTTAAAAGAAAACCTACATAATAGGATTTGTTCTAATGATATGACCTTGTTCTAATGACATGGCCAGATGATGCCACAAGACCTTGGCATCACGAACAAGTACACACTGTGCTAGAAAATCAATAGTTTCTGAAGGGGTCCTGATGAGACTTTCCACAACTTACCACACACTCATAAATCCCTGGAGTTCAGGTGCGTTGCATCCCTAAGCAAGAAGGCCTGGGCCTCAATTAGCTTCATAAGCTGCCAGGCTGGAATGGTTGTTTTTAGCTTTGCTAAAGGCATCTATTCTTCGTTACCATTTTTAACTGTTTCAAACAGTAGTTACTGCACTAGGAAAGAAAATCTAAGCATAGATATTCCTCCTTTTCAAGAAAGCCTGCTGTCTGGAACAATCAGCACAAGTAAGCAAATACATTTGGAATTGGTTATTAATAGCAAATAATAACCTACTGCCACACACCATTGAATATTAGAGTATAACAGTAGCAATAACTTTATTATGATTTCTTGCAAAGAATCCCTAAACAACCTTTGAGAATCAATTCCTCTTACTGTCCTACATAAGAACATTAGTGGCAGATTAAATTTTCTTTAAATCTATTCTTTTTCCTCTGGAATGTCCAAGTGAGGCTTCTCTAAGAATTTTGAGTAATATATATCATTTTACCTTCAGCTCTTCACATTATCTCAATATGGCAGGTGCATGGCCACTACAACATTAAATTCATTATTGTTTTTACAAATGGAGTCATTGCCCAGAAATAGTTAGGAGGGCCACCTGGTTTTTGTTGTTCATAAACACTTTGAGAATAGTTTCAGATGTACAGAAAACTATGAAAACATAGAGATCTCCCGGCATCTCATGAACCCTATATCCAGTTTCCTCTAGTGTTGACATCATACATCAACATGGTACACTCATCACAGCTGGTAAACCAGTATGAGGAGACACTGTTCCAGAATACTCCACCCAGACTGCCTTAGTTTCTACTTGAAGGTTTTGTTTTTGTTTTTTCTGGTCCTGGAGCTTACCCAGGAACCCATATGGCATTTGGTGCCATGTCTCCTTTGTGGATTTTCCTGCTTTGAGTAGTTTTCAGATTTCTTTTGGTCAGTGATGAAGGATGACTGGGTTGGTATTTAACAGAATGAATTGCCTCAAGTTTGGGTGGCAAGTATGCCCCATTAATGTTGACCATGATCACTTGGCCAATATAAGGTTTCTTGGGCCTCTATATTAGTTGTAGTACATAGATAAATACTAAGACTGCCCACGCTCTAGAGGTAGAGCTAATCTCCCCTTCATTGAGAGGGTTGTATTTACAGAGATTATGTTGAATTCTACATGAGAAATTTGCCTCCTCACATCATTCACTCAATCATCCAGCTACTCACTTACATCATCAGCGTTGCTGCACGGATAATTTATTATGTTGCTTATTATCCTAGCTATTGATTTTGCTGTGCAAGTTTCAGCTTCACCCACTGGAGCTCTATCCCCTTCCATCACCATAACCTGTTCGTAAGCTTTTCTTTCTTTCTGAAAGAACAAGATGTCCCATGGTCCTTGTGTATATTCTCTTCTCTGTCCCTAGGTTTAGACCCAGCCACTTCTCCAAAGAGCTCAGTTTCCTTCTGTTGGAGCGCAGCACTAGAAACCAAGACGTAGGCCTGGCTGGATGAGAGCCACTGAGTTCTTAAGTGGCTTCTCTCCCCTTTTCCTGCCCAAATACATTTGTCAGTTAGCCTCACGATATTCCTATCATGGATTTCAAACTTGGTTCTGAGGAGGAAATGATGGCTTTATTTCAGAAACATATAATGGTTTTAATAATTTTAAGGATGAGTATTGTAGTGGCCAGCATTGGCCTGGAAATTCCAACCCCCATTGAGGCTTCGTTAATGGTCACGCCCACAAGGCGAGGTGGAGGAGGAAGTGGAACACCCAGGATGCAGAGGAGAGGCCTCTCTTGGTTCCCGGACCCTGGACGCTGAAGGTAGACTGAGCAGAGTTCTCCAGAGAACACCGCCAGACTGTGCCATACCTTTACCAGACCCAACAACCAATCCCTTCATTTGTAAGTTACCCCACAAAATAAACCTTCCTTTTAACTATGTGGAGTGGCCTTAATAATTTTGCCAATAAAGTATAATTTCCCTTTTGATTATTATTACCATGTTTTCTTTTTCTTATTAAAGGAGCTGAATATTTAGAGAATGGGGTTCCTACGGAAAGGACTTGTTAGCTAAGTGCAGCCTGGTAATTCAACTAGAAATGACAGGGTGTACCTAAGCCTAGGAGGAGTTTAATATATACTATCCTTATCCAACCCTTGTTTAAAAAGAATTACACGATGGGCCAAGGACTCATCAGGGACTGGTTGTAGAAGAATAAAAAAAGCAGCAACAAAGGATAAAAAAGCTGACACACAAATACTATTGTTCTTCAGAATAACTGGTGTGTGTGTGGCGGGGTGGGGAGGGGGGGGGGGGGGGGGGTGGGGGAGTGAAGGAATCTGACTTTCAATACCAGGAGCATCCACTTTCATAGATGTAACATCAATCATGTGTTCTATTCAACATCAAGGCTTTGCCTGGCTCTTAAAACCACAAATATGTTCTATTGTAGCATAGGCTTACCAAACACACACACACACACACACACACACACACACACACACACACACACACCCCTCATCTTTTTTCTACTTCCTCTTCCCACTTTTATTACCAATAGGTATTCCTCATACAAATTAAACATCCTGTTAAATAACATAATTGTGCATCAGATGATATTTAAATAACACTGATAACAGAATCATGGTTGTTGGGTTACTCAGAAAAGCCAAGCCTATTCAGAACTCCCAGAATCCTGAAGTTTGGAGCTGAGAGTATGCTGATACTGAAAACAGCTCTGTCTTCTGGGTCACTTATTCCTGCTAAGTTTATACCCAGACAAAAATTTTTGGCACAGAATAGCTAGTCTCTTTTGAAGCTGTTGGAGTCATTTAGATGGACTGGCTGGAGGCTGAACACTGTCATTACAGCTTCGGAAGGTTGGTCTGCTCCTGTGTGTGCCTCATGCTTGACAGTGTACACAGTTTGGGGTTCAGAGGACACGATCTTTAGCACATTAAACACCAGAGAGAGCAGACACTAATCAATAGAAAAAAATAACTTCTTTTTATTTACAAAAACAAAAATCCAAATATTGGATGCTGTAAACAAAATTCACAATCTGTTCCCTCTAGCACTGATACGAACATGTCAGTTTTGAAGAGTCCATTTTCCATCAACTCCCTTTTCTGCCTGTGACACACAACTGTCAAAACATTCCAAGGGTGACCCAAGGTGCAGCTTGCTGTGGTAGGACAACTCAGAGCAGGCAAAGGTTGTAGAGAAGCAGGAGCGGGGGTCAACAGGTAACAGAGCCTCTTACATCCTGCAAAGCTTTGCAGTAAGTATCCCCCAGCCCCTCACCATCTCCCACTTTGTACTCTCATCACGTATTTCTCCATAAGCCATTACCACAACAAAATGTGACACGGAGATCCCGCCACGGCACTGAAATGGTGATGCTAAAAGAAATCTTAAAAAAAGAGTATATTCAAATAGGTACTATATATGAAAACAGGTTTGTATTTTTTTTTTTTTTTTGGCTTTTTTTGTTTTATCTAGCACACTTTTTTCTTTCACAACAAAAGCTTATTTTTGACAGCTGGTGACAGCTTTCAACATAATACATTTCATTTACAAAATAGTTCACAATCTTTATTTAACAAGCATTGCATTGAAAACAAGGATACGCACAGTAAAGCAACCAACGACGACGAACAGAAAGGGGTGGCATAAACAGTATGTTCACTTTCCATTTCATTTCTTCCCAGGCTTGGATTACACATATCTGCCCATCGTTGTGTTTTCTTGGACCCAGGTCAAAACAGTCTAGCTATATTAAAGAAAGCGAGTGCTCGATTCAATTTTTCAAAGTCCATCCCCCTGTAAGAGTTCTTGAGGCAGCTGAATTTACTGCAGATGAAGTAAACTTTGTAAAAGGACACAGTCACAGGCTAAGTGTTCTCTGACATGCCAGACTGGACACACAAGAAGAGCCTCCAGAAGGCAAAACTTCTTCCTGTTTCAAAGTAACAGTGCACTAGGCAGATAAACACAAAAGCAAACAAATCACAGGCACTGATCAGACACAGAGAGCTGTTCTTTGCTCTGACATTCAGATTTTTAGGCCACACATCCACAAAGAGAGACATATATTCCATTGTGTGTTCAACTACATATGCACAGGACTATAGTATGCACAAAACAGAAATAAATTATATAAGGGTTAAAATAAATGCCAAAAGTTGTCTTGAACACAGCCTGTTCTATCTGAATGCCATATGCTGGCACTTTCAACTAAGCTACCAACCTTAAAGTAATCAAGCAAAGAATATAAAAACTTGAGAAAGTAAATGAAAGGCATATTTTCTAATAAGGCTCCTTCAAACAAAACCCTGTGTTGTGGATTATCAGCAGGTTGCTGCTATGGCAGAGCCAGAGATCTCCAGACTTTTAAAACAGTGGAGAACTCATGTATGCAGAATTAACATGAGCAGAAACCAGGTCACCAGATGAGCCTCTGCTCCCCAGCAGTCC
Source organism: Onychomys torridus (assembly GCF_903995425.1). Taxonomy (NCBI): domain Eukaryota; kingdom Metazoa; phylum Chordata; class Mammalia; order Rodentia; family Cricetidae; genus Onychomys; species Onychomys torridus. Next base: position 78,545,051 of record NC_050449.1, read on the forward strand.
AGGAGAAGTTGCTAAGAGCTATGCAGGCTGGACTGTGGTCTCTGTTAGGTGAATGTCAGGCCTAATCTGCAAGATGAACAGTATTTCCCGGGACTTTGCAAGTGATTTTTCAGGGCCTGTGATGAGGGAAACTGGACCAACAAGAGGGTAGGATGAGTTTCTTATAAAAGAGAGTGGCAGTGTTGGGGGCTGTGACAGCTTGGCCGGGGTTCACAGGGAAGCTGCTACAGCGAACTCATCTGGTTCCTGTTAAGGCTTCGAATACAGATGCACCCTTCCAATACAGAAGGGTGGTCCAGACAGGCTAACCTATACTAACCTGGCCATGAGAGTCTAAGAGATGCCCAGGTAACAAAACAACCAATCACACTGCCAACGTGAGGGTGTTATGTCCCCCCTAGCTCCTCTGTAACTGATTGAGTCTGCAAAGGAATTATCATAATTAGCAGTCATTCATCAAGATTCAAGGAGATTATGTGACTGTTTCACAACAAGAAGGGAAGGTTTGTAATGCATTTGTTTTGCTTCTAGAAATATATTTTCAGAGACCAGTGTCTACATGGCTGGGGCAGGAGTTAGGATTAGCTGTTACTGAACTGAAGTCGTATCACAAAGGTATATAAATGGTCTCTTGGAAAAGAAAATAAAGTTGGGCTTGATCAAATCAAAGTGATTTAATTTAATGTACAGTACTAAATATTTCTATGCAGTGTGACAACCAGATCAAACATGTTTCATATTGGAATAAATTTATAAAATGTATATATAATATATATCCTATATATAAACTTTATGCAGTTGTGCAAATACTCTTTTTAAAAAGGGTCATTTCACATTTATTAAATTCTAGTGGTCCAAAATGCAGAATGCACTCATTTGTATGTTTATTTAAATATTAAGAAGTAGTGTTCAGGTCCCAGAAATTCTTTTTAGCAGTTATGGATTAATTATCCTATCTCTGGTCCATGATCCACAAGTTCTATGCCTTGAAGGCATGTGATTTTATTTATTTAAGGGGAGAGGTTCAGACTGTCAAAATGTCAGGTCAAGTCAATTTAAAAAAATGTTCTACCAAATATTCTCCCATTTGTGAAATTTTCTGGTTCACTGAAGAGAAGAAAAATAACCTCACTAAAAATGTATAATCTCTGCTCTTCCTATCAAATATATTACTCATTTCTTTCCATTTGTCTCATTTTATATGGGTTTTAATTCATCATTGCAATATGCCCATGCCATCTATGATCCTAACAAAAACATAAAATGCACAATATTTTAAATTTCCTATTTGATACATTATTTTATAGGTCATAGACAAAGGAGTGTGTGTATATACATACATATCACATACATATGTGTGTACATACACACAAACAATATACGAACACGTACCTATGATAACATCACACCAAACAATATCAACTTGATATAGGTATTTGCTAAGAAAAAATAGGGCATTTCCTCCACCATTCACAAGCTTGTATGTTTGTTTTTTTATTTTTTTCTTGAGTCCCTGATAAAATAAAATAATCATTAAACCATAAAATAACTTTTCCACTTCAAATCCTCTAAAAGCAACAGGCACTTTGATGTGTATTGGTGTGTAACAAATATAGTAACTCTTTATATATCCTAGTCTATCTCTTCTGCTTGGGGATTTTTATCTGTTAAATCTTTGGTCCTTGAGCATATTTTCTTGGCTACAGCTGTCTTTGCTTGCGTCTTCACATTTTAAGAACGCGAGCTATGCACAAAGCTGGAATTAATGGGTTGTGTCATCGTTAAGTTCTGCTGCTCATTATGAAAACAGCATCAAACTACTACTGTTCATTTGGATTGAGCAGTTTCTGTGAGGAGAATGGGATCCTTCCAGAGAAAGCGCTTGCTGCAAGACAGATGGTAATCCCCAGGAGGAGTCCTGCTTTTCCCATATTGTTACTTCCTGACCTCCTCAACTGATAAGACAAGGCTTGTCTCCTCTGTATTTTCCCTTTTGTGAATGCCATCTTACAAGTTTTTCCACCATCCCCCGTCCCCTATGGCAGAGCTATGGGAGTAGTTGCTGCAAACCCATATTGTCAACAATGGAGCCATTTTTTTTTTTAA